>NC_092614.1:673333-1344166 GCF_047663525.1 Anas platyrhynchos
GGTCTGGGCTGGGGGCACGAGAGGCGCTGAAACCCCAGGAGCTAACGAGCACCGTCCGCAGGCTGCCGGCCATCGCCCCCTCTGCAGCCACCGCCGCTCACCTCCGAGTTCTCCCCGAAGGGGAAGGTGGCCTCCAGCAGCCTAAGGCACTCCTCCAGGGACAGAGCTGTCTGATCCTCCGCGCCAGGCACCTGATGCAAAACACAAGCGATCGTAGCCCCAGGATTAGGGAGGTGGTGATGAAAAACAAGCTCCTACAGCACAGCTTTATTGCAGCGCATCCAAAAAGAGCCGGAGGCCCCACCCAGTGCTTCGCAGCCTCCATCCTCCTGCTCCGGAGAGTGTCAGCGCTGCCCCTGAGCGCGCCGGGGGAGGGAAGGGAAGGCGCTCCCCGCGAGCCTCTCCCCCTGCCAGCGCCAGCGCTCGGTTTCAGGCTGGAGGGGACTGCGCCTGCCTACGCTGCACCACGCCACTGCCTCGCCACGCAGCCCAGAGGCACAGCACGAGCCAGCAGCCCTCGTCCTAGCGCCACGCCGGCAGCGCCACGGCCGTCACCCTGCCCGCCCCGCCGCAGCTCCCCGGCCCTGCAGGCAGCCCAGCCCGCGCCTCCCTCCACCGGCTCCTCCGGGCAGCCCTCGCCCTGCAGAGCCCCGCACAAAGTCACGCTCAATGCCACGCTCAATGCCACCACGCCGGCAGCGGGCCGCGGAGCCGGGCACTGCATCGCCACGGGCACAGCCACAGCCACGGGCGTTACCTGCGCAGGGAAGCTCTCCCCGGTCTCGCCATCCACTAGCAGGTTCCTGTCCAGGCCCTGGCTCCCCGCGCTCCGCCAGCCGTCCCCGCGCTCCCTCCCATCGCTCAGCTCTTTGTCCACTTCGCTCTCCTTCTGCCGGTGGCTGTAGTCAAAAATCTCTCGCCCAGCGCCGAGATCGATATCCTGTCTCCACAGGATGTCAATCAGATCGATGTCCTGAAAGGCACACAAGGTTTCCTGGGGCAGGGGCCGGGCCGGGGCCCCCCGCACCCGGCCGGCAGCCCCCGGCCCCAGCCCGTTCCCGGCCCCGCTCCCGTTCGCACCATTCCTGCGGCGGGGCGCGGCGCCCGCTGCCCATCGCAGCCCGGGGCGCGGCCTCCCGGGGGCGGCTCTGCCCCGGCCCCGGCCCCGCTCCCGGCCCCTGCCTCTGCCGCTGCGGCGGGGCCGTGCGGGCGCGCTCCCCATGGCGGGGGCGGCCCCGGTGCGGCGGCGGCGGCGGCGGCGCAGGGCGAGGGGGCGGCCGGGCCAATGTGGCGGCGGTGGCGGCGCGGCGGCCGCCTTGCATCAGCCCCGTGGTGCGATCCCGGCCATTTGCATACGGGGAGGGGACGGGCAGGGAGGGGACGGGGGGGGCAGCGCCGCCGCCACCAGCCCCGCAGCCGCCGCCGCCGCCGCCACCTGATGCAACCCGGGCGGCCCCGCTCCCACCCGGCCCCGCCGCCCCCTCGCCGGTCCCGGCCGCACCCCCCCGGTGCCGCCCCCCCCCCGGTACCTTTCTCATGGCCCCAGCTGCCGCCCGGGCCGCGGCGCGCTCCGCTCATGTTCCCCGGGGGGGGCGGCGGGCCGGGCTGCCCGGGGCGCGGCGCCGCGCTCGCATCCCCGGCCGGCGGCGGGAGCCGCTCCCCGCCCGGTGCCGCCCGGTCCGGTCCGGTCCCGCCGGCCACAGGTGCCCCCGGCCCCGCCGCCACCGCCCCCGCCCCGCCCCGCGGCCCCGCTCCGGCCCCCGCCGCCCGCCCGGGCCGGGCTGCGGCGCGCCCCGCCCGCCCCTCCCCCGCCGTTACCTTGGCTGCGGCGCCGCCGGGCCCCGCCCCGCCCCGCCGGGATGCGGCGCCGCCGGGCCCCGCCCCCTCGCCGCGCCCCGCCCCCGCCCCGCTCCCGCCGCCAATCCCCGCCGCCGGCAGCCCCCGCCCCGCCCAATCGGCAGCCGCGCGGCGCCGAGCCCCGCCCCCAGCCCCGCCCCGCCCCCCCGTGGCGCAGCGGGGCCCCGCCCCTCCGGTGACCGGGGGGAGCCGCCCGCCCCCCGCCCCCCCCCCCCTCCGCCGCCTCCCCCGGCTGCGGCACGGCCCGGCCCGGCCCCACCCCCCCGCCCCGCGGACGCCGCCGCAGCCCCGGGGCCGTGGCCACAACGGCCCCGCCGCGCCCCCCCCCCCCCCCCGGCCGCACCGGGCGCGGTGACCTTGGGCCGCGGGGAGGCCCCGGGGCCGGTTGTTGGCGCGGCCCCGCCCCGCGGTGTCCCCGCGGAACCGCTCGGGGCCGGGATCCCCGGGACCGGCCCCGCCGCAGGGGGCAGGGAGGGGCCGGGGCCGGGGCTTTGTCCCTGCAGAGCCCCGCGGGACCGGGAGCCGACCCCGGGAGGCCGCGCCCCGGCCCCGGCCCGGCCCCAGCCGCCGCCGCCCGGAGCCAGCCCCGCGCCCCGGGGAGGCCGCACCGGCCCCGCACCCACCCGGCCCCACCGGGCGCAGAACGGGGCCGGGCCCGGCGGGGGCGGGGGGTGGGGGGGGGGCACCGGGGCAGGGCCCTGAACCGGGACTCGGGGCTCTGGAGCGTCCCGGCAGCAGGCACAGGCCCAGCCCCGGGGGGAGGCGGCGCCGTGCCCGTGCCGAGGGGGGGCGGCCGGGCAGGAGCTCCCCGCCCCGGTGCCACCGGAGCCGCCCCGGGTCCTGAGCCTGGAGCTAAAGACTGGGAGCGGGGCCGGGCGGGGCAGCCCCCGCACCTCAACGCGCCCGGCAGGACGGACGGATGGACGGACACCCAGACAGACGGACACACACCCAGACACCCAGCGGCCGTGCTCCGCCCGCCTGGGCTGCCCCCGGGCTCCCCCCCCCCGGGAATCCCCCTCGGAGCCCGGTTCCTCCGAGGCTCTGGGGCAGGCGCGGCCCCAGCCAGGAGCCGTGGGCAGGGGAGGAGGAAGAGGAGGAGGAGGAGGAGGAGGAGGAGGAGGAGGAGGAGGAGGAGGAGGAGGAAGGGCAGGCGGTGGCACCGTTCCGCAGGCCGCACGTGACCTTGCTCAGGGCACTCGGCAGCTTCCCCAGCAGGGAGCTGCCGCCCGGCCCTGGGGGCGCCTCCCAGGACCCCCCCCCAGAGTGGGCGCGAGGCTTTCCACGGTGCCCGGCCCCCTGCTCAGCCACAGCCCCGTGATGGGCGCTCACAGCAGCCCCGGCAGCCGCCCGCAGAGCCCCCGGCACCCTTTGGGGACAGGCAGCAGGGCAGCAGGGTGGCTCCTGCCCTCTCCCTGCCCCAACTCCTCAGCAGCTCCCCTGAGCCCGGACCCGAGCGATTTCTGAGGCACCAGCAGCGCTGGGAGCGGCCGGCGCTGCAACGCGGCACCAACGTGCTCACAGCGTGGCCGGGGAGACGTCGAGGCTGAGCGCGCCGCGACAAAGAACCCGTGCCAAAAAGGAACCAGAGCAGCAGCGAGCAGGGACCAGGGCTCGGTTGCGTCACAGCGTCTGAAAGGTTATGCCCAGGCAGAAAAATAAACCACTTTCCAGTTCACCTCTCCCCACCCCTCTGTGATGAAAACCAAGCCATAAACATCTCCCCTGGACGAGCTCCAGAGCCGAGTAACCCAACCACCCCGCCGACACCTGGGCCGGGGCTGTTACCCAACGCCTGTGTTTATTTCCCGGCGTTGTTTTATCGGTTTCACAACACACAGCTACGTGCACACGCTGCGGCACCAGCCCCGGCCCGTTCTCCCCTTCCAGCACCACTCTCAGACCGAGAACCAAGCCAACAGAAAGGACAAAAATGGCCCCACGCACACCCAGGGCCTGTGACCACGCCGTGCCTCGGCCCCGCCAGCTCCCGGGCAGGAGCCCGCCGCTCCCACGCGCCAAGCACACGCAAAGCCCCGCTCAGCTCCGACAGACACCGAAGCAGCGAGGGCCAGCCCGGCCCGAGCTCCCCAGGAGCTCCCCCTCCGTCCCCCCGCGCGCCCGGGGAGCCGCCTACCTCTTTGGTCAGGTCCCCGTTCACCGGGGGAGCCACCGCTCCCAGGTCCTCCAGCTCCTCCCCGAAGCCCTGCTCGGCCCCGCTCTCCCTCACGCCGCCGTCGGGGCCGCTCCCATCCTGCAGGCCGCCGCCGTTCTCGAGGGCGATGCCGGCACTGGGCTGGGTGCCGGACACGGAGCCCTCGGGGTCGCGGTGCACCAGCCAGGCGCTCACCTCGGTGGTGGGCACCTGAAACCTGTCCAGGGCCCTGACCTGGTTGAGCAGGCGGCGCGCCGTGAAGTAATAGTCCAGGTCTACGCTCTTGGGGTGGATGCCATAGCCGTCCAAGGTGTTGCGCAGGTTGTGGAACTGGGTCTGGGTGTAGGCCGAGCTCTGCCCGAGGATGATCTCCCGCAGGGGGGGCAGCTGCGAGGTCAGGTAGGTGTCCACGTCCACGCGGACACCGATCAGGCTGAGCAGGATGGTGAACTGGATGAGGCCTTCAGTGAAGTATTTCTTCAGAGAAAGCATTTCTGGGGGGGCAGGGGGGGTTAAAACACAACAGCAACAAAACAACAACAAAGCAAACAACAACAATCAAACACCGCCACCGGGCCCCGCGCCCCCCGGGCCGCCCCCGCCCCCCCACAGCCCGGTTTGGGTGCCCGGAGCTCGGCCCCGGGCCGGCTCCTGCGGGCCCCGCCGGGCACCGGCACCGGACAGGGGCGAGCTCGGGGTGCCCGGGGAGGTTCCGGGGGGGGCGCCCCCGGTCCCGCCGCGCTCCCGAGGGGCCGGGGACAGCCCCGGGGCCTGCTCCCGCGGCCGGGTCCTCACCGGCGGCTCGAGGCTGGGCCCCGCCGGGGCTTCCCGGGCCTCCCCCCCCCGCGGGGCACCGGGAGCACGAGGCCCCCGCGGCCCCTCCCCGCCCCGCCCCGCCCCAGGCCCCCCCCAGGCCTCGGCCCCGGCCCCGCGGGCCCCGCCCGGGCCCTTCCAGGCCCCCCCCGCCCCCCGCGGCCCCCCCGCCCCTCGGCCCCGGCCCCGCGCCCCCCCCGCCCCCCGCTACCCGCTCGCCGCCGCCGCCGCCGCTCGCTCCCAGCCCCGCCGCCGCCGCCGGCCCCGCTCGCGCTCCCCGCCCTGGCCCCCGCCTCCCCCTCCCGCCTCGCGCGGCCCCTCCGCCAATCGGCAGCAGCCGCGGGGAGGCGGGACCGGGCGGCGGCCCAATGGGCGGTGGCGGCGAGGCGTCGCTCCCGCCCCCGCCGCCGCCGTGACGGGCAGGCGGGGCGGCCAATCGGAGCGCGGAGAGAGGCGATGGCCCCGGAGCTTCGCCCGGCGGCCGCGCGCTGGACCAATCGGCGAGGAGAAGCCACCCCGAGAGACCCGCCCCTCGCGTCATGACCGACGTGGCGGCCGCCCAACGGGACGCGAGCCTTCGGCCGAGCGACAGCGGCAGCCGCCAATCACGCGGCGCTCGGCAGCCAGCCGCCGGGCCGGCGGCTTGAGTGACAGCCGCGTGCACCAATCCCCGCGGCGCGGGCACCGCCCCAAGGCCCCGCTGCCGTTGCCATGGCGACGCCCGCCCCGGGCCCTCTCGGCCGAGGCCTGCGGGGACCCGGGGCCGAACCGGGCCCCGCCCCCCCGGCTCGCTGAGAACGGCCCCGGGAGGCGGCCCCGGCCCCGGCCCCGGCCCCGGCCCCGGCCCACGGTGCCGCGAGGCTCCGCTGCAAGCGCTCCCCCATGGGGGGGGCAGCCCGGGGGTCCCTGAGGCCCCAGCGCCCCGTCCCGGGGCTCCTGGCGCAGCGCGGGCACGGCCCGGGGCCCTCCCGGTGCCCCCCGGGGCCTCCCCAGGCCGCCGCGGGGCCGGGCCCGAGGGGCGCTGCCAGCAGCAACCCGAGCCCCCCGCGTTATTTTTAGCCCCCCGCCGGCGCCGGGACCCCGGAGCGGTGCGGAGCCGCCTGAACACCGGCCCCGGGGCCGCTCGGGGACAGCTGCGGGCCCCGGCTCGGCACAAACACGGCCCGGGGGGGGCAGGGGGCTCGCGGGAGCTCCCCGGGGCTGGGCTGCGAGCGGCAGGGCCGGGCCCCGTTCCCGGCCCCGTTCCCGGCCCCAGCCCCGGCGCTGGCAGCAGCCCGGGGCGGTTGGGGCGCAGCCGGTGAGTCACCGGCAGGGCACGGGAGCCCGGGGCAGGGCGGGACCCGGCGCGGTGCCGACCCCCCCCCTGCAGCGGGGGCACCCACTGGGGGAGCCCAAACCCGGCACCCCGGGGTGAGCCCAGAGGTGGGGGGGGCTCCTCGCCCCCCTGCACCCCCCCGGTCACTGCCCTGCCCCGGTGCCGGTGTTTAGGGGGGGTCCCCGGGGAGCGGCCCCCCCATAGCAGCCAGGCACTGCAGCACCTTGGGGTGCAGGATCCCAGCCGGGGGGGGCCCCGTGCCCACCCCTCCCCTGCTGCAGGCGGCCGGGGGGGGTTCAGGGGGACACCGGCTGCTGCCAGGACAAGGCCGGGGGCAGCGGGGCCAGGGAAAGGGCCCGGGGGGGGCCGGGCCGGGCTGGGAGAGGCGACGTCAGCGCCGGGGGGGGGGGAACGGGGGGGCTGCCCGGGGCGGCAGAGCCATGGAGCCCACGGGGCTGCCGGTACGGGGACAACGGGGACAGGACGGGAACTTTGTGCAGCCACCGCAGGACGGGGAGGAACGTGTGGGAAAGGGAGGGGGGAATGGGGGGGGGCAGGGGCCATAAAGGGGGGGGAATGGGGGAAACCCAGAAACGGTGGGAAATGGGGAAACTTGGGAATTGGGGGGTGACATGGGGGGAGAGGGGAGGGGTGGGGAAATGGGGAGAGTGAATGGGGGGGCAGGGGAGTGAGGGAAGGTCCCAAAAAACAGAGAGGGGGGACCCCAGAGGGACAGGGGGCTGGGGGGGCACCGGTGCCCCCAGGCAGCGCGAGGCAGGCCCCAGCTGCAGCCGGCCCGGGGGGGCTGAGCCGCTGCGCCCCCCAGGAGCCGTCCCTGTACACGGTGAAGGCGCTGCTCGTCCTCGACAGCCGCGGGCAGCGGCTCCTGGCCAAGGTGAGGCCCGGCCCCGGCCCCGGCCTCGCTGCCGTGGCTTCCCCGCTCCCTGCGGGGGGGTCGGGGGGCTGGATCCGGTCCCCGTGCTGACCCCCCCGCACCCCCCAGTACTACGACGGCAGCTTCCCCACGGCGCAGGAGCAGGCGGCCTTTGAGAGCAACGTCTTCAGCAAGACCCGCGGGGCAGGCGGTGAGCACGGGGGGGGGGAAGGTGGCCGGGGGGGGCTGCAAAAGGCCTGGGGTACCCGGGGACATGGTGGGGGGACAGGGGGGACACATCCCGCGTCCCCCCAGGGGAGATCACCTGCCTGGACGGCCTCACCGTGGTCTACGGGAGCAGCAGCGACCTCCTCTTCTGCGTGGTGGGGGGCCCCCAGGAGAACGAGGTACGGGGGGCTTGGGGGGGGGGGGGACCGGACCCCTTGGGGCCACGCTGACGCCGCTGTCCCGCAGCTGATGCTGTCAGCCGTGCTTGGCTGCCTCTGCGACGCCCTCGGCCTCGTGCTGCGGTGAGTGCCCCCGAGGGGACCCCGAGGTGGGGTGGGGGCAGCTCGGCCCTGGGGGGACACCGTGGGCTGGGACCCAGCGCGGGGACCCAGCGAGGGGACATCCTGGGGGCTCCCCCGCAGGAAGGACTTGGAGAAGCGCTGGCTGCTGGAGAACCTGGACGGGGCCTTCCTGGTGCTGGACGAGATCGTGGACAGGGGGTGAGGCCGGGGGCAGCCCGGGCCCCGTGGGTGCGGGCAGTGGGTGGCTGTGGGGTGAGCACCAGGGGGGCTGCAGGACCAAACACGGGGCAGCCCAAATGGGGGTGCCCAGCTCCATCCCGGAGCCTTCGCCCAGGCCCCAAAGAACGCCCGGCACGGGGAGGGAAACTGAGGCAGGGCGGGGGAAACGGGAGGGGCACAACCGGCACCCACAGGACGGTGCCGGCCCCGCTGCCCGCAGGGTGATCCTGGAGAGCGACCCCCAGCGCGTGCTGCAGCGCCTGGGCCCGCGGGTGAGTGCCGACCCCCCCACACTGCCCCCCAACCCCTCCACCTCCTCCCCGCCCCCCCCCCCCCCCAACCCTCAGCCTCTCTGCAGGCCCCCGAGCCCGCTCCCTACGGCTTCGTGCTCTTCGACTACCTGGCGGGCAGCCGCGAGCAGGGGGGCGCGGGGGGCGCCGACCCCCCCAAGTAGAAGCACCCAGGGGCTGCAGCCCCCCCGGTGGCCCCGAGCCAGCTCCCACCCCCGGCGTTAGGAACAGCGAGGGAACCGCTCAGGATCCCGAAGGAGACCAGGTTGGCTGCCCTCCTGCCCCCCTGTTGGGCCCCCGTGAAGCCCGAACGGCTCTGGGCTGCCCCGAATAAAGCTGCTGCCCCCAGCGCCCCCACCCCCGCCTCTGCCCCCCTCATTCTGGGGGGCTCAGCCCTGCCATGACCCCCGCCTGGGGCAGGGCTGCACCGCGGGGCTCCAGCGGATCCCTGGGGGGCTCGAGCCCCACTGGGGGGTGCCCCCAGCCCGGTGCCCCCACCCATGGAGGGCTGAGGGGCGAGCACCGGGGGGGCTGCCGGTCGCTGTGGGGTGCCCGTCCCGGTCCGTTACAGCCACACGGCACCGGCCCGGACCCCCCGTGCCCCCCCCACGCCCCAGGACCCGGCCCGCCCCCTTGCGCGACGCCCCCCGGCCGAGCCCCGGCGCTGCTTTGCATAGCCCCGCCCCCTCCCCAGCCCCGCTCCTTATATGGCTCCAGGCCCCGCCCCCCGCGCCAGGCCCCGCCCCCTCCCCGCCCGCCCATTCGCGGTCCTGCGGCGCCCCCTGCCGGCGGCTCGGGGCAGTGCGGGAGGGGCCGGGCCGCGCCCCCCGCCCCGGGACCCCCGGGGCCGCCCCCCCCCGGTCCCCTTCCCCCTCCCCCGGCCCCGCGCAGCTGCTCCGCGCCCGCCGTGATCGATGGCCCCGGCCCGGCCGGGACGCGGCGGCCCCGGGCAGCAGCTGGCGGCGCTGCCCCTCCGGGGGGCGGCAGGTGGCCGCGCACAGCCCCCACCCCCCCCCCCCGGTCCCGGGGACCCGGCAGGGGGGGGCTCGGACCCCGCGTCCCCTCCCGGGGGGACCCGGAGCTGGGGGGGGGGGGCGGTGATGGATGCCCCGGCCCCGCCTGGCCGCGTTTTGTGTCCCTGGGGGGGGAGGAAAAGCGGACAGAGGCGGAGAAAGGCGCCCACGGCCCCCCCCAGGAATCCCAAGCAGCGCTCGTGGCCCCCCCGCGCCGGGCGGTGTCAGCTCAACGGGAAGGCGTTAATGGGGGGGGGGCGGGAGGGGGCCAGACCCCAGCAGCAGCAGCCCCCCGAGGACAGGCGCTGGGCTCTGGGGGCAGCCTGGGGCCGGCTGGGGGCTCCTCTCACCCCTGATCCCCCCCTCAGAGACCCCCCCCAGAAGCGCAGCGAGACAGACACAGGAATGGGGCCTCGGCTTTATTGAGCAGCGCCCAGCCCGTGGCCACCAGGAACTGGGAAGGGACAAAGGGGGGGGGGGCCAGGACCCCTCGGTGGGGGCCCAGGACCCCTGGGGTTCACAGGCAGACCCCCATCAGGTTCACCGGCCGCCCACTGTAGCGCTTGGAGATGTCGGCCTCGATCTGCAGGACAGAGGCTGGGTGAGGGGTGGGACAGAGGCGGGGGGGGGGGCAGCCCCCCTCTGTCCCTCACCAGCCGCTGCAGCTCCCTGGTCGTGTCCAGCAGCCGGTCCAGTTTGGGCTCCAGGTTGCCCTGCTCGGCCAGCGCCTCCTGCCGCTTCTGGCCCAGCGCCTCCCGCTTGGCCAGCAGCAGCTCCGCCTGCCTCAGCTTCTGCTGCAGCAGCTCGCTCACGCGGTCCACGTACCTGGGGGGGGGAAGGCAGCCCCTCCGTCACCCCCCCGCCACCCCCCCGCCGCCCCCAGCCCCAATCCCCGGCTCCCCTCCCCAAGTTTCCCCCCGTGAGGCGACCTGGGGGAGGCGAGGATGGTGAAGAGGTGCTGCATGCGCCGGGTGCCCAGCTGGCCCAGCAGCGCCCGGGTGCTGGCCAGCAGCGAGGCCACGCGGGGGCTGCTCTGGCCCTGCAGCGCGGGGGGGGCCAGCTGGAACTGGCTGGCGGCCAGGACGTCGGCCTCCTCCTCCATCTCTGCCAGGCGCTGCGCCAGGAACAGCTCCAGCTGCGGGGACAGCGCTGCTGGGGGGGGCCCTGCCGGCACCCCCCCACCGTGTGGGGATGGGGCCCGAGCCGACCCCCCCGCTCACCTCCATCAGCTCGTCCAGGAACTGGTTCCGCGTCTCGGCGAGCTCCAGCACTGTCAGGGCCTCAGAGCCACAAGCGACCCCCTCGGGCACTGGGGGGGGTGCAGAGAAGGGAGTGCCCCGGCCCCACAGCACCACTGGGCTCCCTGCCCCCCTCCCAGCTCCAGATCTGCACCCAGGGCACTGCAGGCAGGGGGGGAAGGGGGGACAGGGGGGAGTGGGGGGGTGTGGGGCCCCTCGTGGCCGTGCTCACCCTCCGTGCCAGCCTCCAACACCGCGATCTGGGCCCCGTCACCGTCACCATCACCCCAGTCAATGCCATCGTCCTGCTGCAAAACAGAGGGCACCCAGTGAGGGGGGGCACCCACAACACCCCACAACACCCCGAGCTTGCTCCCAGACGTCACCTGGGGGCTGGGCTCCAGCGTGATGCCCCAGTCGATCTCGTCCTGTGCCCCCCCAGTGGCAGCACCATCACTTGTCCCACTCGGCTCCAGCGTGAAGTCTCCCCAGTCGATCTGTGGCGAGGACAACAACCCCCTGAGCCCCCCCGCACCTCCCTGAGCCCCCCGGAGCCGTCCTGCCCCTTCCCAGCTGGGAGCCTCCCCCGTTTCTGCTGGCAGCAGCTGCCCCACAGCCCCAGAGCCCCCCCTGTCCCCTGGCCACCAGACAGCCCCGGTCCTGCCGCTGCTCCCTGGCAGCAGGATCAGGGGCTGCAGGAAGGCAGCGGGAAGCTGGGGAGAGGCGGATCCCTGCGGGTCGCTGCCGGCCTCCCCAGCCCGCTGCAGCAGCACAGGGCCGCACGCACCGCGTCCTCCTTCGGCTGCTCCGGCACCTCCTGCACCTCCGGCCGCTCCACGCGCACGGGCTCGAGCCCCGTCCTCCACTCGTAGACGGTGGTGTTGCCTCTCCTCCCCACATGCCGCAGCAGGGGCAGCACCGGCTCTGCTGAGCTGGGGGGCGCCGCAAAGACTTCTGTGTCAAGTGCAGGGCAGGGAGCCCCCGACACCCCCCGTCCCAGCAGGGTCCCACTGGGAGACACCCCCGGGTGTTGCGGCCCCGCGCCCACCTCTCGCAGACGAACTCCACGCAGGCCTCGTACAGCTCAATGGCCTCGGTGAGCGCACTGGCCCCCGCCCCGATCTCGGAGAGCAGCGAGGGCAGCTCCTTCACCAGGGCCAGCAGCTCCTGGCGCACGTTGTCCCCCTGGGGGTGGAGCAGGGATGCGTTGGGGTGGGGAAGCAAAACCCAAACCCCCCGGGCAGCTTCGCCCCCTGCTCCCAGAGCTGGGCAGCGGCAGAGGCGTCACCCTCCACCCCCAGCTCCCCCCACGGGCAGCACGGTGCTGTGGGGACACCCCCGGGACTCACGGTGATGCCATACTGCTTGCAGGAGGCGTAGAAGCGCTCGCGCAGCTCAGCAGCCGCCAGCTGACATTCCTCCTCACGGCGCGCGAAGTCCTGCTGGGCCTGCTGGCAGCGGCTGATCTGCTTCCGCAGCGCAGGGGCCTCGTAGCTGACGCTGCGCACCAGGAGGCTGGCGAGCTCGGCTGCGGGGCGGCGGCGGGGCCCTGAGCTGACCCGCGGGGCCCTGCCGGCCCCATGGCAGCCCCCCCTGTGCGCCCCCTCCCCGGGGCTCACCCAGGTAGGTGTTCTCCTTCTCGTAGAGCGCCACGATCTCCTGCCAGTCCTGTGGGGAGGCAGAGGAGGGGGGTGGCAGGGCCTGGGGCTGCTGCCGGCCCCTCCCGGTGCCGGTGCCGGTCCCCGCTCACCTTCATGCGCTGGGACGAGTAGCGCCCGAAGAGGTTCCTGGTGGAGGCCTCGGTGCCCCGGAGGATCTCCACGATGCGCAGGCAGTGGAAGTAGTGCAGGGCTGCGGGGGGCGGCGCCGTCACCGGGCCGGCCCCGCACCGGGACCGGGACCAGGCCCGGGACGAGCCGGTCCCCGCCGCACGCGCGTGGCCTCACCGCTGCCCGCCAGCAGCTGCCGGATCTCCGGGTGCTCGGGCATGTCCCGCAGCGCCGCCTCCATCCTCTGCCGGCACCAACCGGGCCTGCGCCTGCCACCGCCGCCCGCAGTGCCGCCGGTCCAGCAGCCAGTCTGCGGCACAGCGACGGGCTTCGGCGGGCGGCACCGCGGCACGGGGCCGGGGGGGGCGGTGACGGCCCGGCCCCCAGCCCCAGCCCCGGCCCCAGCCCCCGGCCCCCGCCCCGGCCCCGGCCCCGGCCCCGGCCCCGGCCCCGGCCCCGGCCCCGCCGTACCGAGCAGTTTGCTGGTCTGGATGTCGATGGGCACATCCCGGTAATCCTGCGGTGGGGCCTGCGGGCGGCACGGGGGGGAGGGCGGAGGTGGCACCGGGACCTTGCCCCTTGCCCCCTGCCCCCTCCCCCCCGCCCCCCCCCCCCCCCCCCGCTCCCCCCGCTCCCCCCCGTTCCCCACCTGCATCGCTGCTGCCGCCGCTTCCGCTTCAGCTCCGTCCGCCCCGCCCCCCTAGCAGCCAATCCCCGCTTGGCTCCCGCCACGCAGCCAATCGCGACGCGCCCTGCCCGGCGAGCTGCGCCCCTCCGCCAATCGGATGAAGGCGGCTCGGGGGCGGGGGGAAACAGTGCCACGCGCCGCTGTTCTGATTGGCGGAGAGGACGGGGCGCCTGACCAATAGGAGCGGGGCTCCGCCGAGAGGGGCACTCAGGACGGAGCGGAGCGCGCATGCGCAGTGCCGCGCGGGCGGCAAGGAACGGGCACGGGGCGGCACCGGGATGGCCCCGGCCCCAATCCATGTGGGCCCCGCCCCCTCCCGGTCAGGCCCCGCCTCCGTCGATCCAGACCCCGCCCCCTCTCATCCAGGCCCCGCCCCTCGCCCCCCGCTCCGTGCCCCCGCCGCTCGTTCCCCCACCCCGGTGTCCCCCGGTGCCCCCGCAGCGCGGCGCTACCGGGGAACACCGGGGGGCTCCGGGGGCTCCCTCCGGGCCCTGCCCGGCCCCAGCCCCGTGCCCCCGGCGGCACCGCGCCCCCCCCGGCCCTCCCGGGCCCGTCCGGTACCGGGGGGCCGAACCCGCCGGGAACCCCCCCGGGGAGCCCGGACCGGGGCCGTTGCTCGGGGCCCGGGCCGCCGCTCCCCGTCATGAATATTCAGCGCTGCGCGGCCCGGCCCCGCCGCCTGCCCGGCGGGAGGGGTTTGGGCGCGGGTTCACCTTGACTCGCGGCGGGGCAGCGGCAGGTGCGGGCCCTGCCCGGTGCCCGGTACCGTGTGCCCGGTACCCGGTGTGCCCGGTGCCCGGTGTGCCTGGCCCACGGCGGGGCGGGAGGCGCAGGTACGGGCAGCGGTGAGGCTCTTGGGGGGGGTGCGGGGTGCCGCCAGCCTGGCCATGGGCACCTGCCACCAGCGGTGCCACGGGCATGACGTGGCCCCAAGGCGGGGGGCCCCGAAGCACCGGGGGTTGGGGTCACGTCCCGGTGCCGGGTGACGCGGGGGCCTCAAAAGCCGGCACCAAAAACACCGCTGGGGGCACGGGGGCAGCGCTCGGTGGCTGGCAGAACCGGGTGGGGGCCGTGGGATGGGGGCCGGTGTGCGGGGGACAGAGTCCGGCACGGGGACCCCCAGCACGGGGAACCCCCGTGGCGGCCCCGCTGCCCCCCGCAGCACCGGGGCTGGGACACGAGGCCCCGGCCCCCGCCAGCTCCCGGCTGCTTCCCGGTTCCTGTTTGCTCCCGGGGCCGCCGCCAGCCCTGCAGGGGGGCAGCCGGGGACACGGCAGACCCCAGCCGTAACCCCCCGTCCCCCCCAGGCGCCCCGCGGCCATGGCCGAGAGCCACAGCTGGTGGAAGCTGACCTTCCTGCGGAAGCGCAAGTCCATGCCCCAGGTGCTCTACGACAGCCCCGACGTCCACGCCGGCGACGGCCCCGAGGGTAACGGCGAGGGGGGGACGCCCGAGTACACCGCCCGCCTGGAGAAGATCGTGGACAAGAGCAGCAAGGGCAAGCACGTGAAGGTCTCCAACTCCGGGCGCTTCAAGGAGAAGAAGAAGGTGCGGGCGACGCTGGCCGACAACCCCGGCCTCTGCACGGGCAGCGAGCGGGAGGAGAAATGAGGCCGGGAGGGGGCACGGTCCCGCTGGGTCGCGGCCCCCCTGCCCCCTGCAGCCCCCCGTCCTGCTGGGCTTGGGGCCGGTGACACGATGGAGGGGGGGGGCTCGCTGCGGGGCTGGCCGGACCCCCCCCAGCACCTCGGCAGGAGAAGTGACTCGGGTTGGACTTTATTGAAGCAGGAAGCCACGAGCCTGGGGGAGCTGTGGGAGCCCCGGCCCCCGCGGTGACACCGGGCAGAGCCCTGGGGCTGCCCCCACCCCGCGCTCCGGCTGCCACCGGGCCCGCTGCTCCGATCTGGATCCAGCCCCGGGCCCGCAGGACGGAGCAAACCCTCAGGGAGCGGCTCCGGGGGGAACCTGGGGGGGCTGCGCTGTCCCCGCGCTGTCCCCGCCGTGTGCTGCCCACCCCAGGACCTGCTCTTTGCTCCGGGAAGGGGACAGCCGCGCGCAGCCGGTGGCCGGGCCGCCCTCGCAGCCCCTCCGCGGGTTTGTTTCTTTCCTTCCCTCCCCCGGGAGCTGCGCCCTGGGTGAGCTCTCGCTGCTGTTCCGTGTCAATAAAGCCGGGCTGGGAACAAAGGCAGCGCGGTGCCCGGTGCGGCTGCCCCGGGGCAGGGGGCCGGTGGCGGAGCTGTGCCACGAGGCGCGGGCGATTCCGGGCCCCGGGGCTCCGAGCCAAGCTCCGGGGCTGCTCCGGGGAGTCCCCGGCCCCGCAGAGGCACAACCGCACCCGACTGCGCACAGAACGGGACCGGGACCGGACAGCCCCAGCACGCTGCGGGCCGGGGGCTGCCAGCAGTGCCCCCAGCCCTGGGGGTGCACTGGGGGCTCACCCTCCCCCCAGAGCGGGGGCAGCCACACGCCTGCAACAAGGCCCCGGCCCTCGTAAAAACCGACCCGCGCCAAGCCAGACCCCTTCCCTGGCACAAGGCCCCTGCCGGGGCAGCCCGGGCTTCCCAGCAGCTCCCGCCCCGGGGCTGTTTGCTCTCCAAACACGCTCACAAGGTGCTCTTTGTGCTCTTTGTGCTCTTTGTCCTGTGCTGGCAGCACCCAAGGGTTCCTGCCCCAAAGGGACGGGAGAAGGGGGAGGGTGCGTGGCCGGCACCCAGCGGCTGGTGCCACCCGTTACGGTGGTGCCGGGGCTCCCAGCGCCGTGGGGGCACGCAGGGCGAGAGGTCGCAGTCTGGGGTCACCCTCTGTGGGGGGCACCCAGCTGAGCCCCCAGCCCCGCACTGGGACACGCAGCCACCTGCTGGAGGTGCCACCAGCCCCACGTCCCCTCCTACCCCAGGCTGTCAGGCACCGTGGTGGCACCATCCCCATCCCCATCCCCATCCCCATCCCAATACATCCCACCCCACCCCACCCCACCCCATCCCACCCTGCACCACCGGCCAGGCTTGGCCCAGCTCCAGGGGTTCCCGGCTCTGGCACGGGACCTGAGGTGACAGCAGCGCCTGAGCCCTGCGGGGACACGGGGCAGCCCTGGGCTGGGCACAGCCGGGGGGCTGCCGAGGGGCAGGGGAGGTGCTGCCCCCCCGAGCAGCCGGGAGGCTCACACAGCCCCACAGCACCGGGGGCTCTGCTCCCCCCCTGGGGACCCCCCGGCTGTGGGACCCCCGCAGCAGGCCCCAGGGACCCTCCTGCCAAGGCCGCGTGTCCCCACATTGCCCCCCAGCAGGGCCCGATCCTGCCCTGGGCGCACACGGCTGGAGGGGGCGAAGGTTTTGGGCCCCGGTTTCGCTGGGACGCGGCCCAGGAGGTGGCGCGGGGCCAGGCCGGGTGGCAGCAGCCTCCACCGGGGAGCGCAGCCCAGCCCAGCCCGGCTCTGCTGGGTGAAGATTAACCCCCGGCCACGCACGGCTCCGCTCGGGCAGCATTTATTGCTCCAAGCCGGGAGGAAGCAGCGCAGAGCAGGCAGGGCACAGGCGGGGGCCCAGCAGCCGCGGTCAGCCACCTCCCCCCGCGGGGACAAAGCCACAATTAAGTTAATTACTGCACGGACTGAGCGCACGGCGCGGCTCCAGCTGAAACACGAGGCTGGATTGGTCCCAGCAGCACAGGACGAGGGCAGGGGATTCACGGGGCTCTTTCCTGGTCCCCACGTCGTTACCATAATTAATAAGTCATCGCCATGATTAATTAGCCACCAGCAGCCCCAGGAGCAATTGCTCCCCGCATGCAGGTGGGGGGAAATGGGGGGGTTGTGGGACGGAGCAGCCCCCACCTGAGGCAGACACGAGGGGGCTGCAGGGCCTGGGGGCTCCCGGGCTCCCCAAAGCCCACCACGAGTCTCTCCGGCGGGGCACAGCGAGGCCACCGCGCCTGGGGCACGGCGGGGACACGGAGGGGGGACACGGAGGGGACACGGGGGGGACATGCAGCGGGCTTGGCACAAGTAACAGGGCAGCCTCAGGGGGCGAGGCGCTCGAACACCCACTCGCCCTCCCCACGCCGCGTCATGGGCCCGGGGGGCTCGGCGCCGTCCCGCAGGCGGCGGAAGACGATGCGGTCGTGCAGGCGGCTGGTTTGGCCCTGCCAGAACTCCACCACGTCGGGCTGCAGGATGTAACCGCCCCTGGGGGGGGGAGATGCAGGAGGTGAGGGGGTCCCGCGGCACCACATGGCCCCGGGCTGCTCCCGGACACCCCCGGGCAGCTCACCAGTCCTCCGGCTTCGGCACCGGCACATCCCGGTACTTCTCCTCCAGCTCCGCGTTCCTCTGCATCAGGTACTGCGGGGCAGGAAGGGGCTGGGGCTGGAGCGGGGCAGGGGCAGGGGCAGGGGCAGGGTCCCGGCTGCCATCGGAGCCCCGGCCCCGCCGCTCACCTCCCTGTCGGGGATGACAGAGCTCTGCCTGCTGGCCACGGCCCCGATCTGGCTGCTCCTGGGCCGGGAGTGGAAGTACTGCTCCGACTCCTCCTCGGACAGCCGCCGCACCGAGCCCTCGATCCGCACCTGCACGGGGCAGCCTCAGGAGGCAGAAGGGGCCGGGACCCTCCTGGAGAGCCCCAACCCCGATGCAGGAGCCCCGAAACCCCCCAGTTTGGGGCTGACACCGTGCTGGGGACACGGCCCCGTCCCCCCGCCACCCCCGGGACGCACCTGGCGGTTGAGGGGCTCCCAGTAGAAGACGAGCGAGGCGAAGGGGTTGGAGTCCTGCAGCGGGGCAGAGCCGTCAGCGGGCGGGCGGCCCCCGGGAGCACCCCAACACCGGGGGGGGCTCATCCCGCAGCCCCCCCCCGGCCCCCGGTGACCCCCGGTGCTCACCAGCTCCCTGCCCTTGCGGCTCTGGCGGTTGGTGAAGAAGCGGAACCCGTCCGGCCCGAAGCCCTTCAGCAGCACCATGCGGGCCGAGGGCTTCCCGTCCCTGCGGCGGGAGGCGGCGGCGGTGAGCGGGAGGCGGCCGGGCCCCCCCGTGTCCCCCCCCGGCCTCACCTGCTGCAGGTGGCCAGGCACATGGCGTTGGCCTCGCCCACCGCCGGGCACCGCAGCGCCTCCGCCAGCCAGGCCCCGAACTGAGCCACCGGGTCCCGGGACGCCAGGTGCCGCTCCTCGAACGCCTGGGGGGGGGGACGGGGACGGGGCCGGCGTCAGAACCCCGAGCACGGGCATGGGCCCGGACCTAGACCCCCGGTGACCCCAGGTGACCCCTCGTACACCCCAGCCCCCCAGTAACCCCCTGACCCTGCCGCCCCCAGCCCGCCCCTGTTGTCCCCGACCCCGGCCCCCTGGGGGTCCCCCGGTGACCCCAGATGACCCCTGGTACCCCCCAGTACCCCCAGCCCCCCGGTAGCCGCCAGGTATCCCCCCGGCCCCGCTGCCTCCCGGTAGCCCCCCGTTACCCCCGGCCCTCCCCCGTTGCTCCCAGCGACCCCTGGTACCCCCCAGCTCCCCCGGTAACCCCCCAGCACCCCCCAGCCCCGCTGCCCCAGGCCTCCCGGTGCCCTCCCGGTAACCCCTCAGCCCCCTGGCGGTCACCCAGTGCCTCCCGGTATCCCCCGGTCACCCCCCGGTACCCCCAGCCCGCCCCTGTTGTCCCCGGCCCCCCGGGGGTCCCTCGGTGACCCCAGATGACCCCCGGTACTCCGCAGTAACCGCAGCCCCCCGGTAACCCCCCGGCGGTCACCCGGTGCCTCCCAGTATCCCCCGGTAACCCCCCGGCCCCACCGGCCCCGGCCTCCCGGTATCCTCCGGTACCTCCCGGTTCCCCCCCGTTCCCCACCGCCTTCCGGTGCCTCCCGGTGCCCCCCCAGCCCCCACCTCCTGGGCCCCCCGGTATTCCATCCTCATTGCCCCCAGCTCCATCCCCGCCGCCGTCCGAGCGGGGTCTCCCCGCGCCGCCCCCTCCCCCCACCGCCACCGCCCCGCCCCGGGGCGTGGCCACGCGCGGGCCCCGCCCACCGAGCAGCCAATGGGGAGCCGCGCCACGGCCCCGCCCCGGCGGGGAGCGTTCAGCCAATCAGGATGCGCGGGGCCGGAAGTGGCGCCCGGGTGTAAACAACACCGGGGGGAGCCTTAAAGGCGCAGCGCCCCCAGCGGGGGGCACCGGGAGGAACCGGGGCCGGGCCCTCGGGAGCAGCCCCGCCCCCTCCCCGGTGCGGCCCGCGGGGTGGGGGGGGGGCTCCGCGGGCACAGCCGGCGTGGAGCAGCTCCGTGGGGCCGCACAGCCCCAGCTGGAGTTGGTGCAGCTGGAAATGGGGCAAAAAGCGGGGATTTTGGGACAAAACCGGGCTCGGGGCGGAAATAACGGGCCGGGGGGGGGAAGGGGGGGGGGGGTGGCAGGGCAGAGGGAAACGGCGCTGGGGGAGGGGGAGGAGAAATGGGGGGAAAAACCCAGGGAAAAATAAAACCGGGGGAAGGGGGGGGGCGGGAGGGAGCCCCCAGGGCCCCCCCGGTACCGGGGCCCCCCCCACGCTCACGGCGGCCGCAGCGGGGCCCGGAGGGCGCCGACCTCAGACAAAGGGGTCGGGCCCGGGCCGTATTTATACAATTTATAACTTTAAATATAAAGTAGGAATGTGCTGCGGGGGCGCTCCCCGCCGGGCCCGCAGCCCCCCCCCCCTGCGGGCCTGCCCCCGCCGGGCTCGGGGCTCGGCCCCGGGAGTCCCGTGAGGGGGCGGCCCCCGGAGCCCCTCGCCCCGGGGCGGCTCCGCGCGGGGCCCGGCGCTGGCCGAGGGTCGTCCCCGGGGGCTGTGCGGGGGGGACGCGGCCGGGGGCCGGGGGGGCCGGGGGGGGCCTGGAGTGCTGCGGGGGCGGCGGGGGGCCCGGGGCGGCTCCCGGTGTCCCCGCGCGGCGGCCCCGTGAGGGCTGCGCACGGGGCGGGTCCCGGCCCTACAAGTTCTTGGTGACCAGGTGGGTTTTGTAGTGCTTCGTCAGGTGGTCGCTGCGCATGAAGCGCTTCTGGCACTGCGCGCACTCGAAGCGTTTGTCACCTGTGGGGACGGAGAGCAGCGGCCGTCAGCACCGGGCGGCCCCGGGGACACCCCCACCCCCCCCCCGGTCCCCCGTCCCGGCAGGACCCCCGGGAGGCGGTGAGGTGCCCGCAGTTCCCCTTGGCAGCCCCCCCCCACCACCACTGCAGAGCCCCGAGGTGGCAGAAAGCCCCCGGCTCCCCAGTGCCTCCCAGCAGCTCCACCACACCCCCACCAGTGGCTGCTGGAGGCCCCAGCTCAGCCCCGGGCCCTGCACCTGGGACCCTTGCGAGGCCGGGGGCTGCCCTGGGAGGGGGACACCGCGCAGCGGGGCCGCAGACCTGTGTGGGTGCGCGCGTGCCGCTGCAGCTCGTCGCTGCGTGTGAAGCGCTTCCCGCAGAACACCCAGTTGCAGACGAAGGGCCGCTCCCCGGTGTGCAGGCGCACGTGGGCGCGCAGCAGCGAGGTCTTGCGGAAGGTCCGGCCGCACTCGGGGATGTGGCAGATGTGCTTCTTCTTCCCCTGGTCCCCCGGCCTGGCGGGCAGAGCGGGAGGGCGGGCGTGAGGCGGCGGCGGTGGCGGAGGAGGGACCCCCGGGGGCCGCCCCCGCGCCCCCCCCTCACCTCTTGTCGCCGTCCTTGCAGTTGGGGCAGGTGCAGGCCATGCGGCGCCGCTTCTCCCCCGGCTGCGCCTCCCCCGCCAGTGCCTGCTCCATCTGCAGCTGGATCTGCGTGGGGCTCAGCCCGCTGATGGTCAGGTTGTTGCCGGAGACGTTCTGCACCGTCAGCTGCTGCTGCCCTGTGGGGGGAACGGGGACTCAGAGCCCGCCCAGCCCCCGCGGGGACGGGACGGGACGGGACGGACCCCAGGAGGGCTCCCCGGGCCCCGGCGCCCCAGCCCCGCATGCGGCCCTGCCCCGGCCCCGCCTCGTGCTGGCCCCTCGGGCCGGTAAGTCCCTTTTTTTCTGAATATACTGTGCGGTTTTTCAAAGTTTTTGGTTTGACCCATTCGGGGTGGGGAAACGGCCAAAGAGGAAACGAAAAAGAAACTTTGAAAAAACGTGCAATATATTGACCAAAAAACGGGACTTACCCCGGACCCTACGGGCCGCTCCACGCCCGGGCGCTCACGGAGGCGGCAGGGCCTGGGCCTCGCACGGCACCCGGCGGCCGCGGGGGGGCTGCAAAGAAGAAGAGGGGGTCAGCGACAGCGACAGCGAGCGCGGGGGTGGCAGGCAGGGAGAGGCGGGGGGGCAGCAGCTGAGCAAGGAGGGGGTGTGCAGGGGGGGCAGGCAGAGCAGAGGCACCTCCAGGGCCCGGAGGCTCGTGGCGGAGCAGCCGTTGGCCCCCCCAAAGCCACCCCAGGGATTGAGGTGCGCTGAGCCCCGCGGGGCTGTGCTGACCCCGCTGGGCTGAGCGAGAGCCGGCGGCTCCCAGCCACCAGAGACTGGGGCCGGGGGGGGCACCAGCAGCCCCCTGCATGGCAGCGCAGAGCAAAGCACGGCCCGGCCACAGCCCCCGCAGCCGCTGGCATGGGGCTGGGGATGTTCAGGCAGGGCAGGACGGGGGGGCTGCGGGGACGTGGGGCTCGGGTCAGGCACTGGGGAGCCATGGGGCTGGGGCCGGGTTTGCTCCCAGGGAGCGGCGACGCCTCGTGGCAGGGCCTGCCTGCAACAGGGACATTCCTGCTGCAGGGTTGGGGCGTGTTTGGGGTGGGGGCTGCAGGCCCCGAGGAGCCCCCAGTGCACCGTGCCCGCTGCCTGGCTGGGCCCCTGCCCCCCCCAAGGCACACAGCTCAGCCCCGGGGCCAGGCTCAGCCTCCCCCATGCACGGCTCAGCAGCGAGCAGCTCGTGGGGCTCCCAGGTGCCACTCGGACCCATCCTGCAGCCCCGTGGGACTGACACCACCGGCGGGGGCTGCAGCAGCTGCCCCCCCCCGGGACCCGCAAAGCCAGAACGCCCCCCCCGTGAAACAGCCGGGGCCTCCCACGAGCAGCTGAGGACACCCAGTGCCCAGCGGTGCCCAGCCTGGAGCACGAGGCACCCGCTGATGGAGCCACCACGTCCCCGCTGCCCGGCGCGCTGCTGGGGGTCTCCGTGCCCCCACCCGGGGACTGCCCACACCCCGTGCCCCCTCCCACCCCCCCGCCCGGCGCAGCACGCAGCCCACCTCCGCTGTTGGTGATGGTGACGGGCACGCCCTGCACTTGCACGCCGTTGATGTTGATGGTCTGCATGGCCTGCGCCGCGGCCGCCAGCTGCGCCGCGCTCAGGCTGATGACGCCGCCCGCGGGGGCGATCTTGGGCAGCGGCCGCTCCTTGCGCCCCGCAGGCTTCTTGCTGCCCCCCCCCGGGCTGCGGGACACGGGGCTGCCGCACGAGGTGCCGGACGGGGCCACGGGCACGGCTGGGGCTTCCTGCAGCAGCACCGTCTGCAGCTCCCCCGACGGCGTTTTGAAGTAGACCTGGGGGGAGGAGGGGAGGATTGAGGCCCCCCCCGGCTGCTGGGTGCTGGGAGCCCCGAGCACGAGGGGCTGCCCAAAGCTGCCCGAAGCTGCCCCAAGCCCCTGAAGCCTGCGGGCCTCCTGCCCACACGGTCTGGCCTCGCAGGGCAGCAGGAGGCTGCTCTGGCCCCGCAGCCTTCCCCAGGGCAGCAGCGCCGTCCTGCAGCCCGTGAGCCCCCTCCCGCCCCTCCCCGAGCTTCTGCACAGGCCGGGGACCGGCCCTCAAGGACGCGGCGCTCCTACAGGTGCCGTGAGGTGAGGCAGAGGTGAGAGAGGCTTCACAGAGCCCCCGCGGGGAGCAGCTGCGCCCCCAGCCCCTCTCAGACACCAGACAATCCACGTGAGCCGTGCCCGAGCCCGACACTGAGCCGGGGCTGCCCAGTGGCTCCCAGAACCCCGCAGATCCTTCAAAGCTGGGTGAGGGCTGGGGGACACGGCAGGGGCCGGCGTACCTGCGTGGGAGCAGGGTCCGTGGTCTGGATCTGGAAGTTCTGGGAGGGTTTCTGGGGCACGGTGGGCAGCGTGGCGGAGGCGGCTTGCACCACGCGCAGCGCCTGCTGCGGGATCTGCACCACCTGCGACTCCTGCTTGGGCTGCACCACCTGCACCTGCTGCACCACGGCCGGCTGGCCCGAGCCCGGGCTCTGCACGATCAGCAGGTTGTTCCCCGCCTGGATGATGTTCTCGGCCGTCGTCTCGATCAGCACCGTCTCCACCTGCTCGGCCACGGCCACGGCGGCGGCGGGCTGCCCGGGGGACGCGGCTTTCTTGCGGGTTTTCCTGCCGGCCTTGGAGGGGCTCTCGGCCACCACCTGCGCCTGCGCCCCCGGCTCCGCCGCGCCCACCAGGCTGCCCACGGGCAGGGCCAGCGCCACGTTGCCGCCGCCGGGCAGCTTGACCACGCCGCCGGCCCCCTGCCCCGGCGACGCCGCCCCCTTCTGCGCCGGGGCCGGCTTGATGGGCACGGGCTTGTGGGAGGCAGAGGACGGGGCGAGGATGGCCTGGTTGGTGCCCGGGATGATCTGGATCTGGTTGGCGAGGTTGGGCGGCACCTGGATGGCCGGAGCCCCCGGCGGCTGCAGCTGCGGCACCGCCTGGTACTGGATGTTGGCGGCCGCGCGCGGCCCCTTGTTGATGACGGCGGGGTTCTGGATGGCAAAAACCAGCTGCCCCCCGGCGTAGGAGGCGCCGAGCTGGGAGCCCTGCAGCTGGAAGAGGTTCCCCTTCGATGACAGGATCCCCAAGTTGTTCTTCCCAGAGCCCAGAGGGAGCGGAGCAGGTTTGATGGGGACGAGTTTGCGAGGCGTTGGCTGAGGAGGGGCGGGAGGAGTCACGGCGGCTTCCACGGCGGGGGGGCCAATTTTGCTACATGTGGCTGCCAGGAGGGCCAGGGGAGACGGCTGCGAGTCCTGGGGGGGACACGGGCACGGTGGAGACGGGCCGGAGCCAAAGGGGCCCCAGAGCACTCAGCGAGGGGAAGGGTCCGCGCCCCTGGAGCTAACCCAGCCCGCGCCCACGGAACACCTCGTTAAGCGAGCGGCTTAATTACCCGCACCACGTGAGCCCTGCGCTCACCCCAGCCGTGTGGCTGCCTTGTAATCGTGTGTCTGCGCTCGCATCCCCGTGGAGCCGCACACGCCCTGCATGTCTGGGGCTGCCCACACCTCCCCTGCACGCCCCTGCAGCGCTTCCATGTCCCCACCTCCCCCCGGCAGCCGCAGCTGACGCGACCCCGGGGGTCCTTCGGGTGACACAGCAGGGGCAGGAGGCACAGACAGCACCACGCAGCCCCGAGGGAGCCGGCGCGGGGCTGGGAACGTGCCCAGAGCGCGGCTCCCCAGCCTGCCCTGCCAGCAGCTTCCTCCCGTGGGCAGGGGGGGCGGCCCCGGGGCTCGTCCCGTGACGCCCCCGCGCTCACCTGTGCGGAGGAGGCGGCGGGCTGCAGGTACTCGCTGGGGCTGACGGCGGCCGTGGCAGCCATGCTGTCGGTCTGCGGGGGGAAGCAGAGAGGGGAGTGAGCCCCGCAGCGACCCCGCAGCTCCTCGCAGAGCCCAGCCCAGGCCCCCCCGCCCGAGGGGCTCCCCCGGCAGCGCCCAACCCCCCCCAGGCCTGCCCCCAAACAGGGCCAGAGAAACCTCACCGGGCCACCACCTCCCCCCTGCGCCTGCCTTCGGCCTTCACTGGCCACCGAAGGCAAACGGTGGCCGCAGCGAGTGGCCAACCACGGGGCAACGGGCACCGGGCTGAGGCCCTGGTGTGTTTGCTCCTGTCCCCACACGGCCCCGGGCAGTCAGGGAGCACCACAGCCCCCCAAAACCCCCCTGGGGAGCAGCCTCCCAGCACCCAGCCCACGCCGTGCCCCTGCCACTCGGTTTTTCAGCTCAGGGAACCTCAGAGGACCGCGTTTTGGTGCAGGCTGCTGTTTTTCCAGGCTGGAAAAGCCTCATTTCACTTATTTTGGCATGCTGCTGGTGCTGAATGTTGGCGAGTCATTGTGTAACCAGCGCTCGCTGCCAGCGGGGCCCGGGGAGGCCGAGAGCAGCTGGTGATGAGGGCAGGGGCCGGGGGCATGGGGCCGGCAGCGCCTCGCTCGGAGCCGTGTGCCGGGGCCGTGGGCTCGGGGAGCTGCAAAACCCCAGCGGGGAGCCCGAGGCCTCAAAGGCCTCGTGCCCTGCACCAGGGGACGCAGCCTGCTCGTAGGGCTGCCCGAGCTCCAGGGCTGCGCCCTCCCGCAGCAGAATTAGGGCACGGCCGAGGATTAGCAGCCCTGACTACAAAGCGGAGCGGGGCTGAGCTGGCCGCAGACATCAGAGGGACGGCAGCAGCCGCACAAACAAACCCGGGCCAGGCCGGGCGAAGCCCCGTGCGAGTTCCTGCCTCATACACCTTGTGTCCATGCAGCAGGGACAGTGCCCGTCCCCTCCTGTCCCATCCCGGGGCCGTAATGTGGCACTCACAGCGTGGTGGTGCCAGGAGGGCACCAGAGCCGGTGGCTTCCCCGTCCCTGAGCCCCCCCGGGGTCCTCTCACTGAACTCAGCCCAGAACCGCCGCTGGCTGCGGGCACACGCAGCTCCACGGGGCTCACACCGAGCAGTCCGGGCCCAGCTCACCCCGGTGGCCGCCACCGCCCGGCACCGGGACGTCCCCCGAGGCAGCCCAGGAGCAGAGACTCCTGACCTCCCCCTCGTCCGAGCCACCTCCCTCCTTCCCCCGCCTGCCCCCGGTACCGGCCGCCTGCCCGCACCCCGGGGGGCTCTAGGGGCCTGCTGGGAGCTCGGGACACACAGAAGGAGCTTGATCAGGGGTCTGTTCACCGGGGCAGTGCCGTTACCGGCGATACCCCACGGGACACACGGGGGGGGGGGCGGGGGCACAGGGAGGTGGCTGCGGGCAGCCCCACGGCTCCCGGGGGCTCGGGGGCAGCTGTGCGCGCTCCCTGACTCCCAGCCCTATCGCGACAGCCTCGTATCGCGACAGCCCCGTTACCCCGAATGAGCCTCCCCGGCAGCCCCGCCCCGGCAGAGGGCGCAGAGCGGGCACGGCCCCGGCCCTGCCCCCGCCTCCACCGGGACCGCCCCGGGACCAGCAGGGACGGGGGGCGCAGCCCCGGCCCGGTGCTCACCCGGTGCCGGCAGCCGCAGGGACCGTTACCGGCGGGCACCGGGCGGGTTCTGAGCCCCGGGGGGGGGAGGTCCCGGGGGGGGGGGGTCAGGTCCCGGGAGCTGCCTCGGCCCGGGCCTGCCCCGGTTCGGCGCCCGCCGCCTGCCCGGGACCGGGACCGTGGGGATGGGGTTGGGGGGGGGGCAGCGCCGACCCCGCCGCCCCACTCCCGTTCCCGCCGCGCTCCCCGGGGGGGCGGGACCAGCCCCGGGCCCGCCCCCGCCCCCGCCCCGCCGGGCCCCGGAAGCGCCGCCCGCCCGCCCGGCGCGGGGAGGGCGGGGCGGGGCGGGCCGCGGGGGCCTCACGCCCCTTCCGGGCCCGGCCCCGCCGCCGCCGCCGCCCCCCCCGGGCCCCCTCCCCCCTCCCCGGTGCCCCCCCCCCCCCCCGCGGTCCCGCTCAGACCGGCCGGGGCGGCGGCGGCGGCGGCTGCGACCCCCTCACGGCGCCATCTTCCTCCTGCGGGGCCGCCCGGGCACCGCCCTGCAAGCCCCGCCCCCTCGGCGGCCTCCGGCCCAATCCCCGCCCGGCTCGGCCGAGCTGCGGCCAACGGGCGGCGAGGGGCTCGAGCGGCGACCAATCCGCCGCGCCCGGCCGTTTGACGGGCGGCTCCGCCGAGCAATGGGGAGCGGTGATGGAGGGACGGCTCCGCCAATGGGCGCGGATCTGCGGTGTGACGGACGGAAGAGGAGACCCAATGGGAGGGCGGAACTTTGATTGACAGCTCGGCCGCTCAATGAGAGCGAGCGCAGCCCGGCCCGGCCCGCGCACTGACTGCCAAGCTTCCGAGGCGGGGAGGCGGGCTTCCTCGGGGGCGGGAGCCGCACGGCAGCACCCTCTCTGATTGGTCAAAGCGCCGCGTGACCGACAGGAGGGAGAACCAATAGAAGGAGCGGGGCGGGTCCGCGACCCCTGGGATTGGCTGCGTGCCCGGGGCGGGGGGCGGTGGGGTCACGTGATGTGCGGGGCAGGCGGCGGCCGCGACGGCCGGGGCCTGGCGGGGCCTCGGGGCGCCCCCCGCGACCCCCCCCGCCCCCCCCGAGACCCCGCCGCCGCCGCCGCCCCCCCCGGGTGTCCCCGCGGCTCCCGTCCCGCCCCCGCCGCGGGCCCGGCCGCTCCCGGTGCCGCTGGAGCCGGGGAGGTGCTGGGCCCTGCGCGGTGTCTGCGGCCCCGCGGCCTGCCCCGTGCGGACAGCACCGCCCCCGGGCTGCCGCCAGGCACCGGCGCCACCGCCCCCCCCCCCTTCTCCCCCCGCCCCCCCCCGGCTCCTCCCGGCCTCCCCCGGCCCCGTGCGGGGGTCCCGGTCCCGGGGCCGCCCCCCCCTCCCCGTACCGGGCCCAGGAGCCCGGGGCCGGGGGGGCACCGGGGCTGGCGGGAGGCCACGGGGCAGCCGCCCCCGCCGCCCCCGCCGCTTGTCCCCGCCGCCCGCGGTGCTGGCGGTGCTGCCCGGGCAGGCCCGGTCCTGCCGCTCCCTGCCTCAGTTTCCCCGGGCGTGCAGCGACGCCGGCTCTGGGCCGCGAGCCCGGCGCGGACGCGAGCTCAGGCACGGCTCGGCCTGGCCGGGACGGGGCTGGCCCCGCTGCGGGCGCTGAGCCCCCCGGTGCCCCCCGGAGCCGGGAGCGGGGCCTGGGGAGGTGCCGGTGCCGGGGCTGTGGGGAGCGGGGCAGCGCCGCTGCTGCAGCCACCGCGCGGCTCTGGGTGTTTCTTGCCCCCTCCCAGCCCTGAGTTTTGTTGCCAAATACCCAATTTTCGTGGGTTTTCGTTTGGCAGCAAAAGGGGGTTCCCTGGTGCCCCCCCAGCTCCAGGGGTTCCCTGGAAATGGGGGTTGGCAAACGGGGGGGCACCAAGGGAACCCCCAACCCCGGCACGGCCTCGTCCCACGGCCCCGTCCCCAACACCTGTGCCTGGCTCTGTCGCGTGGGGGTTCGTGGGGACAAGGGGCTGGGCAGCGGGGTGGGGACACGGGGACCCAGACCCATGCGGCAGGGCCCCAGCCAGGTTGCGCCAGGAGCCCCGCAGGGCCCGGAGCCGCGACGTGGGCCGGTCCCTGCAGGTCCCCGTCCCCACGGGTCCCGTCCCTGCCCTCCCCTCCCCGGCCGTCCCCGAGCCCGGGGCTGCTGGCGGCTGCTCAGAGCCCACACGCAATTAAAGCAATTAGGGCACCTCCGCAGCCCGGCAGCCCATCTCTGCCGAGATCATTAACTGTTCTTAATGATTTCTTCGAAGAATTAGCAGGCGGTTTGCAGAGCCCCTGCCGGGGGTGGCGGGGCCGGCGTGGGGACGGGGACGGGGCCGGTGCCGTCACCGCTGCCCGGGGGCCCTGACGTCAGCCCCGCGCCTTTGATCCCCGGCGGGAGCCCGACCTGTTCCTGCGCCAACCTGGGGGGCTCCGGGCACCGGGAGGAGGCGGCGATGGCACGGCCGGGTGGCGCCTGGCCTGGCCTCGTGTCCCCGTCCCCGGCACGGCCGCAGGTCCCCAACCCCAGTACAGCAAACGCGTCCCCATCACAGCCACATGGCCCCATGCCTGGCACGGCCAAATGTCCCCGTCCCCATCACAGCCAAATGTCCCCAACCCCATCACGGCCACACGGCCCCGTCCCCACCTCATCCGCGTGCCCCGACCCCGGTGCGCGGTGCCGGGAGCTCCCCGCCGCCGTGCCAGGGCTCTCCCCGCACGGTGCCCGGCGGCCGGGTCGGGGCAGGCGGGTGGCGATAGGCAGGGAGCTGGCAGGGGGGTAATTAAAAGCCGCGGCTGAATCACGCCGAGCTGTCAGCTCCCTCGGCGGGGCAGGGGAGGCCGTCGCGCTGCAGCGCTCGAGTCCCGACAGTTCCTGCTCGGGTGAGAAACGCCGCCCCGGGGCGCGCCGCGACCGGGCACGGCCGCGGGCAGGGGAGGGAGTCGCGATAATCGCGCTGATAGCTCCGCCGGCCGGCAGCGCGGCCTCCCGCCGGCCCCGGGCATCCTCGGGGCGGGGACCGGGGCTGCCGGGGGGCAGGAGCGGGTCCCCCCGCGCCCCTCGGGGGGCTCCGGCAGCGGGGGCCGCGCCGGGCCGTGCCCTCGGTGCCGTGCCCTCGGCGCTGTGCCCGGCACGGGGACGGGGACGGCTCCGGGCCCCCGTGCTGCGGGTGCCGGGGGTCCCACGGGGCTCGGGCACCCGTCCCCCGGCCGGGCCCTCGCTGGGCTCTGCGCCCCCGGTTTGCCCACCCGTGGGTGCGGGGGGCCATGGGGCTGCGGCACCCGCTCCCAGACCCGTCTGCCCCCGGCCCCGTGCCACGGCTGGAGCGGGGCCACCCCCGGCAGGCTCGGGGCCCCCCGGGGCCGTCTGGGCGCGGGGCCGGGGGCAGCCCCTTCCCGAGCTCGGGGCTCGCTGCCAGGGCGCCCGCGGGTGGCGGATCCGGGCGCCTGGGCTCTCCCTGTCTGAGGCCCCGAGGCCCCCCCGGGGGCTCCCCCCGGGCCGCGCTGACCCAGACGGCGCAGCCCCGCGGGCCGAGCCGGGGCAGGACCGGTTGCCATCGCCCCGTGGCACCGGCTGCGGCCCCCCCGGCACCTGCCCGCGGGCACCCGGCCCCCGCCGAGCTCAGCACCCACAGGCGTGGGCAGGCGCAGCCACGGGGGGGGTGCACGCACACACACACCTGGCATCGCCGTGCAGGTGCGCACACACACACACCCCACAACCCCCCCCCGTGTGAGCCCCGCGCCCCCACAGACACCGTCCCACCACCCGGCCCTGCCGGTGCCCCCGTGCCGGCCCCAGTCCCCCCGGCAGCGGGGCCGGGCTCTGGGGAGCGGCGGGGGCCGAGGGCTGGGTGCGGGGGCTCGGCTGCCTCCCGCCCAGCCGCACAGCGGGGTCTCGGTGCCGTTTTGGGGAGGCCGACCCCCGCTGACCCCCTTGGGGCCCCTCTGGAGGTGCCAGATTGGCTCCTGCTGCCCCGGCACACGGAGAGATTTGAGGCATTCGCCTCTCGCCTTGTAATTTATGCAAATGGGCTCTGTAATTAGCTGTAATTTCAAGGCACGGCTCCGGGTTTCAGACGCTCCACGGCGAGGAGATGCCCCCCCCGCCCCCCTCCTCATGGGCACCATTCCCCCCATGGGTGGTCCCAGCAGGGGCCCCAGCGCTGCTCCGGGTGGCCCCAGGAGCCCCCAGCCCCACGCAGCCAGGCCCCTGCCCCCAAGCCCCCCGCCCGCCCCAGCACCCCCAGTCCCCACAGCCCCACGGCCCCGTGTCACTGGGAGCGAGTGGGGGCTGCACCAGCGGCCACCCCCTTGGGGGTGCTGGGAGAGGAGCCAGAGCAGCCGCACCCCCTGCGGGACCCATCTGCCCCCTGCTCCCCCAGTCTCACAGCACTGGGGAGACTGGGACGGGCCCCTGGTGAGATGTGCCACATCCCCGCCACGCAGAACGTGGGGCAAGGCGCAATTCATGCACGGGGCGTGGGGAAGGGGACATTTAACACACGGGCCGTGGGGACAGGATCGCCCTCAGCTCCGCGGGGTCCCTGCTCCTCACAGCGCCTCGCAGGGGTCCCCGCTCCTGGCCCCACAGAGCTGCTGGGTCCCAACGGGGCGGCCAGGGGGGCAGTTGGGGGTCTGCGCCACTGCCCCCAGCTCCAAAGGTGCCGGGCACCCAGGGGCTGGGACATCCCGGGGGCACGGTGCCCGCTGTCCCTCGGCACGGGGCCAGGGGTTCCCCGGGGTGCAGGGGGAGCCCCGCATGGCAGGGACCCCGCAGCCCTCCTGCCTGCTCAGGGCACCGGGGACATCTTAGAGTGATGTGGGACCTGGGGCTGGGGTCCGGCTGTGCCCCCCCGTGTGCCCCACGGAGCGTGTGGGTGCCGGCTGCGCGCGGTTGTGTCCTCGGGGACCCTGCTGCCCCCCGGACCCCCCCCCCCAAGCAGGGTCCCCGAGCCCCAGCACGGCAGAGCCGGGGGCCGTGCTCCACCCCACCCGCAGCCGCGTTTCGGTGGCGGCGGGGCCGTCCTAGCCCTGCGCGCTCGCCGGGACCCACGCGATGATGAAAACCAGGAGAGTTTCCCCCAGGGCGAAGGAGTTCCCTCGCCCGCCGCCCGGCCGGGTGCTTGGCAAGCGCCGGGGAGCTGCGGGCTCCCACGCGCCGGGCTCGGCCGGCCGGGCTCGCGGGGCTGCGGCCGGGGTCCTGGCTCCAGCGGGGCGCCGGCACCGGGAGACGCCCCTCCCCAGGGCCCCGGGGCTGGGGGGGCTCCCCCAGGGCCGCCACAGCCCCCCGCGGCCAGCCCCGCTCCGGCCGGGGGCTTTGGGTGCAGGAATGGGGCCAAACGGCCCAAATGGCCCCACGACGGCCGAGGGACCGAGGGTCCTGCGTGGGGCCTGGCAGCTGCTGGGGCTCCTGGCAGCCCCCCCGGCCTGGGCTCCCTGGGGGCGGGGGGGCAGAGATGGGGCCAGGAGGGTCGGACCCCCGCAGCTGAGCGGGGTCGGGCTCAGCCCGGACCTCCCGGGCCCTTTGGGCTGCCCCGAGCCATCCGGGTAAGGGGGGGCTCGGCTGTCAGCTCCCCCCTCGGTGCCACCACACGTCCGCCCCCAGCCCGGGGGTCCCTCGAGCCCTGCACTTGTCCCCGTCCCCTCGACCCCACGGCAGGGGGACAATGGGGCCAGGCGGGGCTGAACCCCCCGGGACAGGGGCACTGAGCCCCCCCAGGACAGCAACACTGAGCCCCCCCAGGACAGGGGCACCGAGCTCTTCCCAGAACGGGGGCACTGAGCCCCCCCGGGACAGAGGCACTGAGCCCCCAGGACAGGGGCACTGAGCCCCCCCGGGCCGGGGGTGGGAGCGGGGCGGGGGCTCGGCGCCACCCCCGGGGGGCTGCGGGGCCCGGCCGGGGCTCGGCCGCTGCCGTCGGGGCGCGGGGGGGGGGCCGCGGGCGCGCAGGGAGGCGGCGGCGGCTTTCTTCTTTAATTAGCGCCGGTCGCGGTGTCTGCTGCGAACTTCCCGTCCCCTCCCTCCGCTTTCAAGCGCCGGATCCCGGCCGGGGCCGGGGCCGCCGCCACCGCCGGGCTCTGCCTCCAAGGGTTAAAAGCGCCTGGGCCGGGCTGGGCCGGGCCGGGCCGGGCGGGGAGGGGCAGGGCGGGAGGCGGCGCGGGGGGGAAGAGCCGGGAGCGCGGCCGGGACCCGGCCATTCCTGCTCGCCCGGCCCGGTGGGTGCCCGCTCCTGGGGAGCCGCGCGGGTCCCTCGGGGTCCCTCGGCAGCCAGCGCCGCCCGCCCCGCCGATGAGGACGGAGCCGCCGGGAGCCCGCCGCCGCCGCTAGACCCGTAGGTAGCCCCGACGGCCGGCACGGGGGCGGGCCCCGCTGCCCGGTGCCGCGGACGGGACCGCGCCGCTCCCGGCTCCCGGCGCGGCCCGACCCGAGCGAGCCCCCGCGGCCGCCCCCGGTCCCCGCGAGCCACGCGTGGAGCGAGCCGCGGCCCCTCCGCACCGCCCCGGCCCGGGGAGCCCCCGCCCGCGGCACGCTCCGAGTCCCCCCCGTGCGCCCGGTGCCGGTGCCCGGCCGGGCCGAGCCGAGGGCAGCGGCGCCCGCCCGGCCCCGCCGCGGGGCGAGGCACCGGCTGGGCTGGGAGCCTGCCGAGCCGCCTCTGCCCAGCCCGGCCGTGACTCACGGCGCGCATCAGCCGCCGCTGCCTCAGTTTCCCCGCGCTGCGGTGGGCAGCGCGTCGCCGAGCCCCGCCAGGGAGAGAGGGGGCAGCGCCGGGCCCCGGGCTTCTCCCGTCACCCCGGTGGAAAAACGCCCCGGGAGCCCCGCGGGACTGGGGCAGGGCGGCGGGGACAGCGCCGGGGCCAAGGGGGCCGGGGCTGGGGGGGTCGCTCCGGGGGGCACCGGGGAGGGGCCGCGCTGGGTGGGAGCTGCCCGGGCCCCCCCGCGCGTCCCCTCTGCCCCCGGCTCCTTCCTTCAGCCTGGGGGGTCGGGGGGCTGGGGTCGTGCCTGGCGGTCCCCTCCGCCCCCCCTCCGTGTGTCCCCGGGGTGGGACACGGCCACGGGGAGTTGTGGCTCTGCTGCAGCACCCACGGGGAGCAGGGGGGCTGGCGGGGGGCTCAGGACCCCGCTGGGGACTGGCGCTGGATGGGGTGATGTGGTGGCCTCGCACCCGCTGGGTGCCAGCCCTCGCCCCCCCACCTGGCATCCCCAGGAGCCTTCCAGTGTCAGGGGCAATCGGTGCGGACCCCCCCAGGGCAGGGGTGCGCAGAGCCGAGCCCACCCAGGGGAGCAGCACCCCCTTACCCGGGGGCTCCTCCTGCCGCGCCCCCCGGCCCTGCAGCGCTCAGCTCGGTGCCTCTGTAGCGCAGGTGGGGAGGGGTCCTGCTGGGGGGGATTTTGGCACCCCCAGCCCCTGCCTTCTCCGTGGGGTCCCCCTGTGCCTGCCCACGCACAGCCCACCGGGGAAAGCGGTCACCCCACGCGGCTGGGTGCTGCCGGGGGGCTTCAGCGCTGGGCCCTGCTCCTGCCCCGTGCTCGTAGTGCTGAGGGTGGGGGGCTCTGGGGGCCTGGCCCCAACCCCAAAGCACCGGCACCCCTCTGCACTTCCCTGGGGGTCCGTCCCCATCCCACACAGGCCGGGGGTGCCGGGGGGCGGCGTGGCCTCGCACCCGGGCTCCTGCCATGGGGAGAAAGGAGGGAAGAGGGCAGGGGGTCTCGGCCACCCCCCCCCCCCCCCCACGGCGCCGGTGGGAAGTCGGGGGGCGGGAGCTGGTGGCGGCAGGTGGATTTCAACACCGGGGTGGGGCCCGGCCCCCGTGGGGTTTGCACAGCTCCCAGTGAGTCACGGCCGCGCTGCGGGGAGCAGCAGGTGCCTGGGGCCGGGGCTGCTTGGCCGCAGGCGAAGGCAGCCCTGAGCCCGGCTTCAAAGCGCTGCCGGTGGCTCGGCCCCGCGGCTCCGCTCCCCTGGCCCACTGCCAGCTGGCCCGGGGGGGGGCTGCGGCCCCACAACAGCTCGGGGGCTCCCGGGGGCTGTGTCCCAGTGCTGTGGGGCAGGACCCCAGGGCTGGGCCGGGAGTGGGGCGGGGGCTTGGGGCTGCTGCTCGCTGCCCTACAGCCCCCGGGGGACCCCAGCTGCGGTCGGTGCCCCGGCCGTGTTGGGGGGGTTAGGGCAGGGGGGGACGAGGCAGAGCCCAGCGGCTCCCCCGGGTACAGGAATTCGGCCCCAGCCCCTTTGGGCCGCAGACGGGACCCGCTGGGTCTGCACCGGGGGCTGGCGCTGGGTCTGCAGGGCCGGTGCCCCCTGCCTGGGGGCCGAGGGGTACCCCCTGCCCGGCCTCCGTCCCTCTGGGCTGTGTGGTGGGGAAATGTCCCCAGTGGGGGGGCGCTGGGTGACAGGCACTGGGGACACTGCCCCGGCAGGGCTGGCACCCGCAGCACGGCGTCAGCCACCAGAGCGCTGAGCCCACCCGGGCACTGCCGCCTGCCTCAGTTTCCCCGCGTCCTGCAGGGCTCTGCCCGGGGCCAGGAGCCGGGGCCGGGGCTGCCGCCGGTGACAGCCCCCCCGTGCCCGGGCGGGCGGCCGCGGGGAGACCCCGGGGCGGGCAAGGGGGGGGGGGGGCCGGAGGGGCGAGGGCGCCCGCAGCCCTTCTCTTCTCACGGCTCCTCTCTCCCCCCCCCGCCCCTCCTTGGCCCTGCAGCTCTGTCTGCGCCACCGCCCGCGCCGCCGTTCGGCAATGCTCACAGCTGTCTGCGGCTCTCTTGGGAACCAGTCCTCCGACGCGCCCCGCGCCTCCCCGACCCACCTGGACCTGCAGCCGCTGCAGCCCTTCCAGCCCCACGGCAGCGCCGCGGCGGGCGCCGACTTCGCCTCCCCGCTGCCGCCCCCGGAGCTGCCGCTGCCGGGCCCCGACGCCGCCTTCGCCGCCCCCGGCGCCTACGAGCCCCATGGCCCCCCGCGGCTAGAGCTGCCCCCCGACGGCCCCGCCGCCCCCGGCTCCTACGCCAAGCTGCTGCAGGCGGCCCCGGACATGGCGCACCCCTACGAGCCCTGGTTTCGGCCCCCCCACCCCGGCCCCCCCGGCGAGGAGGGGGGCGTCAACTGGTGGGACCTCCACGCCGGGGCCAGCTGGATGGAGCTGCCCCATGGGCAGGGGGGGCTGCAGGTGCCCGCGCCCCCCGGGCTGCAGCCGCCGCTGGGGGGGTACGGCGGGGGCGAGCCCCAGCTCTGCGCCCCCCCCGCCCACCTCCTGCCCCCCGCCCAGCACCTCCTGGGGCCGGAGGGGGCCAAGGCGCTGGAGGGGCCCCCCGAGGCGGAGGGGGGCGGCCGGGCCAAGGGGGGCCGGCGGGCGGTGCCGCGGGGCGGGGGGCAGGCTGCGTGCCGCTGCCCCAACTGCCAGGAGGCCGAGAGGGGGGGGCCCTGCCCCGACGGCGCCAAGCGCAAGCACCTGCACAACTGCCACATCCCGGGCTGCGGCAAGGCGTACGCCAAGACCTCGCACCTCAAGGCCCACCTGCGCTGGCACAGCGGCGACCGGCCCTTCGTCTGCAACTGGCTCTTCTGCGGCAAGCGCTTCACCCGCTCCGACGAGCTGCAGCGGCACCTCCAGACCCACACGGGCACCAAGAAGTTCACCTGCCCCGTCTGCGGCCGCGTCTTCATGCGCAGCGACCACCTGGGCAAGCACATGAAGACGCACGACGGCGCCAAGGACGGCGGCGAGCCCGAGGCCAAGGGCGCCGGGGAGCCGCCGGCCGCCAAGGGAGGCAAGCGGGAGCCCGAGGGGGGCAACGCCGCCCCCACAAACTGAGCCACCGGGCCGGGGGCCGCTGCCGGCGCGGGGGGGGGTCCCCGGTGCCCCCTCGGGGCTGGTCTCCGAGGGGCGCGGGGATGCGGCGGGGGGGGGCCGGGCTGGCACCGTGCGCTCGACGCGCCGCCGGAGGGGAGCCGGGCGGCGGCCCCCCGTGCCCCGCAGCGCCGGGGGGGGGGCGGCAGGTCCCCGTGCCCCGCCGCCCACCCCGCAGCCCCCCCCCCGCTGCGGCCGTGCCCGGGTGGGGAGCGGCGCAGCCGGCGCTGCCCGCGGCAGTTTCACTTGTCCCGCGCCCGCTCCCCCCCGTCCTCCCCCGGCTTCCCAAATCTTTTTTCGGGAGGCCGCTGGCAGGCGGCGGGGCTGTTTGGGAGGAACATCAAGGGGAGCCGAGGAGCCGGCGCTGCCTGGGCTTGTCCGGCCCGAGCGGGGAGGAAGGAGAAAGCGAGAGGAGCCCCAGAGCCCTCGCTCCGGGAGCGTGGCCGCGGCCCCGCAGCCCCCGGGCGACGCCGCTCCCCGGCCCCCTCCCCGTCAGCCCCCCGAGATGCTGGGGGGGGGGCTCGCCGCCCCCCCGGCTTTTGATCCCGTTTGCTCTGGGGACAGCTCGGTGCTGGGGGTGGGGGGCTCCTTACCCCCGGGGGGGTGGGTCCCGTAGCCTGCCTGTGGGACCCCCACTTGGGGCTCGGGTGCTACGGCCCCCACCCCCCGTTTTTTTTTTTTTTGGCCCAAATTGAGGCCAAAAAAAAAAAAAAAAAAAAAAAAGAAAGAGAAACCCTGCTTGAATGTGAGTTGTGGCAGGGGGGTGCTGCGCTGGGGGCGGCATCCCCGGCCGGGGGCCGCGGCGGGCGCGTCGCTCGCTGGGCACGCGGTTGCCCAAGCGCACGCCTGCAGCTTTCCCACACCCACCGCGGCCCCGGGCGGGAAGCGCGGGGCGGCCGCGGCCCCGGGAGAGCCGGGACGGCCGCATTCCTCCGCCCGCCGGTCCCCCCCCCCCCCCAACCCCGCCCCCCCCCCTCCCTCCCGCGGCCGTCCCTCCCCGGGGACCCCGCAGCTGCGGGCACCTCCGCCCGCCCCCTGCATGCTGCCTGTCCCCGGGGACCCTGCACCTGCGGGGCCCCCGGCTGCCCCCCCCCCGCCCCGTGCATGCTGCCCATCCCCTGGGGCCCTGTAACCGTCCCTCCCCGGGACCCCCTAGTCCGGGGGGCATCCACCTGTCCCCCTGTGCATGCTGCCTGTCCCCCCGGGGACCCCGTCTGTCCCTGCCCAGGTCCCCGTATCTCCTGGGAATGTCTTGGGGTGTCCCCCCCAGGGACCCCACAGCTCCCCTCCTCTGGGGCTGTCCCCCTTCCCCCAGGGACCCCCCATCCGTCCTTCATCCCCCGGCTGGCGGTCCACGAAGTGCTCGGGTTTTCGACCTTTTGGGTTTTATCCCCCCGGTTTTGGCAGAAAGGAGATGGGACCTGGGGGCTGGGGGGGGGGGCTGGGGGCAGGGCGGGCTGCTGGGGGCACCGGGACCACCGGCTGTGCCCCGCAGCCGGCACCAGTTCACACCAGTTGGGAATCCGGGGAGGGGGGAGATGGGGGGGGCCCCGATCCTGGGGCTCCGGGGGGGCCGTGTCCGGGGCTGCCCGGGCTCGGAGCGCCCCGGGGTCCGGGGGGGAAGGGGTGGAGGTGAAGTCGAGCGGGGTCCGTGCCCAGCGGGCGCCCCGCAGCCTTCGGTTTCGATTGTTTTATTATTATTATTAATTATTAATTATTATTATTAATATTATTATTTTATTAAGGTGAAGCCAGGCTTTGCCACCCGGGCAGGGTGGCCGCCTCCGGGTGAAGCTGTAGCCGCGGCCCTTTGTGATGGGGGGGGGACACGGGACCGGCGCAGGGTCCCGACCCCGTCCCCGTCCCCATCCCGGTCCCGTCCCGCCCCGCGCCCCCCGGAGGACCCCTCCCGAGGTGAAGTCTCGCTGGGGCCCGGGGCCGCCGCAGCCCCCCCGCCGCCGTTCCCAGCACGGAGCCGCCCCCCCCTCCCGGTACCCGGTACGGTGCCTGTCGAGGGGGTTGGGTTTGGGGGCGCGGAGCCCCGGGCGGTACCGGGGAGGGCCCGGGGCGGTACCGGGTGATCCCGGGGGGGGGGGGCGGGGGGCAGGTGCGCTCGGCCCCCGCCCCTGCCCGCCGCGATGGGGCAACGGAGGCTGCGGAACCGGGCGGGGAGGCCGGAGGCCGGCCCCCGCCCGCCCGAACCAGTCCGGCCGGCTGCGGCGTGGGGCTCCGGCCCCGCGCTGCCCCCGCGCCGCGTCCCCCCCCCGGCACCGCCCCGGGCCGGGGAGGAACCGGCAGCGCCGGCCCCGGGCTCCCCCGCCCAGCCCCGCCCGGGGGCCGGGGGCGCTGCGGCCGGGGGCGGGCGGGGGGCGGCGGCCGTGCGGGAGGAGGCTGCGGGGCGGGGGCTCGTTTTGTACCGGAATAAACCGCGAGTTTTCCACGGCCCGGCGCTCCGGCTCCGTCTGTGCGGGGATGGGGGGAGGACGGGGGGGGACCGGGAGGGTCCCCGGGGGTCGCGTCCTGCACCCCGCGTCCGCCCTCGGACCCGGCCGAGGCACCGGGCCGGTAACGCCGTCCTGCGGCCTCCGGCCACGGGGCGCCGCCGTCGGCCGCACCGGACGGGGCGGGCGGGGACCGGGGGGGCGGGACCGGGCAGCGGCGGCGGCGGCGGCAGCGGCGGCAGGTCCGCGGGGTGGGGGCGTCCCGATAACGGGGCTCGGGCGGGGCGGGCGGGAGCCGCGGTCCGTGCACCTGGGGGGTCCCGGTAACCGGGGCTGTGCGTGCGGGGGGTCCCGGTGCCCCGGATCGTCGAGGGCGGCCCCGGTCGGTGCGGAGCCGCAAGGCCCTGGGGCAGGAGGCGCCGGTGCCCCTCTGACCGAGCCAGCCCCGGGGTGGGGGTCCTGGGGCCACGTCCAGGACAGGGACGAGGGGGTGACGCCCCCGTCGGTGCCCCCCCGGGTTCAGGATGGCGGGGGAGGGTCCCGCGCCCTCGTCCTGTGACTGCTTCGTGGCGCTGCCCCCCCACACTGCGTCCCCCGCCGTCATCTTCGGCAAGAACGCCGACCGGCCGCGCCACGAGGTGCAGGAGATCGTCTACGTCCCCGCCGCCACGCACCGCCCCGGGGACAGAGTCCAGGTGAGAGCACGGAGGGCACCGGGGCCCCAGGGTGGCGGGAGGGGCACCGGGGCTCAGCCGCCGCCCCCCCCCGTGCCACGCAGTGCACCTACCTCGAGATCGAGCAGGCGCCGAGGACCCACGCCGTGGTGCTGAGCCGCCCCGCGTGGCTGTGGGGCGCCGAGATGGGCGCCAACGAGCACGGCGTCTGCGTGGGCAACGAGGGCGTCTGGACCCGCGAGCCCGTGGGCGAGGACGAGGCGCTGCTGGGCATGGACCTGGTGAGGTGAGCACCGGCCCCCGCCGCCCCCCGCGGCCCCCAGGGCGCGAGGCCGACCGGGTGCCCGCGGCGCTGCAGGCTGGGGCTGGAGCGGGGCAGCTCTGCCCGGGAGGCCCTGGAGGTGATCACGGCCCTGCTGGAGCGGCACGGCCAGGGCGGGAGCTGCAAGGAGGAGCCGGTGCCCTTCGTCTACCACAACACCTTCCTGCTGGCTGACCGCAGCGAGGCCTGGGTGCTGGAGACGGCCGGCCGCTACTGGGCGGCCCAGCAGATCCGAGGTGAGCGGGCACTGGTTGTACTGGGCGGTGGTCCCACCGTCGCCTCGCTTACCCCAGCTTCAGGCTGTTTTTTGGGAGCCCTGTCCCCTTGGGCCTCCCCTTCACCTGATCTGCCCTGACCTCGGCAGAGGGCAGCCGCAACATCTCCAACCAGCTCAGCATCGGCACCGACATCACGGCCGAGCACGCGGAGCTGCGGCAGCGAGCCCGGAGCCAGGGCTGGTGGAGCGGGGCCGGGGAGTTCAGCTTCGCCGACGCCTTCTCCCTGGAGCAGCAGCCGCCCCGCATGGAGGCCGCCAAGGCTCGCTACCGCGCCGGCAAGGAGCTGCTGAGGCAGCACGCAGGTGGGCACGGGGACAGGGACCGGGGGCGTGGGGACAGGACCGGGGCTGTGGGGAGGGACCGGGGCACGGGGACAGGACCGGGGCTGTGGGGACAGGGACCGGGGCACGGGGCCAGCCGGGCCCGTCTCGCCCTGGTGTCTCCCCGCTCGCCCTGGCCGCAGCAGCCGTTGTGGCTCTGCCTCCCCTGCCAGGGCACATCACGGCGGAGACGTTCATGGCCATCCTGCGGGACAAGGCCAGCGGCATCTGCGTGGACTCGGAGGGGTTCCGCACGGCGGGCAGCATGGTGTCCGTGCTGCCCCGGGACCCCGCTGTGCCCTGCGTCCACTTCTTCACGGCCACCCCGGACCCGTCCAGGTGAGGACGGTGGGGGGGGGCCCTGGGGTGGCCGAGCCGTGCCCTGGGCCGGGTGTCGCGGCGGTGCCACAGCCCCGGCTCCTCTGCGGCAGGTCTGTCTTCAAGCCCTTCGTCTTCGTGGCCGGCCTGAAGCCCTCGCCGCAGGTTTTGTCTCCCAGCTTCAGCGACGACCCCGCCAGGAAGGTGCCGCGCTTCCAGAGCACGGTGGATCGGCGGCACGAGCTGTACCGCCGGCACCAGGCAGCGCTGGAGCTGATGGAGCGGGACCAGGTACCGCACAGCCCTTCCCGCCGGCCCTCGTTGCCCTCCTGCGGGTGCTGGGCCTCAGCTTTTCTGCCCCTGCCCCCGCCAGGAGCAGGGCCAGAAGCTCCAGCAGACGCTGCGGGACCTGGAGAGGCAGGGCCTGGAGGCGGTGAACGCGCTGCTGGGGGGGGACGTGGTCCCCCGCCCCGAGGAGCTGGCTGAGCTCTTCTTCGACTGCGTGGATGCGGAGATGAAGTTTTACAAATAAACCCGGCGCAGGTGGGTCAGGAGGGCAGGGGAGCTGAGCCTGGGCTCTAACTCGCCCCCCCCCATGGCATCGCTCCTGGCTGGGGGCTGAGAAAACCTCCCCCCCCCCCCCGGAGCCCTGCCCGGCTCCTCGCCTCCTCCCGCTCTGGAGCAGCCTCCCTGTGGAGCCCCCAGCCCCGTAATGTGCCCCAGTAAAACCAGTGCTGGAAGGGAGGGCCGTGGCCTGGAAGGGGGTGACGGGGAGTGGGGGGCTGCTCCCCCCCCAACCCCTCCATGTGCCCCAGCTGCAGCCAGAGCCCTGTAGGAATAAAGAGCCTTTAATCCCCACTGCTGCTGCGCCGGGGCCAGCTCCTTGGGCTGCTGCCTGCTTCTTTGCTTCCTTGCCTCTTGTCTCCTCTCGCAGGGCCGTGCTGCGGGGGGGCGGCCTGCCCTGCCCCAGGGGGGGGACGCGGCCGTGCCCCCTGCTTCACGTGGGGCCGGGGCTGAGCCTGTCTGGGGCCTGGGGCCAGGGCTGTGCCCCCCACCCCGGGGCTGGGGGCTTGGCAGGGCTCGGTGCCCGCTGAGCCTGGCGGGGGGGGCAGCAGCAGCCCCCGCAGCTCCTGCAGGCGGCTCCGGTGTTCCTCCAGGGCCTCCCCCCGCCTCCGCCGGGAGCGCCCGGCCAGCTCCTGGTGAAGGTCTGCAAAGAAATCTGCCCGGGAGGGAGGGGAATCACGGGGGGGGGCCTGGCACGGCCCCCCGAGCTCCCTGCCCCCTCCAGGTGTCACCCCTGGGGACAGGGTGACCCCACACAAGCTGTGTCCTGCTTCTGCCCCGGCACCTTTGTCTGCAGTGAAGGGGGCACCGGGCTCAGAGAACAGCTCCTCATCATCCTCACTGCTGGGAGAACCTTCCTCCTCCTCCTCTTCCTCACCTGGGGCAGGGTCTGTGCAGCCGCGGAGGGGCCGGGTGTCCAGCTGCAGCAGGTGGGGCAGCGCCCCCACCACCAGCTCCCTGCAAGCAGCAGGCGAGCAGCGGCCGTGACCCCACCACCGTGACCCCGCAGCCCCCTCACTGCACCCCCTGGCCCGGGCAGAGTCAGGCAGCGACCTCCTGGGTCCGGGGGAGGTGCTGAGTACGTCCGGGGGCTGCTTTCGCTGAGGGGCTCACGGGGTTGGGGGGCTCCTCTCCCCCTTCATCGCCACCAGGTTCCCCCGACCCACCTGTAGCCGGGCTGCCGGGTGCACGCGTTTCCCGTTAAGTCCAGGAGCCGGAGGCTGCGGGGCAGCTCGTCTGCACGGGGCGAGGGGAGGGAGGGAGGCTGCGAAGGGGCCTGAGCCCCCCCTGCCCCCCGGAGCTGTGCGTGCAGCAAACCCCTGAGCGCCGCCACCTCCCGGGGCATTCACATTGCTGAGGCCACGGCCCCCCCGTGGGAAGCAGCCTCGCGCCTCCCGGCTGGGCGAGCTGAGGGACCGGGTGCTCCTCACAGCCCGGCAGTGAGAACGGAGATTTTTTTCCCTTCCCAGGCTGTCACCCTGCCCTTTCTCACCGTCTGCAAGCACAGCGCCTGGTGCCACGCTGGAAATGCTACAGAAGGGCCGAGGGAGACGCCCCTGGGTCCCTGCCCCTGGGTCCCTGCCCCTTTTCCCCTTCTGCCAAAACGCACCCACGGGAGCCTCCCGGCAGCCCGGGGCAGCGTGAGCCCAACGGCCGGGCAGGGGCAGGGCACGGGGGGGAAGCTCCTGGGCTCCCCGTGCCCCTCAGGGACGTGCGCCCCAGGCACGGGGCCAGGCGGTGCCGGTGCCCCCCCGCGGCCAGCGCCGGGCCCGGCCGTGCCCACCTGGGTCCAGCGCCCGGATCAGGTTCTGGGACAGGTCCAGGGAGCGCAGCTGCTGCAGGGGCCGCAGGTTCTGCACCCTGCGGATGCGGTTCCCAGCCAGGGACAGGAACCTGCGGGGCACAGGGACGGGGGGGGGTGGGGGGGGGGGTCGTGCCCGGCTGCCGGGTTCCGGCCGCGCCTCGGAGCCCCCCGGTGCCCCCCCACCACCGCGGGGGCCGCACGTACCGCAGGTTGGGGAAGCAGTCCAGGTTCTCGATCGTCTCGATTCGGTTCTGGGGAAAAAAAAATAAAATTAAAATTAAAAAAAAAAAACAGCACCGTGCAAACAGCGCCGTGCACCGGGGCCCAGCTGGGGGGGGCCCGGCCCGGTTCCCCCCGGTGCCTCACCCGCTGCAGGCCCAGGCTGTGAACCCCCTGCAGGCCGCTCAGCTCGGCCCCGGGGCGGGCCCGGCCCTGCCCGGACATGGCGGGGGGACCGGGGGGGACACCGGGGGGAACCGGGGGGGGGCACCGGGGGCAGCGGGGGGCGGCGGGGCCGGGGCCGGGCCGGGCAGCGGGGGGCGGGGCCGGGCGCAGCGTGCCCGTTGCTAGGAGACGGCCGGGCCGGAAGGGGCGGGGCCTCAGCGGCCCAGCAGGCTCCGCGCGCCCGTGGCCAAGATGGCGGCGCTCAGCGGAGGGGCCCCGTGGAGGACGGGTGAGAGCCGGGACCGGCACCGGGACAGGGACAGGGACGGGATCGGGAACGGGACACGGGCATGGGGCTGGAGCCGGGGCTGGGGCCGGGGCGAGCACGGGGTGAGCGCCGGGACCGGGACATGGGCATGGGCATGGGGACGCAACCGGGACCGGGACCGGGACGCGGGGTCGGGGTGAGCACCGGGGGACCGGGGACCGGGACGGGGACAAGCACGGGGTGAGCGGCGGGGATGGGGGCACCGGGACCGGGACCAGGGAGGGCCACGGGGTGGGCAGGGGCAGGGGGGAGGCCCGGTGGGGGGGGGCCGGTCCCGTCCCGGTGCCGGTGCCGGTCCCGGTCCGGTGCCGTCCCCGAGCGCTGCCGGCCGCCCCCAGGCTGGCTGCCCGCCCTGCGGCTCGCCCGGTGCAGCTCCAAGGCGGTGACGCGGCACTGGAAGGCCATGCACCTGCAGCGCCAGAAGCTGATGGCCGTCACTGAGTACCTCCCGCCGCGCCCCCCCGGCCCCGAGCGCTGCCTGCGGCCCCCGCAACAGCCACGGCAGGAGGTAACGGGGGGGGCACCGGGGGCACCGGGCAGCTGTGCAGCGACCGCCCCGTGAGTGGGCCCTGGGGCGGGCACAGCCCTGCTGGGGGTTGGGCCCGGTGCCATAGCGGTGCCCCCCCGGTGTCCCCCTGGTGCACGGCAGCCCCTCGCTTCACCGGGTCCGGCTGCAGGGTGGGGGCAGCCCCCAGCCCCCAGCCCCCGTGCCCATCCCCGTGCTCCCCGCAGGATAACGGCTACGCCCGGCTGCTGCGGCGGCAGGTGGAGGAGGTGTTCCGGGACAGCCGCATGGTCGCGGTGTGCCAGTACAACGCCATGCCCGGGGAGGACGTGGTGCTGCTGAGGCACTACCTGCGGAAACACAACATCGAGGTCAAGTTCGTCCTGAACGAGGTGGGGCTGGGGGCGGAGGCGGGGGGGGTGCCCCCGGTGCCCCCCCCGTGCTGTGTCCTGAGGGCTGCCTCCCGCAGATCGTGCGCCCCGTGCTGTCCCAGTCCCGCTACAGGAACCTCCTCCCGCTCTTCGTGGGGCGCAACATCCTGCTGGTGAGCCCCGAAACGAAGGCGAAGGAGATGCTGCGGGTGCTGAAGGGAGTGCCGCAGGTCAACCTGCTGGGTGAGAGCCCCCCCCTGCCCCCACCTCCCTCCTCCAGCACCGAGCTCGGGGCTCCTGCCCGCTGCTGGGGCTGGGGACAGGGGGTTCCTCCGCTACGGGGGTCCTCTGGGACAGCTTTGGGTGGTGCAGGGAGGGGAAGGATGCAGGGAGCTGCTGCTGTGGGGCGGAGGAGCGGGGAGCGCTGCCTGCAGCGGGGCAGCTGTCCCCCATCCCCTGGTATCCCAACAAGAGTCCTGGGGGGCTTCAGCGCACGGCCCTGCGGCACTCGCAGCCTCTCCTCGCAGCCCCCTGCTCGTCCCCAGCCGTGCCTCCCCCTCTCTTCCAGGCGCCTGCATCGACGACACGATCCTGAGCAGGCAGGGGGTGGAGAACTTCGCCAAGCTGCCCCCGCTGGAGGCCTCGCAGGGGCAGACGCTGGGTGCTCTGGCGCTGCTGCCCTCGCAGATGTGCTCCCTGCTGCAGCGCGGGGCCGCGCACCTCACGGCGCTGCTGGACCGGCACATCCAGCAGCTGCGGGAAGGGGCCGGCCAGGGGGAGACCCCAACGGGGCCAGATTCCCCCCAGAGCCCCGGGACACCATGAGCTCAGCCCCTGTTTGGCCCCGTGCGCTGGCTGAGGGTCGGCTCCTCGCTCACGAGCCAGGGGTTGGAGTTTTGCTGCGTGCTGGCAGCTGGCGGGGGGCTGGGGGCAGTGTGGGTCTGCAGCCCCCGCCTCGTCCCTTCCCTCAGCTCCCCCTGCCCGCACCAGCGGCACCGGAGCTGCCCCGGCTGCGTGTGGGAGGGGGGCAGGGGGGGCGCTGGGGCGGGTGGGAGGAGGCAGAGCCGGGGCTGTGCCCCCCTGGAGGCCCCCCGGGGGTGGAGGCGTGCGGAGGGGAGCTCGGTGCTGCTGGAGCTGTGTCTGGGGGGCTGCTGCCATTAAACTGAGCCCCTGGGGGCTGCGATCCCTGAGCCTGGCTCGTCTCTGGGGGGGGCGGGTGGGGGGCTCCTGCCCCGTATGGACTCCTCGGGGGGGGGCTGAGCCGGGCCCTGCTCCGTGGCTCTCCTGGAGCAGCTCAGCGGGGCGGGGGGCTGGGAGGGAGCCCCAAAGCCCCATAGGGGTGCTCCTGGGGCCGGGGGGGTGCGGGGCGGGGGGGTCGCGACCGTGGCTCGGCCGTTCCCGAGCCCCCTTCCCCGGGGTGAGGATGGGGGGGGCTCAGGGTGGGCGCCCCGGGGCAGCTCCGGCTCCCGGCGCACGAAGCCTCCGGGGCAGGGGAGCGGGGCCGGGGCTGAGGCCGGGGGTGCGCGGGGGGGGTCCCGGGGCGCCGCAGGCTCCGGTCCTCCACGGTGCAGGGGGCAGAGCCGAGCGGCTCCGGCCCGGCGCCTCCGCCCCCTTCCGTGTTCCGCTTCCTGCAGCCGCCGGGCAGGATGCGACCGGCTCCGCGCCCGCCGCCCGCACAGGTGAGCCCGGGGGCACCGGGACCGGGACCGGGCCGGGGGCGGCGGGGACCCCCCGGGGCCGCTCCCTCGGGGCGCGGCGGGGACCCCCCCGGCCCCGGCCCCTCCGCTCCGGGGCGGATTCGCGGTCGCTGCCGCCCGGTGCCGCCGGGGCTCCCGCACCGGGACCGGGGTCCCCGGTAGCGCTGGAGGTGGGGGGGGGGGGGGGGCGCGGAGCGGGAGCTCCCCCCCCGGGGCTCCGTGCGGGCGGGGGGGGCCCGGCCCGGCCGGGGGCTGCGAGAGCGGCCGGGGGGGGGGCTCGGCGCTGCCGGGGGCGCATGGGGCCGGCCCCGCTCCCCCCGCCCCGGGGGGCGCTGCCGGGACCGGGACCGGGACCGGGGCTGGGGTCGGGGCCAGGACCGGGGCCGTTCCTCCCCCCCCCCGCCGTGGCACCGCCCCGTGGGGAGGGCGCGGGGCCGGACTCTGGACCCGGCGGCAGAGGCGAGATAAGGCGGGGCCGGGGCCGCCGCCCTGCGCCCGGGGAAATAGAGGCACGGGGGGGGCCGGGGGGCTGCGCTCTGCTCCCCACCCCCCGCCGCTCCCTCACCGGGCGCCCCCTCCTCGCAGCCGGTCCCCCTGCCCGGGCCGTGAGGGCCCAGCTGGGACCGCCAGCCCCCCGGTACGGACCGGGGGTGGGGGGCTCGGTGCGGCCCCCCCCCGGCCATGGGCAGCCACGAGAAGGACCCCGCGTCCCCCCGGAGGGCCCCGTCGCGCTCCAACAGCACCGTGTCCTCCAAGCACAGCAGCGTGCAGCAGGTGGGGGGCTGCGGGCGGGGGGCTCCGTGGGGCCTCGGGGGATAAAGAGAGGCCCCGGGACCCCCGGGGGACCCCCGTGGTGACGCCCCCTCCCCGCAGGGCTCGGAGAGCTGGGAGGTGGTGGAGGAGCCGCGGGGCCGGGGCAGCCCCAGCAGGGAGCCCCCACGGCAGGAGGGATTCCTGCTGAAGAAGAGGAAATGGCCCCTCAAGGGCTGGCACAAGGTAGGGGGGCGCGGGCAGAGCGTGCCCAGCCCTGGGGGGATTTCGGCCCCTGGAGGAGGGGGCTGCAGGGATCGCCCCCTGTCCCTCTGGCGATCGCCCCGCTCTGTCCCCAGAGGTATTTTGTGCTGGAAAACGGCATCCTGACCTATGCCACCACGCGCCAGGACGTGAGTATGGGCCTGGGCGGGGTGCCCGCCACCCCCCCGCGGGCACAGGGTGGGAGAGACCCCGGCTCCCCTCCCAGAAAGGGAAACTTCCCCCTGACGGCGGTCCCGGGACCCCCCCAGGTCCTGAAGGGGAAGCTGCACGGCGCCATCGACGTCCGTCAGTCCGTCATGTCCGTCAACAAGAAGGCTCAGCGCGTTGACCTGGACACGGAGGACAACATTTACCACCTCAAGGTCTGCGGGTGCCCGGCGGCTGCTGGAGGGGGCTGGGGTGTCACATCCCCCCCCCCCCCCCCAACCGGCCCCTGTCCTGCAGATCAAGTCCCCGGAGCTGTTTGCCAGCTGGGTGAGCAGCCTCTGCTCCCACCACCAGGGCGAGAGGCCGGACCCCCTCGCCTGCCCCAGCGGGGGTCCCGCCGGGACGACCCCCACCGCTGCACAGGTCGGTGGCACCTTGGGGTGGTGGCGCAGGGCCGTGTCCCTGAGCAGGGCGCTGAGGGCGTCCCTCTGTCCCCAGGGCCCGTGGACACGGATCCTGCCCTCGGGCAGCGCCCCCGCCCTGTCCGCCCTTGCCAGCTCCCGGGACAAGGTGGACGCGTGGCTGAAGGACAGCGAGGGGCTGGAGCGCTGCTCGGCCGGTGAGGGGGGCTCCGGGGGGGGGGCACGGGGACACGGGGCGCCCGTCCCCATCCCTGACCCGGCTTCTGTGCGCCCTGCCCAGAGCTGTCGGCGTGCCAGGAGCAGCTGCGGGAGCTGACGGGGATGCTGCAGAGCCTGGAGTCCCTGCACCGCATCCCCTCCGCGCCCCTCATCTCCAGCGGCCAGGTGAGCGCCAGGGTTTGCGGCCGAGCCTCGCGGCCCCCTCGCCCCGCGCTCACCACCCGCCCCTGCCCCCAGCCCTCAGCCGCCGCCGAGAGGCCCAAGAAGGGCAGGAGGAGCACCAGGATCTGGTGCACCCAGAGCTTCGCCAAGGACGACTCCATCGGCAGGGTGAGGCGGGCGCGGGCGTCCTGCCCGCCCTGGGGTCCGGCCTGGAGCCGGGACCCCCGCTGAGCCCGTGCCCCCCGCAGGTGGGCCGCCTGCACGGCTCCGTCCCCAACCTCTCGCGCTACCTGGAGCCGGGCCAGCTGCCCTTCAGCCTCCCCCCCGAGTACAGCCAGCTGCAGCGGAGCTTCTGGCTGCTGGCCCAGAAAGGTGGGACCGGGGAGGGGGCACCAAGCGGGGTGTGGGGGTGCCGGGGGGGGGGAGCTGTGCTGTAACCCCCCGCCCTGCCCCTGTCCCCGCAGTGCACGGCTCGCTCAGCAGCGTGGTGGCGGCGCTGACGGCCGAGAGGGCTCGCCTGGAGGAGATGCGGCAGGCGCTGGACCGGCGGCGCTCGGCCCCCCGCCCGGGCAGTGCTGGCCCCACTGGGGTGAGGGGCGCGGGCTGAGGGGGGTGCCGGGGGGGACCCATGGGTGCCGTGACTTGGCGGGGCCTCGGCACCGCACCGGGGGTCTCTTGGTGGTGGGGTGATCCCATGACCCCCTTGTGGCTCGGGTAGGGGGAGATGGGGGGGTCCCGGCCTTGGCCCCGGCCCCTGCCCCAGCTGAGCCCCCCCGCAGGCCGCCCTGCCCAGCCTGGAGGTGCGGGATGGGCTGCGCCGCTTCCACTCCCTGTCCGTCTCCTCCGACACCACCCTGGACTCCTTCGCCTCGCTGCACCCCGATGAGGTGAGGGGGCCAGGGCTGGGGCTGGGGGGCTCCAGGGATCCGGGGTGGGTGCTGAGCCGCTGCCTGCCCCCCCCCAGCCCGACGCGCTGCCCGCCAAGGGCCGGGAGCAGCAGCGCTCGCAGCGCAGCATCGCCTCGCTGGCCGACTCGCACACCGAGTTCTTTGACGCCTGCGAGGTTTTCCTCTCCGCCAGTTCCTCCGAGAATGAGGTGTGTGGGGGGGGGGCTTCAGGCGGGCTGGGTCAGGCGGGGGGGGGCTCTGCAGCCCCGCTCAGTGCCCCCCCAGCTGTGGTGTTCTGTCGGTTCACCTCTTTGTTCTCTCTCCCCTGTCCCAACCCATTAGCCAGCCCAGTAGCGGTCCCCTATAGCCCCCATGCCCCCCCCATGTCCCCTGCAGCCCCTGCAGGGTGCTCTGGGGCTCCACAGTCCCTGAACCCATCGGTGGGGGCCAGGTGCTGCCGGTGCCCCCCACTGCTCCTTTCCCCCCCCCAGTCCTGTGGTCCCCCCCCCGTCCTGTCCCCACGTTGTGTCCCAGACACCCCGGTCCCATCCCGATCTCCCCTGGGGGTGCCACCCCCCGGCGCAGCCCCCTGCCCCCGTAGCCCACCCGACAGCCGCTGTGCCCATCCCCAGGCCTCGGATGATGAGTCCTGCATCAGCGAGGCCACCAACAGCATCTGCGAGGACCCGGCCGAGCCGGGGGGGCCCGGGCACCCCCAGACAGGTAGAGGGGCTTCCGCGGAGGGGCGACGGGTCTGGGGTGCCCCTGTGGGGGCACCCGACCCACGTCCCCGCTGCCCCTGCAGGAGCGGACGGCCCGGGGGGGGTGGTGGAGCTGCCCCCCCTGGATCTGCCAGGGCCGGGCCCGCAGCGCCGCAGCTGCCTGCCCGCGCCCCCCGCGCCGCCGGGGGACGTGAGCCTGTGGGGGCTGCTGCGGAGCAGCGTGGGGAAGGACCTGTCCCGCGTGGCGCTGCCCGTGCAGCTCAACGAGCCGCTCAACACGCTGCAGCGCCTCTGCGAGGAGCTGGAGTACAGCGCCCTGCTCGACCGCGCCGCCCGCGCCCGAGACCCCCGGCAGCGCCTGGTGCGGGACATTGGGGGGGGGGGGACACGGCGGGGGTACGGGGTGGGGGGGACGCACCGCCGGGGGGCCCTGACCCAGCCGTGGTCGCCGCAGGTCTTGGTGGCCGCCTTCGCCGTGTCCGCCTACGCCTCCACCTTCTACCGCGCGGGCAGCAAGCCCTTCAACCCCGTGCTGGGGGAGACCTACGAGTGCGTGCGGCCCGACCGCGGCTTCCGCTTCATCAGCGAGCAGGTAGCGGGGGCGCAGGGCTGCAGGGGGCGCGGGGACGGGGATGGGGACGGGGACAGGGATGGGGACAGGGACAGGGATGGGGACTTGTGGCTCTTCCTCCCCCAGGTCTGCCACCACCCCCCCATCTCCGCCTGCCACGCCGAGTCCGACAACTTTGTCTTCTGGCAAGGTGGGTGCCGGGGGGGGGCTGCCGGGGGGCCACCAGGGGCACAGGGTCTGACCACCTGCCGCCCCCAGACATGAGGTGGAAGAACAAATTCTGGGGCAAATCCCTGGAGATCGTCCCCATGGGCACCGTCAACGTCCGGCTGCCCAGGTGAGTGCCCGCGCCCCCTGACCCCCGCACCCCCCCCCCCCCCCCCCCGGCTGCGCCCCCCGCACCCCCTGACCCCCACGCCCCCAGGTCCGGGGACCACTTCGAGTGGAACAAGGTGACCACCTGCATCCACAACGTGCTGAGCGGCCCGCGCTGGATCGAGCACTACGGGGAGGTGCTGATCCGCAACACGCGCGATGCCTCCTTCCACTGCAAGCTCACCTTCTGCAAGGTGTGACCCCGGGATCCCCCGGCCCCGCCCACCCCCTGACCACGCCCACCACGTGGCCACGCACATGTTGGGGGCTATTTTGCATAGCCATGGCCTGGCCCCGCCCCTCCAGCCCAGGCCCCGCCCCTTTAGCCATGTGCTCACCCAATCACTGCACTGTCCCCATGGCCACGCCCCTTCCCCATGGCCCCACCCATCCCATTGGCCCTGCCCCTTCTAAATGGCCCCACCCCATCGCCACGCCCCCCATGGCCTCGCCCCATCCCATTGGCCCCCTGCCTTCCCCATGGCTCCACCCCTCCACTGTAGCCCCGCCCCTTCCCGATAACCCTGCCCTTTACATGACCCCACCCAACCAATGGCCACACCCCTTCCCTATAGCCCCGCCCCTTTCCTATAGCCCTGCCCTTTGCCTGACCCCACCCAATCAATGGCCACGCCCCTTCCCTATAACCCCGCCCCCCGTAGCCCCGCCCCTCCCCGAGGCCCCGCCCCCAAGCGCGGTGTGGTGCCCGCAGGCCCGGTACTGGGGCGCGGGGGCCAACGAGGTGCAGGGCGCGGTGCTGAGCCGCAGCGGCACCGTGGTGGAGCGCCTGGCCGGCAAGTGGCACGAGGGGCTGTACCGAGGGCCCCCCCCGGGGCACTGCGTCTGGAGAGCCAGTAAGGAGCGGGGACGGGGGGGGGCCCTGCCCCAAGGGTCCTGCAGGGCGCTGAGCGTGTGCCCCCCCCCCCCCCCCCCCCAGACCCCATGCCCCACGACCACGAGAGGAATTACGGCTTCACGCAGTTCGCCCTGGAGCTGAACGAGCTGACGCCCGAGCTGCGCCGCCTGCTGCCCTCCACCGACACCCGCCTGCGCCCCGACCAGCGGTGAGCGGCACGGGGTGGGGAGGGGGTGTCCGGGTGGGGGGGGGGGTGTGGGGGGGTCCGGGGCTGTGCGGGGATCCTCACGGCGGGGGTCCCGCAGGTACCTGGAGGAGGGCAATGTGCCGGCGGCCGAGACGCAGAAGCGCCAAATCGAGCAGCTGCAGCGGGACCGGCGCCGGGTGATGGAGGAGAACAACATCACGCACCAGGCGCGCTTCTTCCGGTGGGTATGGGGGGACGGGGGCACCGGGGGCACCCGGGGAATGAGGGAAACCCCCAGGATGAGGCGTGGGGGGGGCCCTGAGGGCACCCCAGGCACGACCCCCCCCGTCCACAGGCGGCTGACGGACGCCAACGGCAAGGAGTCCTGGGTCACCAACAACACCTACTGGAAGCTGCGCCTCGATCCTGGCTTCGCCCACCTGGACAGCGCCGTGCTCTGGTAGCGGCCCCCCCCGGGGCTGAGCCCCCCCCGGCTGCTGCCCCCCCTAAGCCCCCAGATTGGGGTGCGGGGCCCCCCCCAGCTGGCTGTGGGCAGCGCCCGGCCGCGGCCCCTCGCAGCCGCTGCGCCTGCGTTCAAGCAAAACTGTGATCCCAAATAGCTGGGGGGGGGAGCTGGGGGGGCACACGTGGTGCCCTCCTGCCCCCCCTGCCCAGTCCCAGGGCGGCCTCACAGCGGGCTGGGGGTCCCGAGGTGCCCGCGGGCGGGCAGCCCCCTCCAGCCCCCCTGGATGCAGAGGGGGCCCCTCTCCAATAAAGTCTGCAGAGAGCCGCGGTGTGCAGCGTGCTTTGTCCCCCCCCCCCCCCCCAGGCTCATGCCATGTCCCCCCCCTCCCTCCGAGCCCAGGGTGTTTGGGTCCCCCCCCCCCATGTCCCACAGCACAGGCACCGCCCCCTCCCTGCCTCAGTTTCCCTCCCCGTGTCCCCCCCCCAGAGGCGAGCGAGGCGGCGTCACCCGCAGCGTCCCCTTTATTGCGCCATGTGCTGCCGCCCCCCGCCCCACGCGGGGCTCAATAAATACTTCAGCATCACCCCCCCCCCCCAAAAAAAAAACAAAACACCAAGAACAAAAAAAAAAAGGGCCCTGGCCACCCCCCCACCCCCCACCCCACCCCCGTGGCCCCACCTGGGTGGCACTGGGGGCTGATTGTCTGAATGCGCCCCCCCCCAAAAAAAAAAAAGTCTTCCCAGCACTGGGTGTTCAATGGGGGGGGGGGGGTCAGGGATGCCCTGCGCTGGGCTCCAGCCCCTGAAGGGTTTTTGCTGCCGTGGCTCTGGGGTGCCCGACGTTTGTTGGGGTGCCTGGCGTGTTGGGGGGGGGGGTCTGCATGCCACCCCCCCGGCTCAGTTCCCGTAGAAGCCGTAGTAGCCCCCGTCGGCGCCCGGCTCCTTGTCGTAGAGGTCCCCGTTGCGGGCGGGGGGCGAGCTCTCGGCGCTGGAGGGGTACGGGGACACGCGGCGCCGCTTGCACCCCCCCTCGTACAGCCCCGGCTCCGTCGCCTCCCCGGGCTTGACGGGGGGGGGCTCGGGGGTCCAGCCCTCCGCCTCCCTGCCCTTCTCCTCCCGGGGCTCCCGGTACCAGCCCAGGGTCCCGGGGCTGCCCTTGGGCACGTACTGCCCGGCGCCCCAGGCCCCCGGCCCCCCGAAAGCCGCCGGCCCCTCGGGGTAGTAGGGCAGGGGGGGGTGGGTGGGGGGGGGCAGCGCGAAGGGCTTCACCCCGTAGGGCACCAGCTTGCCCCCCCCAAACCCCCCCTCGTAGCCGCCGAACTCCAGCGCCCCGGCGGGCGGCTGCTGGGGGGCGAAGTACCAGCGGGGGGGGTCCTTGGGGGGCAGGGGCAGGGGGGGGCCCCGCTCCCCGTTGTAGAAGCGGCCGGGGGGCAGCGGGTACTGCTCCTGCAGGAAGGGCTGGAAGCGGGGGCCCGGCAGCAGCTGGGGGCAGCCGGGGGCGTCCGGAGGAGACGGGGTCAGGCGGTCGCCCTCTGAGGCCGCGTACATCCTGGGGGGGGGGGGGACAGGGTGGGTGTGGGGTGTGGGGGGGCCGGGTGGGGGGGCGGGGGGGGGGGGTACTCACGAGTCAAAGTTGTCCCGGAAGCCTTTGGCGAAGGGGTTGTGGTCGATCTTCAGCTGTGTGATCTGGGGGGGGGGGGTGGAGATGTGGGGGGGCTGGGGCTGCTGCCCCCCCCCCCGGCAGGGCTGTGTCCCAGCCCTTTTCCAGCCCGCAGCCCCCAGGGTGCCCACCCCAGGGCCCATGGTGAAGGGGGGGGGGGCTGATGGGGACCTGGGGTGCTGGGTGGTGCTGGGGGGGCACTGGGGGAGCTGGGATGCGGATGGGATATGGGGGGGGGGGATGAGGGCTGCAGGGAGTGCCGGGGTGTTGGCAGAGGGAGGGGTTGGGGCAGGGTTGGTTTTGGGGTTTCCGTGATGCTGGGGGGCCGGGGGGGCACCAGAGGGGTACTGGGGGGTACCAGGGGCTGCTGTGATGCCGGGGAGATGTTGGGGAGTGTCGGGGGTCCCCGTGAGGGTGGGGGGCGCTGCCTGGGGAGGGAGGGAAGGGGGGGGCCGGGGGGGGGGTCCCACACTCACGTCGGCGTTCTGGTAGGCGGTGACGGCGATGAACTGGGTCTCGGGGAAGGCGAAGGTGTGGGTGTGTGGGGAGGGGCCGGGCCCCTCGCCCTCGCCCTCCTTCACCTCCGTCACGTGCAGCCGCGGCTGGTACTTGTGCAGCGACTGCAGCACGATCATCTGCGGGCAGCGGCCGTCAGGGGGGGGCATGGTTTGGGGGGGGGGGGTCAGGTGTGTGTGGGGGGGGCCGGGGGGGGCCCTACCTGTCCCACGTTGTTGGCTGCGCCCTTGTTGTTGGTGAGCTTCAGCTTCCCGAAGGACACCTCCTGCCGCATCCAGTGCGCGCCCGTGTTGGGAGAGTCGGGGTGCAGGTAGAGGCGGTTCCCTGGGGGGGGGCACACAGGGGGGGGGTTACCCCGCTCACAGCACCCCCCCAGGGAGGGGTCGGGGTGGGGGCAGGGCCCGTGGTGCCGTACCTGGCATGCTGCCCTCGGCCTTGCCGCACTGCACCCACTTCCCGCCCTGGTAGCGCCAGTGGTGCTGATCCACCAGCACCACGTCCACGCAGACGCTGTAGTGGGCCACGGGGTTGAGCCCGGACAGGTTGAAGCTGAGGAACGGGAACATGCGCCTGGGGGGGGCACAACGGGAGCGTTACCCCCCCCCACTGCCCCGCTGCACCCGCTGCGGGGCCGGGGCACAGCGGGTGCGTTACCCCCACCCGGCGCGGGGCCGTGGGTCCCGCTCTACCCATGGGGGGGGGAAGCCACCACCAGCCCCCCCCCCGTGCCCGGTGGGTGCCATCGGCGCTGACTGACCCCGGCAGCTGGGGGCTGCTCTCCGGGGCCGATCCCCCCCCCCCCGGCACCTTCCTCCCCCTCCCCGAGCACCTTCCGGTTCGGAAACCAACACCGCTGCTATTTCGGGCTGGGCGCCAGCGCCAAGGGCAGCGAGGGGACGGGACGGGACGGCCAGGGGGGTCCCTGCGGTCGGGGGCTGCATCTGCCCCCCCCCCCAGCACGGCCATGCCCTGTGCACAAAGTGGGGACGACCCCAAACCCTCACCCCCGGGTTCAGTCCCTGCTGGCCCCAGCTGCAGGTTTGGGGTCACAGCGGGACCTCGAGCTGGGGACGCTGCTTCAGGACCCCCCCCAGCCAGAGTTTGGCTCCTCAAGGGGGGGCTTTTTTTTTTTTTGGGGGGGGGGGGGCACCTCAGCACCCGCTGTTGTTTCGGCCAGCCCCAGTCCCAGCAGCGCCATCAGCCCGTGCCGCTGCCTGGGTGCTGGTGCCCAGCGGGTGAGGGTGGGGGGCACAGGTCAGGGCGTGTGTGTGTGTGGGGGGGGGGGGCTCGTCCCCTCCACTCTGCTTTCCTCCCGGTGCCGCCGTTTCCCAAAAAGCAGGGACCGGGGCTCCTCCGAACGGGCCCCAAAAGCCGTGAGCTGCTGCGGGCGGCCGGGTGGGCAGCAGGGTGGGGTGGGGGCCCTGCTGCTCCCCCCCCCAGCTGCAGCCCTGGGGTTTGCTTTGCCTCCCCACTGGGAAGGGGGGGTCCCTGCCCCTGCCCCCCCAGCCCTGGGGTTCTCGCCCTGCCCTGAGGCAGAGCCCGGTGGATTCGGGACGGCACCTGCAGGGCGGGGGCTCCACGGCCCCGTCCCGCTCCTCTGCATCTGCTGGGGGTGGGCAGGCAGAAATATGGGGGGGGGGGCCGGGGCCGGGGAGCCCCCGAAGCTGCCGGTGCCGGTGGGCTCCGGGGTAGGAAGCGCCGCTTGGGCAGGGGCTGTGGGGCCGGGGCCAGCAGCGGGCGAGGAGCAGGGGAAAGAGTGCATGGAGCACGGCCGGGGGCTGGTGACTCAACAGTGCCCTTGTGAGAGAGGGAGGAAAAGAAAGAACAAGAAAACAAGAAAACAAGAAAAAAAAAAAAAAAGAAAAAAAGAAAAAAAGAAAAAAAAAAAAGAAAAAAAGAAAAAGAAAGCAGCGCGCTGCCAGGAGCCGCGCACGTGCTCGGCACTGGGGCCGAGGCAGGCGGCAGCCCCCGGCACCGCGGCTCTGGGGGGGCTGTGGGGGGGCCGACACCCGGCCCCCGGCACGCACCGAGCCCCGGGGGGGGGCCCTGGGCTCATCCCTGCCCGGCCTCGGCTGGGGTTTGGTCCCCAAGAAGCTGCCGCTTCGAGGCACCGGGGCTCCCCCCCCCCCCCCGATAAAATCCCGACCACATCAAAGGGCGGCAGCAAGGGCTGCACCGGCCCCCAGGCACCGGCAGCACCGGGCTGCATCGGGCCCTGGGTGGCCCCCGGGGAAATGCCCCCCCCCCCCGGCACCGGGTCCCGGTGAGCCGCTCAGCCGCGGTGCAGGCAGGCGCGCTGGGTGCCGCACCAAGCCCCGTGCTGCAGAGAGCAGGGAGGAAGAAATGAGCATTTTTCTGGGGTTTTGCACTTTGTTTGCTCCACCACAACCGTCTCCCCAATGCTGCGCTGATGGGGGAGCAAAGAGAGATTTTTATTTCAAACGCTGCCGTGGTGCAAACCACAGGGCTTGGCCGGGGCACTGGAGGGCGGTGGCAAGACCCGAAACCACGCAAGCCTCGCATTTATTTTTAAATCCACCGGCGTTGTAGCTCCTGGGGCTGCTTCTCAGGCAGGACTCGGCTCCCCTGGGTTTGGCCCCTGTGGTTTGGGAGGTGCCACGCGGGGGTGCGGGACCCCCACCGGCCCAGCCCCGCGCTCGCCCCGAAGCTGGCGCCAGCCTCCTGCCTCTGCCCCTCTGCAGCTTTGTCCCTGGAGCTCTGCGGGGGGCTCCCGGCTGCCCCCAGGTGCCCCTGCAGGAACCCCTTGACTCGGGTGTCCCCCCCCCACCAGGGCCCGGTGCAGCTGGGGGGCCAGGGGGTGCACGCATCCAGGGCACAGGGCTGCAAGGACGCAGGGCTGCAGCTTGCAGGAGAACCTGGGCACAGGGGGAGCAGGGAGCTGAGGATGAGCCCTGCCGGGGAGGCGAGCGGGCGGCCCGGGGGGAGCCTTGCTCAGGCAGCCCCCGGAGCCCACACACCGGGGGGGGGGCTGCCAGCTTCCTGAGCCGCCTCGGCTCCCCATGGCAACCCCCAGACGAAGCGGCCGCAAGAACCACGGCCGCGTGGGAGATCGGCGCAGCCCCTGCAGCACCTGCCCCAGCCCCCACCCCACGGCGCAGCACGGCACAGCACAGCACGGCGTGGCACGGCACGGCGCGGGGAGCTGGCCTCGTCCTCCCCGTGCAGCCGCCTGGGAACACCGTCCCCATCCCCATCCCTGTCCCCATCCCCATGCAGCCACCAGCGAGGGCGAAGCAGCCCAGGGTCCCCCCAAAAGGTGAAGCCAGCCCCGCAGCGCCCCGTTGTGAGGCCACCTCCTGTGTGTCCCAAAGCGGAGCCAACCCCTGCATCCGCCCAGAGCCAAACCGTCCCCAAGTGCAGATGGCAACTGGAAAGTGTCCCGGGTCCCCCCAAAAGGTTCCACCAACTCACGCGCCCCTAAATACACAGCCACCCCTGCACCCCCTGAAGGCAATGCCACCCCTCGTGTCCCCAAAGCTGTGTCCCCGAGGGCACAGCCAGCCCCCGAGCCCTCCGAGGGCACAGCCCCAGCTTCGGCAAAAAACGGTGGCAGGAATTCCCCAGACCCTTTGCCCCATGGCCCATGTGGCAGTGCTGAGTCCTTGGGGTTTTCCGCAGAAATCCTGCCCTGGCCGAGCCCCGGGCACTGCAGAGGAGGGCAGGGACCCACCGGGGAGCCCGGGGGGGGGCATTTTTCCACTGGGGAGGAGAGGGCACAGGACAGTGTGGGCAGGCGGGGGACGTGGAATGGAGCTGGGGCAGGAGCGGGCAGGAAGGCGCTGGTGGGGTAAATCCCCCCCGCCTGGATCCACGGCGAGCTGGGGGTCACCCAGTGCAGCCCCCCCCACCTGGCCTCAGCTCCTCTCCGAGGGGGCAGTGGCCAGGAGGGAGCTGTGGGGCTGCACAGCCCAGCGGGGGGGGTCCTCACCCCAGTGGGACGCGGCCCCCGTCCTGCCCCAGCTCTGCCAGCGGCACCAGCAGGCCCCAGCCCCCGTGCACCTTTCCCTTCATGCCCCCGCTTTGGGTTTTTTTCCTGTGTTTCAGCAGCGCTGCAGCCAGGCCCTGCACAGAGATTTTTGCAAAAGCAGCTCAGGGTCTGGGGAAGCGGATGTTTTGTGGCTCTGGGTTTTGACATCTCCTCGGGGCTGGCTTTGGTGTGAGCCCCCCCAGCGCAGACCACACATCCCCCAGACCCCGGCTCCTCTGCAGAGCTCTCACAGGGCACGGAGCCAGAGGAAGAGCCCCCGAAGAGCCCAGTTTCGGGCAGGAGCCGGTGGCAGGGGCAGACCCAGCAGCGGGACAAGGGAAGGGGGCTCTGCGGGCACCGCGCCCCCAGGACCTGGATGGGGGTGGGCAGGAAACACCCCCAAGGCACTGACACCCCTGGCCTACAGGGGACACGGGGGACACATTGCCTGTCCCCAACGGTGACAGTTTGCTGCTGCACGGCCCCGAGCCCAGCAGGGGGGGGCCAGGGGGAGCAGGCCCGGGGAGGACGGTGGCAAACCAAGCGGCCCTAACGCGTTCAGACTTCCACCACATTCAGCAGGTCGGGGCCAGCATCGAAGTGACACCGTCTGTCTCGGCCCGGGGAAGGCGGAGGGGGGGGCAGCAGAGGGGCGCTGCCAGCGGCCCCCGGCCCCGACGCTCACCCAGGAAAAGGGGCTGAGAGCGGAGTGAGGCTGGGGGGGGGGGGGTGGATGGCAGTGGGGGGGTGGCTGCAGCAGGGGAGCTGGGGGCTCCGCCAGCCACAGGCAGAGCTGAGCCCCGACCGCAGGGACACACAACTGCAGCTGCTGCCGGCCCCCCCCCGCCTGCTCCAGCACAGCCGAGCCCTGCCACGCACACCAGACCCTGCCTGCCCCCCCCACACTCGTTCTCGTGCTCCCCTCATTTCAGCACAAAACTCCAGCCTGGGGTCAAAGGGCAAGCTCTGGGGGGTGGCTCCATGGCCCCCAGTGCACCCAGTGCCCCTGAGCAGGAGTGCCAGCAGGGGCAGGGGGGTCTCAGCCTCCCCCCAGCACGCTCCCCAGTCCTGCCCCAGTCTCCAGCCCCTTCCCAGCTCCGGCTGCAGCCCCATTACGAGCACCGCGGGCAGGAGGGGACAGCGGGTGCCCACCTGCGGTGTCCCCAGCAGCTGTTTTGGTGCCCTGAACCTCACCAAAGTGCCCCCCACACACATACATGGGGGGCTCCCGGCCTCTGCCTCCCCCCCCCCCCAGAGGAGCGCAGGCACCTGGGGTCAGCAGCTCAGGTGGGGATTCCTGTGCCGCGGGGGGCTCGGGGCTGTCGCCCACCCCCTGTGCTCGTGGCCCCCCCACTTGTTGCAGCACCAAGCTCTGGATCCAGTCCCTCTGCTCCCTGGGACAATCGCCCCGCTCTCCCCAGTACAACCAGCACCAGTGTCCCCGTACCCAGCCCGGTCACGGGAGGTCCTGAGCCCCCATTCCTCCCTCACGGACACGGGGACACCCCCACGGGACCCCAAAGACGTCCCGCAGAGCCTGTGCCGGCAGCGGGCTCCGTCCCCTTTCTCTTTGCAACCAGCTTCCAGTTGCCCAAAAAGTCACACCGGGGGGGGGGCTGCTTTGCCCCCCATATTTTTTTCCCTCTGCACACACAGAAAGACCCCCCCCGAGGCTCGGGGACCCCCCCTCACTCTCACAGCCCCGACACATCCGCCCCAGCCTCCCGGGGAGGGCAGTGGAGGCAGCGCAGCCTCAGCCCCCGCCGGCCCCGGCCCGTCCCGGTGCCGCCGCCCCGGCAGCCCCATCCCCGGCCCCCCCGCGCCCCCGGAGCCCCCCGGAACCCCCCGGCCCGGCGCTCACCTGCCCTGCTTGGTGATGATCATCTCGGTCTGGTGCTTGTGGAACTTGGCCCACAGCGGGAAGTTGTTGAGCATCACCTGCACCTTGCCGGCCGCCCGGTACCCGGGCAGGGCGCAGAGCGGCCCGGCGCGGGGGCACAGCGCGGGGGCTCCCCCGGGGCCGTAGGCTCCCTCCGCGCCCCCGTACAGCTCCGCGCCCCCGTAGCCCTCGCCCGCCGCCGCCGCCGCGTATCCGCTCCCCGAGGCCGGGGCGGCGGCGGGCGGCGGTGCCCGGTAGGGAGGGCACGGCCCGAGGAAGCGGCCGCCGCCGCCGCCGCCAGCGCCGAAGCCGCCGGGCACGGGGGGCGCACCGTAGGGCAGCGGCGGGACGGGCGGCTCCGGGGCCCCGGGCTCGCCGTAGTAAGCGGCGGCGGCGGCGGCGGCGTCCCGGGCGCCCGGCGGCTCCTTGGCGAAGCTGGCGGCGCCGCTGAGCATGGGGAGGGCGGCGCGGGGGGCTCCGGCGGCCGGCTCCAGCGCGCCCATGGACGGGCGGCGGGGAGCCCGAGCCCGGCCCCGCTCCGCCGCTCACCGGCCCCGCCGCCCCCGGCGCCCCCGAGCCTCAGCGGCGCCCCCCGCGCTGCGCGCCCGCCTCTCGCTCCATGCCCCGGGGAAAGCCGCGGGGGCCGAGGAAGGAAAAGCCCCGGACTGGCGGAAAGCCCCGGACGTGCCGCCGGGATGGGAGGGGGGGTACCGGGGGGCGAGGTGTGTGTGTGGGGGGGGCCGCCCTGCCCCGCTGCTGCCGGTGCCGCCGCCCTCACCGCACCTGCCCCATCCCCGCCGCCCGCGCCTCTTATCCAAAGAAGCGGCTCCGCACCGGGAGCCCCGCCCGGGGCCGCCCCGTCCAACCCCCACCGGGGCGGGGAACCGGCACGGGGCGGGGCCGCGCGGCACCGGGACACGCGGGGGGCCGGGGAGCGGGACGGGGGCGGCGGCCGGGGATGGGGACCGGGGACCGGGCACGGAGCGCCCGGCACCGACCGGGGGCCGGCCCGAGCCCTGACCCCTCGGTGTCCGTTAATTCGCCACCTGCCCGGTGCTGGCCCCGTGCCCCCCGCACGCCCCCACCGCCCGCTGGGTGTTTGGGGCCCCCCCGTGCCCCCCCGGGGTCACAGCTCGGAGCTGCCCCAAGGCAGAGCCGCGGGGCCCCCTCTGAGCAGGGGCTTTTTGGGGCTCACCGGGAGGAAACCGGCACGGACCCAGCCCGGCTCCTGCTGGGGACGGAGCAACCTGGAGCAAAGAGCGGGGCTGGGGGTGCCTGGGGGGGGGGGCAGCTGGGGCCTGTCCTGCTCCTGGCCCCGCTCCCCTTGTGTGGGTCCGGGTGGTCCGAGCCCCCTGGGGCCACCTGGGTGACAAACCCTGCCCGCCCCCTGCCCCTGCCCGCTCCCAGCCCCTTCCCCTGCCCATCCCAGGGCCAGGCCTCGACCTGGAAGTCCCCGTGTCCCCTGGAGCCGTCCCCTGGTGTCCTGCCCCACGGGGGGGCTGCTTCCCTTGGGTGCTCCTTGTCCCATGGGAATCAGGGGTCACCCTGCGCACGCTGCCCCAACCCACACCCAGGGACGAGCGCAGCCCCCACCGGCCCATCCGCCCCCCCGCCTGGGGTCTGGGCCCAAACCCTGGGCTCGGGGGTGTGCCTGGGGTCCCCTCCTGGAGTGGGGGCACGCGTGGGAAGGGGGCAGCGGCACAGAGAGGGACACGCGGGTCTCTGCCCCACCTGCCCCTAAATCTGCTGGTCCCAAACATTGGGTGCTGGTGCTGCTGTGGGGCTGGACGGGGATGGGGACAGGGACAGGGTTTGGGATGGGGATGGGGTTTGGGATGGGGTTCGGGCTGGGTCTGCTTCCCCCAGGAGGAAATGGGGAGTTAAGGATGAGTGGGGTGGGGTCCACAGCCAGGCTGGGGGGGCAGGTGGATGGGATCCCCATGTCCTGGTGGGGGGGTGTCACTGCTCCGGGTACAGCCCCTCCGTGCCCACCCCTGGCCTGGTGCACGCTCACACTCACACTCACACTCACACTCACACTCACACTCACACTCACTCACACTCACACGTGCGCACCCCTCCCTGGCACAAGCCCTGCCCGCGATGCAGGGGCTGCACCCAGGGCAGAGCACAGCAGCTGCCTCCCCCCCCCCACAGTGTCCCCCCCAGCTGCCAGGGCGCAGCTGCCCCCTCCCCTCCCCTCCCCTCTCCGAAGCAGCGCAGGAATCACCCCGCCGAGCTCCGGAGTGAGAACGAGAAGGAAAACAAGGAAATTTCCAGAAATTATTTCTAGGAGGAAAAATAAAGGCTGGAGGGCGTGCAACAAGGGGGGAGCGCCTCATTAACGGGGGGGGGGGGGGCAGAAAGTGCTGCAGCACGTCTCCCTGACGTCACGGGGTGCTAATTCGCTCCTGTTAGGCCATCGCCGGCGAGGATAAATTCACAGCCCCCCCCCCAGCTGCGGGGTCAGTGCAGTGGTGCTGGGCTCCCCACTGTGCCACTGCCCCCCCCAGCACGGGGCCCGGCGGGGCCACCGCGGGGCGAGGGACCCCGACCTTGGAGATGTGGCTCCGTCCCCAGGATGTCCTTGAGTCCCCGCAGTAAGGTGACACCGGGGACGCTGCCCCCCCGGGAGGCACAGCGGGACTTCCCTCGGGACTGGGAAGGGGGAGCCAAGGAACCCCCCCCCCACGTCACCCTGGGCAGCCCCCCACAGCCAGGGACAGGGGACCTGGGACCCCAGGAGGAAATCCCCTGCTTCAGCCCCCGTGCCTCAGTTTCCCCCTGCAGATGGTTGAGGCATTTTGGCACTTTGCACATCTGAGGGGGATGGCGGGGGGCTGAGCCCCCCCACAAATGGAGACCCCCAGCAGGAAACAACCCCACCAAAACCAGCCCCAGCAAAGGGCAAGTGCCTTGGGAGCCAAGCTCAGGCTTGGGACCAGCCCCAGCATCGCCCCCAGCCCCAGCATCGCCCCCAGCCCCAGCCTCCCCCCGCAGTGGGAGCCCCCTGCCCATCTCTGGGGTCTCCAGCCTCTGGTGGGCGCCCCCTGCCCCATGTCCCCTCTGGGACATCTCCATGGGTGTCACTGCAGCTGCACCCAGGACCAAACCCTGGCGGGGGCTTTATTTGGTGACCCCCATGAGCACAGGGCAGGGCTGCTGTCCCCATGTCCTTACTGCCCCCCCGTCCTGCTGTCCCCACGCTGCCACCCAGTCCACCCCGGCAGATGCTGCTCCCGGGGGGGGGACCGGATTCACTTTTCCGGCAGGAATTTGCTGGCTGGGGACCGAGGGGAAACCTGGGGGTTATTTTCTCAGTAAATCGCATTGTTCCTGTTTTCATTATTAAAACGAGCGCAAATGCACCGGGCACCCGCGGGGGCTAAATTTGGTCTCAGGGAAAAACAAAAATACTCCCCCCACCCCGGAGGAATTTGCATCTCGCTGCTGCTCGAAGGCAGCGCGCTGCTGAGGAGCTCGCGGGGGCATGAAGCAAACCGCAGCGCGGAGAGGCCGGGACGGCCACCTGCGGGACCCCAGCGCCGGGCCTGGGGGGGCCGCGGCCACACTGCGGGACACGCGGTGGTACCTGTGGGGCTGCCCCCCCCACACACTGTGCCACCAGCTCAGGGGGCAGCGTGGCTGGGGAGGGGTCCGGCTCAGCACTGGGCAGGGGTTGGGGCAGACCCAGGCTGGAGCCGGGTGCCCTGGAGCAGAGCGGTGATGCTGGATCCCCCCCCCAGCACCAGAGCCCCCCCAATGCCGGTCCCCTCTGATGCCTGCCCTGGCCCTGGCTCCTGCTCTGGGGCTGGCATGGCCTCGTGCAGCCTGGAGCGGCCGTCCCATGGTTTGGGGCACCCCCCGTGTGCCCCCCCCCCACCAGCAGGTGTCCCATGCGTCACGCCGGGCGGGGGAAACCGAGTCACGGGCAGTGACGTGTCCACCCCCCCATGGGAACGGTGCGTGGCTGGGGGCCAGGAGCTGGCTGGGGGTCTCAGCCCCACCGTGGCAAACCCTGGCCCCCGCTCACCTGCCCCCAGCCCCGGCCCCCCCTTCCTGCCCCAACCCGCAGCACCGTGGCTGTGTGCCACCCCACAGCCACCTCTGCGCCCCAAACCCCATGGGGGGGGGCTGGGGGGAGCAGCAGCACCGCAGGGCTTCCCCCAAGCACCCTGGAAAGCGGCTCCCCATCTGGCGGGGGAATCCTGGCTGGGGCCGGGAGGATGCTCAGCACCCATGGGAGCTGGGGACAGATGCTGGGTGACAAGTCAGTGGCCGCTCTGGGAGGGGGGGCAGTGGGGGGGGGACACAAGCAGTCGGCTCCTTAATCTCAGGGAAGGAAGCAGGCTCTGGTTACCGAGCTGCCCTCGGTGTAAAAGGAGAGGAACAGGAAGAAAAGTCATTAACATAGCTCGGTGCCATCCAAAACCCTCCTGGTGCTCCCCCGCCGTTAACCCCTGCGCAGCCCCCGCCGCGACACCCGGCCCCGGAGCCTCCCGGGGGCCGGATCCTGCACACGGGCACCCAGCCCCGGGACCCCTGGGAGCCAAAACCCTGGCTCAGCTCCGGGCCCTCTTCCTCCTCCTCCTCCTCCTCCTCTAAGGATCACCGCTGTCTGCGTGCGCCAGCTCTGCCCCCCCGCAGTGCCGGGCCCCCGCCGGTGCCGCGGGGCTGGGGGAGTCCGTTTCAGCCCCCACCCGCCTCCCCCTGACCCCTCGCCCGATTCCTGTAGCAGCCGATTTGCTTCAGCGGGATCCAGATCTTCCCTGAAAAGCCGCGGTTCCCTCCGGAGCGCTCGGGGGGCCGCAGCCCCTGTCTGGCCGGCTTAGCGTGACGGCGGCGCGGGGGGCTCAGGGCGCAGCCCCCGGCCCCTCGTCTTTGCCGGGGCGTGATGAGTGCTGACCGGGCGGGGCGGGGGGGCCACGTGCGGTGTCTGACAGCGCGGGGCTGCGCTGCAGCGGGGGGCCGGCGGGCGGGCGGCCACGCAGTCACCTCCGTGGCACCGCGGGACCGGGCGGCGCAGAGCCACAGACAGGGACATGGGCACGGGATGGGGGGCAGGGGTCCTGCGGGCCCGGTGGCTCAGCTGCCGTGGGGGGCACGGGGGTCTGGGCCCCTCCGGGATGGGGCTGTGGCTGCTGCAGCCCAGAAGGGAGAGCGGTGGGGAACCTGCCCTGCTCCTGCAGGTCCCATCCTGCCCCGCTGTCCCCATCCTGCCCCAGTCCTGCCCCAATCCTGCCCCACCGGCCCCATCCTGCCCCATTAGTTCCATCCATCCCCACCGGTCCCACTCCATCCCAGGGGGTCCCAGCCTGCCCCCCAGGACCCAGCCAGGCTCTGGAGGGCCTGATCCTGCTGCGGGGGGCAGCAGCCGGAGGCAGGGTGTCGGCGGGGGGGGGCTCGCCGCGTGCCTAACGGAGGAGCCGGGGGTTAAAAATAAGCGTCGGGGCCGTGCCAAGCGGAAGTGGAGGTGTCAGCGCCGGCTGCTCGGGGACGGGGACCGCACTCGGGTGTCCCGGCCCCCGCAGGGACCCTCCCGCGCAGCACCTGGGAGCACAGGAAAGGGCCGGGATGGCGGCACCGACAGCTGGGCCTCGCGGCGGGGACGGTGCCGGGATATGGGGACGGGGGGACGGTGCCCAGCGCGCTGCGGGCAGGGCACGGAGAGGCCGTGGTGCGGCGGAGACGGGCACGGGAATGGGGGCAAAGCCCAGGCGGGCCCCCCGTGCACCCGCTGAGCCATCCGGGGGGGCTCCGGGAGATGCGAAGTGACAAATGAGGCCCCGCGCGCCTGCACTGATGTGACGCGGGGCTGACACCGCGGCCCCACCAGGGGCCGGCGCGCGGGAAGAAAATCCAATCAAATGTTAAAAATAGGTCAGGGGGAAGGAGCCGGAGCCGGTTTAATTTCAGCAGCTAGTTAAAAGCATCTGCCCGCGGCTGCAGCCTGCTCAGCGCGAGCCCAGGCAGCGACACAGGCACCGAAAACAAGGGGGGGGGGCTCAGGGGGCAGGGGCTGGCGGCACCGGGCAGGGGGCCCAGCCCCAAATCCCACCTGCCCGGACCCCAACAAATCCAGAGCCCCGGGGCTTGGCCTTGGACGAGGGTGGGTGTCTGCCCGCACAGATGAGGTGGGATTTGCCCCCAGACGCCGCTCTCACAGCCCAGAACTGCCCCGTGGCGGCTGCGGGGCTTTTGGGGGGGCACTGAGGGTCCCCGCAGGGATTTCCTCAGCTCCAGCCGATTCCTGGCAGGGGCGGTCGGGGCCCAGCTGCCCGTGACGGTGGCCCCGGGGGGGCCGCTTGGTGACGGTGGCAGCGCTGCCCGTCCCGGAGGGTCACGGGGAGTTGAGGCGGACACGGGTGGCGCTGCCCCGGTGGCTTTGGGGCTGCCGGGCAGCGGACCCCCGGGGCAGGTCGTGGCCACCGCATCCCCGCGTCCCCTCGGTCACGGCTCGAGCTCCCTGCCACCGCCGGGGCCGGGCCTGCCGTGGGGCTGCTGCCGTGGTGCCCACCCCCGCGATGTCCCCGCGGCGGGCAGGGGCCGGGGTCTCGCTTTCTCCCCCTCTGCCTCACCCCAGTGCCCCCCTCACCCCCCCCAAATATCCCACCCTGGTGTCGACTGGGGACAAGGGGTGCCCGGGCAAGGGGTGTGTGTGTGTGTGTATGGGGGGGGGGGCTATTTTCCAGCAGCCCCCCCCGTGCTCGATCCAGGTGACCCCGAATTTAACCCCACTTACAGCGCCGGCAGACGCTGCCCCCGACGCAGATTGGTTGTGACAGCCGAGAAGTCCCCCCTGGCGGGCGCTGCCGAGGCGCTGGCCGCGGCGGGGGGGCGCGAGGCCCTTGTCAGGGCGCGTTGGCTCCGTCACCTCCCCGCAGCGAGATCGTGGGCCCCGCACGCTGGGCCGGGCCGGCTGCCGGCCCCCGGGGGCCCGGTGGCACTTGTCGCTCCGCAGCATCCGCGGCGGCGCTGGGCACATGGCAGCCGGGGCCGCCCCCCCGCCGTCATCTGAGGTCGCTGCCCCCCTCGTGCTGGGGAGCAGGGAGGGGGGTCCCTGCCGTAGAGCTGACGATGAGGAGCTGAACCCTCTGTGTGCTGAGGAAGGTCTGGGGGGGGACACGCCACCTCCCCCTGGGTGGCAGGGTTGGCCCCGGTGCGCACCGAGGGAGCTCCCCGGGGCTGCGGACGCCCTCCCCGAGGCCGGGAGGGGAGGCAGGTGCGAGGGGCTCTGGGTGTCCAGGAGGAACATCTGCGAGGGGTGGGCAGCTGCCGGCACACCTGGGGTAGGGACGAGCTGCAACGGGGCCCAGCTGGACCCAAGGGGAGCGTGGCCATGGCCCCGGGGGGCTGGGGGGGCCGCGCACCCTGCGGTGGTGCGGGCACCGGGCACCCCGGGATGGGGCTGAGCTGAGAACCCAAAATGCAGCAGCCCTGGGCAAGACGGGCTGTGCGCCGTGCCCTCCTGCATCCCCTGGGTTCCTCCTGACGTGGGCAAAGCCCCCGCTCTGGCCAGGGTCCCGTCCCTGGCTGGGCAGCCCCCCCATTTCTTATAAACGCCTCTGGTGGTGCTCCCCCGTGACACAGCAGCTCTGGGGCTTGTGGTTAAACCCCAGGGCTCCGGCTTTGACTCACACCGGATCCGTGGCAGAGAGGGGCCTTTCGGCGCCCACGGCTGGAAAGAAACGCTCACCCGGGCAGCAGCGCCGGGCGCTTCCTCGCAGTGCCATTTCCTATAAACCCGAGGAGGGGACCCGGGGCCGGGCACCCTGCGGGGCTCCCACCTCCTGCCCCGGGGCCGGGGGGCCCAGCAGCCGCTGCAGCCCCTGCGGTGGGTCGGGGGTCACCTGGGGCCCTGCTCCCAGGGTTGCCCAAGCCCTCAGCCTACCCCGTGCGCGGGGCTGATCCCAGGAGCTCACGGAGCCCTTGGGTCATCGGTGACAAAAGTGACAGCGAGGCGGGCGGCTGGAGGAGAGAGGATGCCGTGAGGGCAAGGTGTCAGCTCACCCCGCACTACATCCATGTGTCCCCTCCATGGCGCAGGCCCCGCTGCCGCCGCCCCCCCCCGCCTGGAAGCAGCCCCCGTCGCCCCCGTGCCACCGGGACCCAGCTGCCACCAGCCCCTGGCAGGAGGCGCAGAGAACCGAAGCAGCACGGGTGGCTTCATTTTTCCCCTTACTGATAGAAATGCTGAGAAAAAAAAACTGAAAGCCTGCTGGAAAAAGAAACCTTTCAACCGACCCAAAATAAGAGGGGGTTTTTGGTGGGAAAATAAAGAAAGTTGCTGTATAGGAAACACAGAGCTGAGACCCACTGTGGGCTGGGGGGGGGGGGCACGGGGTGGGCACGGCACGGAGCCACGCGAGTCCCACCGGGGCTGGGGGGAGAAAAAAGGGGCTGGGGGGGCACTGCCTGCCTGTGGGTCCAAGCAGGGGGTCAGGAGCCAGGGAATGAGACCCCCCCCACAACCCGACATGGGGTCTGCGCCCCCACCCCCCTGTGGGACCCCCCCGGCCAAGGTGGGCAGGGTCCGGGGAGGGGTGCGGGTGGAAGCGCTGCAGCCCCGGAGGGTGAGGGAGAGCCCCAAGCCACAGCCAGCTGTGGTTTGCAGCACCCTGCTGCGAGCTGCCAGGGCGGCAGCAGCAATGGGGGGGGGCAGAGGAAATGGGGCTGCCCTCCCTGCACCCCCTGCCCTGCGCCTGGGGAAACTGAGGCAGGGGGTGGCCGGGGTGCGGGCGGCACAGCGGGGCTCAGCTGCCCTGTGCCAAGGGGGGGCTGGGGTTAAGGACGGCTCCTGCCCCAAGGGGTGCGGGGGGGGGGGGGGACACACACTCGGCCCCACAGGCACCGAGCCGGGCAGCGCCGGTGCCACCGCCGAGGTTTGTGGTGTCCCCAGAGCAGAGCAGGAGGAGCAGCAGCCGGGGCAGCATCGCCTGCAGCAGCTCTGGGCCTGCTGCGGGCTGGGGGCACGGCACAGCCCTGGGGGGGGGGGGGTCGGGAAGGGGTCCGGGGACCCCTGGCCCCCCCAGGCTGGCGCCCTGAGTCATCGGCAGCCGCCCCCAGAGGAATCGGCCGCGGGATGAGTAACCGCAGGGCTCGCGGCGTTTGAAATTTATCACGTGATTTCAAAAAAAGAGAGAGAGGAGCTGGGGGCAGAGTGGGTGGGGGGGGGGCAGCCCCTGCGCCCCACCGAACCCCCGCCCGGCGCTGTCCCAGCACAAACCAGTGGGAGACTGGGACTGAGGCAGGCTGTGGCTGCCAGCCCTGGGTATCCTCAGTGCGGCCCCGGGCAAGGATCAGTCCTGGGGGGGATGGGTGGGGGGCAGCCCCCCCCTGCTTGGCTCCTTTGGGGACCCTTCCCTGGAGCCGCGCATCCCTGCGGGAGCCACCGCGGCCTCGCTGCCCGGGCTGCCCGTGCCCGCTGGGGGCCGGATCCGTCCCGTCCCCGCAGGTGCTGCTCTTCCTCCCCCCGGCAGATGCAGAGATCGGCCCCCGATAACGCGGCGCTGCTGCCGCTGGGGCGCAGGCGTTGCGGAGCCCGTATCTGCTTCACACCATCGCCACAGCCCCGAGCTGCTGCCTGCCGGGGCCACCTCTCGCCCCGCGGATGCCGAGCTGTGGGGAGCAGGGATGGAGCCTCCCCCCCCCCCCCCCCTCCAAATTTTGCCCTGCTGAGCTCTGGGAACTGCCACAACTCATCACACTGCTGGGCCCTACGGGAGCGGGGCCGCTGGGCTGGGCTTTCCCGAGATCAGCCGGGCTTTATTAGGGTGTGGTGGCTCCAAGCTTGGGCACCCTGCGGGGCACAGAATGGGCTGGGAGCCCCCCCACCATGGTCCAACCCCCCCCCCAACAGTGCATGGGGAGGCTGCAGGCCTCACCGGGGCAGGTTTGGGAGGGACGGAGCCCCCCGGTGCGCAGGGCAGCCCCATCCTCCGAGCCTCGCCTTTGGGTGCGCAGCCACCTGGCTGCAGCTGGACCCCACGGCCCCCTCCCCGCAGCTGCTGCCCCCCGGGACCCCGACCCCCACCCCGGGCAGGGTTTGCAGGCACCGTTTGGCTGCTATCCAAGCTGGGGGCCAGCAGCAGAGGTGCGAGCGTGCCCATCGGGGACTCTTGGCGACCTTCCCCCGGTGTCATGCCCGAGGGTGCCCCCCCCGCGCCCCGCGGTGCGCCCCCGCCCCAGCCGCGTTTCGCTCAGCGGCACCTCGCCGGCTGCCGGCTTCCGCTGCGGTCTGGGCCCCGCCGCGCCGGGGCCTCGCTGCTCGCCCCTGAGCTGCGGGCGTTTCTCTCGCCCCCTCCGCCTGCCCCACACCGCAGGGCCGGGGCAGAGCGGAGCTGCTCGGAGCGGGGGGTCCCGGTGGGGCTGGGGGCCCCCATGCCCGTTTTACCCTCCCCAAGGACCCGCGGTGACGCTCGGCACCGTCACAGGGAGCGGCTCCGGAGCAGAGGGGGCTTGGGGATGGTGTTTTGTGCCACCAGCCCCTCGCACACACACACCCCGGCCCCACCATGCACCCAGAGCCCCCCCATGCACCCACAGCCCCCCAGGCCTGGAGCAGGATTTCCCCACTGCACGGGGACCCCGATGGCACTGGCCCGGCCACAGCACCGCTGTCAGCGCTGTCCCCGCGGGGCTGGGGCTCGGCCGTGCCATCACCCCCGGGGTTCACGGCGGTGTTTTGGTTTTGATTGTCCTATTTCTTCGTGCCTGCCACAGCAGTAAACCCGAAACATCCCGCTGTGCTGGGAACGGGGACACCTTAGTAGGTTACTTGCAACGGGCACCCCGAACCCGGTCACCCCACGGGCACCAAGGAACCGCGCGCCCCAATGCAGGACACCTGCAGCCCGTCCCCCTCGTCCCTGGGGACCAGCAGAGCGGTGGCAGCTTTGGCTCCCAGCAGTGTTTTGGGCACTGAGGAAGGGTTTTATTGGACTCAGCGGCGTTGCACAGAGCGCGGGTCCCCCTGCGTGGGGACCCTGAGGGAGCAGGGGCTGGACCCCGGCTGAGCCCTCGGGTGGTGCGCGTGGACGTGCGCGCCGTGGCACGGGGGGGGCATGCAGCGCGGAGCACGGGGGGACGGTGCCGCAGACCCCCCCTCCCGACGTCGGGGGCCTCTCGGCGGCTTTGAGGTAGATCGAACGTGGGGGGTGCGGGTGGGGGCCGGGGGCTGCGGGGCCGGGGGGGTGGCCACACGGCCCCGCAGGGCCCAGGGGTGCCGGCGGCCGCAGAGCTCAGCGCAGTGGTGCGGGATGTCCATGCTGTGCCGTGGGCCGTGGGGTTTGATTCTCAGCAGCATCGTTGTGGGGAGAAGGGAGAAATGGGGGCGGGGGGGGGATGCTTTTAATGTAAAAGACTGGAAAGATGCTTGAACTGGTGGGAAGAGGTGGGGGACCGAGAACAAGCAGCCTCCCACCCCCAACCAATTCTGACCCAGTGAGCCCCCGAAGGGGCAGCCCCTTCCCTTCACCTGCTGTCTGGGGGCCAGATCCAGGACCCGGTCCCTCAAATCCTCCCTGAGATCAAGCAGAGAAACCCATGGGTGCAGGCGGGTCCCCACCAGCAGCCCCCAGACCCAGCCCAGAGCATCCGAATTCTCCGTGGACGCAGGGACGGGGCAAGGGGGAGTGGGGAAAACCCACCTACACGCGAGGCCAGGAGGGGCCTGGGGCTCCTGTGGGGTCAGTCCCTCCGCAGCTACTGAATCCTTGGAGGTATTTCGGAGCCGTGTCACTCCTCGTGTTCTCATGCAGCATCCAAAGTCCGGGGAGGGGGCAGCCCGCGGCTGGGGGGGGGCGGCGCGGGCGGGGGGGCTCAGATCTTGCTGTTCTCCAGGTGCGAGTCAATGTGCTTTATCAAAGCATCGTCCGGGTAGCCGATGGGGAAGGCCAGCTGGCACAGCGGGCAGCTCCGGATTTCCGAGTCCACCGTCTCCATCAGCAGCTGCGGGCACAGGGGCAGCCCTGAGCCCACCTCCGCAGGGCCCGGGCCCGATCCTCGCCCCCAGCCCCCTCCCATCATTGCGCTCTGAGGCCGGGCACGGGCCGGGGAGCCACGGGGGGAACCGAGGCACGCTGCGGGGCTGCCAGGAGGGGGGGTCCCAGCCCCCATGTGCCCCCACCCACCACCCTGCACCCTGGGGTGGGCAGGGGTCCCCCTTACGTTGATCGAGGGCCAGGACTGGGCGTGCTCGGTCCTGGCATAGGCGGCAGCTGCCCGGTGCGCGGCGGTGTCGGGGATGGGGAAGCCGGCGCAGAAGGAGGCGCAGCGGACAGCCCCCACCTCGGGGCTGGGGGGGCTGGGGACCGCCCAGTCCTCTTCGTCCGACGACTGCTTCTCGAAGCGCACGTGCTCCTCGAAGGGCTCGCGGGCGCTCAGGGGGGCCCCCGTGCCCCCCAGGTACACCTCGCCGTAGGGCCGGTGCTTGGGGAGCGTCGAGGCTTCGGGCTGCAGCCAGAGCGAGCGGCTCTGCTGGTACAGGGCCACGTTGCTCACCTCCGAGTAGCTGCGGCGGCCCTGGAAGCCGGCCTTGATGTGGCGGCTGGAGGGCTTGGCGTAGCCCAGCTCCATCCTCTCGCCGGGCAGCCGGTGGGGGGACGCCGAGGCCGGGGAGGGGCAGGGTGGCGGGGCCGGGGAGCGGCGCTGCTGGGCGGGCGAGGGGCTGGAGGTGGGCACGGGCGAGCGGCGCTGCTGGGCCGGCGACTGGCAGGGCCCCGGGGCGGGCGAGCGGTGCTGCTGGGCGGGCGACTGGCACTGGGGGGCCGGGGAGCGCCGCTGCAGCGCCGGGGACTGGCACTGCGGGGCCGGGGGGCGGCCGGGCGCGGGCGAGGGGCACTGCGGGGCGGGCGAGCGGCGCTGCTGGGCCGGCGAGTGGCACTGGGACAGCGGGGAGTGGCGTTGGCCTGCAAAGCACAACGGGAGGGGGGAGACACAAAAAATGCCCCCGTCAGCTCGGCGGCACCCGCGTGCACCCCGGATGGATGGGGGGGGCCTGGAGAGCAGCAGCGGGAGGGATGCGCCTGGGATGGATGCCCCCAAAGGGCTGCCCAGGAGCGCTGCAGAGCCCGGGGGATGAGGGCAGGCAGCGTGCTCTCCGTTTTTCACAGCCCCCGGCCCCTCTTACCGCCGTTGAGGCTCTTCTCCTGCAGCAGCGCGCGGAGGATTTGGCTCTGCAGGGAGCTGAGGTTCCTCAGGCGGCACAGCTCCTCCGTCAGCTCCGTGTAGGCCAGCGCCAGGTTCACCCTGCGGCGGGGACAGCGCGGTCACCGAGGGCAGAGCACCCCGGCCCCCAGGCCAGCAGCACCCTCCCTGCTCCAGGCACCGTGGGCGCACCTAAAATGACCCCAAACCGGGCTCCTTGACCCAAAAAGTAAAAGTTGGAGCCGTGCCTTGCCGCCCAGGTGCCGGGAGGAGCAGGAGCGCGGGCACAGGGCGCTGCAGGGGGGTGGGCGCCGAGCTCCCCGACAGCTTTCAGAGGCCCTGACAAAGTCATCAGTTCTCCCCCAAGTTGGGTGTCACTTTTAAAAAACATATTCTCCGGGGTGATGTGAAGGGAGAACCCATCTCCGGAGGTTCCCGCGGGGCTGTCAGGCTCGGCGCGCCCGCCGCGGCGCGGGGCGAGTTGAGCTGAGCCGTTGTGACACCCCCGGGACCCGGGAGGCGCCGCTCGTAACAGCAGCCGACAGGTCTGCCCCGCGCTGCCTCCCCGCGATCTTATCACGGGCAGGAGAAGAAAAGGAAAAGAAAAGGAAAAGAAAAGGAAAAGAAAAGATGAAGTTTCCCCAGCTCGGTCCCGTGTCACGGCCCCAGAGGCCCCACAGCCCTGCGGGGTGGCTCTGGGGGGGGGCACAGGGGACGTTTCCCCAAACCCTCGGTGCTCGCGACCCAACTTCGAGCCCGGGCAGCAGCAGCTCGAAGCGGGGGTCCGGCTCCAGCTCTGGTGCTGGCTTTGGGCTGACCGGAGCACCCCCTGCCCCCGGGGCCACCCCGCTCCTCTCGAAGTCACGCTGCAGCGCAGGGAGGAAGTGTGAAAGCCGCAGCACTGGGGTGGGGGAGCGCACAGCGCCGGGGGGAGCGGGGCGAGGAGCAGCCCCCAGCCCCGCACCGAGCCCGGAGCCCGGCCAAAGCACCGCGATGGGGGGCAACCGGCAGCCCCCGAGGGCCCCTCCCGGAGCCAGGGCAGCCACCAGGTTTTTGGAGAGGATCGGTGCAGCTCCCCCACGCCCTGAAAAATTGCTGTTTCAGGATAAAATGCGAGTTTTGATACGCAACTGCAGATAAGACGTGAGAACAAAACAGCTGCCGAAAACCCAGCCGCCCACAGGCCCCGAGGTGCCGGGGAGCGACGCTGCTCTGGCGGGAGCAGCCGGATCCCGCGGGGCTCCCGCTGGCCCAGGGGTGCCCCCCGCCCCCTCCCCGCTGTCCCTTGGTGTCCCTGGGGGGATGCCACGGCCAGGAGAGGGCCGGGGGCAGCGGTGGCGGAGGGGCCGGGCGGGATGGGGCAGGGCTGGGAGCACAACCACAGTCCCCAGGTGAAATATGGGGGAGGCCAGGGTTATAAAGCCCCCCCTTCCCACCCCGATAAAGGCACACAACGTGCAGGGGCACTCACAGCTCACTCCAACCAAACCCAGCACCTATTTGTAGGGAGCAGCCCCCCCCCACTGCACAGCCCCGGTCACCTTCTGGAGGAAGCTGGGGGACCGGGGGGGTGGGGGGGTTTGGGGTCCCAGCTGCCCCATGGGGACAGGACCCCGCATCCCGCCCAGTGCTGTGGTGGGGCCATTTCGGGGGGGGGGCAGCGCTGCCAACCACATCACATCGCTCCCACCCGGCTGCAAGGTGCCCCCCAGTGCCCCCAGCCCCAGCCGGGCGTGGGGGGCTCCTCCCTGCCACTGGGGTCAGCGCAGGCCCCGTTCGCTGGGGAGGTGGTGGGTGCAGGAGCAGGACACGGCCCCCCCCAGCCAGGCAGGGGGTGCTGAGCACAGGGGGGGGCCTGTCCTCCATCTGGGGCCTGCGGTTGCCTGGGGAGGGGGGAAGGGGTGACCTCGAGCAAGTTACGCCTGGTAAACAAGAAGGAGCCCTTAAATAAAAGCACAAACCACAGCCTTATCTGCTATCTGCGCGTGGGCAGGGGGTGGGCAAGGGGGGAGCGTGCACCAGGGCTGCTGGGGGCACGGCCGGGCACCGACCTCACCCCCCCGCCACTGGGACGGGGTCCGGGGAGCTGGGACAGGGGCGCGGGGACATCCCGGCACTGCCACCACAGCGGGACGGATCCTGCTCCCCTCCTGCTTGCTCCGCACCCTGCTGGCCCGCAGGACACCGGGGACGGAGAGCGAGGCTGGGGAGGTTCCTTGCAGCGGCTGCAGGAGGCCGGCAGGCGTGGCAGCAGCACCCATGGGTGCTCAGGGTCAGACCGGGACCAGCACCGGCTGCTGGCCCCATGGGGGGGCTGGCGTCGGCCTGCAGCCACCGGGCATGTCCCCAAGGTGCCACCGTGCCCCTGTGCACCGAGGGGATTGTGCTCAGCCCACCCCACGCTGCACAGGGAGCTGGCCCCTGAGATTCATTAAAACCCACAAAAGCCCATCAAAATTTGGGGAAACCAAAATTTTCCCGCAACCCCTGGGGCTGCGCCAGCCTCTCTGCACCCGGATGGGAAAGGGGCAGGTGGGAGCGGCCAGGAGCTGGGAAGGGACAAAAAAAGGACAAAATCAAGGAAAAAATAAAAGCCAGGTGCTTCCCTCCACGCTGCTGAGGTCACTGAAGACACTTTGCCGTGGCTGCAGCAGGAATTGGCTCAAAGTCTCCTTTGCCCCCCAAAAAGGAGCAGGCGCGGCAGTGGCGATCGCGTGGCCGCCTCCACAACAAAAGCAAGCGCTGCCATCGAAGGCAGTGAGTCAAACCCCAACCCCTCCTGCCCTTGCGGGCGCACTACAGAGGCAGGCTGACTAATTTGGCAAAAGAAAGAAAGAAAAGTCACCCAAAGATGAAAAGCAGAGATAACGTGCCCTTCACGCCGAAAAAAAAAGTGGTGGAAAGGAGCAGGTTACAAAAAAGAGCCTTATTTACAAGAAAAGACAACGCCGTGGAGGAAAAACTTATTCTCCATCCCAGCCCTGAGAAAGCGCTGAAATGCCCCAAAAAGTGGGGTTTGCTCTGCTGCTGTCCCCGGGCAGAGGGCACGGAGCCTGCGGGGCCTCAGTTTCCCCACCCCAACTGCAGAGGGTTTGGGGATCCCCAACAAGGAGCTGGGAGCTTTGCTTTGGGGAGGGCTGGGAGCTGGGTGGCAAGGGGGGGAGGACGCCTGCCTCTGCCTCTCCTGGCCGTGGTGGGGCTGAGCTTTGCCAAAACCAAAGCGAATTAAAGGGAGGGAGCCCGGGGGGTGAAGGGTGGCTGCTGGGACACGAGGCGGGGAGCCGGGGCTGCAGCAGCCCTCGGTCAGCCCCAGCCTCGGGGGGAAATCAGCGCGGATCAGGACGGCCCCGCTGCCACCGAGGCGCTGATTTACTCCAGGGAGACAACAAACAAACGGTGACGGCATCAACACGGCGAGAAAAAGGAGGGGAAAAAATCCCGGCACCTTCCCGTCCCCGCGCCCCACGAGCCCCACGCGTCAGCTTTTATCTGTCCACAGCTCGGCGCGGCCGGCCCCGGCACCTTGCCGCCCGCCCGCAGGAGACGCAGCGCTGCACGATGTGGGGGGCGAGGGAACGGAGCCCCCACCACGTCCCGAGCGTGGGTACGGGCGCCCGGGGCTGGAACGAGGAGGAGAGCGGCACAACGGGGCTGCCTCCTAACAGAGCGGGCCGGGGGTGGCTGCTGCTGGGGGGGAGCGTGGTGCTCGGGGGGACATCGCCGCACCGTGCCCCGCGTTGGCCTGGCCCAGCCCGACAGCTCCCCTGGGCCTGCTCCAAACCTGGGGGGGGCTTGGACCAACCCCCCCTGAGGCCGGGGGTTCCCGGTCCCTCTCCTGGAGCCAGGCGGTGCCCCTGGGGCTCAGCGCGGCAGCGAGGGGGAGGCCAAGCAGAGACCCCGAGCAGAGACCCCAAGCAGAGACCCCCCCCCCATTGCTGCTGGCACTGTGGCAGCTCCGCACCCTGCGCTGAATTAAAATAAATCACCAAAAACTGCTGGTGGGGATCGTGCAGAGCTGGTGGCTGTGGGAGCAGCCTGGGCACGCTGCTGGTGCTGCCAGATGCATGGCACGGCACGGGGCAGCACCGGAGCATCACAGCCCAGCCCAGTACAGCCCAGTACAGCCCAGTACAGCCCAGTACAGCCCAGCCCGGCGCGGTGCCTGCGCGGCAGCAGCGCCCTCTGGAGGCGGCCCCCGCTCCCCCCCCCACCGTCGCGGCGCCCCCTGCCCGCCCCCCCCTGCAATGAGGCAGAGAAGCGGTGGGGCAGGGGCAGGGGCAGCCCCCCCAGCCCTGCGCCCAGGGAGGGTGACAGCGCAGCGGGTGCCCCCCCAGCACCCCCGTGTCCGTGCGCCCCCCCCCGTGCCCCCCATCCTCCCGTGGTCCCCCCCCCGGTGCCCCCACCCCCCACGCACCCCAGGCACTTACTGGTCGTCGCCCATCTTCTTCACCCAGGCCATGTCCCGCTCCGACTGCTCCTGGGGACGGGGCACGGCCGTGAGCCCCCGGCCCCCACCTCATGGCCCCGCGGCCGCCCCCCACCCGCACGGTACCTGCTGGCGGGTGTCCTGCAGGTGCTTCAGCTCTGCCTGCAGCCGCTCGCACTCGGCCTTGAGGTGCTCCTCGCGGTGCTGTGCGCGCTGAGCCTCCTGCCGGGCAGCCTCCAGCTCGGCCTCCAGCCCGCGGCTCGGCCAGCCCGCGGGGCGATCCAGCACTGCGGGCACGGCACAGCTCAGCGCCACGGCCCGGAGGGTGCCCCCCGGGAGAGGGGAGCCGTGGGGTGTGTGTGGGGGGGGGGCTCACCGTGGCTCAGCGCGGGGTTGGGGTGCAGGGACAGGAACGGCACCTCCTGGCCCGGCAGCGGGGCGCTGAGGCCGGGGAAGGCGCCGCCATCGCGCTGCCGCAGCTGCTGCTCCAGGCTCCGGATGCGGCTCAGGTGCGTCTCCACCAGCGCCCGCTGTTGGGGGGCAGAGGGGTGAGCCCCACCGCCCCCCCCCCAGTTAATCCTGCCCCCGTGCCTCCTGCACACCCGGAGCTTGGCACCCCAAACCAGCAGCCCCGCATCACCGCATCCCTGCCGAGTCCCAGCGGTGGCACCGACAGCAGCACCGAGGCCACCACAGCTCGCCGGGGGGAGAAGCGATTTGCCCAGCGTGGGGAAGGGGCCCCCAGTGACCCCCCCCATGCCAGCGCCCCCGCCAGCCGCAGGCGCCCACCATCTCGCCCAGCTCCGACTCCAGGTCTGCCTTCTCCACGCACAGCTTCTCGTAGGCCTGGATCATCTCGTCCAGCTGCTCCTCACGCTCCTTGCTCTTCTGCAGCTGTGGGGCAGGGGTTGGGGGGTCAGCACACGGCCTGGGGACCCCCCACGATCCCCGGTGCCCCCGGCCCCGCTCACCTCGTGCTGGAACTGGTTGAGCTGCTGCTGCAGCGATGCCTTCTCGCTCTTGAGCAGCGACGTCTCCTTGGCCTCGTAGGCAGAGAAGATGTGCTCCTCCCCGAACTCGCCGATCAGCGGGTACTGAGGCCGCGGGGCAGAGCCGTCAGCGGGACCCCCGGCCCCCTGCCTCCCCCCCAGCCCGCGGCCCCGGGGCCCTCACCTTGACCTCGTACATCTTGAGGCGCCGCTTGAGCGTGGAGTTCTCCCTCTCCAGCCCGGTGAGGCGGTTCTTGATGTCGTCGTAGGCGGTGATGAGGGCGAAGTGTGAGGCCGAGCACATCTCCCCCGACAGGTCGGTGTTGGGGCTGTCCAGCCAGTCCTCGTCCGGCCCCAGCGCCTCCTGCGTCAGGATGCTGATGTCGTCCTCGAACATGGAGTCCATGGCGCCGCGCGAGTCCTGCCTGGGGGGACGCGAGCACCCCGGGGTGAGGCGGGGACAGAAGCGGCCGCAGCGGCTCAGGAGCCCTCGGAGCTGCGGGGCCACCGGGCAGGCCAGAGGGGACACAGGGCACGCGTCACCTCTCCTGCCCACAGAAAGGGGGGAGCAGCAGGGGAGCAGCCCCCCAAGATGCTGGGGAGGAGCAGGGGACGGCAGAGAGCATCCCGGCGGAGCAGCCCCAGGGGGACGCGGTGACTTTCCCAACGTCCCCCAGGGAGCGAGTGCCAGAAATAGCGGCCGGTGCCGCCGACTCCCACCCCGCAACGCACGCGAGCTGCTTTCCGCCCTCCCACGCGGCACGGAGCCCGCGCGGTGCCCTATATACCGGCACTGCCGCTCACCCCCAGGAGCTACCTGGCTCAGCACAGCCCCAGTGAGGCCTCATCCTGCCCGGCCCGCTCACAGCCCCGGCACGGCAGGGTTTGTCCCCAGAACGATGGTCACAAAGCCACCTGTGAGCAGGGTGCTGGGGCCAAAGAGGCTCCCGCAAGGCTCTGCTGCCCGATGCCCCCCTGCACTCAGCGGGGACCAGGCTGCTGGCAGTGCTGTCCCCGCCGAGCTGGTCGTTATTTCGAGGCACGCAATTAACGGGAGCCCTGCGTGCGGCCCAGCCCACGGGGAGCGAGGAGATCATGCCCGGAGCCGGCCAGGGGGCAGCGGGGGCAGCTCGCCCCATCCCACCCGCGGGCAGCGGCGCAGCCTCATCCGGGAGCCGCGGCCACACAAATAATTCATGGCAGCAGGCAGGGAAGGAGGCGAGCTCCGCGGGGGGGCAGGCGGGGACAGCCGGGCCCCCCCCAGCCACAGCCCAGTGCTTTCGCTGCCCCAGCCCCGGGTGCAGAAGCCCCGGTGCTCCCCGTGCCCCCAGCTCCTGGGAAGGTCGGGGGGGGGCGAGGCAGCCCCTCGCTGGGGTGAGGAGCGTGAAACGCAGACAAAACCCCCAGCAGCACAGCCCCTCCTCTGTCCCCGTTTGCTGTCCTCAGGGCTTTAAATCCACCCCTTGGGGCAGTGACAGAGGGGATGAGGCACCCCAAGATCCCCCCCGTGCTTGGGCAGGGAGGGCACCAACATCACTGCCCTGTGGGGAAACAGAGGGCCCCCCAACCAAGCTTCCCAGCGGGGTACCGAGCCCGGTGCCTGGCCCTGCTGCTCCCTGCGCCGTGCCTCAGTTTCCCCAGGCCGGACCCCTCCTGACACCTGCCTGGCAGCGGGCCCCGGGCGCGGGGCGATGCGGTGCGGGCTGGGCAGGGCTGCGGCGGGGGCAGCTCAGGCGCGGGCAGCGAGCTGTGGCCAGGGGGCACTCGGTGGGTCGGCCGCGAGAGGCTCAGCGCGAGGCGGCGGCGATGGCATCGGGCTCCAGGGCCGCAGGAGGTCCCCGAGGCTCCGGGCGGCTTCGCTCCCTCCTGGAGGCCTGGGGACGCCGTTAAAGAGAGCGAGACCGGGGCTGCAGCCCCCCGGCACGGCGACGGGAGCGGGCAGGGACGGGGCCAGCTCCGGCACCCGGCTCCCCAGGGCTGGGGGGCTGCGGGGGGGGCTGGCGGCCGTGCAGGTACGAGGGGGGCGAGCGGGCAGGGGGCGAGCCCGGGGGTCCCGGAGCGGTGCCGGGGGCGCGGCGGGCACGAGGCCCCGGTGCGGCGGCGCGCACGTGCGTGTGCACGAGGCTGGGGGGGTGGGGGGGCACCCCCCCCGCGACCCCGGGGTCTGCGGCTCTTCGGCGCCGCCGGCAGCGCGCCCCGAGCCCCAGCACGGCCCCGAGACCCCCCCAGGCTCCCCTCTGCCGGGGCTGCCCGGGGAGCCCGCACGAAACCCGGGGGGGGGGCGGGGGGCGGAAGGGGGAACCGGGGGGGGTCGGGGCCAGGGATGGAGCCGGGGACAAAGGCGCAGGAGGGGTCGGGGCGGGGAGCGGGGCGGGGATGGGGACAAAGACGGGGCCCGGGGGGGACGCGAGGATGGCGACGGGGATGGGGAAGGGGCCGGGAGCGGGAGGGGGCCGGGCCGGGGGAGGGGGCGGCAGCGGGGCCGGGGCCGGGCCCGCGGAGGCCGGGAGCCGCCGGGCAGCAGCGGGGCCGCGGCGAGCCCGGCCCGGGCGGGGGGAGCCCGGTTCCGGTTCCCTCCCCCGCTGCCCGCCCCCGGCCCAGGCCCCGCACTCACCGGGAGGGGCGGCGAGCACCGGGAGGCGCTGCGGCGGCGCCCGCCGGGATGCGGCTCCTTCCCCCCGGCCCCGGTCGCGGTGTCGGTGCCGGTGTCAGCCCCGGTGCCGGTCCCGGTCCCGGTCCCGACCGCCCCCGCCGCAGCCCCGGCCCCGGCCGCCGCCGTTTCTTCCGCTCCGGAGCCACCGAGAAACCACGTGGGCACCGGGCGGCCGCCAGCGCCCTCCCCCCGGGCCGCGCCGGTACCGCCCCGGGCCGCGCCGGTGCCGCCCGCCGGGACCCGGCTCCGCTCCGGGGCCGCCCCCGCCCGGCCCGGCCGCGGTCCCGGTGCCGGTCCCGGAGCAGGGCAGAGCCCCCCCGGGGGCGGTGCGCCCCGGCCCCCGCCCGCTGCAGCCCCCCGCCTCCCCCCCGAGCGGCGCCACGGGGACCGGAGCCCCCCCGGTACCGGAGCCCTGGGGCAGTGCCCGGGGCTGCCCCCGGCCCCCGTTGGGGCAGGGAGCGGGGGGGGGGGGGGTCGGGGGGTCGGGGGGGGCTCCTTTCCTCTCCCAGCACGGCCCCGTGGCGGTGGGGCCGAGGGCTGAGCAGAGCCGCAGCCACATGCTGTGGGGGCTGGGAGAACATTTTATTCCCTGAATTGTTCCCTCGGAGCCGCTTCCATTATGGAATTGCGTTTTTTTCCCTTTGCTGCACATGGGTTATTAATAGCTGCTCTGCTTCTGCCGCTGCCGCTGCCTCCGAGGGCTCCCCCAGCGAGCTCAGCCCCGCTCTGGGGGCAAACCCCGGCGGCCCCCGGCTGGGGGAGTGGGGCCCGGTGCCAGGCTGGAAGCCGGGAGCAGCCGGACGGACCCACGGCCCCACACGGACGGACCCACAGCACCGCCGCCAGCCCCCCAGGCGTGCAAATCCCTGCCAAGGCCCTCGGGTGCGAGATGGAGCCCAGGAGCCGCGTCCCAGCTCGCGGTTTGGGCGGCTCCGCTCCCGTTCAGGCGCTGGCGACGGAGGCGAGACGGAGACGTCAGTACGGGAACCAGCCCCGGCCCCTCCATCTGCCTCCACCGCGCGACGGCTCGTGCCGGGGCTGGGGGCAGAGGCGTCGGGGCAGGGCAGCGGCGAGGACAACGCCGCGCTTTGGGCTGAGCTCGGCAGCCCCATCCCCACCGAGAGCAGACGGCGGCGAAGCCCCTGGCAGAGGCGCTCCCGGGGGACCCCATCCCGCACCCCCTGCGCAGCCCCCCTCCCGGCGCTATGTATAGCGCGGCTGCATCAGCGCCTGGATGCGGCTCGGCGGTGATTCAGCCGACGTCACTCGGCACCCGGGAGCTTCGCTCTTGGAGCAGGAGAGGGGTGGTTGGCAGCGGGGCCGGACCCCCGACACCCCACATCAGCAGGTCCCGTGGGGAACGCTGAGGCAGCCCCAGGGCTGGAGCCAAAGCTGGGCACGGCGCTGGGCCTTCCCGAGCCAAAATCGCAGCATTGGGCCCCGGAGGTTTTTGGAGACGGCTGCGCTGCCGCTGCCTCCCCCCGCTCACGCTGCCCCGCAGCCAGGACAGGCATCGGGCTGCTAATGGGCTGCTGCGAGCAGAGCAGAGCCATTTCCATCTGAATTTCTGCCAGGGAGGCAGCGCGTCACGTCTGGTGCATGGCCGAGAGAGGAGGAACAGGGCCCGGGGGTGCCCCAGGAGAGCCCCGGTGAGCCCGGGAGCTGTCACCCTGCGAGGGGCAGCGGGAGCCACGGGGCCGGGCTGTGCCGCAAACAGGGCCCAGAAAAAAAAGGAGCACCAGCTCGGGCTCTGCTCATGCTCGCAGATTGCTGCAAAGCGCTTTGAAGTGCAAATTAAGGTTTTCCATCAGGTTCCAAGTTAATTTTGACGCAAAGAAAACAGCGAGGCCTCACCCATGCGTGTGTGCAAAGGCGGCAGGTGCCGTGCGGGGCTGCGCAGCCCTCATGGGCGGCAGCACAGGGGGCACAGCCTGAGCCCCCCCAGCCCCACGGAGGGTCCGCGTGCAGGGCTCGGGCCCAGGCCATCGCCGTGTGTTAGGGAAGAGCCTCACGCAGCGCCTGGGCCGCTGCCCCTGGGACGAGCAGCAATTTGCCCATCGCTTTTTGCTCGCTCACAAGGGTCTAGCGCAGGGCTCTGGAACTCAATTCACACCGGCAGCCACAGCCACGCTGGCAGCAGCGCTATTTTAAGCAGCGAGGTTAGACCAGCGCAGATGCATCATTGTGCAGAGAACCTAATCACTCTGCCACACGGCCACTTAGAGTGGAAAGCCTCAGATCGTTTTCCACTTGGCTTATCTGTGCCCGTTGCGGAGCAGCACTTGTCTGAAAGAAGAGCACCAGGCATTCGAGAGGCCGACGCTGAGCTCAGCAGCTCCCTGCCACGCGGGGCTCCGGGGCTTTGTGGGCATCGCCCGGTTCTGGCCCCTCTGCAGCCCCAGGAGAGCCCGGGGCCATGGCAGGGCGGGTGGAGGAGGGTCCCCAAGTCCCCTGTGCACCCTGAGTCCCCTCATCCCCATGCTCCCATCTTTGTGCTTGGTCCAAAGGCGACATTTGTGTTGTCGCCCCATGGAAGCTGTGATCTGGGGGGCCAGGATCTGCCTGGGAGGGCTAAAAAACAGTGAAACAAGGAACGGCTCAGCCCAAAGCGTGGTGGCACCGGGGAGCGAGCGCCAGCTGCTGAAGCCACCAGGCCCCGAGCCCGCCGGGTGCCAGGCAGCATCCCCGTGCTGAAATGGGGCCAGGGCCCCGCTGTCACCCCCGGGAGCACAAAGCCGAGCGCCTTCACCTCGCTCCTCTCCCAGCCCCACGCAGGATTTGGGCATCTCCTGCCCACGGCTGCTCCCCGGGGCCTGGTACCCGCGGGGCGGATGGGGCCGAGCACCGGGAGGAGGCCGAGCACCGTCCCCGGGAGGCATCGCCCAGGGCCCCGCTCGCCCCCCGCGCGCTCGGTGGCACAGATGGCAGCCGCCACGCTGCCGCCACGCCGCTGTCACCCCCGGCTCCCCGCAGGAAGCGCGCGGCCGCCGCACACCCACGGCGTCTCAGAGCACCGCGGGGGCCGCGGCTGGCGGGGGGGGGGGGAGCAGCAGCGGCTCTGTCAAACGAAGCAGCAAAAAAGTAACGAAAACCAAAATAAAGCGGCTTTTATTTAGAAGGTAAATAAATCGGGCCTACCGGTTTGCTGGCGGCTGGGTCCTCCTCAGGCATCAGGTCCTTGCTGGGGGAAGCCTTCGCTCGGTGTGCCCGGGGGAACGGCAGAGCTCCGGTAACGGGAGCCCAGGTGGGCACCCCTCGAGGGCATCGTCCCCGTGCCAAGGCACCGGGGCAGGGCAAGGAGCTGGACACAGCCCCAGGCACGTCCCCACGCGGTGCTGGGGCAGCCCCCGGAGAGGAGCCACCATGGAGGGCTCCACCAGCACGGCCGCAGCGAAAGCAGCTCCGCAGGAGCCCGAAGGAAGCCCCAGGGGTGCTCGCGCTCCCCCCGAGCCAGCCGCTGCTCCCCTGAAGCCAACAAAACCCCCAGAGCCCCAACAAAGAGCACAGACACGGGTTTGTTTCCACTACTGTCTCAGTGTACTTTATTCTCCTGCTGTCTACAGCTGAACAGCCACACAGGACAGAAACAGGTAGCACTGAGGAATGATCAGATTTCTTCCCTCCACGCCCCCTCCCCAACTTCAGGAATGGCTTTCTTTTTTTTTTTTTTTTTTTTTAAAAGGAAATCCCACCCCACCTCAAGAAACAAAATAAAAAGAAAAGGCATTACTCGAGACGTGGCCCAGGCCTCTCGCTACCCGTGCTCAGGAGCTGGCTGGCGCTCCCGGTCAGCGGAGCTCCTCCTCGCCTCAGCACCTGGGAGGTTTTATTATTTTTTTTTTGTACACTGGTTCAAAGTCGGCACTTCGACTGCAATCTGAACCCAGCACTGAAAGGCACATATCTGATACCCTGTACAAGAGCTATTGTGGATGCTGCAGTGCAGATGGGCAACAAAAGCGGACTCCACTGCAGCAGGTCCAAGGATCAGACTGGGAAAAGGAAGTTGGGGAATAAAGCAGATTGCCACCTGCTTCCTGGAGAAAAAAAAAATAAAAAAAAGAAACACAAAGCAAAAGGAAACAAAATACTGGCTAAGGTTTTCTACTCTCCCTCCCACAAGCAGCTTTTAAAAATGTCCACGTTAAACTGCAGATTCAAATGCTGGTAGTATCAACAGCTGCATCAATAAAAATGAAATGAAAAATAGTCTGAAGCCCTGCACCTCCTCCGTTTTTCTTGGCTTATTGCTGACAATCTAGGATAAGCAAGGGACTATTCCTCAAAAGCAAAAGTCTCATTTAAGAAGAAACGAGATTCTGATCCTTCATGTGAAAGTAAGACATCGCATGATTAGGGAAGTAGTAAGCAGCCAATTCGTTTGAGTTGCCCATCAGACTGTTACTACTCTATTAAAAAATCGCTAATGGGTTCCCCTTTTACTGGAAAGACCAAGAATACAAAAAGGAAGTTTTGGGGAATGTTTGACACCATTTTATTAATCTTCAACTGCAGTGGAAAAATATAACCTTTTACAAGTGCCGTCTTGTGTAAGCTCAAGTCAGTATATATATATTTTATATAAATTTCTTTTTTCCTTTTTTTTGTTTTTGAAGTGCAGCAAGAGACCAATACCACATTAGATTTGATCAAATAAAGAGCACAAAAGGCCAAGCAGTTTCCAAATGGCATTTTATCAGATTTTGTTTGAACATTGAATTTATCCTCATTTTGCAATCCAAAATATTACCTGAAGTTTTATTTTGTTTTTCAACTCTTTGGCACAATTTTTGTGGGTGTTCGGGCTGCTACAGTACAAGTCAGGAGAGATCTTTCCCTTTGCATTCTCACTGCCAATTCGGAGCACTTAACGCTTATATTTTTGTTTGTGAGCCTGAAATCTTGTTTGACAATTTACTTCTATACCCTCTAACGCAAGAGTTTGCTTTTTTTTTTTTTTAATTTTTCTTTTTTTTTCCCCCATTTCTACATTCACAGTTGAACAATATTAAGGAAGGAAAGGCGCTTTGATGAAACGAGATCATGAAAAGCGTCACTCAGAACGGGAGCTCTGAACATTCGTCAGTGTTTCCCTAAAATAAAAAGCCCTAAAGAGCGACTTTCCTTTTTTTTTTTCATCTTTTCTTTTTTTTTTTTTTTTTTTTTTTACATCTCTTATGCTGCATCAGTAGACTGAACTTCGGTTAGTTTATGAAATGCAACAGCTAACCCTTTTTTGGGAAAAGATAAACTGCAATGACTTGAAGTTGAGAATGTGGATACCGCCTCATTCACACACACTCACTCTTAGACTGAAAATCCTTCACCCCTCCTTTTATCCCGTGCACCGACAGCATCGCGTGGCCAAGCTCGCCGCGGGCGGCTGGAGGCCCGGGCCCCTTCTCTCCCAGCAGCCGGAGCCGACCTCGGGCAGAGCGCGCCCCGGCTGAGCCCCGCTTCCTCTCGCAGCCCGGCCGCTCCAGGGACGCCGGCCCGGGTCTGTCGAAGAGGCTGCCCCGTTCCCCAGCAGGAGCCGGTCGTCCCCTCTTCCCCAAGGTGGCCGAGGCCAAGGCTTCCGATGTGTCAGTGCTCAGCTGGCTGACGGCGCCGCTGTGCTGCTGTGGCGGGATTTTCAATGTGGTGTGTTCCAAGCCTCACTCACTCATCCTCTCATTCCCAAACATTCAGCATCCGTGCACACTCCTCACTTCCGGGTTTTTTCAAAAGATTGGAGATTTCCAGTGGGGGTCTCAGGTGTCATCCCAATGGTAACAGATCTGCAAGCAGAAAGGGCTGGTCAAAAAAAGCCACACGCACAATCCCACGGCCAGGCGATACGGGACACTAGCAGCGAGCAGAAAAAGCTGACTCCGCAGCAAGAAAAGAGGAATAACGGGGATATTATCAAAAGTCTCAGGGTGAGGAAGCTGTAAGAGGCTTATTCTCCCAAAGGCAGACACTGTCCTGCCCCTCAACAATCTGCTCCTTCCACAAGGAGCTTCAGGAGGACTGCGGAATGAGCAGACTTCAACTCCGCTGCACTCAGAAGAGTTCAGGGTTGTCCCAGCCCAGCAAGGACAGAGCACTCCCAATGCAAGAGCCCTCAAGTCTGCACCTGGTCTTGTCAAAGCCGAGCAGTTCACTCTGTTTTCCTGTTTGCATTTGTTCTGATACACAAGACCACAGATGGGGCTTGTTTACAGAACAATAAATTAAAAACACCCTTCTATATAGAACAAGGCTTTTGTGGAGCATCTCTTTCAGCCTCAGGAGTTCAGCCAATTTCATAATTATGCAACATCAAAAAGAGGTGGGTGTAATCCCTTACCAAGCTTGATTCTTCAGTTTTCTCAGTTCTTTAGTCGCCCAGGTAGCAAGGGTTTTTGTTTTGTTCGTCTTGGATCTTCTTCCTTCAGTTAGCAGTTCATGTATCATGGGTCTAGCTTCTACTAATTTCAGTACATCTTTTCCAAACGCTGTACACAAATCCCTGCAGAAGCAAGAGAGGCTTTGAGGCTGAGTGCCACAAACAGATGTGCCAGTACCGCTCTGATCAGTTCTTGCTAGCTAAAAGGAATCTGACTCACAGCTAATGTCCTTTTTAAAATGCTGCATATGGTCACTAATTTCAGCAGTAGGAGAGCTGAACAGTCTTCTGAAATTGTGACTAACTGGAGACATTCCATCTCCTGTCCAAAGACGGATCTCCCCAGTGTTTCCAGCAGCTCTCCCCCTAAATTCACCAGAAAAGATTAAGACTCCCTAGCTTGAGTTCTTCCATATCCAAGCAATTTTTTTTTTTTTTTTTTTTTTTCCCAAGATCATCCTTGAAACATCCCAGATCTGCATGCTACGGAAACTTTAACAACTTTCTCTTGTACCTACTGTTTTTTACCCTGCCAGTTAAGGACCTCACCCGCATTACCCACTTCACAAGTTCAGCTAAATTTTTAAAGCTTGACTGAAAAAAAAAAATAATATCCCGAACTGACATCAAATGCTTCAGTCAGCCAGGAAAATGCAGCTTCAAACACTACGGCTGCCACACAGAGACTTCTACCTAATGAGCGGGCTCATTGCAAACGGGATCGGGATGCTCACCCTATCAGTCCAGCAGCACACGCCACTACTCCGTCTGTATGATCCTCATCTCCAGCAATATGGTCAATGTAAGACAGAATAAATTCTACTCTGGGCTGCACCAGCATCACATCCGCTGAAAGAGAACAGCTTCGTTACAGGGTGAAACACAGCTCATGTAAGAAGCAGACTTAAACAAGGGCTTCCAGCATATTCCCAGACAGCCAAAATCTGACCCCAGAACCACTCTGATACAAGAACGCATGCCAGAGGAAGAAACCCCACAACGGAGGGCTCTAAGCCCATTCCCTGCTCGTGGCAGCGAGCATTCCCTCCCACGCAGAAGTGAATTAACAAGAATGTGCCTGTGGATGTGACAGCTACCGTGAAACAGCTTATCCAAACAGCTCCTCCTATCTCCCTCCGTCATTTCAGCCACAGAAAGACCACACCAGGACACAGTACTCACGATGCACATTTTCTTGGTCTCCTTTCAATCCTTGGATGATGCCAGTGTAAGCTTCCAGGCAGCCCTCCCGCAACTCATTCAGGTAATCCACCATATCATAGTCAGACTGAAAAGGCAACAGGAGAGCGTGTATGAGCAACACCCTTGATGAAGTGTGCACAGCCCTTAATTCGTTTATGATTTTCATGAACTGCAGAGCACACTGTTGGCTTACCTTATCAACCTGTGCTTGGGAAGCCTGCTGGAGGGTATTCAGTACAACGTCCAGGTACTTTTTAAATTCTCCTCCAATAGCAAGGGCAATATCACCAAACACCGAGAGAATCTGTGGCTTCACAGACCTATGAACGTTTTCATTCTGGAAGAGATTTCAGCACCATTACATTCAGCTGCACTTTTCTAAGAGGGGAGGAGCTAATAAGTTAAGCCATTTACTTGAAACGTAAATCCTTGTCCTCAATAAATTTGGATTCAATTCAAACTCTAAGCGACATAGTTGTCAAACACGGGATCTTCAGAGCATGCCTAACACTTCTGCTTCTCCCACCTCCCACTTTTCCTCTCAATGTGCAAGCCAACTGTTACTAACCAGCTAATGAGAAGGTAAACACTCACCCCCAAGTTCTCCAAGAGCAGCTGCATAACCTCGTCACAAAAAGGCAGGATGTTGGATTGCAGGGCTCTGCATAAGTCACCAACCAGGCCCACTGCAGCCAGACAAACCTGCAAATAGAACAGCGAGTCAAACACCCACCCAGTGAGTCAGTCTTCCACACTCTATCCGTACAGCTTCAACTGATTCAAGTGCTAAGTAGCAGTGAGAGTCTGCAACCACTGAAGTCACTGACAGGAACGACCCTCACACAAAGCAGGGGCTCAGCAGCTGCTGTTACCACTTACAGAAAGCCCTGGAGAGCTGAGCACACAACCAACAGGGGAGGCAGGAGGTCCAGGTGCCAGCAAAGGGACAGGTTCTTGCTCTGAACCAACACTAGCAAATGCAGAGCCCAAATATCTGCCCCATAGCAAGAACCATGGCTTGACCTTCTAATGGGAATTCACAGCCAGCAGCAACCTCACCCTCATCGAGGCCAGCTAATATTCAGCCACTGGGAAAACCCAGGTGTAAAGCCAATTAAGGCCTTCTGCTGAATTAAGTAGAAGAGTGTCTAAGTTTGAGCATGCAGACAGTAATTACAGAAAAATCTGTGGGTCTCCAATTTTTGTTTCATCACCAAAAGCTGTGGTGTTTCACAGATGCACACGTGCTGAACTCAGCACCTGAGAGCAGATGAGAAATGTAAAGGTTGCAAGCACAGGGCGACCTGGTTTGACCCACCTGGTACTCTGCGTAGTTCTTCAGCCCGATGCCAAGGAACGGTTTGAACGCATCCATGTACTTCAGGAACTCTCCACCTAAGACTGTGCATGGAAAACATTCTTGTTAGAAAAAAGTCCCAGCCCACTACGTATACGATAGAACTCACCAAAAACATCAACTCCGCATATTCTACCCCAAAGCAATACCTGTATTTTCCGCAGAAGCACAGCAAATCAATTCTCCACTAGATGTTAGACAAGAATTGAGCACTGGTGAAATACATCCGTCTGCACTGAAGTGATTCAGAGAGCCCAGCTCCTCGCAGGCTTTTGAAGATAAGCCACCCATCCCCACCCCGTGCTACGGAACGATGCCGGGCGCTCCCTGACCGAGGGGGATGCAGCAGCACCCTTCAGGCAGGGCTCTGCACGGGGGGTTCAGCACAGCAGGAGCACCACTGGCTGGAAACGGAGCCTTGTCACACCACCTCTCTGCCATGCAGCTGGAACATTTCCCTTTGGAAACGGCTGCTCAACCTCTTCTCCTCATGGCTGTGCAGTTCAGGCATTCCCTGGTGTGTTTGTGTCACAGCCATGGATGGGGTGTTCAGCAGCACTGCTCCTGGAGCTCCAGACACCAGTTTTGACCATGAACCACGAAGCTCCAACTGCCCGGACTGCCACAACCCGAATTTTATTAAGCTTCACAAATCCTGACCTGCTCTAACGCTGCTCTTCGCTGGTGTGATTTCTTTTAAATAAGAACAATGACTGTAAATCAGCCATTGACAAAACATCCCAAAACAGCAACGGGTCTCAGGCAGCAGGCAAGTATGAATCACTGAGATAACGTTCAGCCGGCGCTGCAGCAGCACCAAGCCAGCAGGTTCCCATTGTGCTCAGCACCGCACAGGGTAGCGCGAGCTCTTTTTCCTGGCAAAATTTGCATTGTAACTACGTTATTAACGGAAAACGAGCTATTCATTCAAGAAACACAGTCTAGCATAATCAGGCAGTCTCAGGGCTTCAGTGACAGATGTGGTGAGCGGTGTGGTCAAAACGGTACCTCAAGCAAGGCAGGAACCAATGCTGGTTTTTTGCCAGATAGTCAAAAAGAGAAGGAAGCGCACGGGCTCTGCCCAGCCCCGCTCCCCCCAGCACCCCCAGCGCAGCACCGACCTTCCACCAGGGTGCTGACTGCCATCAGGGCGTCCTCCTGCACGCCCCCCGAGCCGGCCGTGCTCTGGAACATCCTCAGCAGCGATGCCATCACCACGTCCGAGATCTGCAGCGCGTCCTGGTGCTGAACCTTCCGGAGCACGTTCTGGGCAGGAGAGGGGAAAGAAACTGTGACTGCTTCCGCAGGGGCTGGGCTGAATTCTGCCCTCACATCTCCTGTGCTGCCCCTGGACACTCAGGACCAAACCAGGCTGCTAAAAACAAAGCTGCTGTTTGAACTTCACTGCTGCAAGAATATGCTTCGTCGGTGCGAGCGCAGAGTCCCATTCATTGCGGCTGCTCTCCATTTCCCAGCTACAGAACACGCAGAATTCACCTTTCCTGCTGCACAGGCTATTCTCCAGGCCTTCCTTTTGTAAGCTGCCCAAATTTGGCCCTAAAAAAAAGCCCTTCTTCCATCGCAGCAACGTGACAGCCTCTTATTGCCAATTAGAGGCTGCACGGAAGCTTTGCTTCTGCACCAAAGAATTAAACTTCAGAGATAATGCCTGTTAAACTGAGATGTAAGCTCGACTACTGCTAACTGCAGTCAAACCTCTCCTATCTGGGATACGCAGAGAATAAATTAACATAGAAACAATGCAAAATGCATTAGTTTACATGAAGACGTTTAGCACTGAGGCATCTGAAAAGCAAAACTGATTTCTGCAAAACTGATTTCTGAAGAGAGCAGAGGCAGCCCCACAACAGGGGAGCAGCCTGGGAGCACGGCACAGCGAGCAGGGGGGCTCCCCGGGTAAATACCTGAGCTTCACCTCTGCTCTGCTCCCCCTACACAGTCCCAAACATCCCTTTTGGTGTCAGACTACAGAACACAATTTTGACTTGTCCTTATTTACAAGGAAATTGCACTTCCTATGAAAAGATTGATCCCTTAACCTGCACAGGAAGGTAATTATTCAACGCCTGATTCCTTTAAACTGAGTCACTCCAAAGAGGTTGAGTTTGTTCAAATAATAGGTCTTGATTTTCTCGTTGCTTTTAAATATTACCAAATGTTTTCCCCCTGTTGGATGTTCATAATGGTTTCTCTCTGCTGCTGGAAATACCACGTAACGAAACGGCACGTTTTGCTAAGTAACACTGAAAAAATCCTCCTGATAATTTTTCCTTAATGGAATTAAGTATCTGCTGCAGCTACTGTAAATACTTAAAGCTCAGATTTTGTGATAATGAAGAAAGCTGTGTCTGCAAATTAAAACTAGCAGCTTATTCCACGTGTGCTACCTGTACCAGCTTCCAGAAGGGAACAGAGGTGTCCTGAAAGACCTCAGTGACTGAGGTCTCCCCATTAAATCCCACCATTAGGGCGGATTGTTTCCATCTACCTTTTATTTGAAAAATTACCCTAAAAATCGGAGAGAATCAAAGCATCAGCTAATGCTACAGCCTTGAAAACAATGCCCAGGAGATTTTATAACCTCACTTAAGAGGATGGAAGCTAAAACCCGTGGCCAAGCGAGGCAGGTTTTCACCCGCAGGTGAGGAAAAGGCTCGGCCTCCTCAGCGAGCAGAAATGAAAGACAAACTCCAGAGAATGGGAAACAAAACAGAACAAAGGAATAAATCTGAGCAGAGAGAGATGCGGAACTCTGCTTTTATTTCAGATTACATGCTACTCAGCTACATCTCCAGGAGAAAATCCTTTCTTCTGTGAGCCGCGCAGAGCTGTGCTGATGCTGAATCCACGTCTATTATGCGGTTCTAAAGCAGCACCTTGTAACTTTTAATAAGCTGGGCATGACAGCACAGCACAGCTCTTCCCGCAGCGCAAACAGGACGGCCTCGATATCAAACAGCCCGCATCTCAGGTGGATGGTCTGATCAACGTCCAGGGCAGTTTTAGAAAGAGGTGTCTGTTCTCAGCTGACTTGGTAAGAACAGGCAAGGAACCGAAATGTGCTACTGCTTCACGTCACGTGGGCTGTTCATTACCAGATGTTTAATTTCAAGGACACTTAGTGCATTTTAATTAGTGCCGTTTTAAATAAGAACACCAGCCACAAGAGGCAGATGAACAAATTAAAGCTGTTATGGAGATTTTTTTTTTGCCTGTGCCAACCAGAGCAGTTGTTCAGTCTGTAGCTGACATAAGAGCCAATCTGAACATACATGCAGCCCTTAACATGCCACATACAAGGTACTTTATTTAAAAAAAGGAAGTTATTTTCAACTTTGTGAGTCTTACTCTGCTGCAAGGGGTCAAGCCGTCTGAACCCTGCACCACCTCCCACAGGTCTGAACTCCCCGGTGGCTCAGGGTCACCCCTGAATCACCTCCTCCCCAAACCACAAAGCAGGAAACAGGAACTTACCTGGAGAGTAGCACAGAGAAGAGACTGAAGATCATTGAACTGGATTCTGTCTGAAGTGCTCTGGATATGAGACTGAAAAAGAACAAACCCCGCATATAGAACGCCTTCTCCACAGGCCATGAAAATCCAGCAGATTTTGACAGCACTACGAGTTGCAGAGAATCAATTTTAATTATTTGCTTCTTCAAAATTTAAGATGAGAGGTGTGTTTGTAAGCTTAATATATCTACTATCTATAAAAACCAAGGACACGTTATACCATGAGATATACAGTCAGCAACAACGCTCATTTTTCTATTCCAGACGAAGCCACACAGCAGGGCTTCAAGTATCACGTTCACCTACCTCCATCTGCAGAACCTGCTGAAGTCGTTCCATAATGACCAAAGTTGTCTTTTGGACAGCAGGGTAACAGTCCTTGGCACTATTTTTCACTATTTCCATCAGAGCTTCATATGCAGAGCTCCTCAAGTTATTCTGGTGTCCATCAGGCCTGTAACAGAAGGAATGTATTTGCAGCTCCCAGTGCTCAGGCTTGCTTAGAAACAGACTTTTTTTTAGTAAATTGGTAACAGCTAAATTTTAGTGTTGTGACAAGCTGAAGCAAATCGCATTTCTGTATTCCAAGACTTGAAAGTAAATGAAATTTCTGAAGCCATTTTCAGACCATATTTTTCATTTGCTATTAATGACTTCCAGTATCTTCAGTCACAGACAGCAAGTCCAGGAGCAGAAATGCTTCAAACCCACATCTTCCAGTGTGCTGTTACCCTGCCTGGGAAGAAATGGTCTCAAGAGGTGAGAGGCATACATTGCTGCCTCTCCGACATCCCTCTGAGGCATCAGCGAGGGTGTTAAGCTTGAAATAAAGACAGGGAGATCTATGCTAAGGCGGAATTCAAGTCTTGAGCGAGACACCACGCTTCTGGTTGGAAGAGAACGAGACTGGAAGAGAGTTTAGACTTTGAATTGTTCAGACAGGGACACCATTTAAGAAGTTATCCTGCAGCAAAAGGCTTCAACTGAGGATTGAACTGATTCAAGAACTGAACTGCAGAGCTGTTGAGATTCTTTATACAACCTTGAAGGCAGAATACGACTTCATTACCCTTATTTTTGCCTCCGCAGAACTGAGAAAATATTTTGCCTTGTCTATTTATATTTCAGCTTTGTTGGGAGAAGGACAGTACAAACCTAACTAAGCCCTCAACTCTTCTGGGAGTACCTGGTGCTAACGTAAACTGATTTAGCATGGCAGCAATAACCACGGCACAGATCAGTCACGGTAAACTAGTTACGTCTTGCTGTGATCCTGATTATTCAATGGCCTTCTAGCCAACCTTTAAGAGTCTTACAAATACTGTACAAAGATCCGCACAGTCTTACACTGTGGTCCAAAACTTCAAAGGAAAACATGGAAGAGGCACTCTTGGGGAAAGCCCAGGCCTCCTAGAAGTAGGTATGGACGGAGAAATTATTCTCTATTAACAGTGTTCTTCCTCTGGAAGAGTGTTCTATATTTCACATGAAGTCAGAAAGCCCCATCTAATAAAACATCATTCAGATCTAAGCTGCAAGAGAAAGATGACCAACAGCCTCAAGTTTTGTTTTGCTTTAAAAAAAAAAAAAAAAAAAAAAAATCATCTTTGTAGAGCTTAAGCCAGCTGGGTTATTGTTACCTATCTGTGGTCTCCAGAAGTTTCTGAACTATAAGCTCAAATGAAGAGGATAAGCAGTAGGTTGCTGGTTCTTCCTGATCATCAGCTACATCTGCAGCTTCATAGGCAGCTTCAGCAAGACTAGTGAAGGCCTGAAACACAGAACAACCATTTCTTTTAAGTGAGTTTACTCTTGCAAGTCCAGAAACACACACCCCAACAGGTCTTATGGTAACAAAACAATCAGGAGCACGATTAACAGTTCCCTCCGTGAGCTGGTAACGATTTAGTGCTCTGAACTTTGGTGCAAGGGTGACGAAGGTTTCGAAGACTCAAACGTAAGCATCATCGTGCGAGGCAGTCACACTGCCACAGACACCTGCAGGGTGCTGCTGGTCCCAACTGAAGAGGCAGACTGCCTGACCTACACAGGCTATTAACACTCTACCCACTACCTGGCGTTATCATCGCAAGTTAAAATCGTGGTTTAGACAAGGCTGCAGGCTGCTCAAATTCCCAACTGCAGAGCAACCGTACCAGCTCTGAGACAGGTGGATTAAAAAAGCTGAAAGCTTCCTCATTTTCACTTCAATCTGAAGACGCACACTAGTCATCATCTTCAAAAGACAAAAGCCACAGCTACATGGACTTTTGCCAGGATCAGCAGATCAGGGAGAAGCTTCCACGCTGACTGAAAGTCTTCAAGCCTCTGGAATACTGACAGAATGAATCTTGTCATTTCTAGAACTTGTTTTGACGTGCAAATACTCATCTCTAGCTGAGCTCCTATTTAGCAGCTCTGTTAAAAGGCAGTAAGGGACACATCCTCTTTATAGTGAAAGATCAGATATGCTACATGGTAGTACACATTCATTAAGCTGAAGTTAGCAAGCCAACCCGAGGGATTGCAGCTCTGTAAGGGAACAGAACAATCATGCTCCTCGAATTAGTTTTGAAGCTGCTTCAGAAGCAGGCTCAGGTAACGGGAAACAAGGTATCTTGCGTCTCCCTCAAAATTAAGTAGGCAATCCAGCTGCCCCCAAGAAAAAAAAATCCCAGCACGCCTTCCCTAAGCACCCCTCAGACCTGCTATCAAGAACAGCTTCCACAGCATTTTCAAACTTAAGGTAACTTTACACTTAGTTTTAAAGGCGAAAATTGCTAATATTAACTATATTTCTTAAACAGACCGGAGATAACTTACAGTTAACAGCTGTGCTTGCTGGATGACCAAGTCATGAATCATCTCTGAAGCCCATTTAAGTGTGTGAACGTATCTATATATGTGTGTGTGAGCTGTGCTCCCCCCACCTTACTTTTTTTTTATTGTTTTTTTTATAGAAACTTATCACACACCGAACAGCGAAGGGACTGCCTTACCCAACACACATTGGAGGCCACTCGGGGCTCAGCGCTCAGGCCCTCAATCAGACACTGCAGCAGTGGAGCGAGGTAAATGTCATTGATGGCAGCTTCGGGAAGCATCTCACAGATCCTGCCCACAGTCCATGCTGTTGTGTCTCGAACCACAACGCTGGGGTCCTTCATTAGTTCTATTAAAGTTGGCATTGCCTAGAACACAGATGCAGCCAGGAGAAAGGTGTGATCATATGCAATACAGGGAAATACGAACTGGCCACTGTTTCTAATTTTAATGTATTACCTATGGTAAAGATTAGAAGCAGACCTCCTGCTGCATCTCCTCAGATTAAGAGCAACATGCAAAGCATGTGTCCTCCAAGTAAATCCAAGTTTCTGTTCTACAAGCCTCCAAGAAACACAGATAATCTTACCTGTATAACTAGTGGTTTGAGCTGGTTAGGCTCTGGTCCTTCCAAAATACACCCAAAAGCCATCACAGCTGCATCTCTGTATCGCCAATCTGGATTTTTAATGTGTTCTTTAATAAATGGCAGCACATGAGGAACAATGTCATCTTCGCAGCAGGTCGCCAGGAGCATGAGGCAGACTCCTGCTGCTTTACAGGGGTTCCAGTCATCGTCGTCATCATTTTCATCCTAGGAAGAGAAGAGCACCCTGTCAGCCTGGGAGAACCTCTCTCACCACTCCGAGGCAGTGGCACCCCGTTGGCTTTACTGCGAGTAACACTGCCCTGCGGCCAGGTGTTCATTCAGGTCTGGGAATGCTGGAGAAGCAGCCTGAGTTCCTTGGTTCCTTGCACCATCGGTGCCTTTCCATCCCAGTATAAGACTCCCAGCTCCTTACTGACAGGCCTACAGCACCCTCACACATCTTCCAAAGTGCTTCTCTCTCCTCTAGGTGGAGATTTTGTGGTTTACATTTTTTTTATTTCTTTTTTTTTATCCATGCCATTGCCTTGCAGAGTGGCCACTGTACCTGGATACAGTCAGTTAAACAGCTTCTTCCCCCCAGCTGTTAGCTCAGCCTAGCTCCTTTGAAGCTGTGTACCTGTGACTCTATTTAATCTGTTTTATCTTTCCTGGTTTAACAATCACTTCAGAACCTCCTGCAATTTAACTCTCCGCACCCAAGCGGACAGAATAGAAGAACAGGGAAACAATTCTCTGGTTTCACTAGGAGCACCAACCACTTTCCCAGTTCATCACAGTAAGTAAATGAACTCCATGCTGTATAGCTTAATTAACAGTTTTATTTTATAATTAGACCTGCTGTAGCAAGTGATTCCATTAATTTTTATTAGACTGTGCAACAGAGTCCGTCCAAACAAGTCCCCGTGAAGTGCTTAATAGCTACTAAATAAACATGGACCTCACAGCTAAGAATGTAAAGCTCAGGAATTCCAGAAATTGGATCTCAAATGTTGCTCAGACTCTGCATTGGCTTTAATTTCACAAGGCATGCAGGTTACTATAAAACCTCTTCAGAAATCATAAGTACAAAGGTGTCTTAACAGGATTCAGCAAAAACGGACAGTCCCTGCAGTGTCCAAGTCTCAGCCCTAAGGAACAAGGTGTCATTATATCAGATGCCTTGTCACAAACCAAGGGCTGCTGCTACAGGTGCTCAGGGCAAGCACACGGTTATAAACCGCCTGAGGGGACCTAAAGCACCTTTTGGACCAAGCCTGTCAAGAAGCCAGTTCCCCAATTGAGTGATCACCACTTTCACATGCAGCAGGCATTGTGCAACTCACCTGTTTTGTTAATGTCTGTGTTAGAATTGGGACCAAATACTGTAATGCTCCCTTAGCGTAAAATTTGCTAGTGTGCTCCGGAGGCCTTCCTTGCTCCGCCGCCTAGAAAAAAGGGTACAGAAAGGTTCTCAGTGGCTATTTAGGCATGAAGTCTGAGTTATGAACTGCAGTAGATACAGATTCCCTTTTGCATGCTTTCCTCTCCTTCCCAACACAAAGTTACCATAACACACAGGAACCTCAAGGACACCCTGCACCAAGCCCAGTTAAATAGTCAATAAGCAAGTTCAATTTGCTGTTCCATACGTGCGTTGTGCCCATCCTCACATAGTGCAAATATAAATATTTTCGGTTTGTAGTGACGTACAATTAACAAGTGACCCCAAGTAGGAAAAGTGAGAGGTCTTGCTGCATACAGACTAAACCTACACGCTTACTTTCCTTTAATCCTCGCTATTTTGGGCAGGCAACACAAAATATATATTTAGCTACTTTTAAAGATGGATATGATTCATCTAGAGCCCTTCAAAGTTGAAGTTGTTATTGATCTGTGCAACTAATTTATGCAAACCGCATCTGCATGCAGAACAATACCCCAAATTCATCTCCAGCCCACCCATTGTAAAGGATAATGATTAGTTTTATTGCATCCCATAATTTTAAACTTAACACATGAAAAATGCATCATATAGAACGTGATCAATCTTCCTGCACGCCAGGATAGGACTAAGTTGCCCGTGCCTCTAACAGACCCTAGAAATCCTGCACATCAGCACAGCAGCTACCAGGCCTCACACACAGCAGGTAATTCAAGAAACACTCTCCCTTCAAGCTGGAACATATCTCAGCAATTCAAGATGCTAACTTCATGAAGCATCAGCTCAAAGATGCTACTAATGGTGGCCCCTGTGCAACCTCAACAACAAGCTTCACGATTACCTTGAACAGCAGAACAAAGCAGTCATAGCTGAGCCCTGGCTAAGGCAGCTGCCAGCACCCAAGCTAGCAGCTAACAGCTAAGCTGGGTAGCACAGCACTGCTGATGTCTGCAGCACACCCGATACCCACAGAGCCAACAAGCCCTGTGGGCTTCGTGCAGCCCCAGGTCTCAGCTTGTTTATCAGACATGCATCACGCAGCATCAGAGTGGTGCATGGTGTCTCGTCATAGACCCAGAGCTGTCCCACGAGGGGCTCAGGTTGGCTCTCCTGCAGTAGCAGAAGCTTTGAAGAACAGGAGGGCTTCCCATGTGGTTTAAAAACATTCCCATACAGATGTTCACAGGCATTTGCCTCTTTTCAGTGGTCATTTCCAAGCTCACCTCTGATGCCTCTATAGCGAGGTCCATCTCCTCGTCACAGACGTTGGACCAGAACTCTATTCCCTGGAGAGCCACCTCATCTATGTCGCTTTTCATTGCTTCGATAGTTATCTTTAGAAACACAAAGAAAGGAAGAGAAAAAAATGTTTTAGAACGTTATTTCTCCTCAAATATGCACCCTGATTCTGAGCCAAGTGGTAAAAGATTCTAGATCAAATCAAGACCCTAAGAAAACTTTTCCTCTCAGATTAAGAAGGAAAGGAGTACGAGCAGAGATCAGACAATGACATATAAGAAACCTGAGTACTCACAGCAAAAAGAGCCGGACCCATGTATGTCTCCATATACTGATAATAAAGGGACATTATCTTCACCAAATTCTGTAAGGCAGCCACTCGTACCTGCCAGAGTACAAAACAGATCAAAGATGTGACATTTCCCTGAGTCCTCTGATCAACAAGCGTAGCTGTAGCCTACCACAGGCTAACAACTCAGACCTGGTACTGATTTAGTTTACTCCATACCTAACAGAGGTCTTTCACCATAAGCAACTTAAATTCTCTTGGTGGTTTACTATTTTTAAGTATAAAATTCACTGTGTTTGAGAATTTACATGTGCACCAGTCTATTAAAAGACTCGTTTATTTTATGTAACACTTTTTAATTCTTTATTATGATGCCAGAGATTCTAGTCATCTTCCCAAGACAGGAACAGGGGCAGATCAGGGCACTTTTTGTTCACCCACCTTCGCATTGTATCATTTTCACTCACCCTTGTGTCTGGACATTGCGTTGCTTCACAGACTACTTGCATAATAAAGTGCCTTTCAGACTGGAGAAGAAATAAAAAAACATGAGAACTGTATTACAAATGCACTGAAGTCATTGCAAGCCTTCCTATGGCGAATGTATTTTGGGTCAGAGCTAGTACAAGCACTCAAAGAACACCTAAACATCAAGGAAAGGTGCAGGTTACTGTTCACTGCAGTATTTTGATTCAGTTCTTCCTCAAAGTGGAATCCCAATCCACTTTAAAAGATGCTTAGCAGGCTGTCCAAAATAGCAAGATAAGGCAGAACTGAAGATACTACATGTTCTGAGACAGCAAAACAAAACAAAAAAAAAGCTTACTGTTTCATCGACTACTTCAGCAACTGCCTCAAGAAAACTCAAAACAGTCAGGACATTTCTTGGGGCAGTACCTGGATGGTTTTGCATTTTAGTAGGAAGGAACAGACTTAGAGGCCCAGGCTATTTACAGCCCTGAAGCCCAACAGGAACAGTCTGCACCTGCACCAAAATCCTGAAGGACTCCAGTGGATCCCCATCAACACCTGCTGAATAGTTGCCTATGAAAGGTTTTCATTTAAAGACCTTCTCAGCAGAAGGTTCAATATTAATTCGATCTTCCCCATACTCTCCCTGGTAGGGACCTAGAGAACATACTTAATCCAAAAAAGGGAAATCAAAAAGCAAACACCCAACAGACACCCCTCTTTCGAAGGCTCTGCCAGGCCTTCCTCCCCCAGCCATTTCCAGAGGCAAAGTTGGACCTGGATTGCTGCCACACCACTTGAAAGAAAATGCTGATCCAAGCTTGGCCGCTTACAGCGGCATTACAGAGTAGAGTTTGATTTGGAAGCAGAGCATCTAATAGGCTAAACTCTAAGGTCAGTCCAAATTTATCCTAAAAAAGTCAATGCTGCCTCCTTTCCATTGATGAGCCTCTCTGAAGACTCCCATGGCATTCCTGCACTACAGGAACACCCCAATTTCAGGAAATGAATCCAAGTCTCAGCTGTCGTAGAGTTATGCATCAAAACTCAGCGTGGTGCATGATTTCTCATCACAGACTGTGGATTCAGTCCTCGCATTTTAGGCCAAGAATCGCTCCTATTGTCCCCCTTACCTCTTTGTCAAAATTTGCTTTGGTGAATTCCAAAGAGTTCAGGAGTGCATTAGTAGCTGCAAGCTTCACATTGTTGCTGGGCTCTTCCTTTCTCATTCCCTGGATGATAGCTGTCAGGATCTCATTGGATTTGTCCTGAAGTTGCTCTGGGTCCTAGAAGAAGTGTTGATAGAATTACTTGCCACCTGAACAACTTTCTCTGTATTTAAAGTATCAAAGTTCGATCCCAAATTCTACAAGCAGAAATTGTTAAGACATTAAGGCCAGAAGTCTTTTGTTCCCTGGGACCACCAGACCTAAATACAGGAGATTCGTGCACCTGCACATCCTTACAGCTTCTGATAAAGAAAAGAGAAGCCTGAACTGAGGAGGGAGATTCCAGGTATTTAAGTCATAAACTCCACTCCTGCAAATTATGGGCCAACAAGCTCCAGGCTACGTGACTCCAATCAGCAAGTCAAGGATGCTGACTTCTTACTGTCCCGTTACATTCTGGGCAGAGCTCTATGGCAGCAGTTGTGATTGACACTGTTATCGGTAAAGCTGTCGGTCTTCTCTAGACATAGGATGAAAACACAGAGCATGGGCCAGCAGCAAGGAGAGCTGGCTGCTCAGCATCAAGGCTTCAATATTCAAGGTGTGAACACAGACCAAAGGTGGATTTTTCTTCAGTGTAAATTGACTACAAGATTTGTGTTGTTGTATCAGAACTTATCCAGCTGCAGATCCCCAGACTAGGGGGACACTCACAGTGTCACAACGCGACTGACGCGAACTAAGCGCAGAGATCTTGGCTACAAAACACCCAGTCAGCAAGCCGGGGTCTCCAAAAATCCTAAGGCTAACGACAGGTACCACCCAACCACCCAACCAACCTGCACCTACCCCGCCTGTTTCTGTCCCTACCTGTCCGTGGTCATCTCTTACTGCTCCTCACCTTGCCCGAGGGCGCTTCCCTCACCCCCTTTTCCCTGTCCTCCAGGAGGGGCACCTGCTGCAGACACCATACACCCCAGAGCTCCCTGCCTGCTCCCAAGGCAGCTGCGATGCCCTCGCTGCGTCCTCCTGCCCGTGGGCAGCGGCACAGGAACGTCTGCAACTGAACCTGCTCACGAGTAAACCAGTCCCCTGCAGCCCGACACAGACACCGAACAGAAGATCTCTCGTTCTGCCTCCCCACGCTGAAGTTCACCAAGCAATGTGCTAGATCTGCACTCTCAAAGGCATTCAGAGGCACCAAAGCGCAGCAGCCCGTTTGGTGTTTCAGCGGGAGCTCTGGCAGCACGTGGGGGCTTCGCACGCAGCTCAGAGCAGACACCTGGTGATCTGTCGTGACACCATGAACTACGCTCATAAAACCTTGGGGACTTCTGCAGACAGTGCCCCAGAGAACGAGGTGTTGTTGCCTGTGCTCCTTTGTTAGAAATCCTGAGACTCCTGGTGCGAGATGCAGCTGCCACCCAAAGGAACCAGGCGCTCCCTGCTCATCTGAAGCGCTTCACCCACCCAGCCACAGGCTGATGTTTCCTGGCAGCACCCCTCCCTCCCACCTCACGACCACTGCCACGCAGACTTCAGCCTGCACCTTACGAAAGGTGACCTGGATTTCTGCTGGGAAAGCAGGTCAGCTCTTTCAGACACCGTCCTGCATGTTTACTGCCTGCCACTGTTCGCTGAGATCCTCGGGACACGAACAGCCGCAAGGAGGCTGAGCAGCTTACCAGGGAGAGGTGCAAGGAACAGAAACCTGGAGGAGATGAGCTGGGAGAGGTTAGGGCAGCTCGGCACACCGCGACATACTCACAATATCCTGGCAGATGTATCCGATGGCCTCCAGCGTGGACTCTTTCATGTGCTCTGTGCTGTGCTGGTTCGTTACGTTAGCCACCAACTGGGGAATGAGCTCGGGCCACTGGCTCATGGGGATCTCGGCGCAGGCAATGCCGGCCACGCACTGCGAGGCAGAGCTGGGCCGGTACGTCTCCGTGCCCAGCGTCTGCAGGACCTGTGGGAAGGCACCAGCAAAAGCATTCGGGTCAGTACCCAGGGCGATGGGTGCCACAGAAATGGCCCCTTCCTCAGTAAGTGGCTCACTCGCCTCATTTCTCCCCCTGACCACAGCCAGACCCCGTTTGAGATGAGCTCGGCCAGGGCTGCCCCTGCAGGAAGCGTGCTGCAGCTGCGATTGCGCACGCTGCCACCACATCCTCTGCTCCCCACGTGCTGCACAGTGACTGCCGAGCGCCCCTCCCCGCCTGCACCACGGGGAGAAGTTCCCAAAACTGAGCAAATTGGGCTTAAAAACCCTCCCGAAACACCGCTTATGCCAAGACCATCTGAACATGGCCAAATAACTTTATTTCTTTTTGCTTGCAGTCAACCAGAAGAGGAACTTCCCCGTACACCTCAGGAACTGTTAGGGAACCCCAAGGAGGGAGGGGCAACCCAACAAACACCCCAGTCCTCACTTTTTTTACTTTCTCTACGATTCCTCCCCATCCCCAGGCCTGCAAGGGGAAGGCTCCGGGCTGAGAGCACCAAAGACCACACAGCCTCACCACGGGACGAGGACCAGGACCTGCCAACTCCCTACCAGCTAATTAACACGCACTAATTGGTCACTCAGCTCCTCCACACAGCGGTAACGGCAATCCTCACGGCTGAGGAGAGGGCCAACCGAGGGGAACTGCTAAGGGGAAGCACCCAACGTGACAGCACGGTAACAGAGGGCTCGGCGTTAGTTTGACATGAAGGCAGCAGTGAAGAGGCTTCGGTAGCTTTAATATGTGGCAATGACAGCTCCTGGCGACAGGAGAAGCCACGATCCCTTCTCTAGCATCAGTGCAAGGAACAGGCCACAAATCAGTGCCCCAACCTCACTGTGAGAGGCAGGCTCAGAGCTGGCTGTTAAGGCAAGAGCAATGAGATCAGTGCAGAGCCCACAGAGCGCCGCGGGCACAACTCTGCTCCTGCAGACCTCAGCCTCATGGGCAGGGCCTGGGGGTCCTCAGGCACAGCCCCCACCTGGGCACAGGTTTAACACCACCACTCCCCACGTGGGACCTGCCTGTTTATGACCGTGTCCCTCTGCCATGTCAGATCTGCCAGGCCCTGTGCTCACACCCGTGGAGCGCCTCTGAGGCGTTCACGAGGGACTGGAGCACAGCTGAGGAAGCTGCTCCAGTACAGGAAAAGAAAACAAAACCAACCCGGCTGAAGCCACGGGGCGGGGAGCCGTGCCCACCAGCTCCAGCCATCACGCCCGGCTGTTCAGCCCCCCTCTGTAGAAGCATTTCCGTGCCACAATCTGAAGAGCAGCAGCCCCACACCCGTTTGGTTTGCACCCCAGTGCTTCCACAGGGTGCACAGGCTATGAGCAATGGAGCTCCAAAGCTGAGTCAAGTTACTGGTCCTGGGGAATGGAGCAGCCACCAAGTGGGAGACTGAGGTGGAAAGGGATGGAGGAGACACTCATCACTCATCCCCCCAAAGAGAAACCAAGGGGCTAAGACCAGAAACCCAAACAGGAGAGCAGGGAGATGCGGGACTCACATAGTTCTTGACCTCTCTGCGGGCATTGGCGTCGATGGCGAGCCATCGCTGCTGGTACTGGGCCTTGATGTCGGGGTCCTTGGAGGTGAGCGAGTTCTTGATCTGCAGCCCGGCCGCCACCCGCGCCACCTGGCTGTTGCCGGGGTTGGCCAGCACTCTGGACAGTTCCACCAGGAAGGTTGGCTGCAGACGAGGAGGAGGAAGAGGAGAGGGAGGAGGGCGCTGAGACCCAGCCCGAGCCCCCAGCACCCCCCCAGCCACAAGCCCCCCGCCTGGGGTTATGCGCCCAGCTGCTGAGCAGGACTGCTGGGAGGAGGCGTGGACAGGCCCCCACTTTGCTGGGTGCCATCGGCTCACCCGAGGGGCCACGGCCTGCATAAAGCATTGCTTCAATAATGACCCGGGCCTCAGGCTGAGCTGGGTGCTCCTGGGTGGGCATCAAACACGAGGCGAGGAGCCGCTCGCTGCCTCGCTTCGGGGCAAGCACCCAGCCTGAAGCCTCAGCAGCGAAACCTCCGCGTCCTGCTGGCTGCACGAAGCCTTTGCTGCTAAGAAACCTCCCAGGAAAGGCTGCAGACAGCCCTGTGGTTCTCAAACCTGCTCCGTGCCAGGCAGGGACGCGGCTTTCCTGAGAGCATGGGACAGGGAGCAGCACGCAGCCCACCGCCAGCAATGGGTAAGGTGGTGAGGGGCACACAGGAGGGTTTCAGGGCACCAAAAACGGCTCCTTTTGAGATTTAGCTTAACTTCCAGGACTTCAACAGAAAAATAAGTTAACTCCACTATCATGGACTTCACTTTTTGGGTGATCAGCTGCTCCTCCTCACCCAGCTGCTGGGCTGTGCAGCGCTCCCAAGGTTTGAGATGCAGAATTTGGGAAGAGAAACACGTGGGGCAGCCTCAGCCGGGGAGTGTGGGGCTGGGGAAATGCTCAGAAACATCAGAGCCCCCCCAGTGCCCCACACCACGACACCGCCCGCCCATCAAAAATGCTCCCGTTTTGTATCAGGCTGTGGGACGTTGGGTTAGAAGCGGGGAACTGCCCCAAGGCAGGGGGAGAGCTGCTGCCCTGGGGAAGGAGCCGGCCCCAAGGCCCCGGGAGCTGACGGGCCCTGGGATTTCCCTCCCAAATCGTTCCCGTGGAGCTCTGGGAACAAATCCTGCTAAAAAAGGCAATCTGCCGGGCCTCAGACCCACACCGGCCCCCACGCGGCCACGGAAACACCGGTGGGGAGCCCGGGGGGGGGATGAGGAGCACAGATGGGGGCGAGGAGCCCCCCGTGGCCGGGCAGGGACAGGGCCGGGAGGGGCGCCCGGTGCCCGCGGGGCCGCCCAGGCCCGGAGCACGGAGCCGGGGGCGCCCCCCGAGGGCTGGGAACAGGGCCCGGAGCCGGGGCTGCTCTGAGGGGGGGGTTGTGGGGGGGGTCCGGGCGGGTCCTGCCCCAGCCCCGCCACCCCCGGTGCCCCCGGGGAACGCCCGAGGCCTGCGGGGCCCGGCCCCGGGGCCCTCCCGGTGCCGCACGTGCGGTGCCCGCCCCCCCCCCCCGGCCCCATTTCCCCCCGGTTCCCCCCCCCTCCCCCCCGTTCCGTTGCCGTTCCCCGCACATGGCCCCGGCCGCTCCCCGCCGCGGCGCCGCCATTGGCCGCGGAGGGGGGGGGGAGGGGGGGGCGCCGCCATTGGCCGGGCGCGGAGCGGGAGCGGGCGGGGAGGGGGGGGCGGGGGGGGGGGAGCGGGGCCGCCGCGATGGCGGCAAGGCCTGGACGGGCCGGGCCGGGCCGGGCGGGGCGGCCCCGGGGGGGCGGTGAGGGGGGCTCGGGGGGGTTTGGGGGGGGGGGTTGGGGGGGTCTCGGCGCTCACCAGGTTCTCGATCGCCGCCTGCTCCAGGAACTTCTGCGCCGCCTCCAGCTCCGAGCGGTCTGCGGGGAGGGGAGGGGGGGGGGGGGGAAGCGGCCGTCACGCGGCGGCCGCACCGGGCCCGGCACGGCCCTGCCCGGCCCCACCGCGGGCCCGAGCGGCTCCCACGGCCCGGCCCGGCCCGGCCCGGCCCCACCGCGGCTCCGCTCCCGGCCCCGTTCCCTCCCCCCCCCTCAGGGCCTCTCCGCCGCCCCCGCCCCGCCCGGCCCCGGCCCCGCCGCCAGCACCGCGCCCCGAGGCCCCCTCAGAGGCCGCCGCCGCCCCAAGGCCCCGCCGCCGCCGCCGCCCCCGCCCTACCCGGCGACACGGTTTTCTCCAGGATGGTGATGAGCTCCATGGCGGCGGCGTGGCGGCTCCGGCACCGGCGGGACGGGGCGGGGCGGGGAGCGGCGGGACGGGGAGGGAGGGGGGAAACCGGGCGGCGAGAGGGGCCCGCCCCGGGCGGCGGCCGGGGCTGGGGGAGGGGGAGGGGCCCGCGCTCGGGGGGGGCCTTCGGGGAGAGGAGGAGGAGGGGGGGGGGGCGGCGGCGGCGGCGGCTCCGGCTGCTGCGGGCGGCGGCGGCGGCGGAGGGAGACAAGGGCCGCGCGAGCGGGGCGGGCGCGCGCGCGCACACCGAGCGGGGCGGGCGGCGGAGGGATACCAGGAGGCTGCTGCCCGCCGCCCCGCGCCGCGCCGCTGATTGGCTGGCGCCCGCCGGCGGCGCGCGCTCGGATTGGTCCGTTCGGGCCTAAGGGGCGGGGCGGCGGCGGGCGGCGGGGAGGGAAGGAAAGGAAAGGAGGGGGCGGGGCTTCCGGCGGCGCGCGCGCGCGCTGATTGGGCGGCGCCGCATGGGGGGCGCCCCGGCGGCGGCAGCGCGGGTGCGGGGGGGGAGGGGGGGGGGGGCGGCCACGTGGGGGCGGCGGCGCGGGAGGGGGGGGGATGGGGGGGGGGCAGGGACCGGAGCCGGGCGGGGCCGCCCCGGGGCCGCCGCTTCCCGGCCGGGCCGGAAGTGCCGGGCCCGGCAGCGCCACGTGCGGGGGAGCCCCCCCCCCCCGAGCAGCTTTTGGGCTGAAATCCGGTGAAATCGGGGCTCTGGCAGCTGCTCTCCCCGGGAGGGGCCCCCACAGCCGGGGTGAGGCCCCGGGGTGACCCCGGTCCTGCCCCCACCGCCAGCAGCGGCCCCGGCCTCGGGGGGGGCTGCGGCGAGGCGGGGGTCGGTCCCTGCCCCCCCCACAGGGGAAGGGGCCGGAGTTGTGCTGGGGGGGGGCTGAGGTTGGGGATGGGGAAAAAAATCCTTAAAAAGGGCTGAGGGGCGCTGGGGGGGGGCTGCGGTCCCCAGCCCTGGGGGGCTTCCAAGGACGGGGGGGTGCAGGGTCGGGGAGGGGGTCGGTGGGGGGGGGTCAGAACGAACCGCCAGGAGCAGCGTGGGCAGGGCCGGCGGGCAGCGACCCGGCCAAAAGCCAGCTCCTGGCCGGCTGCGAACGGCCACGCGTGGGCAGGGCCACGCTGAGCTGGAGTCAGGGGTTGTGGCAGGAGCGTGGCACAGCAGCCACACAGGGATCAGTGAGAGCGTCCCAGAGAGGAGTAAAAACATGGTAATTCCTTTAAACACCTCTCCCTTCAGCAGAGCAGGGCCCCTGGTAAAGGCGTTTCCATGTACCTGGGTGTCCCCACCAGGTACCAGGACAAGGGGCGATGCCCTTGTGTGTGCCCCGGCTGCAGCTCGGCCGCTTCCATCACCTTCCTCATCCTCCATCCTCCTGCTGTTGTGCTGACCCTGTCCCAAGGATCAGTTTTCCTCACTGGAGGCAAACCTTGCCTTTTTCTCCTAAGATGTCCTTATATAATATTTCATCTGAGTGGCCCCATCCCAGATCCTTCCTGAAAGCTAACACGACTTTCTCTGCTCGCAGAGGAGACGAGGCCCAGGCCGCTGCCCGAGCCCATTCAGTTTGCTCACTGACCACAAGCTCGTTATTTTTGTCACTTTCCTTCAACCGCTTGCATGTCATTTGCATTGTTTAAAGTCAAAACAAAACCACCTCAACTTGCAGGCGCAGTGCTTCTCCCCTCATACACCGCCGCTCACGCCAGAATCCCAGCTTTGCATGTTATTTTGTCAATGTGCAGGAAGCAGAAGAGAAACCAGCTTACTCGTCTGAAATCGCATTGGCTCTGCAGTGCTGACAGCAGGAAAAAAACATCGGTGAACTTAGCAGAAGTGACTCAGGACAAAAAGGGTCCTGGGCTGGCTCCGTGGCCACGGAGATCCCGGCACCGCGGTGCCGCGCAGGAGCCTGCCCGGGCTCCCAGCCTCTGCCCAAACCTGGCTGTGCACCCCCTCAGCTTTTCAGGCATTTAGTAGAAATTTGCTCATTCAGTTTTTCCACCTTTCACCTTCCAAATTCCGTCCCAGCTAGTTCCTGAGTGCTTAGGTACAACCTCGGGTTTAGGTCCCTGGAAAGCTGCGACGCTCCCAGGCTTCCAACAGAACACAAGGGCAGGACAGGAATTTCACATTGACATTTTTATTAACGCCAACTGTTTTAATTTTTTTTTTTTAAACAATAGCACAAAAATGTTTCAGGGAAGCAGTCTGACAGTTAGTCTGATGACCTTCTGAAATACAGTTAAGCCACACCAAATACGAATTCCTGTTAAAGAAAAAAAAAATAAATGGAGCTCAACCTTGGTATTAGAGGGTGCTGTGCCTGGTTAGTAGACCACGCTGCTTTGTGAAGTAAATGATGGCACACAGCTTAGACTTCATCATCACGCCAGTCATCACTAATTTAAGGCTTCTGAATCAAATTACCATCAACATCACAGAAAGGAACAAAAAGCTAGTGTTGCTACGGCCATGAGGAGATTGAACAAGCTGGATCTTTTAGACAAGTAACGGTGTCTCGAAGAGAAGAGCCCTGCCCTAACAGCAGCCAGGAGAACCAGTCACACAGTACTTATCTCCTCATTTGCATGCATTTCGAGGGTGCAATTTAGTAAGGAAAAAAAAATATTGCATGAATCGTTCTCTTATTTAATGTGGCTATGAAAGATGTTTCCTTACAACTCCATTATCTCTAAGAAGGACATCAGCGAGTGAAACCGAGGAGAAAACCGAAGAGCGACAGAACATTTTTCTTTTTGCTGAGAGGTAACACAAAAGGGAGGGAAACCTACTCCTTGGATTGGGGGGGACTGCGGGAACATCTCCCCAGCACCTCGCGCAGCCCCTCCGGCACGCCAGCCACCTGCCCTAGCGGGACCTGTCCCACACAACGCCCTCAGAGGCATTGCCCCGTTGCTGCCCCAGGCTCTCCACAAAATTCCACTGACCTAGAAACCGCTGGTTTCTTCTTTTTTGGGGGGGAGGGCTGGGGGAGGGTGTAAAAAACAGAACATCTGTCAATAAGGGTGTCAGGAGGGGGAGGGCGTTAAATATTTTAACCACTGACAAGGCTTGAGGAAGTTTCACAGTTTTGTTATGCTCTATTTTATTACTATCATATTTACAGATTTCTTTTTTTCTCTTTTCTCTTTTCGTTGAATTGCTGATAATTTTAATAGAATTTAATTCTTGGAGTGTGAGCAGGAACCAGTTAACTACATTCATTGTCCAATCCCCATCCGTTTGAGAAAAAGACTCCAAATTCTTGGCATATGAATCAGCTGTTGGGTAGCTCCTCCCTTTCCCCGCGATGAGGCAGCAGGACTGCAGCAGTGGCATGCACGGGTTCACACCATGGCTGGGGGGGCCTTGCGCTGCAGAAAATATTGGTGGATGTTCTCGGCGTCCCGCTTCAGCCAGGCTGCATTCAGCAGGATATTTTCACAGCACTGCTGCACAGTGCGTTCTGCCGACGGAGCGGGGTGGCTCTCAAAGAAGGCCTGTACAAAAAGCACACAACCGGCCGTGAGGGTGCAAACAGCCAGACACAAGGTTATATTTTTAAGTCCCCAAATTCCCTGGTTTGCACAGAAACAAACCGTGCTTCTCTGTGCTCAGCTCTGCTCCCACCAACTTCATAGACTGAAAGATCTGCAGAGCGCTCGCTGAGTTTGCAGGGCGGTAATCCCAGGTACAGATGGGAGCAGCACAATGCTTCCATCCCTCTGCTAGAGGAAAGCCACGGCAGCATTTCTGCAAAGCAGCCCAAACGCTGCCTCCTGTCTGTCCTGACCTCGCTGCCGGGGTCAGCGAGCGGCACTTGAATGATGAATTCAGTCCCTCACGGGGAGGCAACAACCGAGCAGCAAACCCAGTGTGTATTTCTGGACACTTGGAAGAAGGCACTAACTGGAGCCTCGGGCCATTTTGCAAAAGCATTTGTCTAGAGATCAGATTTCTCAGGACTGTAAGGAGGCCTCTGTCCAAACTGCATTATGACCTCCAGGCACCAGCAGCTCTCACGGTTTTGCTGGATGTTCTCAGGTTTCCTCCTCCAGAACCAACAGCATCGATCACCTGCAAATAGCTCGGGCTGCAGAACGTGCACCAGAGGCTTCTGTGACTCTGCAACTGCAACTGGTTAAAGGGTGGAATAAGCTGGCCCAGCAGGGAGTCATCCTTCATCTGCAGCATACCTCCCCTGCTCCTAGCAGATCCCCTTACACTACCGTATGCCCCAGGGTGACACGGAGACTCAGGCACAGCAAGCACTGCAGCAAAAAAACTAGGTATACCACGACTCAGGAAGTTCTCTTGGAAACTGGTAGTGATTTAGTTAGCAAAACATCTACCAGAGCAACTTTCCCTAAGTGTTTTTTAAGAAAAAAATGAATTATAGTGCAAGGTTTCTCCGTAAAATCAGTTGTGCTACTAAATCTTTTGTAAGAGAAGGGATCACAACATGATAAAAGACAAAGCTTCTGGCTCAGAATGTCTTCAGAATAAGAATTCTTCCTGAATTTTCCTAATGGCAAAGTGTTAAGGGCCACGTTTTTAAGTTTTCTCTTCCAAGGAGGAGTCCCTGTAAAACTGCAGGCAAAGAACAAATAAAACCCACACATGTCCTCAAAATGCCTCCAAGACCAGTGCCCACACTCCGATGTCTTAGGGGATGCTCAAGTCCATGAGCGACATCACATCACCTCGGGCCACCACCTTCACGACAGGCTTTCTGCAGACACAAGTCTGTCTTGTGTCAAAGCCTTGCTCTTCATGCACAGCACAAATGACGACAAAACTTGGAACCACAATAGGGAATTTAGCTAATTTTTAACATGTTAATTCCTCTAAGAGTCACTGGGTGCTAGTGCAGCCAGCACAACATGTGCTGCATCAGTCCGGGGAGGAACAAAGTGGTGGTGTAAACCTCAGCTTCCTACAGAGGCAGTAACAACTATGGAATTTACCACAGTTACCTTTAAAGGCTATCTTTCAAGGAGCCTCAAAATCCACGCCACAAACTCTGCTGCATTTTATAAAAATTTAAATGAGTAAGACTACTGAAATGTAAATCATTAAAAGCTGCATATTAGTCTGTGAAAATACTGACTTAAGACATTTCAACAGAATAACTCAAGCAAAAGCAACAGGATTCAGGGACTACCCAACAGTCGGTGTCGTCAGAGGCAGAGCTGCTGTTCAGTTGAAAACCAAAAACCACACGGAACTCATGGCTCTTCCATTAGGTGCTTACAGCCCAGAGCACACCACATCTGTCACAGATGAAGTTAATGATCTATTTAAATAAAATTCTTACCTTAACTTCTGCGGCCATTTTATCATTTGCAAATCCATCCACTGTTAGCTGAAGGAAAAAAAAATAAGCAAGGGCAGGCAGTTAACATTTCAAATATACCTTAGTTTTGGTCTGCTACATGGACAGGACTTTTCTCATAGCCACACGTACCTTTATTAGTCGGGATATCAAGAATCCACCTTGGTATCGATTATAAAGTTCCTCCCAGTTGTCCCTTACGAATTTCCAAGCAGCTTTTCTCCCCTGCTTGCTGCCTCCAGCTACTCCACCAATAACAGATACTGTGTCCTGGGGACGTACCTCTTCCTGAAGGGGAGAATGTGGACAAATACTCAATATTGTTCCAACAAATACAGCATGTTGGCTTTATGCATTTCTACATTGAATATCCAGGATATTGTGGTGTTTTTTTTTTTTGTTGTTTTGTTTTTTCTTCACAGACTTTAAGATACGAATCAGACTTAATTGCTGAAACTGTTCTTCCTTCCCTTCATTATATGAGTACAGTGCTCTGTATGCACATATTCTCATGACACAAGGAAACAACAGGTTTTTCCAATAACTTACTGAAAGTGCAAAGGTGAGAACTTTTTGAATCAGTTCTGGTTGGGAGATGGCTCCAAGGACTCGTTCAATGCGGTTCTTCTCCTCCTGCATGTCTGCTTGCTTGTGAAGCTTCAAAGGCAGAGCGAACAATGTTAGCACATGGTATTAAAAGGCTTCCTCTCACCTAGCACTACCGAAGTTGCTGCGCACACTACAGCTTCTCGATTAGTCTTCAGGCATAGTACGTGGACAAATTGAACATGTTCATGAATAATCCTGCAGCTATCCACATTACAGACCTCATTACACATCCATCAGCAGAAAGTACCAATAGTAATAAACTGATCTTCACCGCTGTTTATATAAGGTCAAGTAGAGCCGTGCCTCTGAGCAATGAAAAATAATCCTAAAATGAGATGCAACAATCCACTAGGTGGCAATTTCACGCTACACAAGGACCAAGGAAAACCACAATCAAGTCCTAGCGTTCACATCATCAGTAAAACATCCGACTGGGCCTGTCTGCAGATAAACCACGTCTTACAACGAACTTGTAGGGTAGAATTTTAGCTTTTCGTTGCATAAGCTGGCAGTGTTAACAGAAGGGTGTGCACTCACCTTTAGCATGGTATCTAAAGTAGTACTATCTCCATGCTTCAAAATTGTTACATATACCTAAGAGAGAGCACAAACAAGGGAAGTCCCTCAGAAATCACACTTTTAGAAATGCAAAGCAGAGCTGACAGTGCTGAAAGGGGTCTACAACAACACTCAGGTTCTACATATTTAGGCAAGATTTCAGACAGGCGAATGGATCTGGAAGATACCTGCACCAACACCTTTCGTTTTAACACTGGATTTTAAAGACTCCTTGGCCTCTTCCTCAGTTTCAGCATAATTTGGGTAATTTCAAATACAGCAAAACAACAGAACAAGGAATCTTTGCACCATGCAATAGCTAGCAAGTACTTCATATATACCCAATCCATGTCCACCACAGCTGGACTTTGTGCTCTGCGAGGCCAAGATGACAGCTGTAGTGCTCTTCAAGGATCCCTGCACAATTTCCCACATTGCTTTTAAGACTGGAGGATGTAAGGTGCTCATAAACAAATGAAAATGAACAGAAGTCAGCTCAGGTTCAGCACTGCACTTGAACAGTCTCCCAGTCCCCAAAATCAACACCACCTAGAGGCCAGAGTTGTTCTGCATCAGTAAACGTGTGTCAAACATTGGAATCAAAATTTGTGATAACCTACAGGGCTCCTCAGATCAGCTGAGAGAATTTGTTTTCCTTCCACATGGTCCTTAAATCGGCGTCTGGCTTCTTCTAATGTTGCCTTGTGCCCAGCTTTTCCTAGTTTGCCCAAGACCAGACCTCTGAGAAGGGCATCAAGATGACCTAATGAATAGCAGGATAAAATACAATTATTTGGAGACAATTCAGCAATTAAATTAATGAATGTAATTCTTTAATTCCATGTAGACTGATCAGGGCAGAGCTGTATAATAATCCTTCCACGTGCTTGGGGATACCTAAAGAAACCAGGACTTTTCCCACTTTCATTGGTGCCAATGGAAGAAGCATTGATGTTCCTACAGCAAGAGGGTCAAGAGAAGAAAATTCTGGAGCAAATACAACAGGTTATGCCCGTAACCTGAGCTAGGCTGGTAGCAATAACCATTTGAGTCTACAACAGGACTAACTACGACAAGTAAACATGCACGTATCTGGCTTCCCATCCCCATAGTCTAATAAGCAGAGAATTTTTACTCAGTCAGTGACCAGGTAGGGAAAAGTTTCACTATTTTAGCTTGCACTTGAGAAAAGAGGGTTGTTTTGGAGTTTGGCTGTTTAAGTATAAAATTACCCCCAAATGCCTACTTCAGACCTTCCCCTTCCTTCCTTCTCTGCCCTTCCCAGAGTCTCGATGGCTTAGTCACGCAGAAGCATTTCAAAACCACTAATGGATTTCGCAGTGTAAGTTTTCCTACCCTCTCCAGGTTTGGGGTCCCATCCCAGTCTCTCCCCTATCGGTGAAAACACATCTTTCACGAACACCTGGATTTCCTCATAGAAGTCTGTGTGGGACAAGAGAGTTGAGAGAATCTCCAGGTTACAGCTGAGATCGCTCCACACGGTGTAATTGGGCTCATTGACAAAAGCTTCCATGACTTTTAGAACCTCGACAGTGCTAATGATTCCAGCTCGGGCCTGGGAGAGGAAAAGACACGGGTTAGTTTTACTTCCAAACAGAATTGAGATTTTAATAGCTCATTGCCTTAACATTTTTTTCTGTGTTCACAGCCTGCACATCAACTCTCCTGCGAGGCTCTGCCAAGGTGAGCTGACAGTGGTGAGAGCACCCCAGCTGTGTGCTCAGGGCACACCATGCTTCTCGTACAGGTAAAAGCACTTCACAAGGAGACAGCTGTGTAATTATAAGCACATTTTGCAAACAGGAAGCAGACAGCAAGATTAAGTGACTTAACAAAACTGCAGCAATGCTGGCAAGAGATAACAAACCTACAGAGTTATTCTCAGCCAGATACTACACCCACCAAAATCTTATTTTATCTAAAAACTGTGAAGATTTAGAGGCTTCGTTTTTGTTCTTCATTAAATTGAGAGTGTAAAACTGCAGAAATCATTTTTGCTTCTTGCTACTCGTGAAACAGTACAAGTAGCACTGCCTTTCCACCTCTGCCAGCAAAATTTAGTACTGCTTCAGAGCATCACGGAAACACTTCTGTGCTCAGTGCAGTTGATGATACCTACAGTGAGCATCTCCAACCAGACTGCTTAATCTGGAACTGGATCAGTAACTTACAGTACAGAAAAATAGGTGAAAATCAATTTTTATTATCAAAGCTATCTTCACCTATGATAAAATATAATTAAAACAGACACCAAAACAGGAGTCTAGTGCAGTATCCCTGTGTTATTTACTCATTTTTCTGTCCCACTGGTCTTGCAATATTTGGGAAGTGACCAAGGCTACAGTTTCAAACCCTCTAACTAAGCCATGGTGAATGACAAGCTTTGAAGCTAGAGAGGTAGGGTATCAAAACCACGTTTTTAAAGCTTCCACATATATATATTTGCTAACCAGCAAGAATAAGAAAGTGCAATTTGAAATACATAGTACAGTAGTTAATTGTTCAGAGCTACTACCATCTGTTTTTGGGGAAATAACTTGCTTTTCAACAGTAGAAATCCCCAACAGCCACCTCCTCCTGCTTTAACAAGCCCTACTGGGTAAAACGCATGGTGCTGATAAAGCCTTGGATAAAGTCTTTGAGAGGGTAATTAAAATATCCTTATTTTTAGGAGTTAAAAGAAAGCAAGTTCTCAAAACAATTAATTTTATAAGACTATAAAATAATACATCCCTACATATAAAATGGGAGTTAAATCCTGTGGAAGCAGTCTGTCTGTAAGTCTTGTAATACAAGTTAGAACTCGTTGAGCTAATTAATAGTTAAATGTATGCGGTAATCCCAAAGGCACTTTGCCTCCAGAAACGGAGGCAGACAAGCACTGCTTTCTGCAGCTACTACAGCCCTCATTATTAGACAGAATAGCAAAGGTTGCTTACCAGAGAGAACAGATCATTCTGCAGGCCAAGTCTGTCCACAGGGGGTAGGGAGAGGTCTTTGATCGCTGGTATTAAGTTCTCCAGCATGTCAGGGCTATACTGGGTACGGTAAAACCCTACTGTTCCAAGGTTTAACTGAAACGCACCAAAAGAGTGAAAAATTAAAAGTAAGGAACAAAAATTAATTTATTTTGTGTGTGTGTGTGTTTTGGTTTTGTACTGTGAGACGTTTCTCAAAGTACCGCAGTTCAGAGAAGTCAGTCATTTAAACCAAATTTTAAAATAAAGGCTGGGGGGGAGGGAGAGGGCGCATTAAAATTTGAAATAAGGAATGCTCTCTAAGAGAGACAGAAGATGAGAGGGAGCTGGCACGAGGAAGCAGAGGCTAGGAGCAAGGAGAGAAGAGAAACTTCTATGGGTAACTCCTAACTGCAGTAAGGGTAGTGATGTACTGGGAAGATAAAATGCAGGACACTGCTGGTGCTAGAATCTTATCTTTTGTAACCTCACTCTCAACTTGCTCAATTCAAGAAAATGATTCTCTACCAGTAAGAAAGGAGAACAAGTACCTCTGCCCTGCATAAAAGCACGTCATGGTCAGCAAGTTTGATGGATTACATGCTACTACCTGCTGCTATTTCAGTGTAGGCAGTCAAGTATTTCGGTGGGTTGAACAGCAGTACCAGACATAAACCAGAAACATTGCTGAGCTCATCAGAAGTCGCCCCCCTTTTTGCTGGTGCTACAATTTTGGTCAGTCCAATTGCCAGTCCTCAGGACAGTGGCACTAACTAAAAGCGTCAGGCTGACAACCCCTGCAGGCAGCAGTCCTGCAAATCCACCTTGGACTGAGCCGAACCGTTGCCTTCTCAGGCAGCAGCATCAATCTTGGGTCTTGTTTGGACGGGTGGGTTTTGGGGCTGTTCATTATATGTCCCTCTGTCACCAGGGGGAAGCAGATAGATATGGTGACAGGAGGGAACACACAGGTCTGACAGCTGCAATATTCCTGTTAGTTAAACAGAAAGGTTTGATTTAGAATGAAAAAGAGACTAACCCTTACTGTCATTTCATGGAGTCACCTCTCGGAGTACAGCTCCAGCTTAGAAACAATTATTCTTCAACCTCATTAGTTCATATGGCAATAATCCCAGTCAGCTGCTGTCTTTCAGTTTTAAAATTCTGTTTCTGACTGGTGTCTGCAACAGATCTCAACAGTGAATTTTTTCACTTGCAGATTTGTACTCGCCTGGTAATAGCCCATTGAAAACCTTCACACTTAATGAAAGATAAACAGGACTATTTTTGCTCAGGACGGACTTGAACTAAACTGTGGTTGCCATAGGATACTGAGAAAGCCACCGCACTTCAAATCAAAAGTTGCTTCTACTTAATAGTGCTCTGTTTTTCTGGGCTTGCACTCCTAAAATGTTCCAGTTTACATCGTCTGGACTACCCTTGGAAGCAAAACTTCCAAGAGAGAAAGGACCACACTAAGCAAGCATTACAGAGAGCAGCCAATATCCAACAGCAACACAGAAAGGCCCCTCCACAAGAAATACAAGATTGCAAGGAAAAAAAGAGAAGAGGAAATTGAAATGCAGGGGCACATTACAGCGACAATCCAGCTTATTGCTAGGAACATGTTCTCTGCCGTTGTGACAACTCACCTTCACCCACTGGTCTGGTTTAACATCTTTCAAAACCAAGGTCAGCTCTGGTTTGTCCATCAATATTTGCATTTTGGCACAGGTGGGATCATCACTTGTACAAATACTTATGGGGACCATCCACATCGGAAAATCCTCCCCTAGAAGAAGAAACCAAAAAAAGGAAGGCCTAAGGAAAAAAGGTATGCAAACACTGAGAAAAGCTGCCTGATGCTCAAACAAGTTTCAGCAGCAGTTTAAGCAAGTCTGCTTGAATTTAAATTAACAAAAACCTGAAAGAAAAGAGCAGTCCTAGACTCCAAAGCCAAAAATCTAAATCACCTTTGAAGCCAAACACCTTAATTTCCATAAGCAGAGGAGGTAGGCAGAATTTGTGTCTTAGAATAGAGCTGACTTTCATATGAGGCATTTTTATTTATTCACGACTATAAAACCAGCAGCTTACAGAGCTCCTGAGATAGCAGCATTGGCCTTACACTGGGCATCAGTTTCAGGCATTCATCAAAAGCATCTGAACACTCTGCTCCTGCTCCCAGCACTCATCTTACCAGTATATGGTCCACTGGCACAGAATTTCTTCTGGACTAACTTCAACACTTTGTCCTCTTCTTGCTAAAAATAAAATAATAATAATAACAACAAAAAATCAGATCTCAAAAGAGTTGCAGCTTATTTCAATATTCATGGAACGAAAGGAGAAAGGCATTACCAGAAGCTAACCACAAGAATTCATTCCAGTTTATTAATCACTGTTATTGTTAAAACATGTTAAAACATACATACCCTAACCCTCCATTGATTTTTTTTTGGTCAGACTTTTGTCTAACCTCAGTTTTTAGCCACTAATCCTCAGTCTGCAATCCGGTAGAGTAAGCATAATCAAACTGGAGCGAGAAGCAAACTGTGCTGCAAGGGGACCTAAGTCAAGTATTCCCTTCCTCCCCCCTTTTCACACACACAGAGCAAACGGGCGATGTCAGCAAACTCCCAGCACGTGATCTGGAGCGCTTGCGGATAAACTCCATTATCACTTTCCACTGGGTTCCTCCAGTGAGCCGCTCTCCCCTCCCTTCAGAATCAGCTCTGTCGCTAAACAGCATTTCACTGCGACGTCTCCTGGTCCAAGATCATTATTATTATTTTTTAAGTGACTGGATACTGCCGAATTCAATCTTAAACACATCTAAACGCAGACTATTTGATCTGGAGTACTGAAAAAACAGAGTTATTATATGGGGAATTGCTAGACAACTTACCTGTTCAGCTTCCACATAAATGAGCGGAAATCCCATTTGTTTGGTCCATGTATTCATCACAGCAGCAATAGGTTTACCACTAGCTTTTTCCAGGCTTTCCCAGAGGTCCTCTGCAGAAGAAAAGTCTGACTGAGGTCTCCCAGAGCCTTGCCGTGTCAGACACGACTACAGACACTACACGGGCACTGGAGGGTGGCAGGCTCCGTTATGACTCCAGTTTGCCCTTCGTGTTTTTGACTGCCTTTTTGTCAATTGTAACTGATGATGGGCAAGAAAAAGGTAATAGCTTAAACCATTCACAGATGGGGAGAGGGAAGAAGAAAACGTCATTGCAACTACAAAATGTCATCAATACACACTGAATATTCAAAGTGATAAACAGAAGCATCTTTTCCACAGGTTTTTCACATACTATGCCAAAGAGCCAACTGAACAACACGGGCTGTTAAAGGCTGACAGAGCACGACGTTCCACCTCCGCATTTGTGACTGAGGCACAAAAAAGGTCTAAGTAAAGAAAGCACTGCGAGATGTTAGACCAGACTTTGAACTGTTCAATCACACACGCAATCGATACTGCAAAACAAAGCTTGCAAAAGGCTGAAGCTTACACAGCAAACCAGGATATGCTACTTCTAAATTAAATCTTCACTCAGATATATGCTTGGCAGTGGTAAATGCACGTCCTTCAGATTACCTCATCCACACACTCCTGAGATACAGAACCCCTACAGGATGCTGAATTCTGGCTGTGCAGGTGACACAGGGTATAAAACTGGAAACAAGCCAATTACTTCCTTGCATTTCAGTTATCTCAGTTGGAAAACCAGCTTTGTAAGAATCCATCAATTTAACAATAAAAAATTTGTCTCCAGAAATCAGTTTTCTTAAGCACGTAATAATCATCAGTTACCTGTAGCTGCATTCTTCTGCAGGAACTTTGTTAAATATAAATTCATTCCTTTCCGAAAGTCCTGGGAACACACAATTGAATAGGTAATGGCACCAGAATGTCCTCTCTACCTCCCTCCGCACTGCATTTATATTCAAGAACCAGCCAAACAATCCTAGGATCAGTGTGCACATCTAACTCCCACCTAAACTATGCCACTAGAAAGAATAGCTTAAAACATTCTTGTTAGCCAACTTTAAGTACTGAAATAGTGGGGAAAATACAGAAATAAAACTCTTATTTCTCCTAGCTAAATTCAAATACAGCCCAGAAACCACACTGGAGAAAATCCTTCAAAATATATAATACATAAATTTAATAGTTTTTGTTTGTTTGTTTTTTACTGTAAAAAGATTTGGCAACCTACACTTAGTTTTTTTTGACAACAATCTTTTTACCTCATCACCAATGTAGTCATGTAGCATTCGGATTACAGACGCTCCCTTGCTGTAAGAAATAGCATCGAATATTTCATCCACTTCGGATGGATGGCCAACACTAACCTGTGGTAAACAGGATAATTAACAGTGAGAACAATTTTAATTGCCACAAGATTTTGATTTTGCTTGTTTTATTGCTTAAGGAGCTGACTTTTCTCTTCGAAGAAAGCACACATGTATCCATCCCCAAACTGTCTTAGTGGAATCTGCACCCACTTTGCCATTTCAAGTCAGTAGAGCAGGAACACTCCTGAAGAAGCCACCGTCAACCCCTCAAACCTCACTTTTGAAATATTAGAAATACTAACAAAGGAAAAGCCACAAAGCGTAAATGCAACTTCAGACTTTCCTTTGCATTATGAATGACTGCACGGTTCTCTTTTCTCAATAGGAAAAAAACCTCACATCCAGCTGACAAGAAAAAAGGGAGATGACTAGAACAAAGAAAAAATCTTACTTCGATAGGATGGCTGTTGTCTAAGGCATCAAGCTCTTGAGCTCGCGTGTAATCAGCAGAAACAAATTGAGTCCAGATATCGTACTCTGGGAAGCAGTGATCTACACATAGGTACTCAATCCAGGAGGCAAATCCTTCATTCAGCCAGAGATGGGTCCACCATTCCTAGAAAGATGAGACGGCAGAATAAAATAAAATTAACAACAAAATTCCAGGAATGTCACTTAATCAACAAGGTTTGCAGAAAAGGTGAGCTGTTAACAGCCTAGTGGAGCATAAATCAGAAAAGGTAATACACGTAAACACAAATTCCTCCCTATAAAGAAGCCCGCAGCCCAAGCACAGTGGTTAGCAGAGTCTTCCCCTGCCTGAAGTTCTAGGAATTCTGCATGGAGAGCATGGAGGTACAAGTGAAACTCCCAGACTAGACTAGAGGTCAGAGCAGAGCCACTGAGGGAGTTGTCATGAATGACTGCTATGGATGTTATCTAGGTTAGGAAGCTGAGGCAGTGATATGCAAGGCCACGGGTCCACAAAGCAGCAGAACTGTGGCCAACACAACAGCGTCTTCTTCAAGCTGAGTAAGATCAAAATTAATTTGTTGTTTGTTGCTAACAAAAATACAGTAGAAAACCTGGAATCTAGAAGTGTTCCAGACTATGGAAACCTGAAATCTACTGAATAGCTAAAAGTGGTTTCACCCAGCCAAGGATGGGCTTTGTTTAAAATGTGCATGTTACATTGATGTTTAATTTTTTTCCCTTCATTTCTAATATCTAACTGAAGCAGGAGAGATAAGGAAACAAGCTACAGATAACAAGTATGAAAACACCCTTTTCATAATCAAACTAACCATCGTATAAACCTAAATGTGGTGCTTAATTGAGAAAAGCGTGGCTATGCCGATATGGACCCTTCAGTAAATGAACCAAGCAGGGCGCAGAATCAGCCCAGTAAGCTGTTCCACAAAGCACTACTGCTTCTGTGATGAACGAGACATTTACCCCAGGGAGAGTGAAATTTCAGTAAGGAAAGCTGTTACTGGAACTCCAGGCAGATAAGCCCAGCTTTATTTTAGGAGCGAAGACTACCTGGTTTTCTTTTACATTTCTGACTGCATCCATTTCCAGGTCAAGGTTCTAATACAAAGGTTGGTGCCAGAGGATTACTGCAACTGCAGAACAGATTCCCAAGCGATGTTTGGACATTTAAATCTTTTCACCCCCATTTTTCTCCCTCGTCTCACATGCAACCCAAGTGCTCAAGAATCTACTTCTTCCCCTGAAAGTCTTCTGATCTCATTTATATTTGCTACAGAGGAACTGGTACACTGTGCTGCCCACTAAGACCTGGTACTGGCAAACTAAACCAGTGACTGAGGCTGGTGCAAGCATCTCAGGTTAGAGAGGAGAAAGGGCTGACTTTCCAGAAACGTGGAAGTAGCACTGAAATCTGTTTTCACTTTTCACAGCTCTGCACTGCTCTCACATGGAAGCTACCTGTGCTATCACAAACAAGAACACGGCTGACTAGATTTTAAGAGGCACAGCGCTGTGAAAAGGTTTGAGAACCTCTGCTGAGCGTTAATATTTATATTGGTGGTTTTCTTCCACCCACTCACACTTCATTTAAGCAGCCTGAAAGCCAGAGCAGCGCAGATTCGGGGCTCCAGAGGCGATGTTCTTTTTTTTGCCAAACTCGCTGGTTTCTAGCAATACAAGAAGCTTCCTAACCTGTGAAATATTTGGATTCAAACATCTGTGTGTGGGGTTTGGGGATAAGGAGTGTCAGATCTAATTAACAGAGTAAGCTGAAGCTTTGTTAACAGCAGAAACTCTGACAGATACAGCTTTCAGTTTTTAGCACTAAATGGAGCTTATTTACAGATTTCAGTCTTGCTGCTTCACATAATGCTTCTGTTCCCACGAAAATTACTTAAACATCAAACCATTCAGACAGCTGGCTTCCCATACACCTGAAATAATTCACGTAAGTTACTACTGAGCACCTTCTCAGCTAGTGGACTAGAGTGATTTGCAATGCTGAGCTGGCACTGATGTGCCTTGGTATGAAAGCCTGATGAGTGAATCATGCCTACCTGAAAGGAAAACTGGATTACTGCCTCTGAGTAATCTGACTAGCCAAAATCATTTGCATGGAACACCGGCACAACTCTAACTAGAACAGTACTCAAACAACTGAACAATGTTTCACACAGAGAAAGTCTAAAAATACTTTTAAAGAACACAGAGGTGAAGAAGAGAGTGATAATAAAGCACTAGTTATAAATTAAAAATAAAAAAAAAAATTAACATAACATGCCCAAGATGTTATTAAGGGACACTTTAAACAGCACATGATATGAAGCACGTTTCAAAGAAAACTAGAAGAACTTGTAACTGTTAGGTACCATAGTCACAAGGTTTCCAAACCACTGATGAGCAAGTTCATGTCCTACAACCAGAGCAACCCACTGGCGAGATGAAGAACAGGAATTTTTGGGGTCAATGAGCAATGCAGTCTCCCTGTATTTAAAAGAGAGAGAGAACTGAACAGAGTGGCACACGCCTAGAGAAGAAAAACACAATCACAAGTAGGTTAAATTACCTAAGCAAGCTAAAAAGTGATCAGTACAACTGGAAAAACAAGAGCTATTTCAGTTTAGACACTTTTTTTTTGGTTAAATTCCACGGTTATTGGAATGCTTTGGAGCAATAGTTCCTCATGGCATGCAAGAAGACAAGTGCAAAAACCCAAGCAGGACCAAGAAAGTTTACCCTTTATTTATGCAACAGCTCACCTACGTAATCTAGCAAGGGGGGATTTGGGGAGGAGAGGGCAAATCTCACCTTAACTGTAACTCCCTGTGCACAGCAAACCTCCTCTGCCTCCCCCAGCCCCAGGGGAACTCCAGCTCCTCCAAGTGCCCGGCCGGCCGTGCTGCACACGTGCACGGGATTCTCCACGTGCAGCTCACACACGCACGTGCCCCTAGGTCGGGCACACGGCCTTGCACTGACACCCCCGTGGCGGTCAGGACACAGTGGGTCAGCCAGAAAAAGGATTCTGGACCCCTGCGACTCAGAGGGGAAAAACGGGCACCTCAAAACACAGGCGGTGCCGCGGGTTATGCCGACCTTCTGTCCCCAAAGGGATAAAGCAAGCGTGCCAAGCCGAGTACAAGGGGGGGAAAATTAACAGCAAAATTAAGAAAGGCTTCCAAAAATTCTGCTCATTCAAGACAAATATATTTTTTTTTCCCCACAGGGAGTAAAGTATCAGGTTTCATCCAAATTGCAACAAGAAGTTGATTTTAAACCTAGGTTCAAATTTCCATCACATTTTTTTTTGAGGCCAAATCAACAGTTTAGCAGAAGAAATTCAACTGATTTCAGATTTAAGTCCAAAGCTTACAAGTCCAATCTTGCACAAAATGAAGGAAATCAGTCTAGCAATGAGCACAGACAATGTAAGAGTATTGAGCAAAGGTACAAAAACTTGATCAGATGAACATAAAAAAACTGAAAAGGAAGGCAAGTTAGTATTTTTGATTTACATGGTTATAATGTGGTTGCTAAATTTACCAACTTGCCTACGACATAAAGTAAGAAACCCTTCCAGCTGTGTCAGTAAGTACATAACTTTTATGGGGAAAAAAAGCAGCCAAGAAAGTTCTCTTGTGGAACAGGCAGTGCTGCCAGACAGTTAAAAATCCTCACACCCTTGGACAGTAGTCACATAGCTCATTCTTGCCTTCCTAAGATTTGTATAATAATGCACGCTGCTGCAGAAGTCAAAATTACCCAAACTGAAGCAAGATCTGGAGGTATTTACTCAGTCTTATTTGGGATGATAGCAGCTCCCTAAAACTAATCCAGTTACTTCCAAGAATTAGTGAACAAAGAGGGGGAAAGACAGTATTTTAACAGCATACCTATAAGTAACAAGGCCCCAGTTCTCCATGGCACCTTTATAAAATAAATACAAAGGTTTATTGATATTGATACACACCTCTTCCTAAATGTTTATAATTCAAATAAAATACAGTTCATCAATAAAGTGAGTTACTTTACCAGCAGCAAAATCTGCAATAGCTATGAGATCAATTTTAGGAAGAGGGTAAGGAACATTGAAGTAGTCCTTATAAAAAGGCAGAGTTTTAGCAGCAACCTGTAAGAGATGAGAGGAGAAACTTAGTAAATATTACGTGAACTTGGAACAATTTGTGTAACTTGAAAATTTCTTTACGGCTGAAAGTAGCCCAAGAAAACAGCAGACACAAGCTTTCCTCCAGAAGCTCAATTCCCAGCTTCCAGAGCACGGTGGTTTGCAAACTCCCCTTCCCTCCTCCTCCCAGGCTGCAGCCTACCGTCAGCACTTCTTGTCTGTGGATGGAAGCCTGCACTATCAAATCAAACCAAAACAACTCCAGTAAAATGCATACTTTTGTCATTAAAGACACGAGCTTGTCCACAGGTGACATTTCGTTTACCATGAGGCTGGTCTCCCGGAGCTACTGAAGCAAAAACACCCCCAGAAGTTCTGTGCACATTTACGTGGCCGAGCAGAGGACAGAGGCACGAGCAGCCTGTCGGAGGTCGCGACAGCAGCGAGGGAATCACCCGGGGCACATTTACCTCTAATGCGAACTTTCCTTGTTCTGCTTTGCCAACCGGAGTGTAAACGCGCACTAAGACGCCATCCAGGGACCTGGTCTCTACGAAGTCGTACTCGCCCACCACAAACGCCACCAGGTACGTCGACATTATCGGGGTGCGAGCAAACTTCACCTCCACCAGGTTCTCATCGTCCGGGTACGGCTTGCGGTCAATGACGTTCTGCAACAAGAGAGAATCAGGTTAGGCTCACGGCACCGAGACTGCACCACGCAACACATCCAACTAACGATTGTGGCATTAAGAGCCACACATTTACCAGGGAAGATCTCTGATTATAAAATAGAGACCATACCACAGGTCCCCGCCTAGCTATGAAAAGCCTCATCATATACGGGGGCGTGCTTTTATTATACATACATATCTATATGCACACACAGACTGTATGCTATTACTGGAAAGGCAGCTGAACATGCAAGTTATCAGCTGCTGTTCTCCAAGGAGGATATTACCCAGTTCCAAATAAGGCACAAGACTTTTACTAAAATACCAAACCTGTAACCACATGGTCAGTGGGCAAAGCTCGACTTTACAGGTAACTATGAAGGTTAGTGTTACTGGAACTTAAAAATTATATATATTTAAAAATCTACTTTATAACTCACTTGCCCTTCTCCAGAAACACTTTCCAGAAATATTTGTACCATATTTAAACTAGCAGCCTGAAAATGCCCACTTGTATTTGTGACAGAGGTACTTTTACTTGCACATTTTATCCTAGTTCTGCTCAGAAATTCTCTAGGGCAGAAAACATGCTTATTTATCTCAAGTTATAGCAGCTATATAAACATGCAAAGGCTTATTTTTTTTCAGTCACTCTTAATCAAGCAGCACGTGGCCTGACATATGCTAAGACTTTAAAAAGAAACACACCGCTGTAGTTTGCATGGTGTTTCGATTTTGTGTTAGCATCTGAAATATCAGTATCTTTTTAAGAATTATCTCAATTTAGAGCTGCTTAGTAATAGCTAACAAGATGGACTATATTCCTAATTCCCAAAATATTACCTTTCAAACAGTCAGCTGCCTTTACTATAGCTTTATTTAAAATACAGTTTGCATTAAGAACTTACCATATTTGACAACGCTACTCTGTCTTTAGGAACCACCAATGAAATATCAAATGTTGCCTTAATAGCAGGCTCATCCCAGCAAGGGAAGGCTCTGCGAGCATCAGTAGCCTGAAGGAAACAAGAACATTAACCAAATAAATCACGAGATACTGTTGCAGTAAGAACACACAAAAATTCAGCATATTTTACAGGCAAGAAGTTGGATGCTTGATGGCTTGTCACTGGTGTAGTGTCCTCACTGCTACCCCTTGACCCCTGCATTAGAGCATTTTGTTACTACTGTGATAACTTATTTCCTTTTTTTTTTTTTAAATGCTCTCTGCGCTGTGATGGAATTCTACAGTCTGAGTAAAATTTAGCAGAGTCATGACAGGAGCAAAGCTCAGTCATGTGAAAGCAGAGAGGGCACCCAGGCGTTCACAGCCAGTGCACACAAGACCACCTATTTATATTCTACCACTATACTGCACCCAAAAAATGTTCCATTGGTATTAGGTAAGTACTCTGAGTTTTTATGTAACCAGGCAGATGAAATTACAACATGGTATAAAATTCTGTCATTATGACCAGGGTTTACATAACGTTTGAGCATTATCTGGCTCACATTTATGGATGTCACTAAGATGCTGAGATTAAATCTGAACGTTCCATTAAAAATTAATATATTTCACAAAGGCAAGTTACAGAGATGTGTTTGACCACTTCTAAATAAATAGCTGCAATGTTTGAAAACATCTATTTTATATATACAATGCATCACACATCAGCGTGATCCCTGGCTGGGGAAGTTGCCAGATCCGGAATGTACTGACCTTCAAGGCACAATGTAAAGGATACCTTTAGCTTTAACCAGCCACACTCAGAGCAGGAAGCAAAAAATGATTTTTGAAGTTTGCCCAGAGGGTAGAGCTAACGCTAGGAAACGAGGCCTTTGCTGCTTTTAAGAACAAATCCTGTATTAAGGATGACATTCTCTGAAAACAAAAATATAGCCCGTACCTCAAACTGAGTGACAGCAGCATAGCGTGTGTCTCCAGTAGGGGTAGTATATTTACTTCGGTAAAAACCTTTCATTTTATCATTCAGCTCCCCTACAAAGTCTATCTTTAGCGTTCCCGTCCCTGAAACAGAAACAGATGGGACATTGTTATTTGCACGTGCCAAACAGCACTTTTATTTGGTCTGGACCTGCAGGCCAGGCTGCTCAGCTGGCCCACTGCCCCTCTCAAGTAAGACGTCCCTTAACTCATCTCCACCCATGACTTTTTTGCCAGCTTTCCTCAAACCTTTCACCCTCCTTACGTAAAAATAAGCTCCAGCAGAGCTAAGCATCACAAACAATGCAGGCAAAGCCAGCCCCATCGTGGTGTTTTGGCACTCGATGGGGTCAAATTCCTGTAAGGTTCCTGCAGTGCTCATTCTCATCCTCTAAATACAACACAGCAAACCAGACACCTACCTTGAGCCATTTGAAAAGTCTGATCCTGCAACTCTTACCTCTGAGTAAAGTTTGCAAAAAAGATCGGATAGCTACTAAGTGGTAATAGCATCCTCTGAAATCTACTGCGGAGGCCAAAGTGGAGCACTGGCTGCCTTCAAGCTTCTAAGTCAATTAGTCTCGGGATTTATTCTGCCCTCGATGTCTCAGAGTAAAAGGGGAAACCTGATCTTGACCAGAAAGGCAGCATGCCAATATCACACAGAGTGAAACATTAACGTTTTATCACCCCGGAATCTTTACATTTGTATTTGAAAAGATTTAAATGAAACTGCTTTATTCAAACTGAGGAGCTAAGTTTCAGTCCACAAACTCTGTAGAGCAAAAACCAGTACTTTCAAAAGATTTAGTGCATTCATGCCTAGGAACACTGTGATAATTCAGATTAGCTCTTTCTCAGTAAGAAGAGAACAGATCACCAGTAGGTGACATAAATAGCTCGTGAGCCTAGCGCCCAGGAGCAGGTAAATAGAGTCACTTCGGGTGTTAGAAGCAAGCACCACCACTAACCATTAATGATTTTAGTATCAAAGGAACCTTGCAGGAAAGATTTCCTATGTCAGGAGCTAAGCTGCACTGCCCATTCTGGTGCTATCCATGCACTGAGCAGTCAGCTATAAGCAAAACTTCTGTTCTAGACAGACAGAAGTACAGCAATTTTTTATGCCCCTTACTTGAAATACATTATTTCTACTAGAAAAGGGAAGCCCAATTTAAAACACTTTCAGAATGAACTTCAATCTACTTTTACGACCGACATTTCATTTAAGAGCACCCCTCTTTCAGCCTCCTGCTGACTTTACAGTGGGCAGACTCCCAAGGGAGCAGGGTCCCATGCTCCCAGGCAGTGACTGAAGGGGGGGCAGAGCTACGGCTCCAGCTTCTCGGGGTGCAACTCCTTAAATATGTGGTCGAAGGCCAGAGCACCTAAATACCTCTTACCTTTCTGAAGGGTACTGGGAAAGGAGAGGGTAACCTTCTCATCCTCATTTTGATAGTTGAACCCTGTGGCGTGTACCTCTGAAACAGAGAAACAGACTTGGTTTGAAATGAGACCCAGTGGTGGTTTTGTGACTCCTGAGCATTAAAACGAACCCAATCAGCTGCACCCAACAACACGCTGCAGTTAGTGGCCAAATCAAGGAAGGTTTTGAATAATCTAGAATGATAATTTCAAGCAGCCAAAGAAATGCCACCCAGTGCTGGAGCTGCACCTCACGTTACCTTGCTTCAGACAACTAAATTTAGCACATTTACTTCAGAGCACGAAGCCACAGCCTCAAACCACCACCTCTGAGGCACATCCTGCCTTCCGAACACTGCCTCCTACCTGGCAGAGGGATGTCTGCTGCTGCGTGAGTGCTGACATTTGTGCTGCCCGATTGCAGTAAGAGCAGTATCCTGCACGACACCAAGACAGCTGGAAACAGCCACTACAGCCCTGCAGCGGGATTCTTGCTAATTATTCTGAACAGGATGCTCCTGATTTAAGTAATTTGTGAATCTCAGTTTGAAAAGCACACCAACAGCCACAGCAAGGTGTTTTCATTTGGTTTTAACCACTAAGAAAAACTCAATGTTGATTCTACTTAAAAATTGTCTTCAGAACCACGGACCCACCTTGGAGTTTGTACACCATTCAGCAAGGGCATCCAAAATCAACTGAAATATTAAGCAGTATGGCATTTACACAGCATTTGGATCTATTTGTAGATGCAAACATCTGAACTATGAGGCCAAGCTGGGTAGCTGGGGGAGGGAATCATTACACCGGAATCGAGCTGTCCTGCAGCGCAGAGGTAGCAGAGCCAAGAGAGAACACCTCGTGCTGCTGCCACCTCCCTAACTCACCAAGTGCCACCTCTGCATCCCAAGCGATGTACAACCAGGCTCCTCCAACCAGAAACCTAAAACAGCTGCAGAGGGCCCTGCTGTGCAAGTCCTGCTGTCTTCATCACACCTGATACTTAACCCACTGCCATGACTAGCTGCCTTTAAGGACACAAACCGGAATCAAAACAGATTAGTAGGAAGAGCAACACTTTCTGCCACCCATCAGCACCTTGGACTAACGAGCTGGGTCATCTCGGACACAGCAATGCACCCTTCTAGGGTGTTTAATACAAATACTTGCAATAAAATAATTCTGGCTCTAAAAACATACAGTACAGACACAAGTTCAAGTGAAAAATATCTTTATAGGGTTGAGAAGAACTCTGGACTAACAGTCTGTACTGAGAAGTTGCAAGGTTTACATAAGCTCTAGGTGGGATGGGATGGATCATTTACACTGAATACGTGCCTCAGCCACCAAAATGCCAGCGAGCCTGAGAACCTCCTGAGACAGCCCAGTGCAAGGAGGAGGAAACGCTCCCCTCCAAGCACTTACAGCAACCCCAAAATGTTCCCCCCCTCATTTCATAGTGCTAGATCCCAGCTGCTCGAAGGTCAAACGACGACTAAACAAGTTACAGCTCCAACAGGCTGGAAGCAACCATTTCCTGGGAGATGCTGTGCTCTAAAGCAGCAGAATATAAATGAAAGGTTCAAAGATACACCAACTATTCAGCGCTAATTTAATCCACAGCGAAAGAACCATAGAAAACCATCAGCGATACTTTCTGTAGTTGGAGAGAACTGCTTCTAACAAAGATGTAATTGCAGTAAAAGGCCGTCTGAATTCCTACCACTGGTGAATACAAAAGCTCCTGAAGAGAACAACACAATTTTGGCAGCCGGCTAACTCCGGAGAGTTTGGCACTGCAAGGTTGCAAGTTAATCACTAGCACATTAGTGCACAGTCTGGACCAAGTCGCATGAGAAAATAAAAAGCTGCTGGTGCTCGATGCTTTTGGAAAAAATGAATAAAGAGCAGACCCAGCAGCTCTCCCTAACTCAGGGCACTACGTATCAAATTTTACAACAGCATTTTAAACGAATTACAGTCCTACAAAGTACTTCCTGAAATCGCATGGTAACTAGGCGGACACATCAATTAATGATCCCAATTTCTGCATTACATACCCATAAACGTGGATCCGAGCCAAAGGTTTTAACCAAAGTCAAACGTACATGTATTACACAGCAAAGACAAAGCCGAATGGAAATGATGGAATTATAAATATCAGAAATCCAGCTGACTGTAAGAAATGTTGCCCTACACAGGCAGGTTTGTTGCCCCCCCGTCACTGGTAATCGAAGGCACGTTGGCTTAATGAACCTGTACTCAGCTGAGCTGCTGTGACTGCGCCGCGTGCTCTCTTTGTCTACTCTACCTGCAAATTAAACACTTCAGCTTAAAGCATCTGCACGCTGACATGTCATATGCCATCCTTCTGCATTAGGGCTGAGCTATGCCGATGCCGTTCCTGAGGACGCTCTCAAGTGCTGTCACATCTTTTCGCAGGTCTCAAACTAGTGGTTGTAAAATCCTTCACAGGAGCCAGCAATATTCTCACCTATCTGATACTCCCAAACTCTGCCAGCGCAGCCCAGACCTCTTTAAATAGCCTACCATTACAATTTCTGTGTCACATCAAGCTCCTCTCCAGAAGGAAGGATGAAAACGGGCTTTTCTACAGCAAAGGGAGGTTTCACAACTGGCTTCACAAACCCCGTCTGCTGCAGGCAGGGACAGCAGCCTCACATTCCCCACCTGGCCCCAGCTGCATGCAGTCACTGTGACCAGGAAGGTGATCTGTCTCCGGGCTGCCTTTTTTTTCCTTTTTCCCTTCCTCCTTGTAGAGTTTTCAGTTCTCAGGCAGAGCAGACTCCTCACCCACGTGGCTGTTCTGCAGAAGGAAGGTGAATGCCAACAGGACGAGCCTCGCTGCCCCTTCCCGCAGCAGCACGGTTTTGGAGCACCTCACACCGGGGTGGGACAGCAGTGAGCCCAGGCATTGTGCATGCATTGCTCAGATGCACTTGGGCCACACTGCTTAGCCTGTGATAAGTATTAGTGATCTGTGGTTGTCATTTGAAAAAGTCAGGTGAGGCTCTGGTATAACCACACCGCTTTAAGCACTAGCATCCAGGCACGTCCCTGCAATCCTATGAGGGAAAAAAATAATAAAACAGGTTCTGGCCTTAAAACCTTCTAAAAGATGAAGTACAAATCGAAGTTCACACGATTATTTCTGCTAAAAACATGCTTACAATTGCTTGTAGTCTTCTATACAAAATTGCCAATTACTACTCTGTAAACATCTCTACATTTAAGCAACTGCTTCAGATCTCCCAGCATCTGAAAAATTATCCAAGCTGGACAAAGCCAACGCAATACACTGCTCATGACTCCACCACAATTCCACAGCTCCCTGATGGAGATTCAGGGGGAGCTCAAACTGTGTAACGTCCAGTAGGGATGAAACTCACTCCCTTAAAATTTAACTTTAGAAGCAGCTTGCTCGGGTGAGCCCTTTCGCTTCTTCACCCAGCGAGCAAAGCCAGACATTTGGACTAAGGCAGGACAGCACGCGTGCACCTAGCCGCTAGGACTGCACTGTAAACATTTGCCTACAAATGCTGAAAGCTAGCTTCTTGAAAAACAACAATAATTGCTTGTTATGACTAGCGGGAGAAGCCAAACTTAACTTCAGCAGAAGAAAACTCCATCTTCTCGAGTGGCTTTGTTCCATTACAACATAACTGGCACAAACGGCAAACGCACATCCTTCAGTGACCATCAGTGCGCTCAGTTTTGTAACAAAACAGGGAGTTTTTCCATTCCAAAGTACTGCACGATCAATCTCTTGGTTTATTCTTCACTAACATTCAACCTTGGATCACGTAGCAAAAAATTTTCACTTTGACTTTAAATCTTCAGCAATTGTTCCTCAGCTTCCTGTCAAGTTTTGGGAAATAACCTGGTTTCCTGGCAAATCTACATTAAAATTCCAAAGACCAAGCTCTACCCTCTGCCGTATTCGTCTCCAGAAGAATGGCTAGGAAGAGAAGGAAAGCACAGCCCACAGCTCCAGTTAGGAGCTGCACAAACCAGTGCACTCCAAACTACCAAGGATCATTAGCAGAATAAACCATTCTGCATGAAAGCCAACAGATCAGCTCCAGCAACGAAGGACGGGTGCCTGGTGAACAAGGTCTCTCCTTCACACAGCTGCTTGTCAGAACACAACCACGTTGAAAGAAGCGAGCTGACCGATTGCCTTCTCTTCCCCACTGAGGTGCAGAAGCAAACGGGGCAACAACTTCCCACCAGGGCTTTAAGGAGGAAACCTCAGCAACATTAACTCGCTTTCAAATATTCTGTACAGGCAATATGAAGCAGCACCTGAGTAACCAAATCCAACTGATCTGGCTGATTTCTGCTGCCTCACTGGACTACATTTCGTATTCTGTTTTTGAGACCAGTTATAAAATTACCATCCAAAAGCTGTGCACAATAGGAGCATTAGTAAGGCTGACTCGATCTGTACCAACAGGTGCCAGCAAACAGTCTGCCAACTTCATGCAATTTTACTTCCAAAGCCATTATACTAGTTGGCAGCTTACCAAATGAAAGATATGTTTTAACCCCATGAAGCCAGAGCGTAATTATGGAAAACCTGCAGGACTACACCCCAACCATCGGCGTTCCAGCAGGTTGAGGTCTGTGCCTTTACCACAGCCAGGGTGCTGTGCTCGTATTCCTCCGTGCCCAGCGCCGTATTCAAGCCTATCTGAAAATCAGAACGAAGGAGCCGAGGCCACAGAAATTTATTTCCAGTTTACTCAGTTTAAGGGCAAAAAAAAAAGTCTGCCTTAAGCCCTGCTATTAATACTTCAAAGTTACAAGGAGAGCGTATCGCTGTTAAAGAACATAAAAACAGACCCTGCAGGAGAGGAAAATCAGCTCTGAAAACAGAAAGATAATAAAATAGAGAGGGTGTGTGTGCGTTAACTTCCCTTGACTCGAGCAGAAAGAGATTACTCCTAGGCACTTCTTCCCATTTATTTTCATTTTCTCAGGGATAAAATAAAAAATTAAAAGGTGATCTGGGCCTGCGGCAGAGTGGCAGCTGGACCAGACTGCAGACACGCTCAGCTGTTACCACCTCTCTCGTTATCTCCTCTTTATGCAGTGCAAGGAACAGCTCCAGGAGTGCCCACAGACCCCTGCCAGCAGCTGGGAGCAGCAGGGGTACGGCTGGGGCATGCTCGGGGCAGCCAGCACCCCGCTCCTGCGCTGCCCAAACCTCCTGGCGAGGCTCCTGCTGCCAGCTCTGCCCCCCAGCACAACGCCGCTCCCTTCGGATGGGGGTCCCCGGCTGCTGGAGCACAGCTCAGCTGCTCACAGCTCCTAGGGAGCCCCCCTGTTTCTGTAACACTACGTTAAAAGAAAGTCGGAGTGATTTAAATGCAAAGACTCACTGCAGATGTTTCGTTTGGCAGGTAAAAACCCATCAGCCACAGGACAGTGAGCACTGCAACAAGATCCAAACGGTCCCTGCCGAATCCAGAGAGGTAAGCTGCTGCTTCTCTGGGCGTTGAGAGAAGCACAGCCCCTCTCCCAGCTCTGGGATCACCGTGCTGGAGGCATTTCACCCACCCAGAGGAACACCTTCCTCCTACCTGCCACCACGGCCATGCCTTCAGCTCACAGCCATGCTGTAACGCTGCTTCGTGACACCTGACGGAAAGGAAACTGCCGAGCCTTTTGTTGTCAGACAAATTTCACACACAGCTGTGCCCCACGGAGCACAGAGCTGCGAGGCTCCAAGCAGCGGAGGCTCCACACCACAAGGCGACTTCGCACACCGCCAGCGCCTCGCTCGCTTTCGAAGAGCTGATTTTCCAGATCTTAATCTGTTCATGCTTTAATTGCTGAAACTTCTTTTGTGCCTGATAAATCTCCTCTACACGTAATTGCTGATGACATCAACTACCGAAAGTGTTACAAATAGGCGCTGCTGCTTTTGGTTTTCCAGAAACTTCCAGTCTCTCACTGAACTGTGCCCAGGCAGTGTCTCCTACACACAAACACCTTTTCCATGCTGCCATACGCTAGGGAAATGCTGCTAAATGTCAATTAAGTGTTTTCTGTACTTTTTCAGACCCTCCACAAGGAGTGTTTCCCACTGCTGATACATTTTTATCCAAGCCCTTGGTGCAGATTTTCTCAATGTTGCCATGTCCACAGGTACAGATCAGGTTTTTACACAGTATCTGCTATACAAATAAATAACATCAAAATAATCACCCTTTTGCCTGTGAGGCACAGGTGTGAGAGCACAACAGACTTCATGGAAGCGTGGAGTAACTTTTTGAAGCGTAATGCAAATGGTAGGATGAGAAAAGGTCGAAGGGTAGGCACCTCATTCTGTGCTTTAGAGGTAGGTTAATAGTCCCTGACTATTAAATATTTTTGCAGTTGAAGTTAACTGTTAGCAACAATGCTTCACACCAAAAAGGGAACAGAATAACATGTAAAAACACCAGCAAACAAAAACAAAAACACAATCCTACCTTCGTCTCCCTCTGGCGCATAGGAAGCTGTAATAATGTCAATGTCAGCACAGTTCATCACAATTTGGTTGGTGGCATGCTTCACCTGTAAGAGAAATTCTGTCAGCATCAGGAAGAAACGGTGCACCCTCCTCCACCGCGCTCCCTCGGGTAGGCAGGCCCAGCCTCCGTTTAGTCTCCAACCCCTGCATCGCCAAGTGTTGGAAATAAAAGGTAGGGCTTCAGACTGGCAAAAAAGAAGAGGATTTTCCACTGAGTGCTCTCATTCTTCCCGGAACATGCGCACTCGAGTCGTGTTCCAGCCATCCAGGCCTACTTATCAATACCGTAAATTATTTAAGGGAATGGACTGCCTGTTAAAAATTGGTATGTAAGCCTGACAATGGGGCCCTTGTACGTGCCTGGGAATCCAAGACCAACAAAAATAGATAGAGAGCTGTAGGCTGCCTTTTAGCGACGACCTTCGGGAGACCGTAGTGCAAGTGGAATGCTTTTGAACACACAGCTACATCTTCCAGAGACCAGAAGAAACAACCTACAGCACTGCGTTCCAGGCTGCTGACACTATAGGAACTTTTTAGGTTAAAAACATCTGCCAAGAAATTCGCCTTTACATTTTCCTGAAAGCCTTCCTTCTGCCAGCTCTTGGCTACACACTCTTTGCTTTATTTAACAAGTGGCCAGCTCCCAGCGTAGTAATAAACTGCCTCGGCGTGCCAGCTTTCTGTTTGGATGCGAGGGCTTGAATGCAGAGGCATTCAAATTAAAAATTAATTAATTACAAAGGGGCAAAATATTTGGGAACAAAACTAGGAATTAGACAGAAACTTATGGTTGAAGCCACCCGAAGCACCACGCTGGATACGGCTGGCAATCCTGCTGGGCCAGGGCACAATTACTGAACGTGCCACAAAGAACCTGCCCCCTGCCCAGCTGGGTCTTTCCTTAGAGCATACGGACTCGTGTCCCTTTCTTTTTTTCACTGTTATGACCTAAAAATGCCGCATCAACACCCGTGCTGTCGCCCTGGCTGCCCACGTCCCACCGCTGAGCCCGACGGCCTGTGAGGGATGCAGGCCCCGGGTGCAGGCCCCGTCCTGCAGGGCCAGAGGACGCCTGCTCACCCTTCCAGCACCTCAGCATCAACACATTTGTTACCCGAGAGCCAAAATAATAACCTGCGAAGTGTCACGGCCCAAAGGAACACATCTCCCCCCGTCACAGAGGAGCCGTGTCCAGGCGGGATGAGCCAGCAGAGGCGGGTGCTCGGCCCCGAGCGGCTCTGCCCAGGCTCGCTGCAGGTTCCTGAGTCATTGTGTACACAAAAACAGATCCCAACCTGGCCAGCGACGAGAGGCTTAACAAACCCCACGGTGTAACCCTGCAGGAGTGCCCACATCAGAAGCACGGCCCGTCTAACCCCGCAGTGTGCTCACCCACCTGCCAGCACCGGGTCCCCCACGGGAAGCCGCCCCCCCTGAGGGCGGTCAGCGGGGAGGCTCCTCGGGGAGCTCCTCCATAACCTCAGTCCCCAACTCTGCTTCTAAAGCAAATGTTTATGGTCCATTCCTACCAGCAGAGTCTGCACAGCACGCACCAGGCACGGCACTGAGGTTTTTGCTGAGTGTGGGGAACCTTCCCAAGCCCTGCCACCAGCACGCAGCCCCGCTCGTTTTCTCCACGTTTCCTCTTCGGGGTCATAAAACCAAAACTTTACCTAAGGACCTCGGTGTGATCCTACAGCAAGGGTACAACATACCCGGCAGGCAGGAACCAGCACACTGACAGCTGAAGGGGCTGGGGCTGGACACTTCCAGCAGAGCCTCTGAGCTGTCTGCCCCATTTGGGTGCGTGCAAGCACAGGATTGCAACACCTCCCAGACCAAAGGTCGGTGCCCGTTGGCTTTCATCACAACACTGAGGTCTGGGGGTTTTCAAGGAGGTCTTCCAAAACACAGAAAATCAGGATGAGAAAATCTTTTTTACAAATGTACTTGTAGAGACCTTTATTCAATCTACAAATCCAAATCTCCCTGGATTAAGAATTCACGATGCATCAGTAGTCGTCCAAACTGCAGACAATACTGGATTTAACAATAGGCTTGATCTGTAACAAATGAACTCTTCTGAGGACAGAAGAATTTTCAGCATAGACTGTGCCTGCAAAATAAGAAGTTTACATTTAAGCAGAGACAAATTCAGAGGCTCCTTAGAAAGGCAATTACCTATTCTTAGACTTTCCTTACCTCCTACAAACACCAAGCCAGTTTTACAAAGGAGCACAACGTGCTAGAAAACATTTAAAGGGACTCAGTGAGTGAGCCAGTAGCTGGAAAAATGGTCACCCTCCAGCTCAGAAAGATGTAGGGCAAAATTCCACACAGAGATATGAACAGTGACCACGTACTGTACGGCACACTTCTGAGCCTCTCATAATTCGATTGCAGGGAAAAAAGAAGTTTTCACGTTGGCACACAGGCCCTAGCGTAAGAGCCTCCTCCCTCTGATCCACAAAAATGATGAAGCACAGACACACCTGTAAGAGCAAAACCAAAACAAAACCCTGAACCACCCAGCATACCTCTCCTATGACCATTTTATCTCGTGAGAACCTGCAGCCTGCTCTTAGGCACACCGCGTGCAGCAGGAAGATGAATGAATGCGTTTTACTGCGAGCGAACCTTGCAACCACTCCTACATTTCTGGGAAAATTATTTTCTGGAAGGCAGATATTCTGTTCACGCAGCGTTTTTCATGAACGCCATCGTATTTAGGAGGCAAAGCAGCCCCTCGCTGCATGAGGTATAAGCACTGATGGAACTGCACAGACAGGAACCATTCCCTGCTCCACCTTGCTCCGCGATGTCAGAAGCCCGCTCCTCAGCAAGAGGAGGCCAATCAAGGCAATTTGGTGTACAAGAAGGAAAAGTTGATAAATGCCAACCTCCAAATGGCCACGATGGGAGCAGTTTTGCCATCAGGCTGCCACGCTTAAGAGCAGCAGATGAGCTAAGATCAGTACCTGGAATGCAGGCACCAGGTTCAAAACCCTGAGCGTGTCGCTTCCCACGAAGCTGCAGGCAGGTACCAGAGGCAGGGCTGCCTCGCAGTAAGCCAGCAGACCCCAAACTGTCGACCCCTGCTTCCCACCCCCTGCACATCCATCTTCACGCTCAGCACTTGCTTCTTGGAAGGAAAATCTCACCCAACGGGAGACTGCAGCCTAAGTTCCTCCTGAAAGTTTTCCAATGCAAGATCATTCGAAACAGGAGACGAGCTACAAAGGCCAATTATCTGACCATTATTCATACTACAAAAGATGAAATCACTCTCGCCTTAGTGCTGCACAGCTCCTTTCCCTGCTCACCTCCACGTTACCCTTCCCACTGCGGACACACGAAGCTCGCTGGCAGGAGCCAGCAGCACGGTCTCACCTAGGCTGTTATTCTCAAAGCACGAAACAATGAAGAGGCTTTCAGAACTCTGCCAAACGTGACTCAAAGATGCTGTACAGCTTTGGATTTTCACCAGTTATCAGATCAGGAAATGAACTGATGGGAAAAACAGTTTTAGGACATGAGAAACAGGATTTTGAACGGCCTCAGCCAACAGCAGCCTCCCTGCAGCGAGGGCGAGGAGCACCGCAAGGCACCTCCAGCCACAACCAGGTGACCTCTGGGGTCCCTTCCAACCTCAGTCCTTCTGTGACTACTCTGCAGAGCCACTCACAAGACGAGGGAGGTCATTGAAGTCTTGCTACTCTCAGCCTCAGAACTCTTCCCTTAACGTAGCATCGTAACAAGCACGTGCGTTAGCAGCATTTTACACTCTAAAAAGTCAAAATTACTTCAGTCCTGTCCTAGGATTTTTTTTTTTAAGAATTCCTAAATGCAATGAGAAAAAAAAAAAAAAAGTTTCATTAATTTTCATCTAGAGCAAATTACGGTAGCCGAGTGGTAAACCTACAGATGCCAAGGCTGAGTGGCTCTCTGGAGCACCTCACTGCCTTCCAAGGGGCATCCAACAGCACTCACACAGCAGCCACCCAGCTCGGAAGTGCAGAACTCGCACAGGCAAGTAAATCCCTTTCCAACTACGATTAATGCAATCATCTTAGCCTTGTGAATTACAGAACTGAAAGGGCCCTTTCTGTGGGGGAGAGGAGCAAAGACTTTCCTGCTTTTGAAGCTGGTGGCACAGGGGTACGGAGCCCAGAGCTCCTGGCAGGAAGGCTCCAGCACCCAGCAGGACACCTCCAGCGCTCGGGTCACTCCAATTCAGACCTGATTTAACGCCCTGCAAATGTGAGCTGCTATGCTGGGTAACACGGCCGTGTACTTACACTGAACAACCCCCCCAACCTCAGGGGATGCTGAGCACAAATACTACACCTATCAATGGTTAATTTTTTCAAGGTTTAGAGACACGAGTGTCACAATCAATCCTTAACCGGCGTGCAGCGGGATCAGAAGGCTGCACATCCTTAGCCTAGCAGATACTGCATAATCAACCTATAAAAAGCAACAGATACAGGTTAAACATTGCTAAATATAACAGAGTATCTCTAAGACACATTAAAGGGACTGGGAAGATACTCGAAAGAGCCATCCACCTTAGGTTGTAAATTCCTTCCTGCAGCAAGCAGGTTGCTCTGCAACCAGGGAACACCTCCCTGCCGTTTGTAAGGAGTGAATCACCACCACCCTCTCCAGAGATGGGAGTTTATGTAGTGGTTTGTACCAGGAAGTCAGAAGGCAGCCGGGAACCTTCCTCAAGCTCTGCACCGCTACGCCCTGTGCCGGACAGGTGATTGTTCAGGGCCGTGACAGCACCCAGAGCTTTTCAGAAGCTTAAAACAAACTTTGGGTGCCAGATGTTTGCTCCTGATGCGAGTTACTCACATTTGCCTTTGCAGTGCGCTGCTGCAGACCAGAAGGGCAGCACATCCCCTCTTTGTTCCAGCCCTCCCTTACGCCGTCCCGGAGTCAGGAGCAGAATAGCGAAGCGCTGACCCAGGCAGTGAGTAATACGAGTGCGCTGCACTGATAACTACACCCCGAGAATCAGGGCTGCAATAATTAAATCTCAAGCTCACAGATGAATAAAGTAGATTAACCGTTTCCACTCATACAACACCAAACCTTAATTGTGCTCATTCAGAAGCACCCACGCAAGCCCAGCAGAGCAGTTTGGGACCCCAGCAGACAACCAAACCAACAGAGTGCCCACAGGATCGCACGGGCAGCCCTCGTCCAGCTCCAGATCCACAACCAGCACGCGGCGTCTGATCTCCCACAACCACATCTTGCTCAGTTTTGGCCGTGATAAATGAGCGATTTCACAGGGAACCTGCAAGGACTTTGGGTTTTTAAACTGTGCTAAGTGGCAACGATAATTTAGCAGTTTATGTAATTGCTACATAATTCTGCTGGCTTCCAAAACGTTTGTGTGACCACAAGTTACACTGTTTTAAAATCTCAGGTAACCAGGCAGTATTTAGGCTACCAAACACTTAACGAGCTCAGCTACAAAAGGCTAAGGAATTAAACTGTACCGAGAGACAGATTACTGTATTGTTCCTTTATCAAGGCATGACAAACACCAGACAGAGGGCCAAGCCCCTAACCTGAAAACTCGAAGTACCACAATAAGCTACAAGCACGCATTATTTCTTCTTAAGCCTTTGAAACCAACCTGGCCACTGCTGACGATGAAGCAACAGCTTTATCTTTTGAATCATGAAGGGCTCTACCCTCTGAAGCTTATTTGAAGGCAACGCATAGGAAGTGCAACGTTTATTAGCGTGGCAAAAAGACCAAGTGTTTTAAGTTATTCATACATGCAAAAGCCTGCGTAAGTGTACTGCCCCAAAGCCAAGACTAGGCTATTTAGCATTTTTTTAGGGCTTGGTGCTCAAGTTGAAAGACTTACCAAAATTCTACACAGAAAGCTGCCAAATCCTGCTTAAGGGCTGCGAATGAAAAACACAAACTCACTGATCAAGTGTTTACTTGTAATATCTTGACTAAGTATTGCAGCCTCCACTAATTCCAGTTTGCTATTAAATATGCAAAACAGCAAACACTTTTGAAGTACATAATGAAGTTTCCTTAATTTTGTCATTAATTATGATTGATTCCAGTGTCAAAGTTGCAGTACTCACCCTGCAAGTCAGAAAGCATCCTTCCTTTAAGCATCTGAGGCAGCTTATCATTTGCCTAGCCATTATCATACTGGAATGGGACATCTATCATATTGGAGGGGCTAATAATTATACTTAATTATATATAGAAAAAGATACCTGGACCTTCAAGAGTAGGCCACACATCTAATACTTAAATTCCTTACCCAAAACTTTGACGATTCAAAGGTCGTGTCTTACTGTTAAATTACTTTACCTCGATGCGTGCACAATGCTCTCAAGCGTGCTGAACACAGAACCCCTCTCTGATGAACTCCACCTTATTAGAAGGTACTGGTAGCAAGGGCCAGCAAGTCCCTAATTGAACCAATTAGATCAAAAAGCACAGAACTAATTTATTTTCTAGACTCAATCCCAAGCCAGTACCAACCAACCGGCACGCGCTAGCACGTCAGGGCTAAGCAAGCCGTTCCCTTGTACAAAAAGCACCGTGCCCAGCGAGCAGGGTGGCTGAGCCGGTTGTTCTTCTCCCCGTGCAGGTACGGAGGGCAGCCTCTTGTTGTCTGCAACGCGCCTTTACCACGCTTTGGACACTGGTGGCTGGACCAAACCTCTGGGTTTGCTCGAGGCTCGCCAGCTCCACATCCACCTCCCTGCACCTCTCCTGCGCTTGGTGTGCGAGCAGCTGGGGGGGCAGCCTCGTGGTTCTTCAGTCTGCGGGGTTGGGTCACTCAGAAAATTGAGAATAAAGATGTAGGTTTTAGGCACGTATTAAAACATCACCTTATTTCTCCTACTCCTGCCGCGGGCACACCACGCTCACCGGGTTCCTCACAACCTTGAACCCCGGGGAGCAACGCTCGGCCTCGTGCCCTGCGCGGGTCGGAAAGTCCATGGCTCCGGTTGTCAGGTGGCGCCCGCAGCTCTGGGAGCTATTGAGCAATCCCCACCCGGAGCAGTTCAAACATCCCAACGGGGACAAACCCCCGGCGCCCCCCGCCACCTCCCCGAGCCCCCCGCCTGCCCCGACCCTCGGAACCCACCCCCGGCCCCCACAGCCGCCCTTGGGCGCTGCTCCCTGCTCTGGCTTAAAAAGCCGCGCTCCCCCCCCTCCTCCCCTCCCCCCCAGCGTTATTTTTAACCGGGCCGATCGCAGCGATCCCGTTTCCAGCGCGGCCCCGAGGCCGGGAACGGGCGGCCGGGATTACCGGGGATGGGGCCGGGAATCGATACCGGCCGCACCGGGGGGGGCTGCCCCCACAGGGAGCCCCCAGCCCCCAGGACCGGAGCCGTGGGGCCCCGAGAGCCGCTCGCCCCCCCCGGCCGCAGCCCCGCAGCGTCACGAGGCCGGGCCGGGCCCTACCGGGCGCCCCCGGTGCTGCCCCGCCGCGGGCCGCGGCCTCGCCCCGCTCCCAGCCCCGGCAGCGCCTCGGGCCCTCCCCCGGTAGCCGGGGAGAGGGGGGGGAGGGCTCCGGTAGCACCCGGGGAGCCCCCGCAGCTCCGTGGGGCGGCTCGGGGAGGACGCGGAGGGGGCCGGGGGCAGCCCCCGGGCCCCGCCGCGCTGCGGCCTAACGCGGCCCCGGGCGGGCACCGGGCAGCCCCCGGCCGGGCCCCGCGGCACCGAGCAGCGCCCGCGGGGCTGCAGCGGGGCCGGGAGGGGCGGCACCGGGCGCCCCCCCCCCTCCGCCACCACCACCGCCACCGCCCCCCCCCCTCGTACCGGGCCCCTCCCGGGGGCGGCGGCGGGGCGGGGCCGCCGGGCTGCGGGCAGGGGGCGCCCGGTGGGGGCCGAGGGGGTTGGGAGGGGGGGGTGCCGGTACCGGAGGCCGCCCTGCACCTGCCCGGCCGCGGCACCGCACCGGGGGCTGCCACGGAGGACGGAGGGGAGGGACGGAGGGGGGGGGGGCACCGGGGGTCGTCCGGGCCCGGCCGGGCCTCACCTGCACGGCGGCCTCCAGCTTGCCCTCGAAGGTGAAGTCGATGAGGTCGGGCTTGAGGCACAGCCCGTAGTTGAGGGGGCAGACATCGGCGGGGAGCCGCTCGAAGGGCCGCTTCTCCGGCATGGCGGGGCGGGCGGCGGGGCTGCGCCCCCCCGCGGCGGGGCGGCGGGCGGGGGGGGACGAGGAGGAGGAGGAGGAGGAGGAGAGGAGGAAGAAGAGGAGGAGGAGGAGGAGGAGGAGGGGAGGGGGAGGCGGGCGAGCAGCGGCAGCCGCGGGGGTTCCGAGCGGCGACGCGGCGGCCCCGCACCGACACGGGCGGGAGGGAGGGCGGGAGGGAGGGGCGGGGGCGCGCGCGCGCGCTCCCGGCACGAGGCGGCCCCGGGAGGGGAGGGGAGGGGGGAGGAGGAGGAGGAGGAGGAGGAGGAGGGGGAGGGACGGGGGCCGCGCGTGCGCGTGAGCGCGCGGGGCGCCACGCGGCCGCGCACGTAGCGCGGAGCGAGCGCGTTGCGTAAGCGGCGGGGGCCGCGGGGCCCTCCCGGGGGTCCCGGGGGTCCCGGGCCTGGCTCTTGGCTCCGCACGGGCCCGGTTCCCGCCGCCCCCGCCCGTCCCCACTGCCGGTGGCCGCCCCCCGGGGCAGGCCCTCAGCACCAGGGCCCCCGGTGGAGAAGGTGGGGGCCGGCCCCGGTGCCGCCGACCCCCGGTTACGGAACCGTGGGAGCGGCTGGGAAACGGCCCCGGGGCCTGCAGCAAAGCCCGGGGGGGGCGAGGGGACGGGGACGGCGAGGGGCGAGGAGCGGCGCTGCCCTCGGGCCTGCCCGGGCAGCTGCAGGGCGCGGGGCTGCTCCCGGCCCTCGCCTCCTCCTCCTCCTCCTCCCCCCTGGGCCTGAGCTGCAGCAGGGGGAGAAGCAGAGCTGGGTGCTGCGGGGATCCCAGAAAAAAAAAAAAATAAATAAATAAATAAAAAAGGGGGGCTCAAGGTGCTCACAGAACCCTTCCTGGCCAAACTCACGCTCACTCATTCCCATTTCATGCTCCCAACCATAAAAAGCCTCAGGCTGTGGAGCAGAGGGGAGCTGCTGGGCCCTGCCCTGAGCTGCAGGGAGCTGCTGCCCACCCTGGGGGTCTGCGGCCCCTCGGGGCCCGGCCGCGCTGCTGGGGTCTGTGGAAGATGCTATGTCAGGAATCTGCCTTCAAAAGCTGCGCACACAGCACAGCGAGCGGGATTTACGGGGCAATAAATGTCCCAAGTGGGTGATGGTGGAGGGCGGCTGGCTTTCGTGACAAACGCCAGCAGGAAGTTTAAAAATTCTTAATAAAGGCTTTATATGGGAAAAAAAAAGAAGGGCAAAAAATCGAATTCCTCGGGAGGAGCGGTGCTGCCCTGGAGGCCCAGCCCTGCCCTCGCACCCAGCCTTGCTTGGGCTCTGGGTGGGAGCCGCGGCTCGGGGTTCAGCTCTGCCGGGAACCCGGCTCGGGGCGCTGACCTACTTCAGCCCCGCGCCGCGGCTCTGCCGGGGCCACAACCTCACAACCTCCCTCGCGTTAGGAAGGAAGCACAGCTTGCTGGGGCAGGAAAGCATTTGGCTGTTAATTGCTTTCTGCCGCTGGATATCACAGTTGCTCCTTTTCTTCTCCTTCCCCCCCCCAAAAAAAAAAAAAAAAGATTTATTTTCGCTAAAAGTGACATCTCGCTGTTTAAAATATAAGCTAGCGCCAAGCAGGGAGAGGGTGGGGATTTGCTGAGACCTGGAGGAGTCTGCGGCACGAACTGGGGCATGGAGAAAGTACAGACGGATCTTAGCACATCATTATAAAAACCAAGCAGCTGATGAGCGTGGGTTCAGCTGGGGCTTCTCGGGGCCGCATTGTGCTACAGTGCCCCGAGGAGAGGGAAGGAGACAGCGGGAAGCAGCTGGAGCCGTGCGGGGCTTTGGGAAGCTCTGCAGGGCTCCGGGTGCCACCACCCTCCCCGGCTCCTCCGGTGCCTTTCAGCATTGCCACCGTCCGCGGGGACACACGGACAGGGGCAGGGCAGTGGGACAGACGGCACCCCGGCCGGCAGGAGAGACCTGGCAGGGCAGGACGGCTTCTCCCCGTGCTCCTCTCCCCAGGGCCAGCAGCGGGATGAAGGCAGGAGGGCGGTGGGGGGGATGTCTGGGGGCTGTGCCCCCCACCCCGTGCCGCTCGGTGCTGCTGCTCGTGTGCCGGCCGAGCCTCGCCGCACCCCCGGGGCTCCCTGCCGCGGCGGCTGGCCCGCGCTGCTGCATTGTTCGGTGACAGATGCTGCTGTCAGCAAGAATCACGAAGGAAAGAAAGGAGGAGAGGAGGAGGAGAGCCTCCGAGGAGACGCCCGGGGACGCTGCCGCCTCTGCCGTGTCCCGAGCAAACCGGGCTCGGGGGGGCCTGGGGCCGAGCGGACGCGGTGGCTGCCAGGGGCTGTGATGAGCCCGGATCCTGCGGCCACAAATTGCTGTCAGTGCACTGGCTTAATTAGGGAAACAAGGGAAAGAGGGGAAAAAAAGAAAAAAAAAAGAAGAAAAGAAGAAAAGAAGAAAAGAATAAAAGAAAGATCCTGGAGAGCCTTTTCTTTTCTTCTCTTTTCGCATGGGTTTTTGGTGTCCCTGTGAGAGCGGGAGCAGCCGCAGGGCAGGGGCTAATCCTGCCTCGCAGGTCCAGCCGCGGCTTAGGGCAGGAATCCGAGGTATTTGGGGGCAGGGGACGGCGCTGGGGGCTGCGGGCGGCTCCGGGGCTGCCCCCAGCACGAGGCCATGGCAGGAGGGGCTGGCAGCGGTGGCGGTGGGTTGCGTGCCGGCCTGCCCGCTGCCCTGCCCGCTGCCCCCCCTGCACCCCACAGCCCCGGGGCGCGTTGCACAAGCACCTCTGTGGGGCAGGGACAACACCAACGGGGCCAAAGCCCTGCCTGGAGGACGGCGCGGCCTCCTCACGGTGCTCGGGGCCTGCCAGAGCCCAGCAAAGGCCCCGACGGGGCAAAATGGGGGAGTTCTGCAAATGGGGGGGGGCAGCACAGGGCCACCGTCAGGGTGGTGGCCCCTGGAGATGCCACCAGCCTCGCTGGAGCCGGTCCCTGTCCCCTGGCTGCTGTAAGAGCCCCCCAGTGGCACCCAACCCCCCCCCTGCACCCCGTCCCGGCCCCTACTGGGGGGGCCAGGCCCCGATAGTGGCGTGGGCTGGGATCAAGGGTCCCGGGCACAGCAGGGCCCTCACTACACATTAACCAGCTGTCCGGCGGGGGGGCTCAATCCCGGCCAAAATCAACAGTCCCAGGGCTGGGAGCACGGCCGGGGGGGGCGAGCGCAGCCCTGAGCCTTCCACGCCCCCCCCCCCCCCGGCCCCATCCTTTGCTCCCCACTGCCCTGGGGTCTGCGACATGGACCAGGCTGGGCCGAGCCGAGCCGGGCGGGGGGGCGGACGGGGCTGAGCCCCCCCAGCACCACCCCTTGCATCCCCTGGGGGGGTTGCGTGGGGGCCCTGCAGGCACTGGGCACAAATGGAGCCCTCACAGCCCCCCCCAACCCTGACACCCCCCTGGCAGGCAGCCCCCCACCTCCAGGCAGATACGGATGGAGGGGCCGGGGGGGGGGGGGCAGAACCGGGGGGGATCACACAGGGACATCAAGGACATCGCATGGGGGGGCTGCACGGCGCAATGGGGTGTGCACTGCGCCCCCCCCCCCGTGCTGCAGGGGGGCTCCTGCACGTTGGCAGCGGTGCACGGGGGGGGGGTGCTGGGGGGGGGCTGCTCCCCGTGCACGGTGCATGGGGGGGCAATGGGGGGGGGGCTGCTCCCCGTGCACGCCGCAGGGCGCTGCAATGAGGGTGGGCGCCGCGCCCCCCCCGTGCTGCAGGGGGGGGGCTCCCGCCCCGTGCACGCGCACCCCGCTGCGTCACGCCCCCTCCCCCCGCCCCCCCCCTCACCCCCGGGGGGGGGGCGCCTCGCGCCGGGGGCGGAGCCTCCCCCACCCCCCCAGCCCCGCCCCCCCCCCGCAGCCGATGGAATTTTCCACTCGCGGCCGCGCGGGCTCCCGACGGCCCCGCCCCCTCCGCGCGCCACCGCCGGGCCCCGCCCCCTCCCCTTCAAGCCCCGCCCCCTCCTTCCCGTCGGGCAGTGCGGCGCCAAGATGGCGGCCGCCATGAGGGCGGCGGGCCTGGGGCTGCTGGGCCGGCGGGTGCGGGGCGCCGGGGGCGGCGGGGAGGGGAAGGGAAAAGCCCGGGGGGGAAGGGCCGGGGGCTGGGGGGAGGCTCCCGCTCCGGGCACGGTCCCGGGGGGGCGTTGGGCGCGGTGCCGGCGGCTCCGGAGGCGTGAGGGGCCGGCCGTTAACGCTTGGCCTCCCGTTCCTTTCCGCTAGGCCTCGGCTCTGCGCCCCCCCGGGGCCTCCCCTCCGTGCCTCGCCGTGCCCGTGCGCACCAAGCGGCGGCTGTTCGTGCCCGACTGGGCCCGGGAGCTGTCCCCGGCCGAGAGGGAGGGCCGGCTGCGCGCTGCCGCCAGGGCGCTGCCCGAGGACCGCCTGGAGCGCGCCTTCTTCCTGGCCTGCACAGGTACCGCGGGGCGCCCCCCCCCCCCGGGGCCGGTTCCCGAGGGGCGATCCCGTAGAGGGAGGCAGCCCCCCTGCTGCAGGTTCCGTCCCCTGCTCTGCCCCGTGTGGGTGGTGGCAGCGGCCCTGCTGCTGTCGGCTGTGTGTGGGGCTGTCGGCCCCTTCGCGCCCCAGGACCAGCCATGGGAGGCCGTGCTCCCTGCTGCTGGGTGCCTCGTCCTCGTATCCTGGGGCTGTGTGGGAGAGGAGGAGAGCAGGTGGTCTGACACGGCTTGCTCACAGTGAGAGGTGCCCCTGTCATTTGTAGCCACACTCTTATTTCATCCTAATGATGTTTTCAGGGAGGAATTCTTCTCCAGCAGCCTCTGTTATCTTCATTATGCAGCATTTGGCAGTTTTTGAGCCTCCCGACCTCTCTTCTCTGTCTTGCAGCTGATATTATAGACCCTTATGTCCCTCCTGAGGGTGATGCCCGCATGTCTTCCCTATCCAAAGATGGGCTGAAGCAAAGGGTGGAGAAGCTGAAGCAGACCGCTGCCTCCCAGCTAGCGTATGTACCTTCCTTTTAATTAGCCTGTGGTGTTGAAGCCTTGCCCAGTTCTGTCTCGCAGTGGTGAGGTGGTGTGTTTGTTTACAACACTGCTGCTCTTGTACCATTTAACCAACCCTCCTTGGTGTGAGAGGGAATGCACAGCGTCTGTCCTGGCACGAAGGGGTGCAATGTGTACTCATATTCCGTGGGTTCTTTGGGTTTGCAGCAGTACGTCCCTCTTAGAGCACCTAGAGATTGTGTCAGTGGGGAGGGAGTCTCTGGTTCCCAGTTGCTCCCTGGGAAAAGCGGCTCTTGAACTGGTAAGATTCTCACCTGAAACACTGAAGTGTTTTTTAATTGCTGCAGAGCTTTCTTTTTTTCTTTATCTTCAGTCTGCGGAAGGTAAAGGATCATGTTCCGGATTTCAGCACAAAAACCTTCCCAGAGAAGGCGCAGGAGATATTCATTGAAGCTCATAACTGCCTGGCAAAGTAAGACCTGGTCTCTGACTGATGTGGTTATGCAGGACCGGCTTCTTTTTGCTTATATGCTCTGGTTTTCTTCCTTATCTTTCTAATCCTTGTGCCTCCTCTGCAACGAGTACTTCCTTCTGCTGCCCCCATCTCTCTGAAGAGGAGGTGGCATTGGAGTTTTGGGAATCAGTGCTATTAGCAGCTGAGCTGGTGGTTGCTGCTGTTCCGCATCATGCCGTGGGGAATGGTTTGGAGGTTGAAATGATGCTCCCCTGACTTGCTCTGCTTTGTAGAAGTGGAACAGATTTCAGAAATGCATCATTTTTGGTTACAATTCCAAACATCAGTAGAACACTTAGGCCATAACTAGCCTCCAAGGGATGCTGCCATGTCTTTCCCCGAAGTCTTGCCAGCCAGCTACCATTCAGGTTCTGATTCTGTGTTAAGATCACAGCTGAGAATCTCGTTTTTCTGCTTTGCGGGTGGGTTATAAATCTTCTGGAGAAGCAGGAATTTGTGAGTAAGCCTCTTTACAATAAGTGTATTTGAGTAACTGGGTGTGTTTCACTTGCAGTTTTAACAAGCAGAAACTTCACTCCCTGGTGACAGAGCGCTGCTACCCGGTAAGTTTATCTGGGCGTTAGTGTGTCCTTGGTTGGGTTTAGAGAGCCTTAAAGAGTGTGGAAGGGTTGACAAATTGTCTCTTTTCTTTTTTCCCCACCCGAATACAATAAAGACAGTGGGGAGACAAAGCACAAGTTTAAGGAACAGCTAACGAACGAGTGCCTCGTTACATGCAGGAGTTTGCTTGTTCAGTTCACATCCCAATGAAGTTGGTGCCGACTTATTTGTCCTTTTCAGGACATGGTCCGTGGCAACAGGTACAAGACCATCCGCTGGAGTTTTGTTGAGTCTCTGGAGCCTCCGAGAGTGGTCCACATTCGGTGCAACAGCATGGTGAACCCCAGTAACCTGTACGGCCAGGTGACGGTGCGGATGCACACGCGGCAGGTACGTCCCCCTGCCCCCTTGTGTCTCCTGACTGACTCCAGCCCGGGGCCAGCCCAGCGTGTTTCCTGGTTCTGTTACAGACCCTGGCTGTCTATGACCGGTTTGGGCGGCTGATGTACGGCGGGGAGCAGGTGCCCAAGGATGTTCTGGAGTACGTCGTATTTGAGAGGTATCTGGTCAACCCCTACGGCACATGGAGGATGCACGGCAAGATTGTTCCAGAGTGGGCTCCACCAAAGGACCCCATCATTAAGGTAATGCCACCAAGGGCAGACACCAGCTTGGCCTGTGGCTTTGAAACATAAGTTGCTAGCTAATTTTGGACAAAACCAGAGCTGAGCTTCCTGTACTGGGCTGGTGGTGCATTTATTTGCAAGCAGTCCCATTTATTACCGTGGGATTATCAGCCTCTAGCATCTCTCACGGTGGCTAGTGAATGTTACAACTGCTAGGCACTGGGTTTAGTCCCAGGAGGGTTTTAAGCCATCTGATTGCTCCTGTACCTAGCCTAATTTTCAGGGGTAACAGGACTGAAGTCTGTAAGGTGTTTGAGATCTCTGTCTGGAAAATACAGAGAGGTAAAATACATATTCTAGGGTAACCTGGAAGATGTAGTAGCAGACCAATGGTATTTGACAGGTAAGTGATAATTCAGGGCTTCACTGCTCCCTGTACTGCACCTGGCAAACTGAGGCAGGTGCTCTGCCCTCCTGTGTGACAAAACAGGTCCTGGAGAGGCAGGAGGTGAGAAGTGCAGTGTGGTACAATGCGGGTAATACCATTCCCTGCTCTGTCCTCCCTCCCGCTGCCGCCATCTGGTCATCTTCCTGTGCACTGCCACCACCTCCTGGTCACCCTTTCTCACACTCTCGTTACAACAGTTCTGAGCTGCTCCGCGTTGTGCTGATTTCTGTCCTTGCTGTTGCAGACGGTGATGATTCCCGGCCCAGCCTTGGATTCTTCACAAGAGATTAAAGAACATAAAGAAGAAACTTCAGAGCAAGTACAGAGGCAGCAGTAAGAACAACCCTGAAGGAACAAAACGGAGAATGTCTGTGGAGGGAGCTGGCTGGGTGTAGCTGTGCTTTTCAACAAAGCAGCTTCAGGAACGGACTCCACTCACTAAGAAATCGCCTTGAAAGGAGGGAAACGGAAGTGGGAGAGGATTCAGATGAGCTCTAAGAGCTTTCCTCTGTCCAGATAGACTGTGCTGTGTCTTAACCTTCTCTGTGTAGTAGGTATTGGTGCAGCAAGCACACTTTAAATCAGGTTCTCCTGAGTGGGTCCTGCTGAATGGGTGCTTGTTAACAGCCGAGCTGTAGCACAGCACTGATAATTTAATAAATTTTTTTGACTCCTGAGGTCAGTGTTTGTGTCAATTCATGTCAAAAGGCAGCATTTCTCATAGCAGATGGGTTTTGGTGCACTTGTTCCAGGTGCTCTCAAGTTCAGCAATGGGCTGTTGTTAATGAGCAGCTGGCACCATCCTGTGGACACGATGACATTCACATCAGGCCCTCTGGTTTAGCAGGCTGTGTGAGTCCAGAAACATACCCAGGGGTTACCTTTTTCCACAGCTGCAAGTAAGGCAGTGTGCTGCTGATCTGTTCTTGCTTTGCTCAGGTAGCTTCTGTTCACACCTAGTCACAAAGCAGCAAATTCACTGGTCATCAGATAACAGCATTTCCTTTTCCAGCCTCGTACTGCTTTTTAATTCAGCCATTTTCAAGAGCTTGTGAGAGTTGAGTGCATTTTTTTCTTCCTTGAGACAGATTTTACAGAGCACGCAGTAAGATTTATGGCTCCTTATGCTTGCAGAGTTGTTCAGTGTTGCTTGTGAATGATGTTCCTTTGAAAGGGCAGAATCCCATCTCTGCGCTCAGTTAGGAGAGGAGCCAGCGATGGAATCCCTTTCATCTTTTTGGAAGTCAGAGGGGTGTCACAATCTGTCTGCCTTTCCTGCAGGAGCCTACTATATCGAGCCTTCTGCCTACGCTTCATTCATGAGCTGGAGAGAGATTCAGTGCTCCAGCATATGTGAGCTGGGGTAGGAACAAAAATAAACGAGCGAGCTGCCTGGTCTGTGTCTGCTGTGACTAAGGCAGTGTAGAAGCGGGTGCGGCTGTGACTGCTCAGCCGCTTCCTACGGCCACGGTTCTTCAGCTCAGGCTCTGAATGAGAGGAGTGTTCTCTGGCAGTGGCTGTTTTTTTTGGGAGAACAGCATTTAATTCCAGTGTAGCTCCCCCTCTCCTGTGCCAACCTCTCTGACTACACTGCTGCTGTTCCTGGGTGTCCTTTGTGGCCTCGCTGCTTTCTGTTGTAGCTCTTCCTTAGATGTATTCCGTACGTTGCCCACAGCCCATAAATCAGCCGAGCGTGCACGCTGAGGATAACTTTATTTTCTGTATGTACACTTACTTACACACTGCGTGACTTTGACGTTCGGCACTGAGGATCACAGCACACAACAGCAACGCCACTTTAGGGAGAGAGGAGGCAAACGGAGGGATGGCAGGACAAGCCCCGAGCCCCAGCCTTGCAGGGAGATCAGAGAACAGAAGCATTTGCTTCTGTGCCTCTGTTTTTGGTGTGCTTCCACTCAAATGGAGCAGAGGAACAAACCTGGGGAGACTGCTGTGCTGTGCTGCCCGGGGGGAGCAGGGGGGAGCGGGACCTGCACAGCCCGCAGCGTGCAGCCCAGCTCTTCTCCTGGTGATGGGATCAGCGCTGCCTCGTGCCCTGGAGCTCGTTGTGCCCCCATGGCCTCAGCACCTCCCCTGTGTTACAGGACCTGGTTTCCACCTCTGCCCCCAAAAGGGGTGTGAATACAGCAAGAAATTGAAACGGGGGATGATAAAGGCATCCCGGCTTCCTACAGGAGGGCAGTAAAAGTGAAGGCTGGGGAGTGCCAGCGGAAAGGGTGATGGAAAATCCCCCCTGTGATGGGAAGGCGAGCTCTGGGCATTGCAGATGTGTGTACAAGAGACGTAGCCAGCAATAACGAAGTGCTTTGCAGAGTTAGTGGTGTAATTAGTTAAGACAAACACTTCTGGGGAGCTGTTCTCCTCCCCAGGGGCACCGTGGCTGCCCTGGGCTCACGATGACCTGCTCCAGCGTGCAGGGGCTGCCGGCTCCCCCCGCTCTGAATTCCCGTGGTGCTCGGGAGCCCAGACCCTTGCTGAAGGCAGCCCTGGGCTGTCCCCAGCCCTGGGTTTTGGGTCCCCATGCGGGCAGGTGGCGGGATTCAGCTCAGGACTTTCCCTGCACAACCGCTGCCAGCTGGGGCAGGCGAGCTACTCGTGGTCCCATGGGCAGACATCGGGGCTGCTTTGCCTCGTGCCCCCCTCTCTGAGCCCACGGGGGCTCGGGCTGGGGTCTGTGCTGTCCCCCTCCCATGGGCACACCGTGGGCGCTTTTTGGGTTTCAGTGCTGGGGGCTGGGGGAGCCTCCTCTGCCTCCCAGGGACAAACCTCAGCCACGCTGGCACTGGGGCTGGGGCTGCTGCTGGTCACGTGTGCTTGCCGAGGGAGCCCCGCAGCTGCCCGCAGGGGCTGGGAGCCCGGCAGGACGCGGCGCAGGGGCTTGTGCTCAGCCTGGCCCCCAGAGCAGCCCCCGGCCTTCGGTAGGGTTGGTGGAGACCTGGCCACCGGCTTCGGGTCCCCGTTCCCAGCAGGGGCTGCTCCATCAGCTCCCAGTTTGGGTGTGGGGATCTGCAGGGCCTCGGGCTCTGCTGCTTCCCAGGGACAGATGTCGGCTCTCCGGCTCTCCGAGCTGTCCCACTTCTTGGACGCCTCTCTCCCCGTCCCAGCTTTTTTGGGGGGCTCCCCCGTGCCCAGGCTCTCCCAGGGGCACACGGCCTCTCGCTCGCTGCTCCCCTTCTCCACCGCCTTGGAGGCTCCCCGGTGTTGGGGCCGGGGTCTCGCCTCCCCCGGGGCTGCCCCAGTTCTCTCAGAGGAGGCTCCTTTCCGTGGCAGAGCTGCAGCCGCCTCCCAGGGGCAGATTTCAGCTTTATCCCCAGCCCCCAGCTCCTGAGCCTCCCAGGGACAGATCTCCGTGCTCAGGGCTCTCCCTTGGGGCAGCGCTGGGCTCCCCAAACCCGGGCTGTCCCAGGGACAGACCTCGGCCACGCTGCTCCCGGTGCTCCCCGGTTTGGTGGGGGCAGCTTTTGGCAGCTCTGGGCTCTTTGTGCCCCCCATGCTCTCCCAGGGGCAGACGGCCTCACGGTCCCAGCTTTTTGGGCTGTCTCCGGTCTCCTTCAAGCCACCTCGCTCCGTGGAGGTGTTCCTGCTCCCTCCGGCCCGACCGCCTCCGTCCTGCCTCAGTTTCCCTTTATCCGAGGGGACAGCGGCCACCTCCCAGGGGCAGATCTCGGCTTTGCCCCCAGCCCCCAGCCCCTGAGCCTCCCACGGGCAGACCTCCGCCTTCGGGCTCTCGGTGCTCTGAGCCTCCCTCGCTGCGGGCAGCGCTGGGACCCCCACGCGGGGTTTTGGGGGGTCCCAGGGGCTCACAGCATCGCTGCCACCCCCCTGCAGGGACCTGGCCGGGCTGCCCAGCGCTGCCTGGCGCCTGATGCGCTTCTCCCCCCGCGGCCCTGCCCTCAGGGCCTGCTCTGCCCTTGGCTGCTCCCCGAGGGGGGCTGCAGCCGCCCCCCAGGGGCAGATTTCTGCCTTCGGGCTCTCTGTGCTCTGGGATTGCTTTGCCTCAGCTCTCGGCCCCTCCAGGCTCTTCCCAAAGAGCTCAGCGGAGATCTGGGTGTCCCTGCGAGCCGCCCAACCCCTGTCCTCTGCCAGCCTTGCTTTGCTGCCCTCGGGTTCCCCCGATTTGGGTTTGGCGGCTGCCGGGGGAGCCCCACGCGGGTCCTGGCTCCCCCTTCCCTTCCCCGGTGGAGCCGTGGACACCTCCCAAGGGCAGATTTCTGCTTTAGCCAGCGGCTCCTCCTCGGCTTCCCACGGGCAGACGTCGGCCTTCGGGCTGCCAACCTTTCCAGCTTGGGTGGATGAGGGGCACACCGAGGCCCTCGCGCTCTCCGGGCTCTCGGAGGTGACTTTTGGCAGGTCCGAGCTGTCGGGAGCTGCCCGAGGGGGGGGCAGCTCGGTGCTGGCGCTGCCCCAGGGCCGGCTGGCTGCTGGCTGCCTGCCCCCCCCGTCCTGCGCCCTCAGCAGACCCAGGGACCGGGGCCGGATGCTGCTGCCCCCCCTGAGCAGCCTCCCCCCGTCCTGCTGCACCTTCCCCTTCTCCGGCTGGGGCTCCCCCACCTCCCAGGGGCAAATTTCTGCCCTGGGGGCCGGCCCCCCCTCCGCACTCTCCCACGGACAGACCTCGGCCGTCCTGCCCCCCCCGCTGCCCACTGTCCCTGGGGCCGCTGCCGGCAGCTCTGGGGGCTTTTCCCCCAGCTCTGCCCCGGGCCCGACGCTGCCAGGACCCCCATGGGGGGGCCCAGCCTCACCCCCGCTCCCCTCCCAGGGGCAGATCTCTGTCCTAAGGCCACCACCCGCCCGGGCCACCTCCGTGCTCCTGCTCCTCGCGGGGAGCCCCTCGGTGCCGCATCCCTCCCTGGCACTGCGGGGGCCGGGCTGGCTGCCCCCCTTCCCCAAAACCTTCTTGGGGCTTCCCCCCCCAGCAGCTGTTGCCTCCTGTAGTGCCAAAGCCCCCGGGGGGGCACCCAGGGCTTCCCAGGGACACACCTCAGCCCTCGGCCCCGCAGCAGCCGCGCTGTGCCCGGGGACCTGGGGGCTGCCTGTGCCCAGTTCCAGCGGTGGTGGCAGTGGTGGTGGTGCTGGTGGTGCTGGTGGTACTGGTGGTGCTGGTGGTGGTGCTGGGGTTTGCTGGGGGTGCTCAGAGGTGTCCCCACGGCTGCTGCTGGGCGAGACCTCGTGCGTCCCTGAGGGGGTCTCTGGGACCCTGCCGGTGTCTGTGCTCCCCGGGGCAGCGCCGGGCTCCTCTCCTCCACCGCCTCCATCCGTGGCCGTGCCGTCCTCCTGTCCCTCTGCCTGTCCCCCGCTGCCCCCGCAGGCTGCGCTTTCCGACGTGGAGCCGGCGTTGTTGTTGTGCTGCCAGGGCACCGCGTCCCCCTCCTGCGGGCTGGGCTTGGGGCTTCCATTTGTGGGGCCTTGGCTGCTCCCCCCCGGAGAAAAAGTCGGTGTCCCTGCCAGCTTGGGCCTCTCCCTGCTGCTGCCCCCATCTCCATCTCGCCCCTTTTTCCTGAGGCTGCCCTCGCTCTCCTTCTTTCCTTTCAGGCTGTTTTTCCCCCTGGAGCGGTTCAGAGCCTTGATGGCCAGTCCCAGGCTCTTGAAGGTTTTCTGGGAGGGTGGCTTGAGGCTCGGGGGGGCCACCGGGGTGTCCCCAGGGGGCCCTGAGGCTGAAGGCTCGGCGGCTTTTTGCTTCCTGCTTAAAATCTCCTCCTGGATCAGCTCCCAGGGGCAAACCTCCGCGGGGATGGAGCGGGCAGACTGCAGCCGGCCCTGCCCCGCCGGGGGGGGTGCTCGCCCCGGTGTCCCCTCAGGTGGCTCTGGTGGCTCCGCTGTCTCCCTGCTGTCCCCAGCGTGGTGCACCAGGCTCTGGTACCGCATGGGGGGCGGCGGCGGGGTCTTCCTCACCGCCACCCGCACCCGCCCCGAGAGGTGGGAGCCGTCGACGCTGCTGCTCTTGGTGGGCGCGTAGGTGACGTGCTTCTGCGCCTTGCCATCCCCTGGGGGGGACGCATCACGCGAGGGACCCCCGTCGGCACGCCCAGAGCCAGCTGGCAGGGGGGCATCATCCATCCCAGTGGCTGCAGCAGCTTGCTCAGGGGGTGCCTGCTCTGTGGGGCGCCCCGTGGCCGGGCGCTGCGTGGTGCGGTGCTCAGCTCCCCACTCAGCATCCCGCCCGTCCCGTGCCGCCCGGCTGGCCACCAGCAGGGCCTCGTCCCGCGCACCGGCCACGACGCTGAGCGACTTCAGCAGGAGGGCGGCGCGGGGCTGGGGGGGCTGCTGGTGCCCCGACAGGTCGTGGGCGCTGGCTGACTTGCACACGAGTGGGGCGGCGTCCAGGGACTCGCTGTCCGATTGCCCCGAGCCTGCTGTGGGCACCACCGGGGTCCCCGGTGCGGTGTCCCCGCTGGGGCTGTGGTCGGGGGAGCCACCCTGGGGGTCCCAGGCTGGGGTCTCGGAGCTGCGGGATTTACGCAGGGCGGCGGCGTGGTGTCGGAAGCCCCCGTCCCGTGCCCGCAGGCTGGCGCTGCCGGTGCTGGGGAGTCGCTTGGCCGAGGCGCGGCGGCTGCCGGGGGTCCGGAGCCGCTCCTCACGGCTGCCCCGCGGGGCCATGGCCTCGGGCAGCTCGGCGAGGCGGCGCACGAGGGAGCGGCCCAGGCTGCGGCGGGACCCGCGCTTCTTGGGCAGGTGGGGGTTGTTGGCTGCCATCCTGCGGGTCTTCAGCACCTCCAGCTGCGCGTAGAGCTTCTTCAGCTCCTCCTGCGCGCCGCGGGATGGGGACACGGCAGAGAGAAGGGAGAGAGGAGAGCACGTACAACGGGACCGAACGGGGCCACCCTGCAATTCTCCACCTTGGTCCCCGGAGCCACGGGGCCGGGCTGTGCCCACGTCCCCCTGCTGCTGCTCTGCCCGCTGCCCGTCCCCACGAGGAGGTGGCTGCAGGGGACAGGGTGGGCTCCCCCCCCCCCAAGGCCCGTGGCCGTTCGCCCCGTGCCCCCTCCCGGCCGCTGCATCCCCTTCTCCACCCTCTGCTTTGCATCAGGAGAAAGACCGCAAAAGGCAACTCTTACTCTGCGTGGGGCTGCATAGCTAGCGTCAAAAGAAGGTCCTGAGTGTGCCACCCACCCGAATGTCATCGGGGTCGAGACTGCGCTCGCTCCAGGCGGAGGCGATGCTGCTGTTGAGGCAGGAGCCCGAGCGCCGCATGTCCAGCTCGTCCTCGTAAACCTCGGCCGCGATCTCCTCCCGCAGCGGCGAGCCGGCGTGCAGGAACTGGGGGCAAGGGGCGAGCTCGCCGAGGGGCCCCGAAATCCTGGAGAGCCCCCGCCCCGTGTCCCAGACCCCCGGACAAGGGGGGAGGTGGTGTAGGGCATGGGGCAGGGCCAGGTGTTACCTTTGGGATGAAAATCAGCGCCAGGGTCATGGTGACGGTGCTGTGGGTGTGGGCGAAGAAGAGCAGCAGGGTCCAGTCGGGGTGCAGCGAGGGGACCACGACGAACCTGGAAGGGGCAGGGGGGCAGCGTGGGGGCACCCCCGGGGGGATCCCAGGGGGCAGCTGCTGGCTGCGGGGCGTTGCTGCTGGTGCTCTGCATCACCGGGGCCAGGGATCTGTTTCCAGCCCCGTTTCCAGCCCCGTGCCCTACCTGGCCACGTGGAAGGCGGCCGAGATCATGAGCTCGTTGTGCAGCGCGATGCCCATGTAGCGGGGCTCGTGGAAGGCGGAGGGCACGGCGCGCGTGGCGTAGCACAGGGAGCTGCCCCACAGCAGGAACAGCATCTCGGCTGCGGGACAGAGCAGGGGCTGAGCGCCCGGCCCCGACACCCAGCTGCGGGGACTCCTGGTGGGTTCTGCTCCCCTCTGGGCCCTCCCTGCCCTGGGTCGCATCCAGCCCAGCACATCCATCTGGGTGCTGCTGGTACGTGCTGCAGATGGAGCTGGGAGAGGTGCACAGCATCCATGGCACAGCCTGGCACTGGCAGCAGGACGTGCTGCTGCTGCTGGGCACTGCGCTGGGCACCAGGGCATGAGCTGGGGGTGCTTGGAGGGAGGGAGGCAGCTCAGACCCCCCAGCCCTGCTGCGGGCTCGATTGGATGGATGAGGAAATCAAAACCCTGCCTGCTGTCTTAATGGGATGGGGTCCTGGGGTTACGGGGAGCAGGGAGGGGAGAGGTGCAGGCAGGGATGGCTGTGGGGGGTGCCGGGGGGGCTCTGCTGGCGCTCACCGACCACCATCATGTAGTCCCAGCGGTCGTGGCCACAGATGTAGAAGTGCAGCCCGCGGGCGGTCTGTGTGCGGACGACCAGCGGGATGTTCTTGTCGACGTTCTCCAGCATCCCCACGGTCCAGGCCGCCAGGAACCACAGCACCAGGAGCAGGATCAGCCCCAGCATCTTCAGCACCCACCCGCTCGACATGTAGGGCACGCGCTGCGCCGTGCGGGCCAGGAACACCCTCAGCACCCTGCGAGGTGCAGGGGGGGTCAGATCCAGGCTGGGGGTCCCCAGCAGGGTCCCGGCAGCCCCCCGGCCCCGCTACCTGTACAGCTTCAGGGCGATGGTGCCGTAGACGGTGGCGAAGCCCAGCATGCGCACCCAGCGCAGCACGATGCAGCGGAAAATGCTGGGCTTGAAGTAGAGGATGAAGACCTGGGGGGTGGGAAGGAGGGAGGGGGTCGGTGGTGGTGTTTGGTGCCGGCTCACTGTGACGTGGGGGGGGGAAAGGGCAGGGAGGTGGGAAGCAGCGACCGGGGGTGCCTGGCCTCCCGCCTCCCCCTCGCTCCCCGGCAGCCACCGCAGACATTTTGGGAGGGACAGGGGATTTGGGTTGGGATTAATTCTGGTGGCCAGCGGGAGAAAAGGGATTTGGTTTCCTGAGCAGGTTTATCCCACAGCCCCCGGAGCCTGCGCCAGCACAATTAACAATTAGGTGGAGCCGTGCCCGTGCCCTGCCCGGTGCCAGCTCTGCCGGATGGGTGGGACGGCAGCTCGGGGCTCGGCGCCACATTTTGGGGTGGGATGGGGGCTGGTGGGGGGGCAGCCCCATGCCGGGGCTCGTGGCTGTGTATTTGGGGTCTGCAGCCTAACGTGGAGCCATGGGGCCGCCTGTCCCGGCACACTCTGAGCATGGAGGGGGGGGTTCAGCGTGGGGCCGGGTACTCACGGGGAAGTAGAGCAGGAGGGAGCCGAAGAGGATGGTCTCCAGCAGGACGACTCCTGACGCCCGGATCCTCTGCGGGGACAGGGCCACGTGAGGGCACAGCCAAGAGCCCAAGGGTGCCGGAAGGGATGGAGCCCAGGGCAGGGACACCCACCCCGGGACCCCCTCCCTCGAGAGCCCCCCGTCAGGAGGCAGCCAGGTGGGGGGACACGGGGCGAGGGGAGCAGCAGCGGGGGGACCGGGCGCAGCCCCGGTGGCGCTTGCCTTGCTCCTGCGGAAGTGGTAGGAGACCAGCATGCTGAGGAACACGGCCAGCATGCAGGAGGCCTGGCAGGACAGGATGGCCGCCCGCAGCGCCCGGTCCTCCTGGATCAGACAGGGGGTGTCGTCCACGCAGGTGGCGCATCCCTCGCGGCAGGGCCGGCACGCCAGCCGGGGACCCCCATCAGCCGGCACCGCGCTCCCCGCCACGCCTGGGGATGGAGCCGGGGGTAGGTGAGGCCCCCAAAACCCCCCTGTTGGGTATCCCAAAGCCCCTGCAGCACCTGCAGGGGCTGCAGGGTGAGAGGGGGGGCCCCCAGCTGGGTGCTGCACCCACCTGCCTGGGTGCCGACGGCCACTCCGCCGGCCCCGTAAAAGCCCGGCTTGCACCGACACACGTACTGCCCGAGGACGAAGCCGCGGCTCTCCTGGGGGACGCACTGGGGGGGGGAGACAGGCAGAGGTGCACGGAAGGCATCGCCCCGCACCCGTGCGCTTCGCTGGGCTCCCCCCAGCCCCGTGCGCCCCCTGGCACCAGGGGCTCCAGCGCAACCCCGGCTCCCCGACCCTGCGCTGTCCTCCCCCATGCCTGCCCCTGGAAACCAGTGGTTAAACATTTAGGAATTAAAAGCCAGAGCCTGGCCCCCAAATCCCTCCCTAAAACCTAAATGGACACCTAATGCAGCACAGAGCACTAATCCGGCCGCGCGGCTGGGCCGTGACGGCAGCGGCCGTGGCAGCCCCGCTAATCCCCCGCTGCCCGGCACCGGGCCCGGACCCTGCCCGCGCCGCCAGGCCGGCCGGGAGCTTTTCTGGGTATTGTTGTGTGCTGGAAAGACGCCTGGCACGGATCAGGTCACGTCCCTCCCGAGGGAATTACTTGCAGGGAGGAAAAGTGCCTGAAATAGAAGCTGGTGAGGTGCCGCCTGCGCGGGGACAGCTTTGGGACGGCGTTTCCCATAACGGGGGCGGCGAGTTGTCACCCCATAACCCCGGCAGTGCCAGAGCCCAGCTCCGTGGCACGAATGCTGCCCCAAACTGGGACCCTGCAGGGCTTGATGTGAGCGGGGGGCATTGCTGGGGCACCTCCTGGTGGGCACAGCTGCAGGAGCGCTGAGGGCCACCCGCGGGGATGCTGCACCCATCGGATCCCAGCCCCCGGAGCACCGTCCCCGCTGCCCCCGGGTGGGCAGCAGCCGGGTCACCCCGCTGGCTCTGCTGGAAGATTTGCACAATAAACCCCGGGCAGGGTGCGAGAGCAGCTGAGCGGAGCAGATGGAGCGGCCGGCGGGGGATAAAGCTCATCCCGCAGGGAGGGACGGGCACAGGGACGGGGACGGGGACGGAGATGGGGATGGTTTGGAGAGGAGCAGCCCCAGCCCCGACGGATGAGAGAACGGAGTGCCACAGTGCCCCAGGTGCTGGGACGGGTGCTGGGACCAGCGGGGTGCTGGGTGCTGGGACCAGCAGGGTGCTGGGTACCTGGGTGCTGTTGAGGTCGCAGCGGTGCGTGCCCGTGAACCAGCCCGGCCCGCTGGCGCACTGGTCGATGCCCACGTCCCGCAGCTCGATGTCCACCCGCACGACGCCCCTGTGCAGGGGGACGGGGTCAGCCCCAGGACACTGGGGAGCTGGGGGGACTCAGCTGGGGGGGGTGCTGGGAGATGGGGACACAGACCCGGGGGACACACTCGTGGTGCTGGACGTCCCCCCTTGGAGCTGGGTCTGGGGGTTTTAGGGCTGGGGCACAGACAGCCGCGGGGGCCGGGGAGCAGCGCGGTGCGGGGACGTGCAAATACACACGGACACTGGTGTGCACACACGCACGAACACACAAATGCACACGTACATGCACACGCCTGCACTCACATCCCCCCCGATGTGCACAAATGCAGGCAGACACACACACACCCCGGGGCTGCTGGCACACGCTGCAGAGAGGAGAGCTGCCCTGCACCCCATCCTGCACCCCACACCTCACCCTGCACCCCACACCCTGCTGCACACAACTGGTGCCCCACACCTGGGGGCGATGCCTCCTGCACCCATCACCTCCACGGGGCACCCCCCAGCCCCCTGCACCCCATCAGGCCCCCTGCACCCCATCACCACCGGCACCACTCACTTGAACTCGGGGCTGAGGTCCGGCTTGAGCCCGTAGAAGGCGGAGGAGAGCGTGACGGCCCAGGCGGGCAGGAATTTCCCGTCCCGGCACTCGAGGAACGGCGGCGACCACCGCACGTGGCCCGGTTCCCCCACGTAGCTGTCACCCCGCTGCCATTTGGGGGTCTCCATGCTGCGCAGGTCGTTGCTGAGCACCCTCTTGCGGAGCTGGGGGCTGCGCTGTGCGCGCAGGGCGTTGAACCACTCGTTGTCCCAGCTGCGGTTGCCCAGGCTGGGGGCGGCGGCGGAGACGTCCCGCAGCCGGATCTCGCCCTCGCCCGCCGTAGCCTGCAGCATCAGCCGGGGCTTGGCGGCCAGCGGGTGGGCGTCGAGGGCCAGCACCGCCCGGCGCACCCAAGGGTGCCCCTCGGCCAGGCTGCGGACCAGTGCCTGGTACCACTCCACGTCCTCGGCCACGCTGGCCTCGCGGATGTCGTTGCTCTGGAAGAGCATGTTGAGGAAGTTGGCGGCCTGGGCCAGCGCCTCGGGGGCGGCACGCAGGGCGGCCCGCAGAGCCGGGGGGGGGCCGGAGCTGGGGGCCCCCGCCACGATGTCCCGGCTGCAGTTGGCACGGGCCAGGCGCTGCGCATCGCCCGAGCGCAGGAAGGCCAGCGCCGCCACCGAGCCCTCGGCGTCCCCCGACGGCCCCGGCTCCGACGTGGGCACCCCTGGGGGTGGCAAGGCCGGGGGCTGCTGTGCCCCCCCCAGGAGCAGCACAGCGTGCAGGCACCAGAGCAGCGGCCACCACCACGGCCCCATGGCCGGGCTCAGCGCAGCCCCCCGGCACCCCACGGCCGGCCCGGGGGGGGCATGGTGGGCACAGCGCCCGAGCCGGCCGGGAGCCCGCTGGGCTGCGCTGAGCCGCTCTCCGCCGCCTGTTTTCCTCCCTCCACAGACGTCACCGGCTCCAAACCGCGCTCAGCCGCTGGCGCTGCCCGCACGGAGCCCCCCCGCCCGCCCCCGCCTGCCTCCGGTCCCGGCCCCGCTGCGGGGAGCCCCCGGCCGGCCCTGGGACCCCGCTCCCCGGCCCCTTGGGCTGCCCGTGATGCAAGCGCATCCCAACAGGCAGCCATGGCAACCGTGCTGCGAGCATCCGCATCCACATCCCGCAGCCGCATCCTGCACCCCGCGGCTCCCGGGGGTCCCAGGGGTCGGTGCTGCAGCGCCCCAGGCCCCGGGGAGGGGGCCGTGGTTGGGCTCCCACCGGACAGAAGCCCAAAGTCCCTGTTGTGGGGCAGGGAGGGAAATGGGGGCACACGGGGGGCCCAGTGGGGCAGGGGGTGCTGTGCACCCAGACCTGCCCCTTGCTCCCCACTCCCCAGTTTTGGGGTGTCCCAGGTGCCACGCAGCGCTGCCTGCCTGCAGGGGGGAAACTGAGGCACGGAAGGCTGGTGCAAAGCAATGGGGGGGGGTGCTGCTCCCTGGCCTCCAGGCAGGCGCACGGGAGCTGCTCCCAGTTCTGCTCATCTGGGGGGGGGCTGCCCCGGGTGCCTGCGGGAGCCGTGCAGGAGCCGCACAGCGGCTGTGCAAAGGACATGCAGCAGCCGTGCAAGGGGCATGCAGGAGCCGTGCAGGAGCTGTGCAAAAGCTGTGCAGGAGCCATGCAGTGTGCAGAGCTGTGCAGGAGCCGTGTGAGTGCTGTGTAGGAGCCGTGCATGAGCCATGCATGAGCTGTGAAGGAGGCATGCAGGAGCCATGCAGCAGCCATGCAAAAGTGGTGCAGCATCCGTGCAAGTGCCGTGCAGGAGCCGTGCAAAAACTGTGTAGAAGCCATGCATGGGCTGTGCAGAGCCATGCAGCAGGCATGCAGCAGGCGTGCAGCAGGCATGCAGGAGCTGTGCAGAGCAACACATAGCAGTGCAGCCCCGTGCATTGCCGTGCACCCCGGTGCCTCCCGGTGCCCCCCGGTGCCCCCCTCCCGTTCCGTCCCGCTCCCGCCTCCCCCCCCCAGTTCCCGCCGCGCCCGCACGTGCCGTGGGCGCGAGGGGGGCGTGGCCTCCCCGCGATGGGCGTGGCTTCGGAGGGCAGGGGGCGTGGCCGGCGGCGGAAGTGCGGGGGCGGGGCGGCGGCGGCCGTCGCCGGGGCGGAGGGAGGGGCGGCGGCGGCGGCAGGGGGGGGGGGCTCCCGCTGCGGGCCGGGCCATGCGGCGGCCGTAGCGATGCAGCGGGCGGAACTGCGGGACGGGGAGGCGGCGGCGGCGGCCGCGGCCTCGTACCGGGTGCTCAGCCGCCTGCTGGGCTATGGGGCCGCACCGGAGGCGGGCGCGGTGGCGGCGGGCGGCGGCGGCGCCGTTACCGGCGGGGCGGGCGCGGGGCCCACGGGCCCCGGCGGGGGGCGGCTGCCGCTGCCTCTGCCCCTCCCCGCCGCGGCGGCGGCGCTGCCGGGCGGCGGAGCGCTGCGGGGCCCCCGTCCGCCGCCGCAGCTGATGGTGTTCCGCAACGCGGCCGAGGGGCGGCCCGGCGAACCGGAGGACGGCGGCCCCGCGGCGGGCGGCGGCGGCGGAGAGGGCCCGGCGGCGGCCGGCACCGAGCTGCTGTGCCCGCGGCACCGCTGCGCCCTGGAGCCCAAAGCGGCGGCGGCGGCGGCGGCGGCTGCGGGGCGCTGGGGGCCGCCGGGGGGGCTGGAGCTGCAGCTGGCGGCGCTGGGGCTGCGGCCACCGGGGCTCGGCCCCAAGGGTCCCGGGGGGTGCCCGTGCCTCGGGCCGCCGCCGCCCGCCGGCCCCGCCGCCGAGGAGACGAGCGATGCGCTGCTGGTGCTCGAGGCGCTGGAGCCCGACGAGGCCGGCAGCGGCTCGGAGGAGGAGGCGGGGAGCCCCGACGGGCAGGAGCCGCCGCGCGGAGCCGCCCGCGCCACCGGGAGGAGCGGGACCGGACCCGGTGCCAGCCTCGGTCCCGGTGCCGGTGCCGGTCCCGGCCCTGTGCTGCCGCCGCCCGGGGCAGGCTGCAGGAAGGGCTCGCTGCGGGTCCGCCTCCGCCGCCTCTTCCGCACCAAGAGCTGCAGCGGAGGCTCGGCCGCCGGGGACGCCGCCGCCGCCGCCACCGGGAGCCGCCGGGCCGGGGACCTGCCCGCCTCGGCCGGGAGCCTGACCGATGTGTGCGGGGCCCGCGGCCGCGAGCAGGAGGCGGGCAGGTACGGGACGGGACGGGACGGGATGGGATGGGATGGGACGGGACGGGGGGGGCACCGATGGGGGTAATGGGGGGGGCACCGGGAAGCGGCCGCCCCCGGTCTGCCACCGGCTGCGGGACCGGGGAGGTCGGGGGGGGGTCTCCCGGGGGGCGCGGGATGCTTCAGGCTGGGGGAGCAGCACCGGGCAGACTGCTGAGGGGGGTGCAGGTGTGGGGGGCCCGGCCTGGGGGGCCTCCACCCCCGGTAAATGCACCCCAAGAGCGGCCTCTGGGGATGCTGAGCCACAATCTGGGGGCTCCCGGTGCCAGCCCCCGTTCCCTGCTGGGTTCCTGAGGGGCACGAGCCCGGCATTTGGGCTCTGGCCTTGGTGCTGTGCAGGGTGGGACCCGAGGAGGTGCTGGGGGGCCTGATCCTGGCACCCCTGTGTGGGGCTGGCTGCACTGTGGGGCTTTCCATCAGCCTCTTGCTCGGCTTCCCTGCACGGCTCAGAGGCCGCAGCGTTGGTCCAGCCTGGGCTTTGAAAGCTGCCCTTTGCCGGTGGCTCCCGTTCCCCCGAGAGGCTGGCACGGGAGGGCACGGCGGAGCCACCGGGTTCGTGGGCTCCGGCAGCAGCTGGCCCTGCACAGGGCGCTGAGCCTGGCACCGCCAGCACCGCCTGCAGCAGCGTCTCCGTCCCGTGGCTGCTTTTAGCAGCTGCCCCCTGCGTCTCGAGGCGCTGGGGTCAGTGTGGGTCCTGGATCACGTTGGTCTGAGTCGTTCACGCTGCTGTGTGAGCCTGGCTGTGCTGTGCTCCCAGTTCCAGCCTGGTGGCACCAAGGGGAGCGTTTCTGCAGAGGCCGTGAGCTGCTGGATGCCAACAGGAGAGGGCGAGGTGCCCTGGTGCTGTGCCAGCCCCGGCTGTGCTGCAGAGCCTGCTGCACCTCCGAGGGCCTCAAACTCCTCGCAGGAGGCAGGGAGAACCCTGCTGGGGCCTGGCTGCCTGCTTCTGGCCCTCCTGGAAGCAGCATTAAAGAACTGGATGGCCCCGGAGCGCTGTGGGGCTCCCAGGCAGCATCCCTCCAGGGTGGGCACGAAGCCCCTGCCAGGCTGGGCCCCGAGCTCCGGTCTGTGCCCACCGGGTGCTTTGGCCGTGAAGCTGTCATGGGGGGCAATGAGGCTGAAATTTCCCCCGTTGCAGCAGGGGAGGTGGCTTCCGAGGTGGGACAGCCCCAACTGCAGCGGCCCCTGGCCCGCAGCTGCTCGGAGCATCCGAGTGTGACCTCGTGGCAGGGTGCCGGAGTTTTGGGCACGGCTTCGTTTCCCACGACCAACCCAACGTGCCTCCACCAGCAGCGTGCCAGCTCGCCTGTAGTGACAGTGTTCTGCTAACGCACTTGTGGTTTTGTCACTCCTCACTCTTCTTGGTGACAAGAGCGAGGAGCCCGCAGGACTTCCCCGTGGTGGGCTGCTGGCTGCATCTCCTCGCAGAGCAGGAGGGAACCGTGGCCCTGCCTGGGCTTTCCCTTTTGCCGGGGAGTTTCATGGTCACTGCTGGGGGAAGTGCTGACTTCTCACGCTCCAGCGTCGTGGAACTGCTGTGCTAATTAGGATTTGAACAGAGGTTAGTTCAAGGTGCCTGCTGCAGCTGTTGTGGTTCGGGGACTTCTCCGCTGCCTCCAGCTTTGGGAGCCCCCTCGTGCTGAAGAGGCACGGGTGATGTGAGCGATGCTTTGTGTTCTGTGGGGTGCTGGTGGGCCCTGGTGCTCGGTGTTGGCCGTCCCCTGCCCGTTAACGGGAACGGGGTCAGCCAGGAGCCGTCCGTGCTGCTGAGTGTGTGGCTCCCCCCTGGGTGCTGCTGGTGAATATTGCTCTTGGCCTGCAGTGGATTTATTCTGGCTGTGCCTGGACATCACAGAACCAGCTCCCGGTGTGTGGAGCTGCATCCCGTAACGCCAGGCCTCGAGGCAGCACCGGGCAGCTCTGCCTCCCTCCTGCACACACGACTCAAAGCAAACCGGCCCCGGCTGGGCTCTGAGGTGTGAGCATTTTCACGGATGCAGCCTTGAAATCCTTACACTCTGGGAGAGAAGCCTCACATTCCACGTTTCATTTCCAAGCCGTTTTGGTAACGGTGGGGTGCCGGCATTGCTCCTTCCCCTCTGCTTTAGGACGTGGGAGCAGAGCAGCTGCTGTATTACAGGGTTTGCTGCTGCTGGCCCGCAGCGTGGCTTCGTGTCTGGCTGGTGAGTGGTGAATTGCTCCCCTTTGAGGGCAAAAAACCAGCCCTGGAGTAGGTACGAGAGGCTTGGCATGGAAACGCTTCCAGGCACTTCAGTGGGGTTTTGTGTATCGAGGCGCTGAGTTCTCTCAGCTCGTCTCGTGGCAGTCCTGCAGCGTTGGTTGTTTGCTCACAGCTGAGTGACCTGGAGACATTGCTGGAGAAGCACTCGGGGTGCCCTGCGAAGGGTCGGGGCGCACCCACCCATGGAGCAATCCTTCTGAGCGGGGTTTTTGGGTTGAGATAGCAGAGGTTGGACAGCTCCTGTCTCGTTTTTGGTTTGTGAGGCCATGTTCCCCTGCTCACCCGAGCTGTGGGGCCGTGCCCCCAGCAGCATTCCCTCTGCCTAGGTCTGTACAAAGCCCTTTGGTGCTGCAAGGGCTGGTCCCCTGCGTGGGGACAGCATGGGGGTAGCTGCAGCCTCGCTATAAAATCTGTTTTGGGAAGGAAGCTCCGGAGGAATTGCGGCTGTTCTCGGATGCCCATCGGCCTTCTCAGCCGTTCCCATCCCCTTTGATGCTCCAGGCTCAGCTTCCCGGCTCTCCGCCGCCTCCCGGCAGGTTTTGGGGAGGTGGCATCCTGCAGACACCACGCGAGGGCATTCGGTGTGCCGGCCGTGGGCACAGCCCGGGATTGCGCAGGGCCCCGACCTGTTTGTCTGAGAGGTTTGGCAATGCCTGGTCCAGAGGCACGGTGAGGAGCCTGTTGTGAAACAGCCGCTTGGCTCCGGTTACGATACTTGCTTGGGGTTTTTCTTTCCAAAGGCTTTATTAATTACCTAGTTAAGAGATTTGCTTAGTGGCAGGACGGAGACCTAGCTTTACTGGTTGTCTGTCCTACTTAAGCCAGCGCGCTGCTCCAGGAGCCGAGCGAGCAGGCGGCGTTGGGCTGCCTCGAACCCCGGTAAATCCTGGTGAAGGCTCTCCCAGCCTGGGAGATCAAACGGCGTTTTTTCTTTTTTTGGGATGCACCGAGCCTCCCCATCCCTATTCATGATGTTTTTTTTTTTTCTTATTTCCCACAGGAAACACAGACTGACAAGAACTCAAAGTGCCTTTTCCCCGGTTGTTTTCAGCCCCCTCTTCACAGGTAAGGATTGGAGAGGTGTACGGTTGGGTCTCGCTGCCCCTCTCCTCCCCTCCTAAGCCGTGACCCTGGGGGCAGCCCCGGTGTCCTGCGTGGCCTCAAACCCGACCCAGGAGGAGCTGCAGAGGACGGGGATGTTTCACATCAGCACTTTGCAGTTTCTCCTGTGGAGACGTGGGTCTGAGCTGTGCCGGAGGCGAGGCTCCTTCCTTCACGGGGGTGTTTTACTCCGGTGGTTTGGGGGCTCCCTGTGGGGCTCGGGCTGTGCCCGTGCGCCCCTCCTGTGGTCCGAGGGGAGCCAGCAGCTGCGGGGCTGAAACCGCCCGGTGGGGCAGCAGCTCCCCAGCAGCTGCCGCTCTCTGCCCGCTTCCTGCTGGTTTCTGGCCTTCCTCTTTCTGCTGGGGGAAGCTGGCTGCTTTATAAATGGCACGAGGGGGAAGTCCTGCGCTGCTGGCGGCTGATACCGAGAGCCTGCTGCTCACGGTCATGTGCCTGGGGCTTTCTCAGTGAGAGCTCCCCAGCTGCGGGGCTCGGGTCCTCCGTGGGTGCCTTAAAACCCACAGGGAGCAGGGCTGGGGGCACGAAGGAGGTGTCACAGAGCTCAGGAACAAAGTGAACGCGTGTCGAGGGGCTTGCTGCAGGGCTCAGGACTTGCAGGTTCTCGTGGCTCCTTCAGCCCTGCAGGGATGGAGTCGTCGGGGGGTGATGGGGCTGTGCCGGTGCCGCTCTCATCCCGGTTCTGGTAGCAGGGCAGCGTGGGGAGGCTGCTCCCTGCGAGATGTGACTGGTTTTGTGTGTGCCACACGTGTGTGTTCAGCAAATCCAGGCTGGTGGAAGCAGAAGCTGCTCCCGGCACCGTCAGCTGTCGCTAGGGGAAGCTGCGGGCAGGGATCTGCGGCTCTCGTGCCTCCTGCTGACGGCGCTCCGTGGCCGTGCGTGCTGAGCGTCCCGGCTTCAAAGGAATATTTAACAGAGGGGAGAGCGTGGGGTGGGCAAGTTCCTGCTCTAAATCTGGGAGGCTGCTTTAATTGCTAGCTTATCCCATTAAATGTTCTTAAAATGGCTCGTGTCAGTTTTTGCAAGCCGGTGGAGTGGTGGCGGTGTCCTCCAGGAGCTGTTCCTGTGCCAGCATCCCCAGAGCGAACGTGTCTGCTCTGTCACCGCTTTCATTTGTTGGTGACTTCGGCCTTACCCAGCTGAGGTCTGCGTGTTGAGGATTTCTGAGGCTGGGGCTGCAAAAAGACTCAGCTTGCTTGGGGTTCCTGGTGACTTTCCTCCAGGTCAGCGCGAGGGCCGAGCTGGGGCTCACAGAGGTCCTTGGGGAAGCTGTCCCTGCCTCCAGTGACCCCTTCTCGGGTGTGCTGGGCTGCAGGGGCACGTGGCTGCCATCGCTGCTGCTCGGGGAAGGGTTTGAAAGCCGGGCTGCTGCAGCCCCCTTGGTCTCATCACACTTTGTTTGTGCAAGGCGAGGCGCCCAGCCTACGTGGCCGCTTTATTGGTAGGGCGTGGAAATGAAAGGCTGGCTGCGTGCGTGTGCACCCACACCCATCGCTCCCCCAGGGAGACGGTGCCGTGGATAATAACCAGGCCTAAATACCCCTCGTAACGCTGCTCATTAGCAGATAGGCCTTCCACAGGCAGGGGGGAGCTGAGTCAGTGCTGCCCTGCGCGACAAATACCCGGAGGTGCTGACCGAGGGGCCGGGGAAGGGTTTCCATCTGGAGCAGATTTGGGGCTCTGAACCCAGGAGTTGAAGTCTGACAGTCCCTGGGACCGTGGTTCAGGTGTGTGTGGTGCTCTGGTGTTGGTTCGTGACAGCTGGGTTCGATTTTGGTATTTTGGAAAGTTCCTTGGCGGTGCTAACCCCGCTCAGTCCTCTCCCCAGGGGTTAGCTGGTTTCCTTCTGGTTCTGTGTTTGATGCTGATGGTTTAACCTTGATTTCATGGCTTCGTTTTTCTCCCATGAATTCAGATTAATTTTAGGCTTTGTTGGTTTATGCTGGACATCTCGGTTTGTGTCGTCCTTTTCCCAGAAGTGAATTAATTCCAACTGGAATTAACAGGAGTGTTATCCCGGGATAACACGTGCCCGGGAGGTGCAGCACTGACAGTCTTGCTCTGCCAACCTGCAGGTGAAACGGTGTCACTGGTGGACGTGGACATCTCCCAGCGAGGACTGACCTCCCCTCACCCTCCAACGCCGCCGCCTCCTCCACGACGAAGCCTCAGCCTGCTAGGTACGGCCCCGTGCCTCTCGAGAGCCCGTCCGTGTGTCTGTCAGGAGCACGGGAGCTGTCTGTCTGCCCGTGCTGCTCCCCCTGCCCCAGCAGGATTTCTTGCTGCTGCTGCTGGTGCTGGTTTTTCTTGGAGATGGGGCAGGAGGGGAGGGTTGTGGTGGAGCCGTGCGAGGTGGGACGTGAGGTGCTGGTGTCGCAGTGTCTCCTGCCCATGAAAACATCCCTCCCTCCATCCTTCCCTCCCTCCCTCCCATTGCCTGCCCTGGCTGGTTCCCTCCCCTGCCTCTGTGGAAGGGAGGCTTTGGGGAGGACGGTGCCAGGAGCTGCTCTGTGGAGGAGGCTCCCCTCTGAGCTTAGCACCCGTCAGCCTCGGTGAGGTGAGCAGCACCCGAGCGCACATCCCATGTGCTAGGGCAGTGTTGTGCCTGCAGAGCCACCTGTAAATGCTGTCCTGTGCTGCTGCCTGGAGGGAGCTGGGCTGGGGAAATAACTCCTCCTCTCCAGGTGTGTGCACAAACCTCTGAGGTGCTGAGGATGGGGTCCCTTTGGCACCGCAGCGGTGCCCTGCTCTCAGGAGCTGGCGGAGCACTGTGAGCTCTCCAAGAAGAGCTCCATCTTCTGCTCCAGGCTGTGCTCGGTGCTGGTTTGCTCAGCAGTGCAGGGCTCGCTCGCTTTCTGTTTTCTGAATGTCTCTCGCCTCTGTTCTCTCCTAGATGATATCAGTGGGACGCTGCCTACATCTGTCCTAGTGGGTCCGATGGGGTCTTCCCTGCAGTCTTTCCCTCTGCCTCCGCCTCCTCCACCCCATGCCCCAGGTCAGCTTAGCTTTAGCAGCAAGGCTTTGGTTCTCCAGGGATTTGGACTTTGCAGCTCTCCTTGGTAAACTTTAAGGCTGCACTTCAGACTCTAACAGCAGCGGTGCTGCCTGCTCAGGGACACGCGGTGCTACTGACGGTGTGCCATTGTGGCAAGGCTCTGCTTTCCTGGCCTTGCTCCTTTGTTTGCTGTGTGCTGTGGCTCTTTTGTTGCCCCCCGGTCGTTTTCCTGAAGCTTGTAATCACGCCAGCTTTATTCTCAGTTCAGCATCTCCCATTTTCTCTGCTTCTTCTTGGGCTCAGCAGAAGCACAGCCCCTGGCTGTGGACGGGTCCCTGTGCCTTGGTGTCGGCAGTGTCAGGCAGCAGCTGTAGGAGCAGGGCTTAGCTCAGGAGCCCAGGCTCTAACCAGCACGTGAGGATGTTCCTTACGCAACTCCCCTTTGGTTTTCAGTTTCCTGCCCTTCAGGACCCACGGGGCTTTAATTGCCCCCTTGTTATGAGCTAAGGTGTTGGGATGGGTTAATTCCTTCCAGCTGGTGCCACCTGGCACTTCCCCCGGCTTCCCTCCAAGCTGGCTGAAGGAAATAGGTGAGGGCTCCGAGTGAGTCACCTTGGAAGAGCCAGGTGGTGACTGCTGCCGTGTCCTTCACGAGGACGCTGTCCTCCTGTCCATCAGTCCTGCCTCCTCAGCTCCTGCCCTGCCCTCTGGAGCCGGGCGTGCCGGGGGACGGGGCGGCTCGGTTTTGGGGCGAGCTCCCGAGGGGTGACCGTGTCCCCGGCCGTTTCTCCCTCTGCAGACGCCTTCCCCCGGATCGTGCCCCTCCGGCCCATGGAGACGGCGCCCAGCCAGCCCGCCCCCCACCTCCAGTGCCCCCTGTACCGGCCGGACTCGAGCAGCTTCGCAGCCAGCTTGCGGGAGCTGGAGAAGGTAACGTCCTGGTGGGGGGTGCTGGCAGCACAGCACCTCGGGAGGGGGAGGCTGCAGGTCTAGGCTGTGGTTTTGGGGGCTGGCCAGGAACAGAAGTTTAAGGCAGGGCCAGAAAACACCACCTGCCTTTTTCCCAGTGAGGTCTTTGAGTTTAGGGCAGCATCCTTCATGTGTGGAAGAGCTGCCATGGTCACATCTGTTCTTGCACTGCTTCTGGGTGCTGGATGTGATGTCGCTCCTGGATGGGAAATCACCGAGTCCTAACCATCCGTTTTCCTGCTGAATGGAACCAGAAACTTAAATTTTGGGATTAAAAGTGAACTAACGATAACAAATTGTGCAGTTTTTGGTTGGTGATGCAGTCCTCCTTGCTCGTATTCTGCTGACGTTCCGTGTCTCGCTTCCGCAGTGCGGGTGGTACTGGGGGCCCATGAACTGGGAGGACGCGGAGATGAAGCTGAAAGGGAAGCCGGATGGGTCCTTCCTGGTCCGAGACAGCTCTGATCCCCGCTACATCCTGAGCCTCAGCTTTCGGTCGCAGGGCATCACCCACCACACCCGGATGGAGCACTACAGAGGTAAGGGCCCTGGGGAGCACTGGGGGGGTGGTGGCTGTGGGCAGCCTGGTCTTAAGGTCCCAAATCTCTGCCCAAAGCATTGATGCAGCAGAAAAGAGGGAGCAGCAGCAGCGTGTCCTCACGCTGTGTCCTGCATTTAACCCTGCTGTCTGTGCCTTGGGCACAAGTTTCCTTAAAGCTATGAAAAATTGGGGAATAGAGGAGTTCCCCACGCCCCTTTGGAAAAGTGAGCTTGAAGGGAATGGTGATGGGGAGCTCTGAGATGCCCCATCAGCAAGATGTGATGTAGCAGGGGCCATCGTTTGCAGCTGTCCGATTCCCCAAACGGAGCTGGTTTCCCTGTGAGATGAGAGGGAATCTGACCCCACAGCTCGGCACCTTGCTTTGTTCTGCAGGGGGGGGGACGCTCGGCAGCGGTGCCAGCTGCCCTCGGAGCAAGGCGAAAGTTTCAGCTCTGCTGCTGTGGGCGTTTGTTCTGAGAACCTTGTGGTGTTTGCGCCCTTTCTTCCTGCCATGTGCTGTCGTGCATGGGGTCTGTCTCACCTCGCCCACATGCTTTTTCTGCTCATCTTCAGATGTGGTTTTCCGTATCGAACCCCAGCGCAGGCAGCTGCCCTCGGGCCGAGCAAAAAAGCCTGAGAAGGCTCAGCAGGGGCGGGGGGAAGGCATCGTCAGGGCTCTGGACCTGCCCTGTACCCAGTGGGCAGGCTGTAATAACAGCTGCCTGCAGAGCACTGTCATTAGGTGTGCTGCCAAATGATGGGTTCTGCGGCTTCCCAGGCAGCTGCTGGAGCAAACAGGGGTTTGTGACCTTTCGGGGCAAAGCTCCCCCGTTCCCCCTTTTTGCCCTCGCTCTGGGGGTGTCGCTGTGTCACCCCCCTCCGTGAGCACTGCTAGAGCTGATCGACCCAGCAGAGGTTCTGGTCTTGAGCCCCTCTGGTGGGAAGGTGCCCCAGCCTTAATTGTAGCCTGTCTGGAGCTGGGTGCCCTGACCATTGCGTAAGGAGGGCTGACTTTCATCACCCTGTCCTTGGGGAACCTGTAAGCAGCACTTCCAGCTGGGGGAGATGTGAGGTCGGCTGCACAGAGGATGCTTGCTCATAACTGAGCTTCGGATCCACCTGCTGCTGCTGCTGTTCCTTGCTTTGGGGCTGGGGTGCTCGTTCTCAGAGCTCCCTTAGCCAGGTGTCCTTCCCTCCTTTCCCTCAAACTGCATTTTTTGCTGCACGTGGTGAAGGCTGGTGCTGCCACCATCCCCCCAGCAGCGTTTCCAGCCATGGCACTGCATCAAGAACTTCATTCCTGGGTCCAGTGCTTCTGTCTGTGTCCATGGCTCTGTGCTCGCCCTGGGCTGGCTGCCTTGTGCTGAATGCACTGCAGCAGCGCGCAGAGCTCTGATAAACCATGGAGATGACAAATGGTGGGGCTGAGGGAATGGTAAAGAGATAAATGCTTGACCTTCAGGTTTCAGATACTTGAGAGGAAGAAAACATAATTCTTTTTTTTTTTTTTTTGAGAGCTGAGTAGGCAGGCGGGGAGGCTGGTGTTTGTGCAATAACCCCCCAGTGATTGTCCTTTGCATCTACTTGCCACTTGTAAGGGCTGATTCAGATCAGAGATTGCTGCTGCCTGAATGTTTAGCAGGTGCTGACCTGGAGCAGCAGTGCCTCCTGCGTCAGGTGGCGGTGCCAGCCGGGCTGCAGCTCTTAGGGGCTGTCACCTGGCCTTTAACACACCAGTCCCACCAGTAAGTACCTCTTCCTGCCGCCGGTGCTCCTGTAACGTGAAACCCTTCTGTTCTCTTGGAAGGGACCTTCAGCCTGTGGTGCCATCCCAAGTTCGAGGACCGCTGCCAGTCTGTGGTGGAGTTCATAAAGAGAGCGATCATGCACTCCAAAAACGGGAAGTTTCTTTACTTCCTGCGATCCAGGGTCCCAGGTGAGTGTCCCGCTGGGTCTGGGGATGACTCTTGCTCTGTGGTTAGCTGCTGGCGTGTGCTGGAGACAGCTTGGTTCAGCTTTTGTCTACTCCATCCCTCAGCTGCTTGGCTAGTACAAAAAAAAGCTGCTCCCTCTGCCAGTTACTTGGCTACCAAAGCCCAGCTGCCTTCCCTCCCCCAGTCTCGGGGCTGCTTTGCTGAGAACCCTCCCCGTGCTTTGCAGCTTCCCAGTTCTCCCTTTGCTGAGACCCACCTGGGGCTGCCGAGAGGAGAGGCATTAACTGGGGTGTGTGGGAGCACTTCCAAGAGGAGCTAAATGGGAGCCTCGAGTGGTGGATGCTGTGGGTTCAGGGTCCCCGGGGGGACCGTGGTGCCAGGGCACATCCACAGGCAGGTGCCTGCAAGCACGGGGGAGCGTTGGGAAGCTTTGCTGGAGCACGTTTGATTGCGTGATGCTGGGATTGCAGAGTGCTTCTTCTCCCATCCAGCAAAGCCTGGGCCTGAATGGGCTCACATCTGCCTCCTGCGAGAGCCAGGCTGGCAACTGGGTCAGCGTCTTCATCAATTTTTTTTTTCTGGTTTTTGACTCAGCTGTCATTGCGTGTCAGAAAGCCAGCTGAAAATCCAGCGTAAAGGAAAGGGGAGAGCCTGCCAAGTGAACAAATATGCCCCTTACTCGGGAGGGAGCAGGAGCTGCAGGGAGGGTGGGAGGTGATGCTTGAGCAGAGCCCCAGAGCAGGAAGGGGAACGCGGCTGCGGTGAAGCAGAGGGGCAGGACCGGGCTGGGATGTTCCTGGCTTCAGAATGGCTCTGGCTCGCCCTCGGGATCGGAGCAGAGCTGGAGTCATGGCCCAGACCTGTTCAGTGTTGCCCCCTGCTGCAGAGGTGGCCGATAGCTGGAACCTGACCTGTAACGTGGCCATGCTTTCGGGGAGGAGAAGGCTGCGAAGCTACTGCTGCCGTGTGTCCTGCCTCCAAGGGATTCCTTCAACTTAAAAATACAAAACCACTTCACCTTCCCAATCCGCAGCCCTGCTCCCCTTGGGAACAGAGCTTTGTGGACTCGCCAGCTCTACAGGCAAATGCCTTCGCAGAAAGGATTTGCTCTAGAAAATGTCTTTCAAAGAGGAAAAGGAGCCCCTGAGCTGCGCCCTGCACCTGATGGAGGGTCCCTTGCCACCGGGGGGTCCCTCGCTGCCTGGTGCCAGCCCCACTCCTGCTCCTGCGCCCCTCTGTCCGCGTGCGGCCGCGGTCCTGGGCGCTGCTCGGGGCTGCTTTGCCTCGATGCCTGCTCTTTAGTGGGAGAATATTTAGGATCTGCAGCTCCCCGGCGTGCTCGTTCGTGCTGTGCTCCTGCTGAAGTGCTGCTGGCCTCCCGGAGGAGGGGGATGTTTCCAGCGAGCTCCTGGCGCTGGGGCACGCGGCCAGCACAGCGTGCAGAGCTCGTGCTGCGGCCCTGTCGCTGCTGGCTGCGCTCCCGGAGGCTGATTCCTTTTTGGTAGAATAAGGAGGGAGGGGGGGGGAACCCGGCCTTCAATTGATTCCTGTTCTTTGCTTTCTCAAAAGCTGGCTCACAGCTTCCTGAGCTGCCTGGAGCAGTTCTGAGCCCATCTTAGTGTGAAGAGCTTTCCCTTTTCTCCTTTCACTCGGTTGCCCTCAGAGACAGGCCAGCAGGAGGGGGTTAGAGTGTAACTAGCTCTGAATCCTTCTGTAAAGACAGATAAAACCTTACCCTGTGAATGAGCCCGGCTCCCGTAGATCCTTTCTGGTGCTCCTGCTGACCTCTCGGTTCTGCGGGCTTGATTGTTGCTCTTAACTCGGGGGGAGGAGGTTGTGGGGCGGGGGGCAGCTGGAGGCAGCCCCTTTTCAGCCGTGCCGGGCTGCTCCCTGCGTGGGGAGCTGGCTCTGCCGGGGCTGCTCCCGCCTCTGCCTTTGTGCCCAGCCTCGTGACCCCAAGAATGAGCAACTCCTGCGCAGCTTGAGCTGTCCAAACCCCCGGCCTTTCAGTGCCTCCATACAGCTCCCCAAAGGGCTGCGCAGAGCAAAACGGACATGCCGGTCACGCTGCCTGCCTTTCCCTTTGGCTTTCTGCTCACCGCTGGTCCTGGGGGAGAGGAGGTTAGGGGTTGGCAGTGTCCTGGATCCCTGGTGGATGCAGGAGCCCTGTGAGGAGAGCTGGAGGGAGCTGCTGCAGCCTGGTGAGGGAGGCTGGAGGTAGCTCGTGGTATTGCCCGTGTTCGGCCAGTGCTGAGCTGCCTGGGCACAGCCTCACAGAGCTGGGGCTCCCCGGGACCAGCGCTTCCTCTGGGGACCGGTTACAGTTTGTATCTGGCACAACTCTTCTCCAATATCGCTTTCTTCCCAAAGGTCTCCCCCCGACACCCGTCCAGCTCCTGTATCCAGTCTCCAGGTTCAGCAACGTCAAATCCCTTCAGCACCTTTGCCGCTTTCGGATCCGGCAGCTGGTCCGGATCGACCACATCCCCGAGCTGCCGCTGCCCAAGTAAGTCCTGAGGATTTTGGGGAGAAGTTGCTTTGGCTTCGTCTGCCACTCGGCATGGCAGGCAGGAGACCTCTGTGTTGGCAGCAGGGGCTCTGGGAGGGAGCAGTTGGTGCTTTTGGCCTCGGGTCAGCAGGATGAAGGTGTTACAGCCACTGCCAGGAGCGTGGGCTCTGGTTCCTGCTGGGGGAGAGGCTCTGCTCCCCCCTTTGCAGAGGCTGGCGTGGCCGTGGCTCGGGGCTGAAGCTCCTGCCCTGCCTTCCCCAGGCCCCTGATCTCCTACATCCGCAAGTTTTACTACTACGACCCCCAGGAGGAGGTGTACCTGTCGCTGAAGGAAGCCCAGCTCATCTCCAAACAGAAGCAGGAGGCCGAATCCTCCACGTAGCGAGGCCGGCGGGCCCCTCGTGTTGCTGTCACTGAAGGTACGTGCGTGCTGCTGGGCCCGTGGGGCGCGGCCTCAACCAGGCCGCTCCCTCTGACTGCGAAGGAAAAGGCAAAATCCTCCCTGAGGAGGCTGTCTGCTCCCACCAGCCGCCTTCTTTTACTTCTGGGGAGACGAGCAAGGCTTCTGCCGCTTGCTTGTGCCTGTTTTGTGCCTTCACAGGCCTGTGAAGCCAAACCCCAGGGGTCTGGGACAGATTCGGCCCCATCGGGCGGGCTGCTTGATGCCTTTCCTCTCTCTCTCCCCTGCCAGGAATTTGGTTGTTGCCATCCAGAAGCCCAAGTCAGGCAGTGGTGGGGACGAGGCCCGTGAAGGTGAAGCCTGCTTCTGCGGTGTGACTTCTGCTCTCAAGCTCTTTCATCAAGAGAAGAGGGCTCAAGACTCCTAAGAAGCACAGCAGAAGGGGACCGAGGGTCTCGGCTCCTGGCTGAGGGCGAGGGGGCCTCGGAGGCAGCTGAGCCCAGCTCGCGGACTCCTGGCAGAACAAAGAATGTCGCGGCACTCTGTACGAGCTGTGGAAAGTTTTATTTTTGATGTCTTCATTTTTATTTTTATTTTTTAATTTCGGTTTATTTTCAGCATGAGAAACACTGTCTTATGATCAGCTGAATTTTATTATCCTCCCTTGGAAACTTCGAGGTGAGGAGAGAGAAGGGGACTCTCTGGGAAGATCGCCTGCTCTGGGCACTGTGTTGGGACTGCTCTGCGGAGGGGAGGCAGCTGGAGCCAGGACCTCAGCAGTTCCCCAGAGCAGCCTCAGGGGAGCACGGGGCACGGCTCCCCTGCTCCCTGCCATCTGGAGAAGAGGGCCAGGCCTCGTCCCGGGCAGCCGGGCTTTGCAACTGGACATGCAGGATGGCCTTAAATAAAGCTGGGCCCGAGGAAGGAAAAGCCCACGAGCCATTCGGATGTCCTGGAGCCGTCTGCCACACGGCGTGGCCGCTGCTGCAGCGGGGAGCGAGGGCTGCCCCTCGGGGGGGGCGGCGTTCCCCTCGGCAAACACTGGAAGATTTCACTGGAAGGTGGCAGGGCTGTCGCTGGGACCTCGGCAGCAGCCCGTGGACCGAAGGTACCTGCCGGAGTGATCCCGGGACATGCACTTTGAGCCTCTCTGCTGGCTGTCTCTAGAAGCTGTGAATGAAGTGGCTTTCTACTGAGGTGTGGAGGGTCCCCATCGGTGGCTGCTGGGGCATGGAGGTCTCTGGGGTGACTTGGAGCAAGGAGCAGCTGAGGGTTCTTCTGAGGGTTCTGGAGCTCGCTGCTCCCCCTTCCTGGGATGTCCGTGGAGCCACAGCAGCTCAGGACCAGGACACCGGGAGGGCCGGCAGCTCGTGCTGAGCTGCTGGGCTTAGCTCTGGCTGCAGCACCCGCGTCCCTCTCGGTCCTGCTCTGTTTCATCCATCGCAGCAGCTGCAAAGAGTTTGCATTTCCTGGTGAAGTTTAAAGCTTGCCTGAAGCGATGCTGAGGATTCTCAAAGGATCTTTTCTCCTGCGTTGAAACCAGCCCGTGTTCTGGGGTGACAGAAACGCCCCCGTCCCACAACCACGATGCTGTGTGTGGCCTGGGTCTGCGGATGGGGTCAGTGCCCCGTGAGCTGGATGCGGTTGTTCGGGAGCTGCTGGACTTTGTTCTCGCCCCGCGGAATGATCGATGTCCTTGAATTAGGCACAGTCCTGTGGATCTTAAAGCAGCCTTGAAAAAATCCCGATTGTCTGCCTATGCCAAGTGCTGCTGCGAAGGGTGCTAACTAATCCTGCTCTCCCTTTCTGAACCACCACCTCTGGCCTCGCTTTCAGTCTTGGATAAAAAAAAAAAAAGTTTTTTACAAGATTTGGCTTCCAGATGAAACCAATAATCTTCAAAATCTGTAGACATACCTCACTGGACACTACCCGCTGCTGGTTGTGTTGTGTCGTCGGGTGTCAGGACGGGGCGGCTGCCCCACAAGGTGCTGGCGTTTGTCCCCCTGCAGCCCTTGCTGCGTCCCCCCCCCCTGTAGCCCCCCAGCTCCTTCCAAGCCATCAGCCTGCAGAAGGGGCAGCTGCTCCGACCAACGCACAGCACAACGGGGGGAGGCAGCCGTGGCCTTGTGCAAGGGAAACCTGACCATCAGAGCCCCGAATATCAGCTCACCCGGCCCTGCTGCCCCTCAGCTGCTCGCAGGCTGAGGGTTTGGATCTTCCAACTTACCCGAATGCTGGAACAGAAAATCCTCCCCACAGCCACGGCTGGGCTGATGCCTCAAGTGTCTTACGCTGCACCCACAAAGCAGGAGTGCGCCCCATGCAAAGGTCTGCGAGGCTTCCACCCCCCCAAAGGAGACCCCAGAGATGAGGACATGAGGGCATGGGGTCGGTGACGTTCTCCTGGCTGTGACCTCCTGGCCAGCAGCGTGACCTGGGGGAGCTGTGAATGTCCCCTTGTCACAAGCGTTTCCTAGGCGTGGTGGTGGCAGCATTTTTGTTCCGTTTCTGGTCTGGTCTGGGGGTAGTTGGGCATTGCTGGTGCAATAACGGCTGGGTTTGGGAAGGGGAATGGCCAGACTGGGGGAGCAGCAGCACTGGGATGGGGCATGGGGCCGGCTGTGCCCTCAATGGGGACAAAAACGCACAAACCCGCTCTGCAGTGGCAGCAGGGTGGGACAGCCCCCGTGTCCATCAGGAGCTCCGTGACACCCCTGTCCCTAAAACACCCCGGCTGTGGGGCAGCTGCTGGGTGCTGCCCGGCTGTGCTGCTGCGCCTGTCCTCGTGCCAGGGCGCTGTTTGCCTGGCACTTCTCAGCTCAGCATCGATCTCCTTTCGCGGCCAAGGGAAGGGGAAGAAGAGGTCAGCGTGGTTTGTCTGGGCAGCCTCGTGCCCCCCGTGCTGCTGGGGGGGGAGCAGAAGGGGGCCGAGCACCCAGAAACCTCCTCCTGCCCCCCCGGGCACGCGGCACCTTACATATCGATCCCAATTTAAACCCCAGAGATTTTCTCGTGGAAGTGTTTTCTGTGTGAGCACGTGCAGGGAGGCAGCGAGCTGGGGGCAGTGCAAGGCTGTGCCCCCCCCAGGAGGCTTGGTGATGCTCAGGGGACCCCTTTTTGGGGAGCCCTTTGGGGGCTCCCCAGCAGCAGGACCCCCAAGGGGCACCTTCCAGCCTTTGGCCTCATTCCGTGCAGTTAACATCCGACACCTGCATGGATTTACACTGAGCCCAAGGCTGAGCCTGCCCCTTGGGGGGCCGGGTGCCCACCCCCAGCCTTTACCTGGGAAATAAATCCCTGGTGGAAGCTGGGGGGGGCTCCCAGGTGGAAACGGAGCCGAGGGCAGGAGCAAAGGGCAGCAAGCAGCAGGGCTGGGGGGCTCCGACCGGGCACCGCCTCCCATAGAAATGCAGCTTTGCTTAATTTTCTTTTGATTTTTATTTTATTTTGTGTGTGTGTGTGCTTAATTTATTAAAATAGTTGCTGTATAATTTATTTTCATAAACTATATTAAAAAAAAAAAGTTACTAAATGGTTAAAAAAAAAAAAAAGAACAGACTTGCAGGCCAATCTTTCAGAAGAAGAAATGTTTTTTGATATAACACGCCGAATGCACTTTGGGTGCGTTTGGTTATTTTTGGGGGCGGGGGGGGGGGAAGCCTGGCTGTACTGGGGGCTGTCTGTAAATATTGTGTTCATAGGCATGTTGGGCATCCCGTGGGGAAGCTGGGGTGAAGCTCCCAGGTTTTGTAAGCGGGCAGTGGGGGAGCGCTGCCCTCGGTGTTTGTAACTCCTTTTTAGCGTCGTTTTGAGCCCTGGTTTTTTGTTTTTTTGGTTTGGGGGGGGCGGGAAGGGAGAGAGCGGGGGCTTGAAATAAAACGATTGGAAATTGTTCGGTGCTGTGTGGTGCCTCGAGCCCGACTTGGGGGTCCCTGGGGGGGGAAATTGGGGCTGTCTGGGGGTGGGGGGGGCACCTGCAGGATGGGGACCCCGTGCCCACCCCCCCTCAGCCCGGTGTCGGGGCGCTTTGAACGCCCCCGCGCTGCCGATCAAAGGCTCGGAGAGACAGAATGGGGCTGGGGGGGGCGGGGGGAGCCCCCCCGAGGCTGGGGCTGGGGCTGATGAGGGGGGGGGAAATCCCGGAGGGGGGAGTCTAATGGGGACAACGGGCGGCGGGGGGGGGCTGGCAGCGGGGACCCCCCCCCAACCCGCTCCGCCCAAGCCGGGAGGGGTTGCAGTGGGGTGAGATGCGGAGGGGGGGGGGCGGGGGTCGCCCTCCGGGGCTGCAGACGGGGAAGCCCCGGGCCGGGGGGGTCGCGGCGGGGCCCCCACAAGGCGCCTTTGTGCGGCGGCCCCCGGCTGGCAGCGCCCCAACATGGCTCCTTGGCAGCCGCCGGCGGCCCCCGCACAAAGCCGCGTTCTTCTGCACGCCCCCCCCCGGGCTCGGCGGGGCCGGGGGTCCTGGGGGGCCCGGAGGAGGTCTGGGGGGGGTCGGAGGGGGGGGTCCGAGCCCGGCTGAGCATCCCCCGGGGCCGCCTCCCGGAGGGCAGGGGGGGCCCGGGAGGGAAACTGAGGCCGGGGGGGGCCGGGCCGGGGGCGGGGGGGCCCTGGCGGGGCTCTGGGGCCGCGAACCCCCCGCCCATGGGGGCGCAGCCGGGCCGGGGGGGGGCAGCGCCGCCAGCATCCCCCCCACCCCACCCCGAGCATCCCCCCCGGGCACCCGTGGGCGTCCCGAGGGAGCTGGGGGAGGATGGAGGGGTCGGGGGGGGGGCTGAATTGGGTGGGGGGCGGCTGGAGGGATGGATGGAGGGCTGGGGGGGGGGGGGGCGTGATGGGGAGGGGCAGGGAGGATGCGGGCGGCGTGATGGAGGCGAGGATGAGCGCACGGCGGGGGCTGGGGAGGGGGGGGTGGGATGCGGGGGGGGGGTCGGGTGGCGGCGGGGCCCCGGGTGGGGCCGGGCGCGGCCCCCTCCCGCCGCCGCTCGGAGCTGACGCCGCTCCCGGGATGCGCCGGGCGGCGCCGGGCGTGGGCGGCGGCGGCGAGAGGCGGCGGCGGCGGCGGGGCCGCACCGGGGCGCACCGGGAGCGGCACCGGCACCGGGAGCGGCTCCGGGAGCAGCCCATGGCCCCCGGCCCCCCCGCCGCGGCCGTGCCCTGAGCGGCCCCCATGGAGCAGGTAGGAGCCGGGGGAGGGGGCCGCACCCATGGGCGCGGTGCCGGTCCTGGTGGGGGGGGGGGGTCCCGGTCCGAGGCTTTTTTCCTCAGCAGCCCCCCCCCCCTCTCCTTCCCCGGGCCCCCACCTGCTGCCCGGCATCGCTGCCCGAGACCCCCAGCCTGCGGCTCCCCCTGTGCCCCCCGCCCACCTCCCTGCCTGCTCTGCCCAGAGCAGCCCCCCCACCCCATCAGCAGCCCCCGGACCCCTGCGTCCCCCCCCCCGGCACCTCCATCCCCTTGTCCCACCCCTGCCCCGCTGCCCGCAGCGCTTCCCCCGGCTGTGGCACGGGAACGCTCGGGTGGGAGCTCCCCGGGCACCCATGGGTGCTCGCCCTGGCCGGGTGCTTGCCCCTGGGGGGGTTTCTGGCTCCTCACCTGATGCGGGCGGCCGGGGGGACGCCCCCTGCCCTGCCACAGGTCTCCTGCATGGCCCCAGGTGTTTCCCGGTAGCACAACGGGAGGATGCGAGCAGCAGGATTTGGGGAGGGGGCCCCTGCCTGGGGCTGTGGGGTACAGAAAAAGCACGGGGGGCTCTGATGGGGCTGTGTTGGTGTTCCCGTGTCTGCCAGCCCCGTTATTTACCAGCCAACGCCTCTGGAAGCCGTCCTGGCCATCGTGCTGGGATGCTGCATCCATCCCCGGTGCCCACCCTGGGCTGTGGGTGCTCGCGGTGTCCCCGTGGGGGCTCTGGGGTCTTTCCCATCCCGGCCCCCCCCAGAGGGGTTATTCTCCACTGAGCGTCTCCCGGCCCCGCTGTTGCACACCATGGTGAGGGTCTCCCACTCCCTCCCTGCAGCCCCTCAGGCTCTGCCTCCCATTTTTGCCCCCAGCACCATCCTCCTGGCTCAGCCCAGATCCAACCCTTCAATGCTGCTGTGCCCCCCCCCCCAGAGCAGGAGGCCCTGGGGCCACACCGAGTGGTCCAACACGAGGCACCCTCAGTGCCCGGCCAGCTTTTGTTGCACGTTGGGGGCCGCGTGCTTATGACCCCCCCCCAAGCCTGGGGCAGGTCCACGGGCAGGAGAGGCGGGGAAGCGCGCGGGCACGTGCGTGGCGTGGGCGAGTGCCTGCTGCTGCCTTCGCCAGCCCGGCCGGACCCCAGGACCTCGCTCGCACCCGCCCCGCCGCAGCAGCCAACGCCAACGTGCGCCCGGCACGCGATGCCCTGAGCCCCAGAGGGGGCTGCATCCTCCGGGGGGCTGCGAGCCCTGCACCCCCACCCCGGGGTGTGCTCTCCCCATGGAGAATCCCCCCTCGCGCACCTCCAGCTGCAATGCAGAGGAGCTGCCGAGCAGCAGCCCCGCACGCCTCCCTCGCCGCCCTGATTGGCAGCGGCACCGTGGTAATTTTAGGCTGCGATCAGCAGCGGCTTGGCACGTGCCTGCCGGCACCCAGGCAGGGAGGGCAGCGGCCGGCGGGGCAGCTCCGTCCATCCCCTCTCCCACCGGCTGCCATGGGCCTGGGGCAGTGCCGGGGCCCGGGGCTCTCCGGGGTACCCCGGCTCCCCGCAGGATTTCGGCCCCTCCCTGGCATTGGGGATGTGGATGCAATCCTGCACCGCCCCGCCTCGCTCTGCCTCGCCACCCGGCTTCCACGCGCCTCCATCCATCGCTCGCAGCCTCTTGTTTGTCCCCGACCTGGAGGTGGGCGGTGGGGACGGAGCCGTGGGGGCCGTAACCCTTTCGCTGCGTCGCCGCCGGCTCAAGATGGCTTCGTGCAGCAGCGGCTGCCACGGGGGGAGAGGAGCTCCCGGCCGGGAGGTGCCCGTGTGGGGCCAGTGGGGTCCGTGTGGGACCCAGCCCCACGGAGGCACCCAGCGCCCAGCCTGCGCTGCCCCCCTGGGACGTGTCCCTGTCCCCAGCCCCGCTGCTGTGGGCTTGGGGGGGAGCTGGGGGCCAAGGGATTTGCCAGCGCCGTGCCCAGCCCCAGCCACACCAGCAGCGCGCCCGTGCCCTGCGGTTGCTTTTCTTCATTTTAATTCATGGGATTAGGTTAAAAAAATATCGCCCAGCTGTGATTCCCCTCTCCTTCCCTTTGTCTGCAGCGCGTAAGCGGCTCCGCAGGGAGCGGCAGCGTGTTCTGGGGGGGGCGGGGGGGGGGTCGCTCTCGCCGGGTTTTGGAGCCCGGTTCTCCAGATGCTGGGATCTGGGCTGCGGGTGGGGGCCGGGGGGGGATTAGAGGCACGGGCGGATCCGCCCCGATGAACCGGGCAGGCGGCAACAGCGAGGGAGGAGGGCATCTGCCTTGGTGGCTGGGGCCAGAACGGGGACTTTTGGGGCGTATCGTGGTCAAATGGGGTGCGGGGTGGGCAGCGCTGACAGCTCCAGGCTTGGGGGTGCCCTCGGGGGTGGTGTGTGCAGCCCCCTCCCTGCAGATGGGGTCGCGGTGCTGGGGGAGACAAAGAGGGCTGGCGGGGGGGGCATCAGCTGGGTGGGGGCGCGGTGGCGCTCCCCTGCAACCCACCTGGAAATGCCAGGAGCAGGGCTGGTGTTTGGGGAACCTCTGAGCCCCCCAGGCTGTGCGCCCCAGAATGGGGCCACCCCTCATTGGGGGGGGCTGTGTCTCCCTGGGGGCCCTCCCCTGTCTCTGAGCCCGAGCAGGGCGGTGGGGGGGGGGGTCACACCCCCTGCCCTGGCAAGGGTACGTGGGGTTCCTGGGGTCTGCGTCCAAGTCCTGTTGGCAGCACATCCCCTGTGCTGGGCTCCTGGCTGTGGGGGTCACCGGGGGGGGTCCGTGGGCAGGATTTGGCCTTGTTTCCTGGGGGCAGGACCCCTGGGATGGAAAGTGGGGGCAGGCAGCGGGTGGGCGGGCACGGCCGGGGGCTGCCCCCTCCGTCCCGCGGGCCAGCTGCTGGGTAGGGCCGCAGATGGAGTCGGGTCGGTGCCCGGTGCCAGCCCAGCCCGGAGGAGAGGTTTCCTGGAGGGTCCCTGGGGAGAGGCCGCGGGGCTGGAGAGCCCTGCCCAGCATCCAGCCGTCCCCCCTGGCTGTGAGATGGGTCCCGAGGCGCTGTCCCCTCCTGGCTCCTGGGGGCTCTCCGTGCTGCAGGCCCGGCAGTGGGGGTCCCGCTGCGTCACGGCTCACCCAGGACCCCCTGCCCACACCACAGCCGGACACAGGCCGTGCTCCCGGGGTCACTGCCGCGCTTCTGGAGCTGGCACGCACCCCTCAAACGCTGTCTGTGTCCCTGGGGGCTGGGACTGGACCCCTGGAGGGTCCCCCCAGACACCCATTGGCACCTCGTGGCGCTGTGGCTGCATCCCGAGGGCTGGCTCTAGGCCCGATGAGCCGGTGCCAAGGGCTGGAACATCTGGCCCTATGGCAGGGGCCCTGCGTGGCCACGGCACTGCCAAGCTGCCGCCGGCCGCGTCCCAAAAGCTTCAGCCCGGAGCCAAACCCTGCCCCTTGCCCCCTCCCCTCGGCTGGGGGCAGCTCCTGGGCCCTGTCCCCACGGGGGGACACAGCTGGTGGCTGCCCAAAGAAGCTGGCGCTGCTCTCATGGGGAGGCAGCTGGGGTGGGCAGGATGTGCCCGGCAGGAGGATCCGGCCCCGTGACCCCCCCCAGCCCCGGGTTCCTGGGGGTGAGAGCGGCGGCTCCTCCGCATCCGGGGGCTTTTGGGGTGGAAGATGACGTCTGGGTCATTTATTTTTCCTGGTGCTGCTGAGGTTTCGCTGAGTGCCCAGAGGAAATCCTTGTTGATGCAGACTCGCTTCATGGTGTCATGGAAAAGTCGCGCTCAGCGGCTCTGCTCACGCCAGGCGCGTGCAGGTTGGCACCTCCGGGGGGGGGTGGGCAAGGAAAGCAGCTCGGGGGGGGCTGGGGAGTGCTGGGGGCTGGCACCGAGCGATGTCCCCGCTGGGCTGGGGACGGTGGCACCCACCAGCAGCTGAGGGACCCCACCTCGGGGTGCTGCTGGTAAGACCGGGAGACTAAAACCTCCGTGCCAGGCCCCTGGGCTCAGCCCCGCTGCCCCCAGCTGGAGCCCAGCCCCAGCCCCGTGGCTCTGCCCGTCCTCCCCACCCGGTGTCCGTGTGTCCCCGCGGGCTGTGGCCGTCATTCCTCCCCGGCTTCCTGCGCCTCCTCCCGCTTTCCCGTCACGTGTGGCTCCGTTTCCCCTCCGCCGTTGCCCTGCGGCACCCCAGGGCGAGGGTGCAGGAGCTGGCAAGGCTGCTCGGCTTCCCTCCTCTGCGGGGAGGGTAACTGAGATTTCCCCCACGAGGTTATTCAAAGGCCGTTCGATGCCCCTGGGGGGGAGGCAGCTTTGGGGAGGTGGCAGGGCCAGAGCCGGGTCCCTCCTGCGTGCCTTGGCCAAGCCCTTGGTGGGCTCGAAGCCCCGGTGGAGCCGTGGGCACCCCGAGGCTGAGGTGCGGGGTGGATGTGCCCGGTGGCTGTTTCGGGATGATTTCGGGATGCTTTGCTGTGCTCCGAGCGGTCGGAACTGAGCCAGGCCCTGCCCGGCTGTCCCCTGTCCCTCTGTCCGCTGGGCATGGCCGTGTCCATCTGTCCCGCTGCTTCCGTCCTGGCCGTTTCCTCTCCCCACGCCCCGTCTCAGCCGTTGGCCCCCCGTCAGCCCCAGCCCGGTGTTTCCGTCCCTGTGCCAACCCGTGCCAGCCCCTGGCAGTGCTGTCCCTCTGTCCTGGCGTTTCCTGTCCGTCTGTCCCTCTGCATCGCGGGGCCTTGGCCTCTCCCTGCTGCTGCCGTCCGGCTGTCCCTGTCCTGCTGTCCTGCTGCCCCCTGCCTGCTCCCACTGCACCGTCCTGCTCCGGGTCCCGGTCCCCGTGTCCCGGGTGTCCCTGGTCCCTGTGTCCCGGTCCCCGTGTCCTGGCTGTCCCTGGTCTCTCTGTCCTGGCTGTCCCGGGTGTTCCCGGTCCCCGTATCCTGGCTATCCCTGGTCCAGGTGTCCCGGGTGTCCCTTGTCCCTCTGTCCCAGCTGTCCCCGGTCCCTATGTCCTGGGTGTCCCCGGGTGTCCCCGGTTCCTTTCTCCCGGCTGTTCCCGGTCCCCGTGTCCCGGTCCCTCTGTCCCGGCTGTCCCCGGTCCCGTTCCCGGGCTGACCCCTGCCCACCGCAGCCCCCCGCGGGTCCCCATCTGTTCCCGTCGCGGTCCCGGTCCCGGTCCCGGTGCCGCATCCCGTTCCGTCCCGTTCCGTTCCGAGCCGTGCCGCGCCCCGCCCGCTCCCGCTGGCGCCCGGAGGAGGCGGAGCCGGGGCCGGGGCCGGGGCCGGGGCCGTGGCCGGGGCCGGCGCAGCCCGAGCCGAGCGGAGCCGAGCGGGACCGCGCGGTGCGGGGCCGGACCGAGCCGCACCGGGACTCGCTGGGCCGGGCCGGGCCGGGCCGAGCCGCGCCCCGATGAATGGCATCGCCTTCTGCCTGGTCGGGATCCCGCCGCCCGCGGTGAGCGGCTCGGGGCGGGGGCACCGGGAGGGACCGGGGGGCGGGGGGGGGACACCGGGGTCGGGGCCGGCTGCTGGAGATGCCCGGGGCGCTTCGGGGACGGGACCGGGAGCGGGGCAGGGAGCGGGGCAGGGAGCGGGGCTCGCCCCCGGTGCCCGGCTGGGGGCGAACCGGGGGCGGCCCCGCGCGGTTCCCCCTCGGGAGCCGCCGGCCGGGGGGGGTCGGTCCCCAAACGCCGCTGCAGCCGGGCCCCATCCCCTGCCCCTGCCCCTGCCCCTGGCTCTCGGGGCGATGCCGCTGGCGTGGTGCTGGCACCGGCATCCCGGCTGCTGGCAGAGCCCCGCATCCTGCCCCTGGCACCGGGGTCCCGGGGTCTGCAGCACGTCCCCTACCGCCCTGGGCACCGGTGGCAGCGGGGGCACGGGACCAGGCCCCTTTTGGCAGCGGATGACCGGGGAGGAGACGTGCCGGGCTTTGTGCCGCAGCCCGGGCGGGGACGGGGACCCCACTGTGGGGCTGGGGGCAGGGATGGGGACCCCACCCTGGGGATTTGGGGCCGGGGATGGTGGTGGGCGCGTGCCGGGGTAGCGCCCGGGCTGGTATGTAGGCCACGGTGGCAGACTGGCACAACGCCTGCTGCTCCGAGCAGAGGTTGCACGTCCTCGCCCCAGAGCTGAATTCGGCCCCTGTGTTCCTCAGTTCCTGCTTATTTGAACTCGGCTTCCCCGGCCCCGCAGTGGGGCTAATAACCGGCCTCAAAGGATTAATTGGTGTGCGAAATGGTTCAGATATGAGGAGTGCTGCTCGTCGCAGCGCCGGGCATTAATCATGGTTTCCCCTTGGATTCCTCCGTGCTTACTCCCCAGCTGCTGTGCGCCGGGGCTGAGATTTTTGAGGGGGTTTCTTGAAATCTGGCCTTGTCTTCTGCTGCGTTTTGGGGTGAAATGTGCCCTTCTGAGGGGCAGGACCAGGAGCATGGGGGCTTTGCTCTCTGCCTGGTTCTGCCACCCACTTGCTGGGTGACTTGGGGAGCTTGGTGACACGGGGCGAGCAATTTACCTGCTGCTGCCTCCCTTGGCGTGGCTGGGAGGACGGGGACGCGGGACCTGGCTCTGTGCAGATGGCACTTTGCCATCCCGGCGAGGGGCAGAGGCCGTGCACAGCCCCCTGCTCGCTGCTGGGGCTGAACCCTTCAGCACTGGGCCCCATGGGGCTGCTCCCTATTTACAGGAGCTGCTCATTTCTTAATGCTTTTTTTTTTTTTTCTTTCTGAACCCTGAACTTGAAAGACAGGAAAAGCTTGTGCTTGGGCCTCCTGCTGCAATCCTGGCTTGCAAGTGTGAAACCTGGCACCGGCGCAGGGTCGGGGCGTGCGGCGTGGCGAGGTGCTGGGGGCCGCTTGGCGCAGCGGGGATTTTGGCACCGTGGGTCCCTGTTTGTGCGGAGGGCTCCCGGGCTCGCCGCGGCCGCGGTGTTTAACCTTGAGCACGCATCACGCGCCGTGAGCTCTGGCACCCGTCTCTTGCGCTGCAGGGTGATGCCTGGGTGACTTTTAGTGTCCTAAACCCCCCCCAAAAGTCCTGCAGTGCCATCCATATTGTTTGCGGCATCAAATGTGAAGGAAATGCTGAAGGCTCTTCTTAGCAGCAGGCAGGGCTGGGGGACACCTCTGCGCCCGTGGTCTCCGTTTTGGGGAGATCTGGTGACAAGTTGGGGTTCGGCTCGTGCGCCTTGCTTTGGGCGTGGGTTCCCGGCCAGGGTGCAGGCACAGCCCAGGGCTGCGGCTGCTGCCGGAGGTGTGGGAGGGCGCGGAGCAGCTCGCCGGAGCGTGGCGGGCAGGGCAGGGGGCGAGCGGCTCCCCAGGAGTGCCTGGAGCAGGAGCTGGGGCTGGGGCCTCACCCCCGTGGTTCACACGGAGCTGCTGGTGGGCAAGCTGGAGGAGAATGTGGCGAGGGGATCGTCATGGGACACGCCAGGCCTTTGGGATGTTTTTTTATTTGCATTAAAGGAAAAAAAAGATGAGGTCTCACGTCGGTGCTGTCCCATTAATAAACCAAGTTTGTCTTCAGCAGGCAGCAAGACCTGATTTAAAAAGGAATGGAGATAGATGACCTATTTTAAGCACTCAAGTTGGAAAATATCGACCTGGCTGCCTGCAGGCTGTGAGCAGCAGGGCCGGCTACGCGAGCTGCGCCGTGCTGTGCCGAGCCCAAAACCTGTCCGGGGTGTCCAGGGGCCAGGCTGGCTCCGGCTGCCCCGGGTTGCAAACCCTGGTGGCTGCTTCAAACCTGCCGCGGTGCCGCTGGCCCCGGCCCAGCCGCCTCCTCGCTGGCTCACGGCACCCAAAGCGCTGACTCCTTTTCCACGGCTCGTTATCCCCAGGATTTCATTAAGTCTCCCTAATTGCCTTTCCGGGCAGCACGGCAGCCAGCACACCTCCGCCGAGGCGGGTTTGTGTCGCAAGAGCCGCGGTGCCGTGCTGCACCTCGGAGGGAGCCAGGAGCACTGGGGGGGCACAGGGGATGCTCCCCACTGCTGCCTTTGGGCTCAGCCCCAGGTACAGCAGGGCTTTTTGGTGCCGTGCCATCCCTGAGGATCCTGACCCCGGTACGATTTGGCTTCCTGGGGCTGCAGATGGATGAGGGTTCGGTGCTGCTCCCCAGCCCCACGCGGGGCAGCTGCGCCCTCCCCACTTCTGCGCGTCCTGCACGGGCGGGCGCCTCGGGGAGCGATGGCTCAGCACGGCTGGAAGGGCTGAGCAAGGGGAAAATCTGAGCTGGGAGCTGGAGAGCAACTCTGGTGGCCAGGCTCTCTCCAGGGAAAGGGGTGGAAACGCGGCTCGTGAGTCATCCGAAAGTGGCCAAAATGAAACGCCGGTGACCGCAGGGAGCGATCCTGCTGTCACGCTGTGCTGGGACCCAGCTGGTGCCTGAGCACCCGGTGTGACAGGAGGGAGCGGGGCAGGGAGCTGTGCCGAGGTCCTGCACCGATCCTGCCGGAGCAGCCCCATGGCACTGGGGTCCCCAGGCAGGTGCCGAGGTGGCTCCCGGTGCCGCTGCCGGTTCCCAGCCAGCCGGGTGGCCCTGGGCTTGGCAGCTCCTCCCTGCCCTGCCACCGGCCCGCGGCGAGGGAGGGGAAGCTCTGCCTTAAAATAACCACCGTGGGAGACACCCCTGGGGCAGTGCCGCAGAGCCGGTGCGGGGCACCCCGGGGCGCAGGTGTGGGGTGCTCGCGGCGGCCGTGCCCATTGCCCCGGCGGCAACAGAGGGGCCCTTGATGGGGCTGAGCGCGTGGGGCAGCTCCCGGGGGCGGGTGGGAAGGGGCCTGGTGGCTCTGGGGACAATCGTGCTATTGTGGCACATAGTGGGCTATTTTTCTCCTGTGCGAGGCCGGGGCGGGCGGGGGGGGCGGGCGGGCAGTGGCTGCGGTGCCAGCGCTTTCGGGATGAAGCGTGGTCCCCGCTGGGGCTGGCGGTGACTGGTGTGGTCCCAGTGGGGCACTGATGTCCCCAGAAGGGGTGGTTGGCAGCTGCGGGGCCAGCTTCGTGGGCAGGAGGGGAGGTGCAGGAGGGGAGGTGGGATGGAGGCTGTGCTCTGCGGGCTCGGAACCTCTAAAAAATGCCATCAGCACCCGGTGCCACGGCCATCCCGAGCTGTGTCCCCAAAGCCGTGTCCCCCCTGCCGCCTCTTGTCCTCCCTGTGGCTGTAGGGAGGCTCCAGTCGCTGCCTGGCTTCAGCAGCTGGCACGAGGTGCAGCAGGAGCTGCGCTTTCCCTGGGCATCTCCCTCCTTTTCTTGCTTCCAGCAGCCTCCGGAGCAGCCCGGGTGCTGCCCAGCCCCGTGCTCCCTCCCCGGCCTTAATTTTGGGCCTGGTCCCCGTGCAGCACCCAAGCACCACGGGGTGCCGCGGGGTCTCCTGTGGGTGCGAGGGCTGTAGGGACGTGGCCGTCCCCTCCCCGGGCCCCCGGCCCCATGTGGGGCAGGGGCTGGAAGTCGCCGGCAGCTGCCCCTGACCTCGCTGGGTAGGATTTTCCGCCGTGGTGCCGCGGACAAACGGGAGCGGAGCGCAAGGTGCCTCTCGGAGCCGCCGGAGGAAATGGCTCATTGTTAGCCCTGCTGAAAAAAAGACCCGAAAAATTACAATAATGAGGCCAGCTTCTATTTGAGGGTTTCCATGGGAAAAACAGGAAACGGAATCCTGTTACTTTTCTAGGGCTTGCTGCCGATAACGCCGTTTTTAGGACAGGGCAGAGAATGAGGAGGAGGAGCTGGGCACGGAGGCAGCCCCACCAGCGAGCCCTCTTCCCCCCTTCCTTCCTCTTGGGCCTGAGCCCTCGCCCCCCTCCTCGCAGCCGCTTTCCCCTCCAGCACCATGAATTGAAGCCGAGCCGAGCGTGTTGTTGCCGAGCCCCTGAGCATCCCCTGGCCTTGGGGGCCTGCCCGTGCCGGGGCTGGAGGTGGTGCCTGGAGCCCTCGTGGAGCTCGGCGCGTGTGAGCCTGGCCGGGCTGAGCTCCGTGTCCTGCCCTGCGCTCGTGCCGTGGTGCCGCGAGCCTCAGGCTTCGTGCAGATGCCCGGGGGGATCCTGCCCCTGGAGACCCAGCCATGGTGGTGCTGTGATGGGGACCCCCATAGGGCTGGGTGCCCCCAACGCCTGCTGGAGAGCTGCAGCAGGCACCCGGGGCTGGGGAGTTGTGGAAAAGGGAGAGGGCTCCATGGCCACCTCCCCAAATTTCTGTTAATGCTGCACCACAGCCCCAGTGCCCCGGCTGGGCAAGGTGGAGCCCTTCAGCTTTGGGACAAAAAGGGCAAAAAAGCCCAGCAGGGCACGGGGGGCCGGCAGGGAGCTGAGCACGGTGGTGCTGGGCGGGAGGGAAGGGAGCCAGGCGGCACCCGGCGCGGGCTGGCGGCGGGGCTGCGAGGGAGACGCTGTCAAGATAAAAAGTTTGTGTTGGGAAGGAACCAGGCCATTTCCTTCCCCGCGTTAACACCCAGGCTGGAGAGGGAGGAGCGGCAGGCAGCCCGCTCGCTGCTCCTCCAGCGGCTTCGCCACTGGGTTTGTCTTTGGCACTTGGCAGCCCCTGGGCAGCATCACCCCTGCCCGGCTGCTTTGGGGGGGAATATGAGTGGGGGTGTCCCAGTGTCAGAAGGGGATCTGCCCCTTAGGGGGCTGCAGCCGCCCATGCTGCTGGGTCTCTGCCCCCCAGTGGATCCCGGCCCTGTTTTTGGTGCTGTGCTGGTGCCCCGGGCGGTGCCGTGGTTCCAGCTGTGGTGCTGAGAGCCTTGGGCAAGGGTTGGGTGCCTGAGCCCAGCACCTCCCGCGGCTCCGTCTGTGCCATCCCCAGCGTGAGCTGGGCCGAGGGCTGGGAGCCCCAAATCTCTGCTCGAGGGGCTCCTGGTGGCTGTCCCCAATCCCCCTGTGAGCGCTGCTCGGTGCGCCTCGGCGTGGCAATGCTCGGTCCCTCGGGGGATATTTGGGTGCCGCCGCCAACCGAGCGCTTGTGAAGGCAGCAGGAGAAGGGGAGGCTGCTTGGGTGGTCAGAGCAAACCCACGCGTGAGCCTGCCCGTCCCCAGGGCTCCTGGCCTGCCCGGGACCATCCCGGTGCGTCCCCGCTGGGGCTGTGGCTGTCACCCCGGTGGTTCTGGCTCCTGCTCCCGGGGGGTTTGGGGAAGGGGCGTCCCAGAGGCAGGGGGGCACGCTCTGGCTGTGTGCAAACAAACCAGCACGCCCCCAAATCCCCGCTGAGCTGCAAAGCTCCTCAGCCCCCGTTTGGGTTAAAGAGAATTAAAATGCTTTCTCCTGCGGGGCGTTAATCCAGGAGGCAGGGGCAGGGCCGGGCTGCTTGGCTGGCTGCTCCTGGGCACTGTCACCTGGGGGGTCACACTACCACCACCACCAGGGCCCCCCTGTCCCTCTGCTGGCACATCCCTGGGCCAGGACCTACCACCGTCCCCACCAGAGCAGCTCCGGGGTCCCCTTGTTCTCTCCCCACGTGCCGGCAGCACCGTGGGGCTGGCCTGGGCTGAAGGTGCACGGGTGGGACCTGGGTCCCCCTCCCTGGGCCCCGCTGCAGGTGGGAGCAGGGAAACACTGCCATGGAAGGGCTAAAAATCAGCTAGTGCCTCAGCACAGCTTTCTCTTCCCCGAAAATCCTATTAAAACCTCATTTTTCTGACCCTAATCTCAGCTCGCTGTTCAGGAGGGATTAGTGTTTGCCCTCTCCCCCCCGGCCCCGTGTGCTCCTGCGCTGAGCTGGCTCCGGGCTGGGGAAACCTCTGCTGGTGCCGGAGGAGGGGGCTCGGTGGGACCCCTGCGCATGGTGGTGGTGGCAGGGCCGGCAGCTGGCTGTCCCCTGGTCCCCCCGGTCCCCCTGGTCCCTCTGTCCTCTGTTCTCGCCCTGCTGTGACGTTATCCTCGCAGCCTGCCAAGGGCTGGTGATGCTCCCCCTGGCAGGGACCCAGGGCCGCAGCTGGGATGGGGTGGGGGGGTCAGCGTGGGGCTGCGGTGCCACCCCCAGCAGGGCCACGGCTGTGCCACGAGCTGGGCTCCTCTGCGCTCTGTGTGCCTCGGCTTCCCAGCAGCTCACCCGTGCTCTCTGCTCGGCCCTGCCGGAGCTGTGCCGGGCGCTTTGTGGCGGATCCGAGGCTGCAGGAGCGAGCAGGGGGCAGTGCCAGCGAACCCGGGCGGCACCGCTGGGGGGTCCCGGGTGGCGAGGAGCAGCAGCAGGCAGGGAGCGGTGCCGGCAGAGGGCCCTGCTGCCCGCTGGCAGCGTGGGTGCGCACGCGTGGGCGCTCGCCCGCTGCCTGCCGCGGCGTGCCGGCGGTGCCGGTGCATGCCGGGAGCGCGCCGCGTTCCCCCTTGCTCCCGTTTGGCCGTCTATTTAGGACACTCCTGTGCAAAACACAAGGATTTTGGAAGGCGTCCAGGCGCGCTCGCATTCCTCGGGGTGGAATCTGCCCCCGCGAACGCCGCCTGACCTTTCCCAGTTTGGGCTGCGGGAACAATACTGGGGGGGCCCCGACCTCCGCTCAGCACGCCCCAGGGCGAGCAGCCCCCCCCTTGGCCCCCCCAGGTCAGCGCCCGCCTGCGTGCTCGGTGCTGCCAGGGAAGGCATGAGCAGAGGTGGCAGGATCAGCCTCCCCTCTCCGTGCTGTCCCCAGGGCAGCCGGCACTGCTCCAGGTACCGATGTGCACGGGGGGGAGCGGCCCCCGCTTTGGCCTCGTTGCTGTTTGAGGTGCTGGGAGCACCCCGGGGCCGCAGAACGCCCCCGTTCTGTGTTGGTGCTGAGCATCAGGGGCTGCGTGGCCAAACGGGGCCGTGCATGGGTGCCAGGGAGCGGTGCTGGGTGGGGGCTCACCCTGCGCTCCCCATCAGGCCCCCAGGGCGCGGGGTCACACACAATGCCCAGGGACCGTGCAGCCCCCAGCCCCAAGCTGCAATTTTTCCCCTTTTTGCCTGGTTTCAGCAGACGGAGGGAAGCAAAGCGCCTCCCCCCCGGCCGCTGCGTGGCACCGACAGCTGCCTCAGCCCCGGCTCGCTCCGCCGGCTCGGCGGCTCTACCTGTCGGGGCAGGCCGGGCAGATGGGCAGGCTGCCTGGCCCCGGGCTGCAGGCGGGGGCCAGGGCAGCCCCCCAGGGTGGCTCCCATGGGACACCCCTGGCACACACACTGGGTGACATGGGGGTGGCCCTGGGGGTGCCCAGAGACCAGGGGAGGACGGGCAGTGATGGGTTCGTGTCCCCATGTCACCACGTCCCGTTCTGTCCCCGGGGTGCTGGCGCAGAGGCACCAGGATGGTGCTGGGGGGTGTGCTGGGGGTGTGCAGTGGGGTCTCTGGGGACACTGCTGGGCCCATTGAGCAGCCCCTGGAGGGGCTCGGGGCAGGCGCCGGGGCTGTTTTGGGACAAGGCTGTGGCTCCTTGGCCAGGGTCGGTGCTGGGGATGCGCCGAACGCCGTGGTGCTGGTGGCACGTGGGGGGCTCGGTCCCGGCAGGTTGGTCCCTCCGTGGTCGTGGTGCAGGGGGGGCTGAGGAGAGGAGGGGGCCGTGGCCGGGGGCTGCAATCCCAGCAATGCCCGGCATTTCCCCGGCGCGGCCACACGTGCCTCCCCCCGGCCTCCAGCGCGGCAGGAATGCGGCACGGGAGCCCTCGTGCGGGGCTGTCCCAGCTGGGGCCACAGCCGCTGCCCCCCCCCCCCCGAGATGTGCCCGGGGCCCCCGAGGGGATGCTGAGCTCCAGGTCCCTGTCCCTGGGTGCTCCCGCTCCTTCCTCCCCATCCTTCCTCCTCCTCCTCCTCTGCACCCCGTGGAGCAGCCTGGGCTCCCCTGGGTGCTGCTGTTTTTGTTCTTCCCCTCTTTGGGTGCCGTGGTGGGGGTGGCTCTGGGGGGTGCGCAGGGGGGTGGGCTGGGGAAGGGGAATTGATAATCCCACAGCTGTGGGAGCTGGGGATTAGATCAAGGGGGCTGGTGGCCCGTGGCTGCCTGGGGGGAACAGGGACCGGCTGGTGCCGGGGTGCTGGGGGCAGCGGAGGAGCTGGGGGGCTCTGGTTGGGCTCCTGGTGGGGAGCGTCCTTGGAGACCCCTCCCTTTGCCACCACCACCGGGGGGGCTGCGAGAACAGAGCGTGGGGCTGGGACATGGCCCTGCTGGGGGGCTCCGCTGGGCCCTGTGCTTAGAGAGGGGCTGGGGGGGGGCTTTGGGACCCCCGGCTTCTCCTCCGTGGGCTCCCCACTGCGGAGCCCCTCGCAGGGACGTGCCGGCCGCTGTCAGCCCCATCCCAGCATCGCCCGGTGCCCCGCGGCGGAGGAAGGAAGGAAGGGGCTGGGAGGAGGGAGAGGAGGAAGCGGGGAGGGTCGGATGCTGCCCGGGGTGATGGAGGAAGAAGGGGGCGGTTAGAAAACCAAATGAAAAACAAAAAAAAAACAAAAAAAAAGGAAAAAGGGAAAGTGTGTGTGAAGCAAAACTTCAGGCCACGGGGGGGGACAGGCGGTGGGGCTGGGAACGCTGAGCGCCGCGAGCAGCTGGAGCCGGAGCCCTGCAGCGGGGCTGGGGCGGGCGGCCGCCCGCCTCCCCCCACACGTCCCCCCCCGTGCACGGTGGGGGCCGTGCTGCTGCCGAGGGAGAGCCGCCAGCAGCCATGAGAGCCGCCACGGCACGGCCGGACCCCGCCAGCCCCCCACCGGGGCCGGTGGCGAGGACGGGAGCCGTGGCATCGCCGGCCACCGGCTGAGCGCCCGCTCTGCTGCGCCTCGCCACCCGCAGCTCGTGCCCGTCCCGCGGCCGCATGGTGGAGGAGAGCTCAGGAAGAGGGGAGCGGGGGTCCCGGCGGGCTCTGCGGGGTCCCCCGCCGGCCCCCAGCCCCGTGGCGGTGGTGAGCAAGGCGCTGTGGAGCGTGGAGCGAGCCGGCAAGGGCTGGCGGTGCGAGCGCGCCGTCGGCGTGGACTGCAGCCTGCCCGAGCCCCGCTGCATCTGGCTGAGCAGCCTGCGCCGCCACGCCGCCGCCCCCGAGCCCCGCTGGCCCCCGGGACCCCGGCCCCGTTGCGCGCCCCCTCGCACCGCCAAGGGCCGCAGGGTGAGGACCGCGCGCGGGAGTCGCTGCTTGGCTGGGGGGAGCGAGGTTGGGGGGCTGCAGGGCGCTGGGGGGGGGGGGCTGGGGCTGTGATCCCTCTGCCCTGGCTCCTCTTGGGGCTGGGGGCTCGGGGAGTCAAGGCTGGGGGCCGGGCTCGTGCCCTGCTGGGGGGCTCTGAGGCTGGGCTGTGCACGGGGGCTTTGCTCCTTCTGTCCTGCCTTGGGGGGGGGGACGCATCCTGCCCACCCCAAGGCTCTGGGGGATGTGGGGAGAGCTCTCCTTTGTTCTGCGGGGGCTCAGCACCAGCGGGGGCTACCCACCCATGGGGGGCACGACGTGGCACAAGGCCCCGCTGCTGGTGCCGCGGGCGAGGGATCAGGGGGGGGCACCGGGGCCGCCTGTCCCCGGGAGGTGCCGGCCGGCACCGCGTCAGGGCGGGCAGCGTGCCCGGTGCCCGGCTCCACGGCTGATTGTTGGGATGAGCACGGCCCTGGGACAGCAGCGCTGGGGAGGCTTTGTGGGGTGGTTCAGAGGGGCTCGGGGGCAGCTCGTGCAAAGTTTAAAGCGGTGCCTGACATGGGGACAGACCCCCCCTTCCCACGTAGGGCTGGAGGTTGTGGGGAGCCGGGTTAACAAGCAGGGCGCAGCTGCTCAGAGCGCATCAGAAACCTCGGGCTGCCGTTAAAATAAAGCCCCAAAGCAGGAGATCGCTGGCTGCCCGCGGGGAGAGGGGATGGGGTGCCGGGGACAAGAGGCCGGGATGACAAACCAGGTGTCAGCCCCTCGCTGGGGCTTTGCTGTCCCCCAGGAAAGCTCCAAGCTGGGGCGGGTGGTGAGGAGAGCTGGGGCACGGCGAGATGAGCCCGGTGCAGGATGGTTTGCTGTGCCTGTGTCCTCACAGGGGTCTCTTGGGGTCTCTGTGGGGTCTCTTTGCAGCGGGTGACTTCCCCCACCGGGCTGGCGCAGGCCAGGGGGATGAAGTGGAGCCGGGGACTGAGGGGGAAGCCCCCCCCTGATGGGGCCTGTGGGGCAGTGGAAGTCCTACGGGGGACCACGGGGGATCAGGGCGAAGGGAACGCGCTGTGCTCCCACCCGGCGTCCCCCTGTCCTTGGCTGCAGGGTCAGGGTGCTGGGTTCCTGCTCAGTCCCTCCTCCGCCACGAGGTCGGGACCTTGGGCTGGAAACAGCCTGGGGGGGCTGTTCGCAACGCAGGGATCTCCTCCAGCCCCTCTGCAAGGGGGGTTTGGGCTCCTGGGACCAGCTCCGGGCGATGGGCACCGGGCTGGGGTCTCCTCTGGGTGCCGGCCGCGGCCCCTTCTCGCCTGGGGTCCTCGGCGCTTTCCGTGGTGGGTTCACAGGGGGGGCTGGGACCCGCTTCAGCATCCACAGCTGCGGGAAGAACCCCCTCTGTCTGCCCCTGTGCTCTGAGGCTGGCAGCGAGCTGGATGCTAATGGGGCGGCTCAGCCTGTCAGGGAGGGGGGAGAGGTGTGGGGGGGTCCCGGGGGTCTGCTGGGCAGCTGGTGCTGGCGCTAAGTGCTTGGTAATGGGCAGCCCGGACCTGGGGACGTGTCCCTGTGTCCCGGGCACGCTGGAGCCACGGCCACGGCTCCGACATGCCCGTGACACAGGGACACGTCCCCGTCCCCGTCCCCGTGGGTCGGTGCCGCCGCTGGTGTCTGCGCCGCTCCTGCCCTCCCGGAGGCTTGTCGGGGCTGGTTAAAATCAGCGGGGCACATTCAGCTGTCAGCTTAAAAATAATCCAGCGAGCCGGCGGCCGACACAATGGAGGGCGCAGATGGGGACAGGCACTGAGGCACGGGGTGCGGGGCCTGGGGTCCCTGAGGGAACCTGGGGAGCCCGTTCCGGTTGTGTTTGGGGTCCCCAGGGCGCAGGGAGGACTTGGGGTCCTGGGGGTGCGTAGGGCTGGGGGTGTTGCTGTGCTCCACTCGGGTGCTGGGGTTTTCTGCCCCCCCGGTGCCAGGGTTTGGAGCATCACAGCTCTGCACCTCCTGGGGGGGTACCCGTGGGGTCTGCAGGTGCTCCAAGCCGCCCTCGTTTCCCAGATGGGCGAAGCCTCCGAGCATCCCCGTGGCTCTCCATGCAAGTCGCTGCCCCCAAACGGAGCTGCTGGGGGGGGGGCGTGGGGGCCAGGAGAGGAGCTGTGCTGGGGAGAGGCCACACGGGAGCCCTTGGCTGGGGGGCTGCGGTGCTGGGCCCCTGCCCCTGGAGGGATGGGACCCCCCCAGCCTGGACGGGTGCCACAGGCAGGACTCAGGGCACCGGGGGTGCAGGGAGCCGTGCTGAGCCCCTCGCAGCAAAAGGGCCGGCTCAGCACAGGCGCAGGCAAACAAAGGCTTTTTGTGCCCCATCCCTTTGTGCGTCCCCCCCCGTCCCCTCCCCGCCTGGTTTTTGTCTCTTCCCTCATTCATCACCGCAGCGCCCGCTGCTGCCCTCCCTCTGGGGGGAGATGTCGTCTGAATTTCAACACCCCTGGGGCAGAACCCGGGGGCTGCTCAAGCCTGGGCACTGCTGCGTGAGCCGAGCTGCCAGCGGGGACGGATCCGGCCCTGGGGGGCTGGGGGGCTGGAGGAACCCCCCCTGCAGACGTGGGCAGCAGATGTGGGGTGCTCAGCCAGGTGCGGTGATGTCCCTGGGGTTCCTGCCCCCTCCCCTGGCCTCGCCGTGGGCTTGCAGACCCCTCCTCAGCTCAGCGAGGTCTCCAGGCTTTGCCATCCGAGCAGCCCCGCGCCCCCCTGGGCTCACCCAACCTCGGACACCCATGGATGCAGGCGCCCCCCCTGCAGCCCCGGCTCTCCCCCCAGCACCAGCAGGCAGTGGCTGCGTGTCCCAGCTCAATGGGGGCTTGGGGACAGGGAGGGGTCCCTCTTGGTCCCTTCTGCTGCTCCTGGCGTGCGGGTGCCGCCGGTGGATTTATCTGGTGGCAGCTCCTTCCCCAGCCCGCAGCGGGGTGGCCGAGGGTTATCTCGCAGGCACAGCCTGGTCAGACATCCCCTGCTGTGCGCCTGGCTGGGCACGGAGGTGACAGGACGTGCCTGAGGGGGGGGACTCGAGGAAGGACGCGTGGCCACGCTCCGTGTCCCTGCAGTCCCTGATTTGAGGCTGGGGGCTTGGCATTGCAGGCGCTCGCATGGGGCTCTGGGAGCTGTTGTTTGCAGGGCTGGAAGTCAGGAGGGGTCTCCTGGGACCTGGGGGGGCTTTCCAGCAGACCCCAGGGCCGGGGGCTGTGGTGCTGAGTGGGGGCTGGCTGCCCAAACCCACCCTGCTGCGTTTGACACCCCCCCCTTGTCCCCACAGCCAACGCCGGGCCGCAGAGATGGGGCGTCCCCGAACGACAACGCGCCCCCAGAGGGACCCTTCCCCTGGGGGGGCCCGAAGACGGTGGTGCTGCGGAAGAGCACGCAGGGGGGGTTCGGCTTCACCCTCCGCCACTTCATCGTCTACCCCCCCGAGTCGGCCGTGCACTCCCCGGCCAAGGTAAGGCTGGGGGCTGGGGGCGGGGGGACCCCGGGACGGGGTCTGCTGGAGAGGGGAACCTGGGGGCTTAGAGGGGCTGGTGGTGGGGGGCAGCTGGTGTTAGGATGCTTGGGGACATGGCTGCGGGATGCTGCCCAGGATTTTAGCCCTTTTTGTCCCCCCGTGCTGCGAGGGCAGAGGTGGGGACGTCACCCCGCTGGCTGTCTGGCTGGGGAGCCCCCTCCGTTCGGTGCCACCCCCACCAAACCAACCCAAATCCCTCCAGCTCCCTCTGCCTTGTGTCAGAGCCTGCCCGCTCCCTCCTGGATTTTGGGGCTGGGCACTGGGCAGCCCTGTGCCTTCGGGGGGCTTTTTGCTGGGGCTGAGCCCCCTCAGGCTGGAGCGCACGGCGCTGCCCGGCGGGGCATCCCCATGGCATGGCCGGGAAGGGACCCGCGGGGAGCCACCACGGGCGGATGCTTTTGGGAAGGAGTTTTGGGACTGGCTCCCGGCACCCGTCTGAGCCAAACCCGGCACTTCCGAGCTGGCAGCGCAGGGCGCGGCTGGCTCAGCACCCATGGGTGCCGGCGGGCGGCCAGGTCTGGGGGCTGAGTTTCGGTGGCGCTGACTCAGCAGGGAGGGGGGCGGCAGCTCCGCATTCCTGGCGCTCCAGCACCGCCGCGGCCACGTCAGCGCCTTTCCGGGGAGCGGGGCTGCCTGGGGGCCAGGCTGGGCGCTGGGGCGAGTCGGTGCCTCCAGGGTCCCCCCGAGGGTCCCTCAGCAGCCCCACGGTTTGGTGTTGGCACCGTGGCAGCTGCTCGGCGCACAGGCAGCTTTGTGGTGGTGTCCCACGTGCTGGGTGTGTGCTGGACGTGGCTTTTCCTTCCCTTTGGGCAATGGGGTGAGGTCCCTCCAGCCCCCTCCTCCTCACCAGGAGCGCCCCCTCCTCACGCTGTGGTGGAGACTTGGCCCTTCCCAGTGCCCGTCCTGGGCACACCGGGGCTGTGCCCCAGTGCCCTGCCGAGAGATGCTGCTGGCAAAGCCTCTTGCCTGGAGCCGAGCCAGCGCTTTGCTCTGGTGATGGCAGGATCAGGCACTTGCAGGGTGAGAAATCCCCTTCCAGGCACCTGGCTCCATCCTCAGGACCTGCTCGTGGGGCTGAGCGGCCCAGGGGGCAGCTGGCTCCACCGTGGAGCTGGGGGCTTGGCGGCTCATGCTCCCCCCAGGGAGGCTCAGGGGATCCAGAGAAGGGCGAGCCCCACTGCCCACGCGGGCACGGCAAATTCACACTCCCTGCCCCAAAACCGGCCCCTTCCCCAGCAGCTTGGTGCCCCAGGGCCAGGTCCTGCTCCCTGCTGCGCTGACGGCCCTGCGGGATCCGGTGTCAGGAGTTAATTTTACCCTGGCCACACAGCCTGGGGCGGCAGAGGGCAGGGGGACAGACGGACGTGCGGGTCCGCGAGGGGCTTTGTGGGGTGCCACCAAGTTGTCCTGGCTGGGGGAATCCAACCCCACCGCCCCATCCTGTCCCCTCCCGGTCCCTTTGTGGTGTCCGTCCTGGCCCCGCCACCAAATGAGTTTTTTTCTCTTCTCTTGGCAGGAGGAGGAGAATGGGAACCGAGCAGGTAAGCGCTGGCACCGCGCAGGGGCTGTGGGTGTCAGAGGGCTCCTGTGGGTTGGGGCGGGGGCTTTGGTGGGCTCGTGGTCAGCCGTCCCCGCTGGTCGGTGGCCGTGGTGCTGGCGGCACAGCCCCAGGTGGAGGCAGGCAGTGGGGCAGCACAGGGACAGCTTGGGGACACGCGGAGAGGCAGGAGGGTGCGGTGCCCCCTCGGGGGGTTCGCTGTGCCGCGGGGGCTGTCCCAAAGCTGGGGAGCCGGGCGGGGGTCAGCACCCGCACCCCTGGCGCACGGCTGGGCTGAGCTCGGGTGTCTGGGGACAGGGACGTGGCCTCTCCCCTGGGGGCTGACGGTGATGGGAGAGAATGTGAAGGCGTCAGAACGCATCGAGGCGCTGGCGGGCTGACGAGGCACCGCGGGGCCGGGCGGGTTGGGGTGCTGAGACCCAGTGCTGGGTGCTCATGGGGACCGGGGGGACACCGACCTCGCTGCGGGGGGTCCCCGGGGAATTCAGCATCAGCACCGGGTCCCCACCGCCCTTCCCCTGCCAGCACCAGCCCCAGCCACATGCCCGCCAAGGGGGGGACGTCACCGCAGCCGCAGTGGTGCCAAGGAGGAGCTGTGGCTGCTTTGGGGACAAGGGGAGCTCAGGACCCCCCAGAGGGGTCTCCCCCACGCAGGACCTGTGTTTCTCAGGGCAGGAGTGTGCGTAGTGGGCTCAGCGAGGCAGAGGAGGGGCGGCGAGGGGCTGAGCGTGCAAAAGCCTGGGGGGGCAGGGGGTGTGCGTGGTGTGTGGGGTGTGCGGGGTGCCTGCCTCGCTCCTCGTGGGGGGCTGGACCTGTCCGTGCCACCGATGTCTCCCTGACCCTCTGTCCCCTGGGCGCAGGTCCCCCCCGGAGCCGCCTGGAGCCCATGGACACCATTTTCGTGAAGAACGTGCGGGAGGACGGGCCGGCACACCAAGCCGGGCTGCGCACCGGTGAGCGGGGCACGCCGCGGGTGCAAGGGGGGGGACAGAGCCAGGGAGGCTCCGAGCTGCTGGAGGGATGGGCACAAAGCTCTGCCCCGTCTGCCGGGGCTTTGGGGGCTCGTTTTGGTCCTTTTCTTGCATTTTCTCATTTTCCCCCTTTCTCGCTACTCCCTGTTGTCATCGCTGGGTGGGGATGCCCTGAGCAGCGCTGGGGTCCCCACGGCTCCCCTTGTCACTCGGGACAAGGCTCTGCCCGTGACTGGAGCCCTGGATGTGTCCTGTCCCTGCTGTGAGGGGACAGCCAGGCGTCCCCACCTCTGGCACGCTCGGGGTGACTATCTCTTCCCCCCCTCTGCAGGGGACCGGCTGGTCAAGGTGAACGGGGAGAGCATCATTGGCAAAACCTACTCGCAGGTCATCGCCCTGATCCAGAACAGGTGAGTCCCCTTCCCGGGGGGCTGGCACGGGGCTGGGAGCAGCACGGGGCTGGGCAGAGCCCGGGAGGTGACGTGGAGGGGACACGTCACAGCAGGCCCCGTCCCTGTCCCAGCTGGGGCAGGCGAAGGTGCCGCAGGGACCCGGCCGCGCGCGGTCTCGCCCCCGGGGGCAGGCGTCCCCCGGCCGTGCCCCTCCTGACCCCGCGCCCCCTCTCTCCGCAGTGACGATGTGCTGGAGCTCTCCATCATGCCCAAGGACGAGGACATCCTCCAGCTGGTGAGCACCCCCCTGCCTGGCTGAACCCTTTGCCCCCAGCTGTGCCCCCCCCCGCCCCCCCCAGCTCAGGGTCCTGGTGGCACCGGTGCTGAATCAGGTGCAGATCCGGGCGCGGGGCAGTGAAATCCCTCCTGCCCCCGCTGTTTGCCGGGCGGGTGCCAGGGACCGGTTTGGTTTCCAGGGCTCAGGTTCCCCGGCGTGGCCCTCCCGGGGTGTGCCGGCATTCCTGCGGTGTGCAGGGGGGGGGCTGCCAGCAGAACCCTGAGCAGCTCCGCGGGGGGAGCCAGGAAGGGAGGAGAGGGGCTGCTCTCCCTGCCTGGGCCCATCCTGTGGGTTTTTTTTGGGGGGCGAGTGCCCCTGATCACAGTGGTGCCCGGGGGACACCTGGGGACAGGGCCCCTGTGAGGATGGGTGGATGCAGAGATGGTGGTCCTGGGGGGCTCAGGGGCAGGAGGGCTGGGGAATGTGCCCCCTGCTTTTTTGGGGGGCAACGTCAGGCGTATCCACAGGGCTGGGTGCTCTGGGATTTAGGGTCTGGCTTATCCACAGAGGGTGGCTGGAGCCCAGGGGTCTGGGGGAGGTCGGTGGGCGCCTCTGTGGGGTCTGCAAGCACCGGGACCAGCTGCTGGTGTCCTCGAGCAGCAGCAGGGTCCCCAGATGGATGGGGGGGGGTCTTGCAGCCCTGGCAAGGGGGGGGCTCTCACCTCTGTGCCTTCCCCGGGCTCTGAGGTTTCCCGGGGCGTGGAGGCAGAGGCGCCTGTGAAAAGTGAGACGGGGAAACCAGGGCTCGGGGACGGGCCAGCCCGTGCGTCCCGGGGTATTTTGGGAAGCAGGAAGGGGGGGGCAGCCGGGCGCTGCGTGGCGGAGGGGAGAGCGGAAGGGGCCGGCGGCGGCGCTGCTCGGCACGGGGGGGTCCCCGTGAGAGAGCAGGACCTGGGGGGTGGGGGGGCTGCAACCAGGCCCTGCCCAACCTGAGCCGATGGTAACGAGGAGGCAGCGTCCCTGCGGGGTCCTGCCCGGGGGTGGGAGCGGGGTTTGTGGCCGCGGTGCCCCCCTCCCTGACCCCCTCCCCGTCCTCCCGCAGGCGTACTCGCAGGATGCCTACCTGAAGGGCAACGAGCCGTACTCCGGCGGGGCGCAGAGCATCCCCGAGCCCCCTCCCCTCTGTTACCCACGCAAGACCTACCCCTTCCAGGCGCGGGGCACCGAGCCGCCCCCCGGCCAACCTCCGGACCCCCGCGCACACCGCCCCGCCGGCCCCTCGGCCCCACTCAGCAGCACCCGCAGCGAGGGGGGTGGCAGCCCCGCGCATCGCCCCGAGGACCCGCAGCCTGGGGGCCCCCCGCAGCGCCCTGCTGTGCCCCACGGGCGCCCCGGCTCCTTCTCCCGAAGCGCCTGCCCCGGCTCCAGCGCATCGTCTCTGCCCGAGCGGTACGGGGTCCCGCCCGCTGCCCCCTCCTGCTACGGGGGGGGTCCCAAGCACCTCGCGGAGCACCGGACTCACTGCGGCTTCAAGGAGGGCGGCGGGGGCCCGCGGGTGCCGGGCCGGCAGGAGTGCCAGCAGGCTCTGTCCCGCTGGTTCTGCAGCCAGGAGCCGCGGCGCAGCACCTCGGAGGAGCGCCGCTACGCCATGCCCCCCCGCTACCGCAGCGTGTCCCAGGACCGCTTGGGGGGCTCGGCGGCCCCCCGGGGCTGGCCCCACAGCGCCTCGCACGACACCCTGCTGCAGCCCACCCGCGAGGGCTGGCCGCACCGAGCCCGCTCCGACCACAGCCTGGGCCGCTGCGGGCGCTCCATGGAGGCGCTGGAGCCCGGCGCCCTGCTCTCCCCTCGCCTCGACCGCTCCGCTTGGCCACCCGACAGGCTCTGCCGCGCCACGGCCACGGGGCCACCCGGCACGCACAGCTCCTTCGCGCCCCCTTCCTCCTCCTCCTCCTCCTCCGCCACCGCCGCTGCTGCCCCGCGGGAGCCGGCAGCCCCCGTGCAGAAGCACCCGTCGCAGCCCAACCTGCAGAGCGTGGACGATTCGGGCTACATCGGCTACCGCAGCTACAGCCCCTCCTTCCAGCGCCGCACCGGGCTGCTGCACGCCCGCTCCTTCCGCGACCCGGCCTTCGGTGGCCTCCCCACCTTCAGCATCACGCAGCGGCCGGCCGCCACCGCAGCCCCGTTCCCGGAGAGGGTGACCCCCGTCGCCCCCCTGCCTGCCGGCCCCACTCATCCCGGCCCCCCGCTGGCCCTCGAAGCCCCCCAGGAGCAGCGGATGGAGAGCAGCCGGGTGCCCGAGCAGCACGAGGAGCGGAGGGAGGAGGTGGTCCTGCGTCAGAAGCCACCCACGGGCCGCAAGATGCCGCCCCCCCTGCGGCAGATGAACTTTGTGTTCCCCGATGGGGTGAAGGAGACGGACATTTGTGACCCGCCGGCAGCCGGCAGCAGAGGGGAGAGGCCGGCAGCCGAGCGCTCGGGCCGGCGCGTGGCCCCCTTGGCGGCCCCCGAGGACTCCTTGGCCTCCATCCCCTTCATCGGTGAGTTTGGCAGCTCGCCTGCATCGGCCCTGCTCCAGGTTGGGCAGTTCAGGGGGTGCCCCATGGCAGGGAGGGCACCGTGGGGGGGATAAGTCCCAAAGTGGGGGCCCCAGGGCTGGGGCTGGACGCAGCGGGCAGGGTGCGGTGGGGGTCAGGGTTGCTCTGTGCGGGGGTCTGGGTGCAGTGGGGGCTTCTGGCTTTTTTGGGGTCAGGTGCTCCCAGTGTAGGCTTTCCTGTCCTGTCCTGCCCTACGCCCTGCTGCAACCTCCCACCCCTCTCCCGCAGACGAGCCCACGAGCCCCAGCATCGACCTGAAGGCCAAGCACGTCCCTGCCTCCTCCGTCGTCTCCAGTGCCATGAACTCTGCCCCCGCCGTTGCCACCAGCCCCTCCTCGCCCACCTTTGCCTTCGCCCTGAGCCGGCACTACTCGCAGGACTGCAGTAAGTGGGGATGGGACGGGGACAGCCCCTGGCAGGGGCAGAGGGGCTCACTGTGGCCGGGGGCTGCAGCTCTGCCCCCTTCTCCCCCTTGGGACACCTTCGGCACCTGCCCAAGCCCTGCAAAGCCCCGTGACCGTGTGCTTTGCCCTCCTTCCCCTCTCAGGCAGCATCAAGGCCGGCCGCCGCTCTTCCTACCTCCTGGCCATCACCACCGAGCGCTCCAAGTCATGCGACGATGGTCTGAACACATTTCGGGATGAGGGGAAGATCCTCAGGTAGGGCTGGCTCCTGCCACCCGGCCACCAGGCAGGCACCGTCCCTTCCCCGACGTGACCCCCCCTGCTCACGGGGCTGCTCTCTCCGCAGGAGGATGCCCAGCCGGGTCCCCAGCCTCCGCATGCTCAGGAGCTTCTTCACCGACGGGGTGAGTGCAGGCGGCCGGGGCTGGGGGTGCCGGTGGCACGGACCCCGGGGGGGGGTGGCAGGGCCAGGCACAGCCCACGCCAGCACCGTGACCCCGCGCTCCGTCTCGCCCCCGCAGTCTCTGGACAGCCTCGGTACGTCCGAAGACACCCGCTCCAAAAGGCACTCCACCTCCGACCTCTCGGACGTGACGTTCAGCGACGTGAGGAAGGAGGGCTGGCTCCACTACAAGCAGATCCTCACCAAAAAGGGGAAGGTACGCGGGGACCCCCGGCCCGGCCAGCGGCACGGGGCCCGCGGGCAGCTCTGACGGCCGGGCCCGGCTCCTTCTCCCCGCAGAAAGTCGGTGGAGGCATCCGGCAGTGGAAGCGCGTCTTCGCCGTGCTGCGCACCCACTCGCTGTACCTGTGCAAGGACAGGCGGGAGGCAGTGACCTGCGGCCCGGCCCCAGGTGAGGAGGAGCAGCCGATCAGCATCCGAGCGTGCCTGGTGGACATTTCCTACAGCGAGACCAAGAGGAAGCACGTCTTCCGCCTGACGACCGCTGACTTCTGTGAATATCTCTTTCAGGCAGAGGATCGGGAAGACATGCTGGCCTGGATCAAAGTCATCAGGGAGAACAGCAAGGCCGAGGGCGAGGTGAGAGCCACATGGGGCTCCCGGCTGCCTCTGGCTCTCCCGGCACTAACCGCCTCGGCTCTCTCCGGCTCTTTGCCTTGTGCTGCTTCCCCAGGCCACGGCCAGCCCGTGCTCGGCCGGGCAGCGTGGGGCTCGCCCGTCCTGCGCGCCGCGCCGTGCTCCCAGGGGTGCACGGGGGCTGCCGGGCACCGCCGCATCCAAGAAGAGCGCGGCTCCGTGGGCTCGGCCAGGCAGGGTGCGCCGAGCTGCTCGGCACAGGCGGTGTGGCTCTCGGAGCATCGTGGAGGCTCGGCCAGGCAGGGGCTGTGCCGGTGCCGCTGGTTGCATTTGGTAGTGAAGCAGCAGAGGAGCGCGTGTGGCTTGGCTGGAGCCCCGGCTGCGGTGCGTCAGCACCCCGGGGCGCGTTGGTGTCACCGTGGCTGCGGATGAGACCTGCAGGGAGCTTCTTGCCTGTGCCGTACATGGTCCCCGTGGTGCTGCCTGTTCTTGGGGCTGGCACAGGGTCAGGGCTGAGCCCTCGCTGCGGTCTGTGCAGTGGTTGCTCGGGGCAGAGAAGGGAGAGCTGCTCCCGGGGCCGTGGGCTCCGCTGGAGGGGCTGCGCAGGGCTGGATGTGCCGGCGCTGGGCTGGTGTGAGCCATTTCCCTGCCGTGCCAGGGTGGCTGTGGTTGGTCTCAGTGTTGATTCCAGGATTGTGGCACGGCTCCGGCCCTGGAGGGGGCGTTGAGCTCGAGTGGTTTCTGCTTTGCTGTAGCACGGCCCCGTTTGGAGGGCGCGGGGCTGGCAGTGCTGGCGCAGGGAAGGTGCTGCCGGGTTGGAGCACTTGGAGATGTCTCTGGCTGCCCGCTGGGGCCAGGACCCCGCAGGGAACATCCTGCAGGGAAAGGCGCGTGTCTTTGGGCACCGTGGGGTGCAGTTTTAGCGTCTGATTCAGGCAGGTGGAGGTGTACGTGCTGCAAAGGGCTGGATTTGAGCCTCTGGGGCTGGCTTGGAGCCCCTGTGCTGCTCGCGTGCGGTGTGCCATGGTGAGGAGTGCTGCAGTCCTCTGCGGGGCAGCCAGCACTGCCGGGCACCGGTTGTTTTGGGGCACCAGGGCCCGGGTCCTGCCCTCGCCCTGGCTTTGGGGCTGGCAGGTGCTGGAGGTGCCTCTCGGCGAGGAGCGCTGGAGGCAGGAACGGGCTGCGCCTTGGCCCCGTGTGGCCTCTGGGAGAGCGTGGACTTACCCAGGGCCACTGGAGAACGCGCTGCTCAAGCTCCCCCTTCCCCTCTTGTCTCTGCCTCCCCAGGACCCCGGTTTTGCCAGCCAAGCGCTTATCAACAAGAAGCTAAACGACTACCGGAAAGTGAGGTATGGACCCCGGGGCTGCGGGGCACGAGTGGGGCACCCTGCCCACCTCCGGACACCCCAGGGAGCAGTGGGCACTGAGCAAAACCAGACTGGGCTTGGGGTGCAAGAAGGGCCTGATTGAGGCAAGCTCCCAGCAAGGGGTTAAAAGGGCTCCGAACTCCCCCGGCACTGGCGTGGGGCTCAGCCCTGTGGCCCCCCAGCATGGGGGTGCTGCCCTGTGGGGTGAGCACCAAAGGGCAGGGAGGGCCCCGTGAGCACCCATGGGGCCGGGGCAGGACCCTGGGCAGGCTGGCAGACACCGGGCTTTGTGGGGGGGTTGGTGGGGGCCCATCCACGGTGCTCGGTCCCGGCTGTGCCCCCCTGACCCTGCTCTCCCCACAGCCCGGCGGGTGCCAAGCCCGACTCCTCGCCCAAGGGCTCCCGTGGGCTGGGGATCAGAGCCGAGTTCCTGAAGCAGACGGGAACCAGCGCACCCCGGTCCCCGAGGCAGGATGCGGCCGTAATGAAAGGTGGGTGCCCCCCTGCGCCACGGGGAGCCCCGCATGGCAAACCTGTGCTCCTGGCAGGGAGGGGTGCCCACACACTCACCCCCTCCCCAGCACAGCAGGGGTGCCCTTGCTGTTTGTCCATCCTGAGTCTTAAATAATCCCATGGTTGTGTTTCCCCCAGATGAGAGCAGCTCCCAGAAAGCCCCTTGGGGCATCAACCTCATGAAGAAGAACAAAAAATCTGCCCCCCGAGCCTTTGGTGTCAGGCTGGAGGACTGCCAGCCTGCCCCGGACAACAAGGTAGGGCGCGTGCCTCGGCTGGGGGCAGCCCCGGGGACCCCACACAGCCCCCTGCCTCCCTCACCGCTCACCCTGTGCCCCCAGAACGTGCCCCTGATCGTCGAAGCCTGCTGCAAGGTGGTGGAGGACCGCGGGCTGGAGTACATGGGCATCTACCGCGTGCCCGGGAACAACGCCGTGGTGTCCAGCCTGCAGGAGCAGCTCAACAAGGGAGCCACTGAGATCAACCTGCAGGACGAGGTGAGGGCTGTGTGGCCCCGTCTCCGTGCCCGTGGGGTGCTCCTGGGGCTGTTCTGGTCCCTGTCCCCGTCACGTCCCCGTCTCCGTGCCGTGACCGTCCCCGTGGTGCCAGGGCCGCCTAGTGGATGCTGTCCGCAGCTCGGGGCCACGTTGGTGTCTTTGCATCTCACGGTGGTGCTGGGTTTTCCCTGCTGGGTGCGGGGTGGGGACAGTTCTCCTGCCGTCCCCATGGCCGTGGTGGCCTTGGCTGGGGTCCCTCTCGGTGCTGGTGGCCCTGGGCTGGGGGCTTGATCCTGCTGGTGCCTGGGTTTGCCCGGGTGCCGTCCTGCTGAGCAGCCCCTTCTGTCCCTGCAGCGGTGGCAGGACCTGAACGTCATCAGCAGCCTTTTGAAATCCTTCTTCCGAAAGCTGCCCGAGCCGCTCTTCACCGATGGTGAGTCCTGCAGCCCAGCCGTGGCACCTCCCCGCTGCGCCCACCGGCCCCGCTCCCTGCCCCTTCCCTGCCCCTCCGTGTCCCGTCCTGTTGGGACCCCCCATCCCCATCCCCATCCCTCCGCACCCAAGGGTCCCCGTCCCCAAGGGGTGTCCCTGCTCCCCTCCCCCTGGTCCTGACCCCCCCTGTCCCTTTCAGATAAGTACAACGACTTCATCGAGGCCAACCGCATAGAGGACGCCAGCGAGAGGATGAGGACGCTGAGGAAGCTGGTAGGGAAACGGGGCACAGCCTCGGGGGGGCACTGCCCGCTTGTGGGGTGAGCAGAGGGGTGACCCCGTGCCTCCCCCAGATCCGGGACCTGCCAGGTCACTACTACGAGACGCTCAAGTTCCTGGTGGGCCACCTGAAGACCATTGCGGACCACTCGGAGAAGAACAAGGTACTGCTCCCCCGCCCGGCCCCGAGCCCCCCCTGGCTGGGGTGGGAAGGGAGACGGCACCCGAGGGGGTGGCTGCAGGCAGGCACCGACCCCAGCTCCGGTTGCAGATGGAGCCCCGAAACCTGGCCCTGGTGTTCGGCCCCACGCTGGTGCGGACGTCCGAGGACAACATGACCGACATGGTGACGCACATGCCCGACCGCTACAAAATCGTGGAGACCCTCATCCAGCACGTAGGTGGCAACGGTGGGGCTGGAGGGGGGCTGCTGATCCCCACAATTTGGGGCTGGGGGCTGCCTGGGTGGGGAGGGCAGGGCAGGGACTTCTGCACCCCGGGGCTGCCTCGCTGGTCCCTAACCCCTCTCCCGTTTCCCCCCGCAGTCAGACTGGTTCTTCAGCGACAAGGAGGACAAGGGCGAGAAGGTGAGGCCCCGGAGCCGGGGGCAGAGCGGGGCTGAGCCCTGGCACAGAGCCGGGGGCCATCAGCAGCCCCCTGACCCCGCGTCCCGTCCCTTTGCAGACCCCCGTGGACGAGAAGGAGGCGCAGTCGGTGCCCAACATCGAGTACCTGCTGCCCAACATCGGCAGGACCGCGGCGCCCGGCGATGCCCCAGGTGAGGAGCCGAGCCCAGGGCAGGGTCCCCCCTGGTCCTGGCACCGGGGTACCCCAGGCACCGCTGCGGTCACTCTGTCCCCACGCTCACCCCCCCCCTGCGGGCAGCCGGCCGGGCTCTCCATGCTGCAGCTCTGTGCCCGAGCGTGATGTGCTCGTGCACCCCTTGTTGGGATTCGGGGACACCCATGGGTGCTGGCAGAGCCCCCTCCCTGCCCTCTCCTGTCACCCCTGCTCTGGTGGCTGCTCATCCCCTGCAACCACGACCGCTGCAGGGCCCCTGCCCATGCCCCCCCCCCTGTGCCTCTCATGCTGCCAGCCCAGAGACCGGGAGACTTTGATGTTCGACTGATTTCTGATGTTCTTTCCTTGAACTTCTCTGTGCTGTCCTCTTCCTCCTCCTCCTCCTCCTCTTCCTCCTCCAGCGGACCTCCTCGAGAGCTAGAGCGGGTACAGTGTTGATCCTGGGTGCATTGCTCACGCACTAATTCCTCCGGGCGACCACGAGAGAGGGGGAGCAGGAGGGGCAGCGGGAGGGGAGGGGGGGTCCTGTCTTACCCAGCCACTGTCCCCAGGGCTCTCCAGCACTGGGGGGCTCCTGGACCCCAGTAGAGCCCCTGGTTCTCCCCCCTCTTTGGTGGGTCCCTGCGGTGTCTCCGGTGCTGGCACACCCCGGCAGGGGCTGGTGCCAAGTGCCCCAGGACCCAAATGCTGGGTTCTGGGGGTCCCCACCCCCTGGGGGTCCCCACTCCCTGGGGAGGGCTCAGCACCTTTCTGCCTCCCCCTCTCTCAGCAGCTTCTAACCCCATCCCGGGCCGGGGCCTGCAGGGTGGGAGAGGGTGTCTGTCGTGCTGTCCTTGTCCTTCCAGCCAGGCTGCCTGTCACCCCCATGTCCCCTCCTGTCCCCTAACCCCCTGGGGAGCGCAGGGCAGCCCCACGGCCTGTCTGAGCCCCCCCTGCTCAGCCCATCACTGCACTCGCCCCATCGCAGCCCCCAGTGCTGGTAACGAGGCAGCTCCCCGTGTCCCATCCTGGTGACACCCCTGCCCCATCCCTCGGGGCTCTGCAGCGGGTGAGCAGTTCTGGGGTCCCCCTGTGGGACCGGAGCCTCCCCCCCCAGCTCCTTCCTGCAGCCTCCCAAACCCCGCTCAGCACCAGGACCCCCGCATGGGGCTGGCGGGGCCGGTGGCCCCGGTGCGTCCCCCTCCCCGTTCTGGGGGAGCAGAGCAGCGCCCCCGGCTCTGCCCACTGAACCCCTGCCCCAGCATGTGCCCACCCTGCTGGGGCCTCGCTGACCCCCTTCTCTTTTCTCTGCCTTACAGACTCGACCCACAGCGGCTCTGCCAAAGTGAAGGTGAGAGGGGTCCCGGGCTGGGGCTGGGGGGAGTGGGGTGATGCCCCCAGCATGGCGGGGACGGGGTCTGTGGCCTGTCCCTAAGCTGTGGCTCCCCTCTCCCAGGGCACGTGGCCGTCGCGCAAGGAGCCATCGCCCCGAGAGCTCCTCGCCATCCCCTTCATCTCAGCCGTCAACCGCAAGAGGAAGAAGCGGCGAGAGGCCGAGGGCTTCGGCAGCAGCACCGATGACGACGTGGAGCACAGGGACCCCAAGGGCCGGGAGCAGGAGGATGAGGAGGCCGCGGCGGCCGCGCCGGGGCCCGGCAAAGCTCCCCACGGCCCTGGCACCGAGCCGGCAGCCCCCAGCCTGGATCAGGAGAGCGCCTTGGAGCCCGGGGGCACCGGGGCCGAGCCGGCGCCGGACGCCCGCTCCATCGTGTCGGGCTACTCCACCCTGTCCACCATCGACCGCAGCCTGTGCTCCGAGGTGCAGTCGGTGGCCGAGAGCCGCGGGGAGGAGGCGGACGACGAGCGCAGCGAATTCAGCCACGTGGAGACGGACACGGAGAGCCGGGAGGGCGCCCGGGCCAGGCTGGGGCAGGTGGAGGGGGGCGCAGGGGGCGAGGACAAGGTGCCCCCCGGGCGCCCCTCCTTCAACTCCCACCGCCTCATCCAGTGCGACACGCTGGCCCGTAGGAAGCTGGGGAGGCCGCGGCCGGCCGGCGAGACCCCGGTGCCCACCGGGGAGGGCCATGGTGGCTGGGCCCCCCCCGGGCGGCCCTCGCTGCGGGAGCAGCTCCGGCAGCGCCTGCGCTCCTCGGCCGACGACATGGGGGTGCGCCTGCGCCGAGCCCACTCCCCGGAGACGCGCCGCAAGAAGAGCAGCTGGCGCCGGCACACCGTGGTGGTGCCCGGCGGCCTCAAGGACCTCAACTTCAACGAGTGGAAGGAGCCGCGGGGGGGTCTCGACGTCCCCCCAGGGCCGTGCCGTGACAAGGACTCGGGGCTCAGCAGCCTGGAGTCCACCAAAGCCCGGCCCGCGGCGCCCAGCCCAGCCCAGCCCGGTGGTGCCACCAAAGCACCCAGCACCAAGAGCCCCCCGGGCAGCCCAGGCCCCCCGGCTCCCGGCCCCGTGCCCCCCCTGCGCTTCCCCCAATGTCTCTGACCTCCTGGAAGGCTCCCCCCCCCCTCCAGCTGGGGGGACAGTGTTTAATTTAAGGACTCGCACTTGTTCTTGTATTTAATTGTGCTCCTGACGAGCTGCTTTTATTTAACGGCCTCCCTCGCGCCGCCTCTCCGTGCCAGGAGGGACGAAGCCACCTTGTCACCGGGGCCCTGCAGGGTCCCGCACTGCAGCCTGGCCCCCTCCCCATGTCCCCCCCACCCCATCCCCTGCTCCCCCGGGCTGTGGGGTCCCTGCTCCCCCCGGCAGTGCCGGCCCCGGGGCTGCCCGGCCGCGGCGTTGCGAAGTGCGGGCGCTTCCTGGGGTGCTGCGGCTGTGGCTGCCCCCTCCCCTCCTGCCCCCCGACAGCCTTGGGGAGGGGACCTCGGCACCCTTGCACTGTCCCGGACCTGGGCACGGTGTGTGTGGGGCCGCAGGGTTTGGGTGACGGTGGTCTCGGGGTGCCCATCTGGCTGTGATGGCCCTGGCTGGGCTCTTGCAGGAGCGGGGTTCCAAGAGGGGCTTGCTCAGAGCAGCACCGTGCCGTGGGGATGGGGCTCTCCGTGTGTCCCAGCCGCCCCCAAAGCCCTTGCTCGCTTTTATGACCCCCCCTCGCCACCCACCCCACCTCCCCAGGCTTGTCCTCCCGGCCAGAAGCACTTTAGGAAGGGGGTGATGTGCTGCCACCTCGGGGGGGCACGGCTCGGCTGGGGACGTGGGGACATGGGGAGCACAGACATGAGTGTGCCAGGGCCTGGGAAGGGCATCAAGTCAAGTCACTGTCACTGTTACACGTCGTTCTCATACGTTATGCAAATATTTGCTGTAAATTTCCCCCCCCTCCTTTTTTTTTTTTTTTTTTGTAAATATTGTCTCTAAATGTGTAACATATTACAAAAGATTTATAAGGATTTTGTAAGAAGTTTTGCTCAGCTGAAAGGCCAGCCCCGACCACACAAAGCGCTGGACCAGTGTTGACTTTTTAAACCCTTCTGCATGTGTCCCCCTGGCGTGTTGTACGAGTCGGTAGATGCCAAACTGCAAAAAAAAAAAAAAACAACCAGCCCCAACAAAAAAAAAACCCTGCTTTGGAAACTGTCCTCCTCCGAGTCCCGGTCTATATAGCGGAAATAAACTGGTTATTCGAGGGGAGTTTCCTGCTCTTATTGCTGCGCCTTCCAGCCCACCGACCCCGTGTCCTCCATGCTGCAGCCCCCAGGGGCTGGTCCCGATCCTGGGGAGGGCTCAGGGCAAGGGGGGGGGTCCCAACCCTCCCGCCCCAGCACCGGCACCGCAGCACGGACACAAGAGACCAGGCCTGCGGGGAAAAGGTGCCATAGAGAAAAGAAAGTCTTTTATTAAAGCCAGACACTCTGATAGAAAAGAAAAGTCGTCAAGGGAAAAAAGAAAAATAAAAAGCAACCCTTTGTCATCGGAGTTTGCAAGTTACAACGGTCACGTTTCGCACAGAACTACCCATGGCATCCATACAGAGATACAGAGACTACGTACAGCCGGCCAGGCCAGCCCGCGCCCTGCCCGGCCCCGGCGAGTCCTTGCTTTTGTTTTTCCTTTGCTTAAATTTTAAAACAGTTCACAAGAAAAATTCATGCTAAGAGACACACGACATCGTAGAAACCCCAAAACAGCCTCTAAAGAGTATTAGGAACTTTTTTTTTTTTTTTTTTTTTTTTTTTCTCCTTTTAAAAGTTGTAACCTTTTCTTAAACAACACTCAGACGAGTAAAGCGGGGTGCGCATGCAGCGGGCGCCTCCAGACACATGCACGATGCAGGCAGCGCTTGGTTCTTTTTTTTTGTCTTTTTTTTTTTCCTTTTTTTTTTGTCATTTTTGCAACTTTTTTTTTTTTTTTTTTTTTTTTTGTCTCTTTTCAGTTTAAATTAGAATCAAGCAGATTTTTTTTTGTTTTCGTTCTCTTGCTTCAGCTAAAGCACCGGGCTCGGTGCTCACACACAGTTTGCATGATGCCATGAAATGACGGACGCACACGCACGCACACACGCAGAGACACGCTCACATAGAAAACCAGCCTGGTGGGCAGCCAGGAGGGGTGGGGAGGGATAAGAGAAGGGGGTGGCCCGGAGCTCCACGTGCCCCCGCTGCAGGCTGCTCTGGGGCCGGGGTCCCACTGCACCCCTTGGCAATGCTCGGGTGGGCAGCAGCCAGCACCCACGGCAAGGCTGGGGCGCAGTGAGGGGCTGTGGACCCCCCCCCCCCATAGGCATGAGCTCGCTCACAGCTGCAGAGTGCCCCCCGTTCCCCCCCCCAATTCACTCTGTGCAGGCAGGGGACCCCCATGCACTGCCCTGGGCACCCTGGCACCACCCGGTGCAGGGCACACGCCAGGGCAGGAGGATGCCGTGGCACTGCCGGCAGCTCCGGCCCCTCTGCGCATGCATGGCCACGTCCCCATGGGGCTGGAGGTGGATGGGACCCCCCCCCAAATACACCCTGCGTCCCCCCAGGGTTGGCTGCAAAGTGCTGAGCCCTGCAGTGGGGCGGGCACCGGGTGCCCTCGTACCCCCGTGCTTGGGGTCGGGAGGGATGGGGGCACGGCCAGCCCCCCACGGCCACTGCGGCACTGGGGCAGGGAGGGTTGGGGAGGGGGCCAGGCCCCCCCAAATCCATAAGAAGCTGTGGCTTTGCTACAGTGTTTCACTTTGGTACCAAGAAAAAGTAATTATAAATTAAATTAAACGCATCAAGTGACTGCTATTGCTGCCAGGAGCCGCTGCCCCCTGCCCCAGGTCCCGGCCTCGACGCGTGGCCCCGGGGCTGGCACCGGCAGCCACCGGCCCCGGGCTCCCGGCCCCGACCCCGACCCCGACCCTGACCCCCCACTGCCTCGGTGAGGGGCAGGACGGGATCGGGGACGGGGACGGGGACAGGGACAGGCCACAGAAGGGGGTGGAAGGAGGATGCCAACTCAGCACGAGGGCTACCAAGCCGCTAGGAACTGACCCTCTCAAAAATCACAAGGAGCTATAGTTTAACCAGGGAAGAAAATCCACCCCCTAATATACCAGACATGAAGAGATTTATTTCTTTTCTTTTCTTTTTTTTTTTAAATATTTATATATATATTTATATTACGTATATTATATATATATAATATGTAAATATATTTTTTAAAACAATATAAAATGTTAAGACACTTCACTTAAATGTAAAGAGTTGCTTTTTGCAATCCAAAGAAATTGCATCATGATTTTTTTTTTTTTTTTGCTTTTTTTTTTTCTCTTTGTTATTCAAAAAAGGCTCGTTCTTCTGTACAAAAATGATTGATATACAAAAAAAGAGAGGGGAAAAGAAGGAAATAATAATAATAATAATTAAAAAAAAACAACAAAACCAACCCAACAACGAACTAGCCAACGAAAGGAGTGATTCCATCTCTTGTTGCACTGCGGGTGGACGGCGCGCTTCACAACACGGCATTGACCACACGTGCACACACACGCACACACACGCACACACACGCACAGCGCTCCCCTCGCACGCCCGCAGGGCTGGGCTGGCAGCGGGGGGGTGCTGACCCCAGCCCTGCTGCAGGGGGGGGGGCTCTGGGACACCCTGAGGGCGCTGGGGAGGGGGACGCGGGTCCCGCAGGGTGTCCCCGTGCAGGCAGAGCCCCCGGGCACCGCGGCGTCCCTCTGCCCCAGCCACCACGGTGACCCAGACGAACAATTAAAGTGCTACGTTACGAACCTACAGTGATGGGGGCTGATCCCCAGCGCCCCCCAGCACCCCCTACCCATACCCGTTTCCACCTCCCCAAATTTGACATGCTCAACCTCCGGGCGCCCCACAAAACCCCGGTCCCCTGAGCACCTCGGGGGCACCTGGGCTCCCTCGTGGCCACCCCACCCATGGCACAGCGAGCCCCACGGGGCCGGGGGCTCAGGATGCTCCGGGGAACCAGCACCGACCTTCGGCGAGCACCGGAGCGAGCGTGGCCACAGCTCTGCCCATGGAGACCCGGTGGGCGCCGGCATCGTCCCCTCGGGGCTCGGTGGGGTCGCGGTGGCCGAGGAGCTCAGCGGGGAGAGCGGGCGGCGGGCAGGGCGAGGGGCGGCGGGGGCGTCCTCGGCAGCCGCTTTTTGCCCGTTTTGCGCCCCCCGGCCGCCTCCTTCGGTTTTTGGGCGGCTGCCGCCTGGGCAGGCGGGGTCGGGCGCTGCGCCGCGTCCTTGTTGCTTGAAGCTCGTGAAACTGGTGGGGTGAAGCTCTGAGAGCTCTTAAATAAACAGAAAACGGCAGGTGGGGAAGGGAGGGGTCGAGAACCAAAAACGACAGCAACCCAAAACGAACCAACGGAAATTTAAAAAACAAAACAAAAAAAGGGAAACAAAAGAAAGAGGGGGAGAGAGAGAGAGAGAAAGAAACAGAAAGTGGCTGGTTGGCCATTTTGGAGCAAGATGTGAGACAGAAGTCGGGCCGTGCCGGAGCAGAGGCAGACACAAGTCGGGGCCGTGCCGGAGCAGAGGCGAGACAGAAGTTGGGCCGTGCCGGAGCAGAGGCGAGACACGAGGTCGGCCACATTGGAGCAAGACATTTAAAACAAAGAGAGGGACACGTGGCGATGCCTCAAGGTGCCTCAAGAAGACAGTCCAGGGGAGGAGCACAAGGAAGAGAGAAGCCCGGCCCCAGGAGCAGGAAAACGGTTGGATGGAGCTGGCAAGGAGGCTCAGAATGAGATGGATGAGTTCCTTGCCCCAAAGGAAGTCAATACAGGGATGGATGTTCTGCCAGATGCAGGTTTTTCTGAGACTGCAGGGGAAGTCTCACTAGCCTCTTTAGATGGTCTAGCGGCCTAGAAAGAAAAGCAAGATTCAAGGAGGAGGAGGAGGAGGAAAAGGGGAGGAAAGTCAAACAGTTTCTTAAAAAAAAAAAAAAAGACCAAAAAAATAAAAGAAAAAAAAAAAGGAAAAAAAAAATAAAACAAAACGAAACAGGAGTTTGTTCAGAAGCAGCATTGATTTAGGCCTGAGGTCAAGCAGCTGGAAAAGGTCCACCACAAACAGAGCACGAGATGAGCTGGTTCCACGCGTTACTGGATGGGAAGGGGGCACCCCCGAGAGGAGCAGGAGAGAGACAAAAGAGAGAGAGACAGACAGACGGACACGAGGACAGACACGCACACACAGAGGCAGGCAGGCGGAGGGGAGAGGGGAGAAAGGTGGGGTGGGGGGGGACAAGAATCGCAGTGTTAGGCTGGGCACGCAGGCTGCGCGGTGCCTGCCCCGGCCGGCGGGGCTGCCGCAGAGGTGCTGTTCATCAGAGCCCAGCGCCGGCCCCGGGGGAGCCGCAGTCCTCCGAGAAGGTGGCAGCCCCCACCCCAGCCCCTGCGCCCACCTGTGCCGGTGGTGGCACTGCCACCGTTGATACGAAGCAACCCTGCTGCTGGCGATGACAAAAAGGGCTCACGCGTGCCAAAGCTGCTGCGCACGGAGCCGGGGAGGAACGCACCTCCGGAAAAAAGCCTCCAGAAAAGGGGTGATGTCTCCTGGGCTGCTGGGCTGGGGCATGGCCAAGCCCTGCACTAAGGACAGCAAGGACAAGGGTGCCAAGGAACCCCCCCGGTCAGGGGGACAGGATCCAGGGCCGTGCTGATGCTGCCGCAGAGTGCCCAAGGTGGGGACTCAGGGGAGTGAAGTGACAAGGAACACGGTGACACTGGGACAGCCGGGACTGTGCTAGCACGTGGCCTCTGGGCAGGGGACTTGGTGGCACCGCTGAGGCTTCCAAGGCCACGGGGGATCTGTAGACACCCCCCCTGGAGGGGCCAGGAGCTGCCTGCCCGGCTGCTGGGGGCTGCGGGCGCACAGAGCCACACGGAGCCCTGCGGCTGGGGACGGTGCCGGGGGGAGCCCAGCCACAAGCATCCCGAGTCTGCAGGCACCCATGCGGGGCTGAAACGCTCGCCAAGGGGAGGCTGCTGGGCGAGGACAGCCTGGGGACATGCCACCACCACCCGGGACCCTGTGGCAGTCGTGACAAACAGCACCAGTGCGTGGCTCCGACCCGGCGTGCCGGAGGGGCTGGGGGTGGGCTGGGCCCCCGTGCACGAGAGGCGCCCGTTTTGCTCATCAGACCTTGGCACAAATTGCACGAAATCCCCGCCGCCACTCGCCCCAGCTACGGCTCGAGGTAGCCGGGAACCCCCTGACGTCTGCCTGGCAGGGTGTATGGATCCAACAGAATGAGCAAAATCGGGTTTATTGGGTGGTTTGTTAACGACAGGCCCGGGGAAGGGGACTGAAACACAGAGCGGGTGGGGGAGGAGGACAGGACAGGGAGAAGCCGCTCGTGGTGCCCCCACGGCGGGGCTGGTGCGAGGAGAGTGGCAGGAGGGGAGGAGAGGAGCGGGATGGGGCTGGGGGGGGGGGGGACACGTCCCGGCTGGGGGGCACCTGGCCTCATGCCCGAGGGAGTGGGACAGGCCCCGCGAGCACCGGCCCCCCCCCAACAACACAGGAGCAAGTGGAATCCAGATGCGTGGAGGAGCCCCGGGGACAGGGATGGGGTCAGGGTCAGGGATGGGATCGGTGCTGGGCCGGAGAGGAGGCACAGTCCCATCCCACAGCTCTCCTCTTCCAGCTGCTGTGGCCCCCCCAACCCCGTCTCCACGCTGCGGGTGCCCCGGTTCCCCCACCCTTGGGGTCCCCTCCTGGCTGCGGGGCGGGCTGAAGGCGCAGCGTGGTGCCGTGCCGCGGGGCTGCGGCTCTCCAGACCCCGTCTGTCTCACGGGAGGGGTCCTGGCCAGCTCCCCCTCCTCACTGTGGCCAAATTCTCTGCAAGGAGGTCTCAGGATCCCCCAGGATCCCTGAGCCGGGCTCACCCCATCCATCAGGGGGGCAGCAGCACCCGGGGCCGGCAGAGACGTTGCCTCCTGCTTCATCCTCACCACCCCTGAGGACAGCTTGTCCCCCTCAGCTCCGCACAGAGCTGCAGCCCCCTCCCCAGCAGCCCCCTCTGGCTGCCCCTTGCCGGGCACGGGGGGCGCCGAGAGCCCCCTGCCTGCACCCCGGTGGTGGGGGCCAGCACCCCGCGTCCTGCCAGGCTCAGCCACGGGGGAGAGCGGCCACCGAGAGGGTCCGGAGCCGTGCGAGCCACCTCGGCTGGCGTGGCCGTCCCTGCTCCCTGCCCACCACCCGTAACACGGCCAGGGGCAAGCAGGGCTCGTGGCCACCCTGCCGCCGGGGAGCCTGCTCTAGAGATAGGCTACCTGCTGCTGTCCCTGGATCCGCATGTACTCCATCCGCTGCTTTATGTGCTTGCTTTTGTCGGGGCTGCCCTGCTGGCTCTGCTTCAGCCGGGACGCCGGGTTCACCATCTTCATGGCCGGGATGGAAACGCCCCCGCTCTGTCAGGACAGAGAATTTCGGGAGGCAAGGATTAAAACCAGCAGGTGAAAAGCCACACGAGCACAGCCTGCAGCCAGGCACTGCTGGCACGGAGCACACGGGAGCCACGCGGGACCCCACGGCCCCATCCCCACGGTCCCACCGTGCCGTCCCACAGGGGACAGCCCTGCCGTGGTGCTGAGCGCAGCCGAGGACAGGGCCGTGGGCTCCGTGCGCCGTGGTGAGCCCAGGGAGCAGGCAGGACTTACCGAGAGCTGCAACGCAAACGGGGGGTTAGGGGCAGACACCGGGAGGCGGAGGGCAGGAGGACAGCACCCAGCTGGGGTGCACAGCCCAGAGACGGGACAGGAGGCGACGTCAGGTGGAAGCAGATTCCAGGTGGAAACGGCGGCAGTGGGAATAGAGGTTTTTATTAACTATGCGCACAGGCTGAGATACAGAGACTTGCGAGAGCAGCAGCAGGAGAAGCGTTACGTGTTGGCACGTCCCTAAGTGCGAGCAGATCCCCACGGCAGGTACCCAGAGCGGTGCCTGCGTGGGCACCCCAAAACCCCACACCACTGCTGCCCTGCCTGCCCCGTGCCAGCCTGGACCAGCTGCCCCTGGAGGCAAAAGCAGCCCCTCTGTGCTGCCCCAGAAACGTGCACGGGATGCCCAGGCTGCGCCGCTGCCAGGACAGAGCCCGCAGGTTATCTCCAGGGCTGGGTCAGTGGGATTGCTGCCTGCACTGGAAATCAGTCCCTGTCCCCCCTGCCTCACCGTGGGACCCCTGTGCTCCTTCAGCCGGGACGTGGGGACTCCCACACTGCATGGGAATCCGGTTCCCATCTGGGTCACAGTTTGTATGGGTACGGGCAGGCGCTGGAGCTCAGCGCTCGCATCCAAGCTGCAGCAGCCCCGGGCTGTGCCCTGAGACCTCAGCCCCGGCTGAGCCAGCTCCGGCCGTGCGGCCTCTCCTGGCAAGCCCTGATCTGAGCTTTGCTTTGTGAGTGCCTGCACACGTGCCAGCCACAGCCATAAATCCACCTCGTAGCTCTGCTGCTCCTCTGCACAGCTCAGGGGGTGCAGCAGGGCCCGACAATAGGGGGAAATTGCAGCTACACCCACTTGGAAGGCCCATTCACCCAGCCAGAGCCCTGTAAAGGGACCGCCGGGTAAGTGGGAACCGGGGCTGAGATAATTGCTGCAAATGAAAAAGGAGATTCGTTCACGAGCGCTGATTGTTAATAAAGGAGCAGGCTGACTTGTGAGTAGCTGAGGGCACTTTTCCCCCTCTTTTCCCAGCTATTCAGCGAGCCCAGTGGCTGCCACAGATTCCAGCAGAAACCAATTTGGACGGCTTCAGGGAGCCGGCGCTGTGATTTAATTAGGAGAAACATCTGCTGCTTCGCAGCGACACTTAAAATGCAGTTCCTCAGAAAAGTGCTTATGTGAAATGGGAAGGTGAGGAGCGCCGCGATCCCACTCAGCTCCCCCAGCCCCTGCCGGCCCCACGGCCGCTCGCTGCCGGGGCCAGCGCTGCCCTCGGGCATGCAGTGAGCACAGCACGGGGGGCACGGGGTGCCTGGGGTGCCTGCCCCATCGCTGCCCTGCCTCCCTGCCCTGCAGCAGCTGCTGGGAGCTGCAGGAGCCAAAGTCTCCGCTCCCGGCTCACAGGGGCCGAGGTGGCAGCTCCAGCCCCAGCCCCAGCCCGGGCAGGGGGTCCCTGCCCCCTAACCCAGCACCAGCAGCACCAGCAGCACCAGCATCCCGAGCGTCCAGAGGGTGCCTTGGCCCAGCTGGGAGGGAGCCTGGAGCTCGTTGGTGTGTGCCTGGAGAGCTGCAGTGCTGTGCCAAGGCTGGCCCTGGAAGGGCCCCAGGGGAGGGCTCCTTTGCCAACTGCTTCTCCTAATGCTCTGCTGAGCCGATGTCACTGCGGGGCTCTGAGCTACAGCAGCCCCCCCATGGCACGGCCAGCTCCTGCCGAGGTGACCGGTGCAGACCAAAGTGCACCTGGAGCAGCCCCAACACCCGTGCAGAGCCAGGGCAGGGTGGTGGCAGTGCCGCTGGCACCCGCTGCCTTCACACGTCAGCCTCTGCTGTCTGCAGCCTCGCTCCAGGAGGAGTTTTGTGGAGGTAGAGTCACAGAGAGGGAGCAGGTAGAGGTGGAGGAAGAGAAGACATCAGAGTGAATCCGAGGGCAGAGCACACCAAGAGGGAGTACAGAAAATAAACCTGAGGGCTGCTGAGGGGGAGCTGTGGCTTGGGCAGCAGAGGTGGCTTGGTCTGGCTCGGAGGCGAACTCTCAGGAGCATCCCCTTTGGGCTGGCTGAGGTCCAGGGCAGTCCCCCCATCACCGCCGCTGTGCTGGAGGTGCCCTGCACGCGCCTTCATCTCCTCGCTGCCGTCGGGCGCTGCTTGTCCGAGCAGTCCTTTAGGGAACATAAATCCAGCCACAGGGTGGCTGCTGATCTCGCTGATGGTCATTTCCAGCTCACGGATGGTTTCCTCGAGGCTATCCAGTCTCTGGTAGGTGCCTTCGTAGATCTCCTTGCTGCGCGGTGACATGCTGTGCAGGGGGGGCACGTCCCCTTCGCTCCTTCCCCCAGGAGCGGGGCAGCACAGCCCCTCCGCTGCCTTCCCACCTGCATCCTCCTCGCCTCCTCCTGCCCCGGCAGCCAGCCCCACGCTGTCCTGTCCCGGTGATGCTGCACACCGCTGAGACCCTGGGGAAGCAGCGACCTGTCCCCGGGGGTGCCCAGCCTGGCACCATTCTGTCCCCTGGATGTGTCCCCTGGCTTTTGGCACTGGCGAGCCATCACGGTGGTCCCTCCGCTTGCAAACCCCATCGGAGCGTCCAGGAGGGACGGATGCCTCCCGTGAGCTCTGCCTGCCTCCTCCTCGGGGCTCTGCATCACTGGGGACGGCACCGGACCCTTGGGTGCCAGCCCCTGGGACAAGCACTGTGTCTTCGGCCCCCCGATCTGCAGCCTGCCCTCGGGGAGGCTGCTCAGCCACAGGACCTCGTGGTGCAGGCTGGCTGCTGCCCTCCTGCCTCCCGGCAGGGCTCGGAGCAGTGTCCTCTCCTTCTGCCCCCGTGGGCTGGCTCGCTCCTCGCGCTGGGGGGGACGGGACCTTGCTGTCTGCCGGAGGGAACCCGTGAGTCTCTCCCGGTGCGCGCTCACGGCCTCGGGATGGGGCAATTTGGGGCTGCGGGGCTGAGGCTGGAAGGCCCCCGGGTGTGGATGGAGACTTTCTGGGGGTGCCAGCAGACACATGGCATCTCCCCCCTGCCTCAGGTGCCAGCTCCCCTCCGGCTGCTCCACTGCCAGCTGGGTCCCCGTGCTCAGAGCAGCCCGTTGCCACTGGCACCTCGGGGTCGCTTTCGGGGGATGGCGGCGCGGACTCGCACTCGGTGAGCACAATCTGCGGGAGGGAGAACGCCCTGTTCCCCGGGGGGGCCGGGGCCACCGGCTCCTAGGTAGAGAATTCAGACAGATTAGGAGCCGGGGAGCGGCGCGGGCTGCCTGCTGGAGGAGGGAGCGGGCAGCTGCTTGGGGAGCACAGCCAGGCTGTTTTGGGTCCCCTCGTGCTGGTCCCTCCGGGCATCGCTGCAGGAAGGTGCTCGGATAGGAAGGGACACACTCAGCTCCCTGCCTGCCTGGCCGGGTCTGGGCAGCTGTGACCTCCCATGGGTGTCCCCAGGCACAGAGTGACCACGTTTATGCTGTGCGCAAGGCAACCTTAAGGGGGATGTCGGCAACAAGGGGCTAAAATCTTCAGCAAGACAGACTCGGTGCTGCTGCACCTCCCAAAGGTGTTTGAGAACCCGCCTGCCATGGTCCAGCTCAAATTTCTCTTGTACTGGTGTAAACTGGCACGACATGTGCAAGCGCAGAGCCTAGACCTGGAAAACCCCGTCCGGCCTCCCTGCACCTCTCCATCACTGTCCCAAGGGGGACGCAACGAGCCGTGCGGTGCCTGGGGGACCACAGCCCTGCAGGGAGGCAGCTGGAGCAGTGCTCTGGCAGAAGAGCTGCTCCCCAGCAGCTGCAGCAAAGGGGGGGCCCTGCTCCGCACCCCAATCCTACCCCGGGCAGCGGCTGCAGCCTCGCAGGGCTCGGTGCACAGCTGGCTCCAGCCCCTGCTGCTCTGCTCAGCAGCCCAGATAATGGGGGGAGCTGGGGCCAAACCAGCCTCAGCCCCAGCCTTCACCTTCTGCCCGCATCGTGCGCATGGAGGGGGCTCTCCACATCTCCATGCGCCACCGTCCACAGCCCTGCTTCGGTGCCACCCTCCCCACACGGTGCCAGGCCACCCGGGCACCCAGCGTGGCACGAGAGCGGGGAGCCCTCCCTGCGCCCTGCATTGTGGGGTGCTGGGGGGCCCTGCCTCTCCCCCGTCCATGTGGCTGCAGGATCCAACAGCCCCGTGCTGTGCCGCAGAGGGGTTAGTGCTCGCCCCGGTGCCATGTCAGTGCCGTACGCGCAGTGGCAGTGAGCGAGGGGGTGAAGAGAAGCCGTCAGTTGGTTAAGTCAGAGGGGGAAGGAGCCGTGAGGTTAAGAAGAGGAGGGAGAGGCGGTGGTTAGAGTGCAGCCGGCCAGGAGGAGATGTCGGCAGGAGGGATGGGAGCTCGGGGCGAGCTGTTACCTTCCATCCTTCGGCTCCATTGGGCCACATGGCTGCGTGCCCAGGGGAGGCGGCAGCCGCGAGCGGATCGTAACCGAGCTTGGGAATGAAAGGGGAGGCAGAGCTTCTCTGAAACACCTGGGGAGTCAAACACGAAGGGTTGGAGGAGGGAGGCTTGGGGCTGACACGCACAGAGCCCCTCCAGGACGGGGGCTCAGCACTGCTGGCAGTGAGGGAGGCATCGGCTGCTCCCCGCTGGTGACGTGCCCCAGCCACGGAGCCCCCCCACATCTCACAATGCTTGCACCCCCTGGGCAGGATGCGATTGCTCCACACTGCCTGTCCCTGTGGCACCGTGCTCCTGCTGGGGACGGGGCGAGGACGGGGACAGCCACCGCTGCGCTGCTGCTCGGGGGTCGCTCCTGGAGCTGCTCCTGCGGACGCCCAGGGGCATCGCCACCCAGCACCCCCCCCGCCACGCTCACCTCCAGCTCCGCAATGATGCGGTCCTCATCGTCGTCGTCCTTGATGGCAGAGGCGATGATGGGCGGGGTGGATGCGGGTCTGACCACCTCCGACACCGTCCGCCTCAGCTTCACCTGCGGCTTCTGGGTCTCCAGCTCCTCCGACTCGGCCTTCTGCGGGGGCGTGGGGCGGTGAGGGGCTGGGGCAGCCGAGGGGTGACCCAGCACCCCCCTATAGCCCCCGCTCCCCACCTTCATAAATCCGGGCTCCTTCTTGCTGGTGACGATGACTTCGCCGCTGCGGGTCGTGGTCAGCCCGTGGGACGAGGGGAAGCTCCGGCGGGGAGGGGGAGGCGGCGGCGATTTGGAGGGTTTCTCGGTCCGGTACCGCGGCACCGTCAGCTCGTCTGGGCACAAACCATGCCGTGAGGGCACGAGACTGAAAGCAGAGCTGACACCAAGCCCTGCCCCAATGCCTGCCCTGGGATCCCGCACGTACCCCAGCCCAGGACCCTTTGGGTGACCCCAGCTCCCCGTGCCGTACCTGAGCCCCTGCGGCCGTTGGGGTCAGCCTTGCCCGCGGACTTCTGTGCGTGCTGCGGCTTGGAGGGCTTGTGCTCGGGTGTGGATGCAGCACTGCTGCTGCCCGTGGCCTGCTTGTGCTTGGCAGCGAAGTCCAGGTCGGGGATGGCCTTCATGAGCTCTGCCTGCGTCTCCTCCAGCAGGCGGTTGATGTCCTTGGCGCTGTACTGGGTCAGTGCCGCCCGCTTCTCCTCCCAGTCCCTCTCGGCAGCCTGCGACAGCCGGCACAGCCCCTGCAGCCCGGCAGCTCCCCAGCGCCCACCCTGCCCCACCACCTCCCCAGCACCTGGGGTCTCCCACGGCTCCGTGGCACGCTGGGGGTCCCTGATCTCAGGGACTGCCCCGCTCCTGGAGCTCCCCACCTTTGGGATGCCCCCTCAGCTACAGACCCATCGAGAAGGATGTGCTCGGCTCCCCTTCCCAGTTTTAGCCATGGGGGGGCTCCGTCAGGGTTCGACCCTTCAGAGGAGCCCCCCGGCTGTGGGTTTTGTTCAAACAGCTCAGGAGGAACCTGCCCCATGTCCTTACCTCCACGGACACGGCTTTGTCTGCGCTCTTCTTGCTGGGAGTCTCCGGGCCCGTCTGGGTCTTGGCAGGCACCATCTCCGGAGCTCGGGAAGGGTTATTGCTCTTGGAGGGGTGGGTCTGGGTCTGGGGGGGGCTGTGCCCGAAGCTGGGCATGCCCAGGGTCTCGGTGGCAGCCGTCAGGTGGTGGAGGCTCACCGGGGGGCTGGTGGGCATCTCCAGCTCCAGCCCTTTGCTGAAGTCCGTCTCGGGGGCCATCTTCTTGGGGGACTGGCTGAGGGTGTTGGGGGGGGTCCACACGCCCTCGTCCACTTGCCTGCAGGGGACAGAGGGAAGGCGCTGGGTCACTGCAGCCCCGCAAGCGGCTCTGCCAGGACCCTCGCTCGGTGTTTGTGTTCCACGGCTGAGACCCCCGAGAGCCGGGAAGAGCTGGAGATGAGCCCCAGCCTCCCTCGGCAGGGCGCATCAGCAGCTCCTCTACCTGCCTGTCCCTTGGCATGAAGCTTGGAAGAAATCGGATCCCTCCAAGTTCTGCCCCTCTGTCAGATCTGGCTGCAATTGCCCTCTGGATTCAGAAGTTATTAGGAAAGGGGAATGACAGGCGGGCAGATTCATGCTCCGTGTGATCACACGAGCTCATTTCCATAGAAAACCAGGCTAGAAACGAGCCTGAGGCGAGCCCCGCTGGCGGAGCGCTCCTTGAGCCTGGCCAAGTTGTAAGCTCTGGTGAAAGGTTCTGTAATCAGAGCAGGCAGGTGGGTGCAGTGCCTCCGCCACTGGATTGGGGGGAGGATTTTCTCCATCAGAAGAGTTTTCTGCTCCTCGGGAAAGAGATTTCTGACCACATCAAGCGTTCCCATTGCATGCAGATGTATGACCAGTTTTTTTCAGGGTGGCAAGGAAAGATTGGTTTTGAAAGAGGGGTTCCCACGTACACCCTAAGACGGACCGAGGGCATCTTTTAATGCCTTAGAAGAAAATAATGAACCTTTTTTCAATGTCTCTGGGAATTCTGACCCCTAACATAGAGAGGACACTGGCACAGCGGTGGAGGACACAGAAGCATCCAAAGGGCCCTGCTGTGTCCTCCGAGGTGCATACAACCCCCTCCTGCCTGCAGGGGAAGCACCGTGGGGCTGCAAGGAGGACGTGGAGCAGGGGCTGTGGGGCAGGGGCTGGGCTGAGGGCTCGGCGCTCACCTGCGGATCTGGGCGAGGGTGTCCGTCACCGTCTTGCAGCGCTTGAGCAGCCCGTCCAGGCGGTTGGGCTCCTCCTTGAGGAACTTCACGGCTTCCACCTCCACCCGCAGCACCACCCGCATCTTGCTCTGCAGGCTGGGGAACTGGGCTGTGGTGGGAGAGGGGGGTCAGGGGGCACTGCAGGGGACCCCACACCCACCGAGACCACTGCAGCAACCGTGTCCGGATGGATGGGTGCCGGGGAGCCCAGGCTGTTGTCTCTCCACCTCCCCATGCCCCTCATCCCTCCCTGTCTCTTGCAGGCACTGGTCCCAGCCCCTGGAGCCAGGACTTGGTCACCGGGACCCTGTAGGCTTGGTGGCAGGGGACACAGAGCAGGTTGCTCCTGGCTGCCCACCCCTGCTCCGCGCACTTGTCCTGGCTGCTCAGCATCAGCCGATCTCCCTGCAGGACAGGGGAGCTGCTCCCAGCTCTGCCCCGTGCCCCCAGGCCCTCCCCACGTCCCCGCCGTGTCCCCACCGCGTCCCTGCCTCTCGCAGCCTCAGCGACTTCTGCCAAGTCCCCGCTCCGCCTGCTGCGCTGCGGCACGCAGCAGCTCTGCCACTTCGGATCGAGGTGCAGGGCGTCTGCTGGGGGACGGCAGGGAGGGGACAGCCGGGGACAGGAGACTGCAGGAGCAGCAAAATCGCTGCAGAGCGTGCAGGGGGGCGAGAGCAACGTCCCCTGGGGCAGCAGTGTGAAGCATGAGGGAGCTGGCAGAGGGACTCGGGATGACTTTGGCACCGGCAGAGCACCAGGGACGCATCCCTGGGAGCAGCACTCAGCAGGAGCACGGGGCACAGCCCCTGCACCCAGGCAGCCTGCAGGACACGCGATGCTGCCCTGCACTGGCACCTGGGACATGGACACACCACGTAGAGCAGAACGGGCTCCAAAGATGCATTTACCCAGACCTGGAGCCACGCAGCAGCACCAATGGGGGCTGACAGCATCCTCCCCCTCCCCAGCACCCAGCCCCTTCCTCACCCTTGAGGTCTGTCAGCGTCTCCCCCAGCTGCTTGAGCACCACGGCCTTCTCCTCCAGCTCCTGCACGGGGATGAGCCGGTGGTTGTGGGCCAGGTCCTTCTGGATCTTCTCCACCGACTTCTCCAGGTCACTGCGAGCACAAAGCAGGGCCCGGGGTGTCACTGCTGCGCCGGGACGCTGGAGACCCCAGGGAGGAGCTGGTGGCCATGAGCAGGTCCCCACGGGACGGGGGGAGCCGTGTCCTCCCTCCCACACTGGGCACACGGTCAGGGATGGGGCTGGCAGCACGCGGTGCCTCTGTTTTACACCAGCTGAGGATGTGGCCTGGGGAGGGGGTCATGGCAAAAGGACACCCTCCTGCATGCTCACTTCAGCTGCTGGGTGATGAGCTCCTCCTCGTTGAGGTACCGGAGCCGCTCCTCTTCCACCAGGCTGCGCTGGCGCTGCAGGGGGTCCTCGTGCTTGCGCATGGTGTCGGTCACCCGCACGCTGATCTCCGTCTCCGTCCTCCGCAGCATCGTCTTCACCGTCTCCTGGTTCTGCAGCTGGGGGTGGGGGGCAAGGGAGGGGTCAGGCTGCTGGCTGGGCAAGCTGCCCCGCAAGAAGGTGGCCAGGAAAGGGGGGATTTTTGCGCTCCTGGGCTGGAGCCTCCCGGCCAGAGCTGGACAGGGTGGGGGGCCCCCCACCGTGTACCCACCTGCAGCTTCTTGAGCTGCTGCAGCTGGTTGCGGAGGTCGCTGGCGTTCTGCTGCAGGTCGTGGAGGTGCAGCTGCATGTGCAGGCGGGTGATGGCCGTGGGCTGCCCCGCTGGCGTGCTGGTGGCAGAGGGCGGTGGGGGCGCGGGCACCGGGGTCCCCATGCCGCTGCGGCTGGTGGCTGCAGGGGGCAAGCAGCAGCTGCTGAGGGAAGGCACCACCCGGTCCCAGTGGGGTTTTCCCGGGGAACCCTCTCCTTCCCCACTCTGCTCCAGTCCAGCACTGCCCCTGCCTGGCCTCCAAAGCTGCCATCAGCTCTGTCCCCATGCTGGCACCAAGGTGAGCCCGGATCGGAGCTGCCCCCTGGCAGGATGGGACCCCCCCCCCCAGGTTCTGGCATGGGATGGGGCTGCAGCGGCACAGCTCCTGGGGCCAGGGACCCACTGCAACCCTGGGACATGGGGGGCACTGTGGGGGGGTGGCTCTGCAGCTCCCCCCTGCCACTTACACGCTGATGGGGGGGTCCCGCCGTTGGTGGCTTCTGTCTTCTCACTGCAACAAAAGAGAGGAGGGGGTGAACGCAGAGCAGGCACCTCTGCCCTCTCCAGCACTTTGCCTGGAGGAGGCCCCCCCGGGTCCACGCCTGCCCCCCCTGCCCCTTACCTGGGGGTCTCAGCCTCGGAGCCGCGGAGCAGCGCGCTCTGCACCAGCCCGGTCAGGCTGGCGATCTGCTTCTCCATCGCCTCCATCCGCTCCCTGGGAGGGAGGCAGGGGGTGAGGAGGGGGCACGGCACCACGGACCCCCCGATGGCACGGCTTGTCCTGGCCTCACCCGCGCTCACCCACCCAGAGCTGGGGTCCGTGCAGGTCCCAGGGCAGGCACAGGGGGCACAGTCTTGCTGTCACCTGCTGTACCCAACCCCTTTGCTCCCTCCCGCTGCCCCCAGGTGGCTCCCCCAGCCCCACACAGCTCGGTGCTCATCGCGCACCCCAGTGCTTCTACTGGGATGGACTGGGGCAAACTTGTCCCTGCTCCACCTCAGCTCCCCTCTGGCATCGTGGTGACCTGCAAGCAGAGCCCCCTTTCCACGGGGATGCTCCCCCCGTGCCCTTCCTCACCTCGTCTCTGTATCCTTGGCTGGCACCGGGGAGCTGAACCCCGAGAGCGGGCGGTCGCCGGGGCCGGGGAAGAGCTCGGGGGGCCCCGAGGCACTGGGGTTGCGGGGTTTGCTGACGGGGCTCTCCATGAAGACGGAGGAGCAGGAATCCTTGCGGAAGGACTGGCGGACGGGCGAGGAGCGGCTGGGCGGCCCCGAGTAGGGGCTGTGGGGGCTCTGCCCCGGCTGCACGTCCACCAGGCGGCCGTCGGACATCTTCTGCGGGGACGAGGGGGGCATGCGGAAGCCCAGGCCGGGGCCGTACGTGTCGCTGTAGATCTGCGCGTTGGGCTTGTAGAGCCCGTCCTCCAGCTCCGTCTGCAAGGCGGCCGCCGAGTAGGTGCTGAGGGAGCGAACGGAGCCCCGCTTGTAGAGCCCCCCCGAGTAGCCAAAAGGGTCCCCCATGCCGGCCAGGGACTGTGTGGAGGTGATGCTGAGCCGGCCCTCGTGCACCATGCCGTAGGGGTCGGCGTACAGCCCCTCGTTCTTCACCAGCACCATGTTCTTCCCGGCCAGGTCCTCGTCCGGTTTCACGTCGCGGCGCTCCAGGATGGCGCTGGGGCTGGGCGAGACGCCCGGCGCGGGCGGCAGGTTGGAGAGGCGCTCGCCGTGGTGGACGGGGCTGCCGGCGTAGGAGGGCGGGCGGCCCCCGCTGTAGGACATGCGGGAGCGGGACGGGGACGAGGACTGCAGCACGGGCGGAGGGGAGCCGGAGGCCAGGTGGGAGGCCGGGGACATGTTGTTCAGCCGGCGGGTGGGAGATGACTCCCGGGAGGTGTAGACCATCTCCCGCTGCGGAAAGGGGCAGGGGTTGTCACACGGCGTCCCTGAGCCCCTTCCCTGTCCCAGCCCTGCCCTGGTGTCCCCTCTCCAAGGACCGGGAGCTGCAGCTCACACGTCCTCACCTGGCCTTGGCAAACAGCAGCTCCCTCCTTCCCATCCCCGGGAGCAGGATGATTTATTCTGATGAATCCCCGAATTATCATGTTTATCACCCCCCTGTCAGGCCCCAAACATCCATTCTTTTAAGGCAACACTTAACAATGCTGGGACCGGGGAAGAGGAATGGCAGTCATTACTCCTTCCACAAACACAAAGCAATTACCCGGCCCTCCATCTCCATCACTTTCCCTCTCCCAGAGCCCAGCCCCGCACCCCGGGGCTCAGCCCTGCCCCGGGCACCCAGCCCCTTACCCTCAGGTCGCCGTTGGTGATGTGGGAGGCTGGGAAGGAGGCGTAGAGCGGCTCTTTCCGGTAGATTTTAATGATGCTCCTGTCCTGGATATCACTGCAAGCAGAGGCAGAGCCGTGAGCCGGCGCCCTGCGAGCACCGGCAGCCTCCCAGCCCCGGCACTGCACCCACGCCCCCCCTGCTGCTCGCAGACTACTGATGGCTCCGTTTTAACGCCCTCAAAGAAGCAGAAATCAATGTCAGGGATCCCCTGAGAGAAGCCAGGTCAAGGTCTGCAGCACCAGGGGCTGGTTTAGCTCAGTAGGGATGAGCAAGCTTTGCCCGCCGTGGTCCCTTTTGAAGGCATTCACCCCCCACCAGCCCTTTGTTTCCTCCCCCATTTCCAAGGAAATCCTTCCCCGTTGCAAGAACCTTTCCATCCCTGCTGGAAAGGGAGACACCGGACTACGACCGCAGGCAGCGAGGCTGCCGACATCAGCTTGCCTCCGAGATGGATGAAAAATGCAAACTGATGTGCTCAGCACCCCGTGCCAGGAGCAAGCCAGGAGGGTTTGTGCCAGGAGGAAGGCTGGGGGGCTGCTGCTCCCTGCCCGAGTTCCCGAGCTCCCCCCGTGTGTGCCCGCCCCTCACCGGACATCCTCCAGCTCGTAGAAGACGTTGCGTGACTCGTCCTTGATGAGGATGGCAGTGTTGGGGGATTTCAGCATCCCCATCGTGAGCTTCTGGGGGAACATGTGGACGATGAGGGCGTGCAGGGTGTCCATGCTGCTGATCTCGTGGGTGATGTGGACGCGCCTCGTCTCGTCCCCAAACTGCAGGAACAGGACCCCTGGAAGCAGAGCACCCCGATGCCATGCTGGTGATGTGCCACGGGCAGGATTTGCGCCCCGGGTGCCTCCCCCAGCCCCGGGGCAGCCCAGCCCTGACCCCCCACAGTGCCGGTACCTGGCGAGCGCAGCTTCGTCTGGCTGGTGGAGCGGGACAGGGGCAGGCTCTGCCGGAACCGATTCATCCTGTTGAAGCCCAGGGGCAGCTCCGCTTCCGACATGGTTTCCAGCGATTCGGCCGAGGCGAAGGAGAGCTTGGCTTGGTCGGCCAGGCCAGGCTGGGAACCCTGCGAGTGCCGGGAGCTCCTGGTCTGCAAGGGGACAGCGGGGAGGTGAGGGGAGCGGGGTGCCCTGCCCCGTGCCCCTCTGCTCCCCCAAAGCCTCGTGCAGGATGCTGGCGATGCTGAGCCGTGTCTGGGGGTGCTCAGCCCCCTCCCAGCTGGACCCATGGGCACAGCACCGGGCTCAGCATCCCCTCCGCCCACTGCACCCAGGCGTGCCCCTCGGTGGCTGCAGCCCCCTGCCCGTGTTTCCCACTTGAGGCTCGCAGCACTCCGCGTCCCGAAGCCTCCCAGCACCATCCCAGGCGCCTTCGAGTTCCTCCAGCAGCAACCCACTCGAAATAAAAGCAGCGATCGCTGGCTGGCAACGGAGCCAGGGCTTGCATGCGAGCACTGGAATAACCTTAGCAATTACAGGAGGTTACACATCCATTACGCCAATGAACCAGCTCCCGGGAAACATAAATGCCGGGCTTATTCTGGAAGCAAAGCAGCGGCAAGGTTTATGGCTGCCTGAGCTGGGGGAAAGTAATGGGTTTGGGTTTACAGCAGTGAAAATTTAATATGCCAGGAGTCCAATTTCACATGGCCAAGCATATATCCCTGCATGAAATTCAGGCTACAGACATGGGCTTTCTGTACAAATGTCCTTACGCCCTGTATGGGGGCTCTGTGCATGTGGACAGGATGGTGCCTGCCAGGGGGAGGTCAGCACACTGACACCCAGTAGCACCCAGTGACACCCAGTGGCACCCAGTGACACCCAGTGGCACTCACTGGCACCCAGTGACCCTCCTGGAATGGCAGCGGCCACGGCTGGAGCTGCTCCTGCCCCTTCCAGGGTCAGGGGGCAATTTATGGGGTGACCCCCGCGGCAGGCAGAAGGGGTCTTTGTGCAGGACAAACTCACTGAGCAGCGGTGCCAGGGCACAGCCGTGCCCAGGGGCTGCATCCACCCCGTCCACAGCTGAACCAGGGGTCGGACAGGCGGACGGACAGACGGACGGACGGACAGACAGACACTGCGTGAGCAGGTCCGGGTCCCGCAGGTGCCCACCCACACAGCGGAGCACACGCTGCCAGTCAACGCCCGGGCTGCAGGCCCCGATTTTCCAGACACACGTTTAACGTGGGCAAATCAAACAGAGAGAACAAACAGCTCCCGGGGTGTGGAAAAGGCGGCGTGGAAGGGACAACAGCTCTATTTTAAGACCAAAAAGAAAAATCAATATGAAATGATAACAGCCATCACCGTCATTTAAATCAGACATTAATTGGAGGATTTAATTAATCCTGTGGGGCGGGGTTTTCCAGGACGTGAAATGTTCTCGCTGCAGCTAATTGCTGGAAAATTGACTGCTTAGTTTTGCTGCTGTTGTCTCAGCGCGAGGCTCGCAGGCAGCGCAGATGCTGAAATTCTTCCGTCGGGGGGGGGTCCCAGGTGGGATCCCACCCCCGGCCAGCGCCCTGCCCCCGGTACGTGTTCGGTCTGGAGAAAAGAATCGTTAAAAAATGGATTTCATCCAGGGGGGGTCTCTGTCTCTCCCTCCCCGATGGGTTGGCTGTCGCCACGTCGCATCGCTGTTGCCATGGGTTGCGGTGTGCGCATCCCAGCTCAGCACCCGAATGCACGGCACGCAGCGGGGCCGGGGTGGGCTGGGGTGGGCTGGGGTGGGCTGGGGACAGCTGCCCCTGCACGGCCCCTGCTCCTGGCCCCAATGAGCCCAGACCCTGCCTGCCCTCTGCCTCCACCCCGGGGGCTTCAGCCGGCCTCGAGTAATTAAGCCGCTCGGATGGAGATAATTATGGCATCCTCAAAAAAAAAAAAATGAAAAAAGAAAAAAAAGAGAAGAAGGAGGAAAAAATCCCAGCAAGATGAAAATTAATGGATTTTTGGCCCGGAAGGGACCGCTCTGCTCGTTAGGCTGATGCTCAGCCTGGCATGCAGAGGGACCAGCAGCAGCCGAAGGGATGCGCCCGGGCAGCGCAGCCCCAGCAGGGGCAGGATCGGTGCCTGCATCGCTCCCCAAGGTGGAAGAGGGGCTGAACAGCCCCCAGTGCTGCGGGGGGGGGGGCTCTGCCCTTTCTTGCCAGTGGCCTTTCCAGCCACAAGGGCTGGCGGGGGGCACCTACGGGGTCGGGGCACCCGCAGAGCCCCAGGCAGGAGCCGGCAGCTCCGTCCTTGGCCTCCCATGGACCGTTAATGAGATGACTCCAAGGGAATTGTTTTTTATTGCTCTGCCTCGCTAACGACTTATCCCGCTATCAGGTAATACAGCTCGGCCCCCACACATCCTGATGGCAAATGGGCACCCGGATCCCTGCCCCTGCTTTCCTGGAGATGCCGGGGGGGGGCCAATCCTGCCTTGCTGGGTGCCAGATAAAGCCCTGGTCTGGGCAGTGCCCGGGACCCGTCTGTAGCAGCAGCTCCACCGCCAGGAGGGTACTGAGAGCCCCCCGGAGCTGCCAGGGGGAACCTGGTGCTGGGCTGAGCACTGCCCCGATGCCGGGGTGGGGGCTGTGTCATTGCCTCCTCCCCGCACACACAGCTCGGGCTCCACGAGCATCTGCCAGGGCCCGTGCTCAGGTGCTGGATCTGAGCTCTCATTCCCATGCACGATGAGAACCAAACACCAACCCTCACACGACTCCAGAAGGGAAATCTCTTTCTCCGTCTGGCCCAGCGCGTCTCACGCCCTGCAGCTGGGGAGCGAGATATCAGAGGCTGCAGCAGCCGAGGAGAGGAGCATCCTCCTCCCCCAGAGCATCCTTCATCCCCCAGCCTTATCTCCCTGCTGCTGCACAGCGCGGCCCCACGGCTGAGCAACCGGGCTGGGAAGGGATTGATGCTGGTGGCAGCTGGGGGTGCAGGATAAATCCTGGGTGCAGCCACGCTCTGCACGGAGGCAGCCTCAGGGCCCCCAGCCTGGGAGCGAAGGTGCTCAGCCCCCTCCCGCTCCGTTATGCTGCACTGCCCGAGCTCAGAGCCCCGGTGCAGAGCTCAGCACCCTGCAGCTTCCAAAGAGCCGATGTCCCCCACGTGTCCCCAGCACCGAGGTTTTCCCCGTGGCATCTGAGATCCACGGCGGCAGCGAGCGGCCGGGTGGAGGGGGGAGAGCATCCCCCTCGCCGCGGTGATGCCACGCTGGGAGATGACCCATTTCTTGCTGAACGAGCATCACAGCACCGGGGTGACACAGCACCGGGGTCACACAGCACCGGGGTCACACAGCACCGGGGTCCCCGCGCTGTGCCCTGGTGGCAGCACGGCACAGCCCCGAGCGTGGGAAGCAGCAGCGGGTTCATGGGCAGAGCACGGAGGGGAAGCCGAGGAGTAAAAGTGCCCAGAAGCCAAACAAAGCTGCCCAAGGCCAGCAGGCAGCTGCTCCAGCCCCGCACCGAGGGAGGGAAGCCCAGCAAGGAGCTCGCTTTGGGGGGGGGCAGAGATGTGATGGCTGCAGGGACAGGCAGCAGGGGCAGGGGGACTGCAGCCTGCCCCAAAATGAAACCCGTTCACCTGCCCCGGGGCACTTCACAGCCCCCGGTACCTCCTGGAAGCTAGAGCAGAGGAAATCTCCCTGGTGCAGAGGCATCAGCAAAGCATCTCCAGCCTGGGACAGTGCCAGGGGTGCTGTTTGGGTGATTTGCCCACCAAAAGCCCCTCGCAGAGCGTTTGGCTCCCCAGACCCCCAGGAAGGCAGCACTGCCCCCCACCCGGCTCTGTGCTGCCCCGGGAGCCTTATGTAAAAGAGGTGGGATGGGGAAAGGGGGGGACTTGGGGGCCTTTGTCTTTTATCTCCCCAGAGCTAAAAAAAGACACAATTAAGCAATTCTTTTAGCTCCTAAAACTTCCAACAATCCCTTTCCTGTCAGTGCTGAAGCAGCTTCATTATATCTGCCTGGCTAGATAAGGATGTTCCTCTCCTCCTCCTCCCGCCCCTTGTCTCCATCCCCCCCCCCTTCTGCCCCGCTCCCTCCCTGCCAGCTTCCAGGGAGCTGAGGTCTGAGGCTCTCCCATGGGTGCTGTGTGATGGGTGCTGCAGCCACCCCGATGCTTAGGGGCAGGCTTCGGTCTTGATGGAGGCAGGGAGGGGGAACTGACCTCACCAGGATTTTTGGAAAGCAAACAGGAGGCAAAGAGGAGCAGCAGTGTGCCAGGACGGATCCTGCCTCGGGGTGGAGCAGGGCACTCCGCGGCTGTTCCCATGCAAACCTCAAAGCCACCCGAGCTGCTCCCCCTCCTCAATTCTTCCACCCACTTGCTAGCGCCAGGCAGCGAGCCTGACCCCACGGAGAGACCCCACAAGGGTGCAAAGGGTCTGTCCCAGCGGGGACAGCACCTTGCCCCTGCCCAAGGAGGGCTCCAGGGGCGGTTTGTACTCGTATTAGAAAAAGCAGCCATTTACAGCCCGTTTCTGCTGTCCCTCTGCACATCACACACAGCAGCACTCAGAAAATGCCGTGTTCAGCCCACGGGGTCAGAGCATTTACAGCACCGAGCCCAAGCAGCAAAAGGGGGGTCCCTCCGCACCCCTTGGAGATGCACCCAGGGCACAGGGCTCCGCTCCACCCAGCACAACCCCAGCTCCATCCCGGCCCCTCTCCCTCCCCAGAACCACCCGAACTCAGCCCACAGACCCCAGTACAGACCTGTACCCGCAGCTGGGCAGGCTCAGCCCTCGCCGTGCTAACATCCCAGGCAGCCTCCAGCCCTGGGCGCAGACCCCGGCACCTCCAGGAGAAGCCCCCAGGCGGCTGCCCGAGCTGGGCTGGAGCAGGGTGGTCGTGCCGGGGGGTGGCAGCTGCCCCCAGCCCTGCCCTGGCCACGCTCCATCCTTCTGTTTTTGCAGGGATAAGGCGCTGCAAGGTGCTCAGGGCAGGTGGGCTGGGGGCGCATCGCCCTGCTGCGGGGGGACGGGGACCTGGGCAGGTCCCACCCCGCTCCGCATCCCCTCTGCCGGGCCACACGATTGGGATAAAAGTCCCTGAAATCCGCCCTGGGAAGCAGCTGGCACGGCGCTGGCGAGCCCAGCCCTGGGCAAAGCGAGGCAACCGGTTATTTACCGAGCACACAAAGCCCCGGCTGCAGCCCCTGGTCGGACACTGATCTGGATTAATTCCTCGTAATCCCCTTCTCGTCGGTTAATCCAGCATCTGACCGCAGCTCCCAGCTGGTGGAGCGCTGAGGTCTTGGGGTGGGCACGGGGGAGCAGCACCCCGATGGTTGGGGCTGTGCTAGGGGTGAGACCCCACCGGGCTCTCCCAGCACTGCAGGGAGCGGAGGGGAAGGATATTTTATCCCTACCTACAAAATATAATAATAAAATAAATCTGTTTCTATCAGCCGTTATCCACACCCCTCATCCCTACCCATGTGCACGCCCCTTGGAGATGCCCACTCAGGGAGTGACCCCCCCGGACAGAGCAGGGCCAGGCTCAGCACCCAGCCCCGGGCACGTGGGGGACGCGCGGGGACAGGGAGAGGGGACGGGGACCGCGTGGGACCTGCCGGGCTGCGGCCGCTTGTCCCCGCGCTGCCAGCAAGGGTCAGCGGCAAGCAAAGCTGTTAGCAAAGCTGGGAGAAAAACAACATCTGTCCCTCCCGCAGCTCTGCGTCTGTCGTTTCCAAGGAAAATTTTAATTGAAATTTTTAACTTTTTTTTTTTTTTTTATAAGCCGTGGAAAGGAACAGAGGCAGGGAGGGGCGGGATGGATTTCTGGATGTTTTCCCCATCGAAAAGTCACCGCAGCATTTTGGCCAAGCCAGCCAGCTCCCAGCTGGCTGCTGGGGGTCAGGAAGAGCCAGCGCGGGGGCAAAGCTCCAGCCCCCAGCCCAGCCCTGCCTGCCTCGAAGCCTGGGGCTGGGGTTTGAAGCCTTGCAGGAGCGATCTCCGGTCCGGTGTCTGGAGATCTCCCCCGAGAGCCCCAGCTGGCACCACGCAGGAGCTTTGCTGCCACCCGAAACGGCGCTGACCCCTCCGCAGACAGAGGAAGGAAACACCAACCGAGGCGGCGCGTCGCAAACTGCTTCATTCATTCATTCATTCCTAATGAACTCTGCTCATCCTCAATTATTGATGCTCCCGGAGACTCAGCCCGCTGGCCCTGGGAGAGGAGCAGAGCCCAGGTAACAGGACACGGCCCCTGCAGCTGCCTCCTCGCTTTGGGTCTCACTGCAAATCCCTTCCAGCGAGCAGCCTGGCCAGGCACAGCACCCAGGGCACCGGGCATCACCTCGCCGGGCTCTCAAGTTTCCAAACAGCTCAGGGGGAGCAGCCCCCGGCTGTCCCGGTGCTGCACACATCATTTGCACTCTCCTCTTCCTCCCCGTGGTGCTGTGCTGTGTTTTGGCCAGCCAGGAGAGCCGAACCTCAGCAAAACCCCTGTGCAAGGAGGGCTTCCACGAGCCCAGCTCCTGCCCCCCGACACAGGAGCCAGGAGATGCACAACCGGGAGCAAAAGGAGCAAGAACTGGAGGAAAATGGGGCTGCAGCAGCAAAGGTGGAAGAAACGAGAGGCCCACGGTGCAGCTTCGGGGTGCTCTGACCGAGGGCCATACCACGAGTCTCCGCTGACCCCCAGCCCTCTCAACCCACCTGGAGCTCGCCACCGAATTAAAAGCGCACCACTCGCGGCAACAATAATTCATCCAGCGTCTAATGCTCAACATTTTGTCAGGATTATCCCGATTAACCCAGAATTAATCCCGATCTCAATGTTAACAGGATTAGCGTTCAAATCGGATTAGTTTTTCAAGCAGACCCCTCGACTGAAGGCAGGGGCCGTCCCCACCAGATGTGCGCCGGCAGCCAGATGTGAGCGGGAGCCGGGCACGAGCTGGGATCGGGGTCCCCGCAGCAGGCACCGCCGTGACACCAGCACCCGGCACCCCCCTGCCCTGCAGGCACAGGCACACAGAAGGTGCCTGGCACCAGGATGTAGTGCTTCCACGCACAAACACCCTCCTGCACCCGGACATCACCCGGGCGGCTCGGTGGAGGCCACGGGTGGCTGCCTGCCCCCTGTAACCACGCCGCTCCCCTTCCTGCTGGCACCAGCAGCCTTCGTCTGCCTGATGAATATTTAAGAGCCTGGCTCCTCTGCAGCCTCATGAATATTGACAGCTGCTGGTCGCTGCCACCCAAACACGCCTCGGTGCCGTTCCCCCCCCGGCCCAGGCAGCAGCTCTGCCCCAGGGATGGGGTGGAAGCCGGGCAGCATCACCACGTCCCTGCGGTCAGCCCCAAAACTCCCAATTCCTCCCCAAAAGTTCACATGCTCCAAAGCAAGGCTGGGAGGGGGGGGCTGAGGCCATCCCTGGGGATGAGGCTGTTGGGGTGGGGTGGGACGTGTGGCAGGAGATGGATTTGGGGGTGAGGGTAAAGTCCTGGCTCTGCCCCAGCCAGCTCAGTCCCCCCATGGACGTTTACCCCAGCGATTCGTCCCTCACTTGGGTCGAGCAGGAGCCGCTTCCAATCCCCTGCTCTCCGGCAACACTGCCTCGTGTGACAGCATCTTCCAAAAATAAGCAAATTACTGCATCCCTCAGGGACGCCGGGGGACTGGAAGGAAAGCCAAGCGTGAGCACACGGCACAGAGGGGATGAGGGAGGGAGAAGGGGACGAGCCCTTGCTCGGGGTCACAGGGCTGCACCCCAGCAGCAGGGAGGGAGCCGGTGCAGGATGCAAACCCCACAGGATGCCCCGGTTACAGCACCAGCAGGGCGATGGCTGGGAGCTGGGACGTGGCTGAGCACCTGGCGGGGGACTTGGGGACCGGCAGCAGCGTGACAGTGGCCATGGCGAGGCTGGATCGATGGCTCCGTGCGAGCACAGCGCCTGACCCAGCTGGCAGGAAGGAGCATTCGTGAGACGAGCGGGGCTGGCTCAATCTAGAAGCAAGTGCAGAAGCCCCAGGGATGCGCCGGGGCTGCCTTCGTGGGGGCACAGGGCAGGAGGGCAGGAGGAGAGCACGGGCAGGAGGCTGGGGCAGGACCTGCAGACACAGCGGGGTGCACGGGACCACAGCGAATGGGGACAGCCCAATTCCTGGACCCCTCTCCACAAAGACAGCGCCGGCCAACGAGCATCTGCTCAGCTCAGCTCATCCCGAGCACGACAAACACAGCAATGCCGCCCCCCCCCAATCCCCCCAGGAATCCTCCTGCAAAGCCCATGACTGGAGAGCCCCAAATCTGCGCACCGGGTCCCTGGGCATTTGGCACTGCCCCTCCCCGCAGCCCATCCCTGCGGATTGCAGCTCTCTGCCCGAGGGGGGGCCTGCAGCCACGAGCCCCCCGGGACGCAGGTGGCCTCGAGGAAGCCCCCGGCACCTGCCTGCCAGCATCAGTCTCGTGCACGGCTCGCCCCTGCCGAGCAATCCCCAGCTGCCTTGGGCTCATGCCCCACTTGGTAGCGGGGTCAGGCAGCTGGGGCCCCCGGGGGCAATTTAACTCCTGGTGCATTTGCAGAGCAGATAGAGCCCGGGGACGCTGCCACGCCTGGCACACAAAGTGAAAAAGCGCACAGCTCTAGGACAGCACCCTGAGTGCCCTGACACCCCTGGGGTGCCCGGAGCTCGTCCCCGTTCCAATTCTTACAAAAAATGAAGAAGAAAAAAAAAAAGGAAATAAAATCAAGGCTTTTGTGCCTTCCCTCCAGTCCCCGGAAATGTCACAGAGAGCATGTGGTTAAAACCAGGCAGGGAGGACTCAGACAGCTGGATATTCATGGAGCTGCTGCTTGCACGCATTTTACAGCGCAAGTACTCCAGGAATGAACACTCAGAACAAGTGCACATATTATGCATTTTATGACTACTCAGCTCGGAGCTGCCAGCCGAGGCAAGTGCCTGTTTTTTCCACAGGAAGAGCAGCCCCACCAGGGACAACATGCCAAGGTCACCCAGCAACACGCCTGGCCTTGAAGTGTTGCCACCGCATCCCCCGGCGAGGAGGAGGGAGGCAGGGACATGCGTACTTCCCCCTGCAGACAATACGGTGCCTGTCTGCAAGGTGCTGGCAGGCAGCGCCGGGCAGGACAGGCTCCCGCCGGGGTCTCCTTTGTGCTGCTGGGGAGAGGCAGCGCCGGGCGCGATGGCTCTGGCACAACGCAGCGGATACCGGCAAGAAGCCCTCTGCTCTGCCATCCGCAGCCTGCTGGTCCCCAGCGCCAGGTGACAGGGAGGAGGATGCAGGCAGACGGGGGGACAGAGGCAGCAGCACCCCAGCCCCCGGGCACCCCCCGTTGCTGCTCCTTCCCCTCCTGCAGGCAGCACCCAAACCCTCTCTGCGGGGCTCGAAGCCATCAGTGTGCTCTGTGTGTCCTTCGACACACCATGCAAAAGCCACTCTCTGGGGCATGACGGTTTGTGTAGGGATCCTCCTCCCTCCCCATCACCCCACCGCCGGTGAGGTGTGGGCTGGCACCGCCAGGCACTCACAGGTCCCCACTGTACCCCAAGCCGAGATGCCACCGAGCGCACCAGCACGCAGCATCCAGCGGGACCAGATCACACACGGGTGCGTGGAGCAGCTCCCTGCCTGCCCTGCACCCCCACAGCAGCTCAGGGACACGTTCCTCTCCTCGTTGAGCTTCACAGGTGGATCCTGAGCCCATCTGGAGAGGGCTTTTTTTGTTCTTTTCCCACAGTTAAGGAAATTGGACTCCTTGTCCCTGCTGCAGTGAGATAACTCAGGAGCAGCAGGATTTGCCTGTAGGGTTGTCGTGGCCTAGGTGAGGGCAGGACACTGATTCCTCCCTTTCAGGTAACAACTTTGCTTCTGCACAACTCATCCCAAAACCATAAAGCTCTTCTCACAAGCTTAAGCTACCGCCAAACCGAGGAGAAACTGTTTTGGCACGGGAATCCTGAGCAAAACCCCAAGCTCCCACCCCCCCCGCATAGACACAGAGATGAGGCAAGGGTGGAAAAGTGCATGCATTTCAAACAGAAGCATGAAAAATCAGAAATACTGACCTTAAAGCTCCAGTAGTTGGGTTGCTAACAAAAAATAAAACAACAAAACAAAAGAAAACAAAAAAAAAATACCATTAAGATTCTGCTTTGACTTTTGTTTTCCTTTTGAGAATTGTTGACTTTAAACTGCAACATTAAACCTGCTCTCGTTTCTGCTTAAAATCCCCTCCCAATGGGTTGCCTACGCTTCATGCTGCTAAGGGCTGCTGAAAGGGAAGCGGGACCATGCAAGCAGGCGGAGAGGGACACTTAGCACAGACGGGGGGTGCAAACTCAGTGAAGCAGAAGGAAGCGGCGAGCGGGACGGCAGCCCAGGATCGCTTCTGGAGCGCGCTGCCTTGGCACGTGCTGGTCAGGCTGCTGCCCTGGGAGTCGGTACTGGAAGCCAGAACAATGTTCAGTTTTACAGGGCTCTTCCAATCCCCCCAGCTTTGCCCCTGCCACCTCCCTCTGGTGCTTCTTCGCGGCGTTTCCACCGGTGTCAAACCGATGTGCTACAGCGAGTGACAGGCGCTGGCAGCAGCCGCGGCCCAGCAAGCTGGAGAGCTCGGGAGCTTCCTTCTCCCAAGCCACCCTCTGACAACCAGCGGAGAAGGGGAACCGAAACTCCTGAGGCTGCCCAGAGCTGTGGCTGAGACACCCCTGAAGGGCAGTGGGTGCGTTTGAGCCCCGAGCTGCATCCCCAGAGGGGCACGAGACCCTCCGAGGACCACGCACGGAGAGCACGGCCAGCAAGGAACGCGCGCTCCTCCCTGGGATTGGGGCAGTGGCAGTGCTGCAGGGTGGGACACGCTCTGCACACAGCAGCACTGCGAGCACCCCGGCAGCACCACGCCGGGGCTGGTCCCACAGCACCCCACTGACGCCAGCCCTCGCCAGCTGCAGCGCGGGGCTGTGCCGGAGGAAGCAGCGCGCCGGATCGGGTGGCCACACGTGTGACCCACCTGGCTGGGTGACAACAAGTGTGAGCCACCCGGCTGGGAAGGGAACGCACTTTGCTATCACTGAAGCATGCAAATTATGGGTGGGGGTGGGAGAGACACCTGCAGAGCAGCTTCTGTCCCAACTGGTTTTTATGGGGATCAAAGTTCTTGGCTTCTCTTTGCCTCCCCTCTCAAAGCCACCAATCTCCCTGCTCCTCTCAGGATCTCCTTCACCACAATCACCACGGCTGCAAACCTAGCGCCTGGGTCGAGGATGCTTTCCTTATTATTGGTTTAATACAGAGCAAGCTCCTGCACCAAGACCCCAGTCCCCAGCCCCTGCAGTGCTCTGGTGGCTGCCGAGGCACCTCCTGGAGCAGTGCTCGGGGAGCACAGAGGCAGAGCTCGGGCAGAATTTGGAGAATTGTTCATCCAAGGTCTCTGACACCGGGGTATCAACCCTTCCTGGCAAGGTAACTGGAGGTCAACTCTACATCAGCACAAACCCTCTTGTAAGGTCCCTTGTTAGACGGATCTGCAGCCTCCAAATTCCCTTGTTCTGATCGACACAGGTGCATTTCCATTACTATTCCCTAAGACATGAGCAGACCCACCACAAGTTCTGCACTGAACCAACTAAAGCTGTTTTCGAAGTGATTCAAGTCAAACAAGCGCAGTTTGCTCATGCAGCCAAGCCTCAAGGCACAAAGGTCTTTTCCAAGGGCACACCGTGACTCAGAGGCACAACCAGGAATAGAAGCCCAGAGCCCTGATTACCAAGCACCACGAGACAACAACCAGCAGGATCCAAGCCTATCCTGGGCACGTAACGCTATTCCAAAACACCGGGAGCTTGAGAGCAAGAAACTGCTCTGGAACACGTTTTAGTACTGGACAAAGCCACCCAGAGCATCCAGCAATGGGGCCAGCTCCTGGAGCTGTAGCCTGGGCACGGGACGGAGCCCAGCAGCGGGCTCCTGATGAACCCATCTCTGCGTCTCCTGGGGGTGAGCAGGACCGCAGCGGTGCTGGAGGGCTTGATGTGCTGCTCCTGGGTTTGGGAACATCTCCAGTGCCACAGCAGAGGGATCTGCTTTGTAACGGGGCTTCTGCCCGGGACCCCACAGCCCTGCTGGGGTGCTGCCTCTCCAGGAAGGCTGCCCAGGGGATCCCACATAAACCAAATTTTATTTCAAAGAAAACAGGAGTGAATCCTTCACCCTCCTCCTTGCCAGACTCGCCGCGGGCTCTCCCAGCCCCACGCAGGACCAAGGTCATGCTCAGGCTCCAAGCACAGGAGCCAGGAGGGGCAGAGCAATGGGACAGTGCCAAGCCCCCCAGCCCGAAGGGCCAGGACCCAGCCCCGAGGTGATGCTCCCAACTTGCTCCCTCTCTGGCTTGTGTTCCTCCACGCTCCTTATTTTGCTGTTGGAGAGTCGCAGTAATTTTCCTCAGGCCCTGATATTGCTGATCCTATCTCTCACCAGCCCTTGGTATGTATTTTATTTATTATTTTAGGATGACTGGACAGGCTTATCACAAAGTCCATAAATCACACCCCCACCACACACAGCCACTCCACATCAAACCAGTGATGAGCTCGCCTGAACCCCGAGTGCCCAGGCAGGGGATGGGGAACATTCTGGAAGCGATGCGGTGTGGTCAGGGTGAGCGGGTGCCAGGATGGCACAGCACGGCACCCCCACACCCACAGACACCCCTGGCTTTGGGCCCCCTCCCAGCTCCCCAAGCAGAGCATCAGCCCGGGGTCAGTTCGCCTCCGCATGGCGCAGACGGAGCCCCCCGAATTGGGAAGGTGCCCAGCGGGATGCTTGGTTTGGTGGTTTGGCAGGGCTCAGCCCCATCTCCTTGCGCTGCTCCAGGTCTGGGGCTGCCAAACTGGTGCCATGCGGTGAGGGCAGAATCTCCCCCGCGGGCATCGCAGGCTCCATCTGTCCTTGCCGGCACTGCCACGGCACCGAGCTCTGCGGGGTGCGGAGCAGGTTTCAAAGCCGGCTTTTTGCCCGGTTTAGCTCATTTTCTACCAGCCCATTTTCCCCCAGAGCCCCCCCCCCGTTCCCGTGACCCAGGTGCGCTCCGTCCCCATGGGGAAGGTGGCGACGTGGGAGGGGGGCACGGCGCTGAGCTCGGGGTGCCTCCCACCAGCGGCTCCACCAACGCTGCTGTGGGACCAGGGGCAGCCCCAGCAGCCCCCCAGCAGCCCCCCAGCGGCCCCACATCTGGCAGGGCGCGGGTTGGCACAAAGAGAAGGGAAGAGGAGAGGGCCAAGGTAGAATTAACATATCGCTGGCTCTTCAAAAGCATCAAAGGGAGATAATGGTCTGAGAGAGGATTTGAAACGACAGCCCTGTTACAACCGATAAAACAGGCAGCTCGCTTGCAGCAGAGCTGTGCAGAAGGTATGAGGAATTACAAAGGCTGAGATTATAATTACAATGAAAGTCATGTCCGTGATGCTGCAAAATGAGCGACTAACGAGGGCTCGGGGCCCTCCCGAAACACAGATGTGCACACATGTGCACGGGCATGCACAGCGGAGCCAGCATCATGCAAGCACCAAGTCTGCTGGGCACACATGTAAGGGAACCCGTGCACACAGCAACGGGAGCTGCACCAGCACACACACACACACGCACGCTGCAGACCCGAGGAGAACCAGAGCTGGGGGAACGCAGCTAAGAACATCATGTAGTTAACTAAATTTTAAAAAATTCAGTCTTTGTGACAGTCCCAGGAGAAGAGCAGCAGGTAAATGAAATCCTGGTGAGTCACTGCCTTGACCAAGGCAGGCTTCCTCCGGTTAACAATTATAACACGAATCTGTTAGTGATTAACAAGGCAGCACCGACTGCGTCCCTCTAAAATGGGCAGCAGCAGCAGCCCCGGCACACTCCACCGAGGGGAGGGACAGCGGCAGTTTCATTGGCTTTTTAATTAACTCATTTTCAGGAGTTCCAATTTCTGATCGAGTCCCCCTCAGGCACAATGTCTTGACAAACAAAAATCTCCTTGAAAAATAACAGCAAAGTGGAGTTAATCTGCTTCTCCTTATTAAAGTTTTTAATGCTTTTCAGCGCTGGAGAAGCTGAATTAGCAAAATGACAAGATAGAGCCGAATGCAAACAGTAACCAGATACAGCGAAGAGACACCGCCGCTGTGCATTGCAGATACTGTCATCCCAGGTCTTGTAATTTTTGCAGAAGGACCTCTCCAACCTGAGCATCGCAGCACGTGGGAGAAAGGCCGGCGTGAGCCAAGGCTGGGATCTGGAAGTGCTGGATCCAGTCCCTGTCACACCCGGGCTCCCGCGGGGCTCCGGGAGCCACTTCAACTCTCCATAGCCCAAACCCCCCCACAACAAGAGGGGCACTGAGACGCTTGTTTTGCGCCTCCTGTTTTAGGCACGAGCATATTTAGGCAGGGAGCTGGGTTTAACTGCATCCTGCTCCAGACCCCAGCCCAAGGAGGCTCTGAGGGCTGCTGTCGGACCACAGTGACCTGGGGGCAGCCAGCACCAACCCCCCAGCCCAGGCAGCTCAAAGCCCGCAGGGACGCCCCATCCCTCGCCCACCCATGCACCGACCTCTCCAAGAGCTCCTGCTGAAGGCTTGTCAGCTCCCCGACAGTAATTACAGCCCAGACCTACAAGGCAACCTCTGAAAGAGCTCGGGGGATGTTAGCGCACAGACACCCTCAGCCATCAGTGGATTCGTGCTCCTGACCCTTCCCCAAGCACCCCGATCCAACGATACCAACACGAAGCAGCAACACCCTTTGGGAAGATGCAGCCCCCGGCAGCGATGGATGCAGCAGGACCCGAGTGCTGCTGAGGACGAGCCACGCAGCCACCCTGCTTGGCCTTGAAATCTCCCTGCCGTGGCCCCCCCATTCAGGTTCTGGCACCCCCTTTGTGCTGCAGCTCCCCGGGGCTCGGTGCTGGTGCTCAGCACGCCCCCAGCCCGCTGTGACCCCCCCCGGCACATGCAGGGATGCACAAGGGCATTAGAAACCCCCCTCCTGCTTGGGTACAACTCGGTGTGGTGGCCACAGCCTCCCAGTACGGCCTCCCAGTAGCTCCAGTGCTCCGGACAGCCGGGGTGCTGGGCTGGGGGGGGCTGCAGTGGGGGCTGCTCACCCCATAGAGGTAGGGGCCAGCGGGGGCTTTGCACCGCGCACCCCCTCCTCTGCCTGCTGCAGGCAGCGGGGACAAGGAGCGGGGACTGGGGGGGGGTCAGGGGGGAACACACGACATGGGGGGGGGCCCAGGAAAACCGGGGGGGAGTTGCTCCCATAGCGGAGTAGCTATGGCAACGGCACGCGGGGGTGGGCGAGCACCGGGGGGGGGACATGCAAGGTGAGTGGGGCTGGTACCCAGCTGGGGACCGCGGGGACACCTTGGGGACACCCCGGCACCGGCAGAACCGGGGGGGGGGGCAGGCTGTGGACCCCCCGGACCCCCCAGCACCGGCTCCAGGGGAGAATTAGGGGGAGCAGCGGGACCCCCCCCACCGCCGGGACCTCGCTCAGTGCCCCCCCCCACCCCGGGCCGGGGCCGCACGCTCCTTAATGTGCGCCCCCCCCCCCCCACCCGCTGCGGTCACTGTCACCGACCCCCATCGGTGACCCCCTCGGCACCCCCGGGATCGCTCCCCCCCTGCGGGAACCCCACGGGAGGGGGCGGCCCCCAGACCCCTGCACGCCCCCGGGAGCCGTTCCCGGGGGGGGAACCGGGCAGAGCCGCAGGACCGCGCCGCTCCCCCCCCCCATCACGGCAGCCTCCCGGTGCCCCCCCCAGCGGTCTCAGCGCCCCCACCCCCCTGCTCCCACCCCCCGGGCGGCTTCCGCGAGCCGGGGGGGTGGGGGGGACCCGGGGCTGCCCGTGGGAAGCGATCGACCCCCACCGGTTGGGGTGGGGGGGGGCACGGGGACGGTGCGGGGCTGCCCCCCCCGGTCCCAGGTGGCGATGCAGGGGTCCTGGAGGGGGGGGGGTTGGGGATGCCCCAGGGGAAGGGCAGGGATGGGGGGGGGGGGGCGAGATATGGGGCTGGACGAGGGGGGGGGGGTCAGGATATGCGGGGACGGGGATGCTCGGATTGACCGGGGGGGGGGATGAAGGTACCGGGGACGGACAGACAGACAGACAGACGGACATCCCCCCCCCCCCGGTACCTGCGGCAGGTGTCCCCGCAGCGCGGCTCAGCCCCGCCGCTCCCCGCTCTGGGCGGCTGCAGCGCGGCCCCGGGGGCGGGCGGGGCCCGGTGGTGGCGGTGGCGCTGCTGCTGCTGCCGCGCGCCCCCCCCCCCTCTCCGGTCCCCCCCCCCCCTTCCTCCTCCCGTCCCCGCTCCGCCGCCGCCGCCGGCCCCGCGCCACCCGCCCTTATCTCGGGGCGCGGTCTCCATGGCAACCGCGACTCCACCTGGCGCCGCGCCGCGCGTGCCCGCGACCCCCCCGCACCCCCCCCCCCGGAGGAGGAGGAGGAGGAGGAGGAGGCGGAGCGGGAGGGGAGGGGGGGGGGGGTGCTGCGGGCACGGTGCGCGCGCACGCGGGTGCATGCACGCTGATGCACGCGCACGCACCTGTGCGCATGCAGCCGTGTGCAAGTGCAAGCGGGCAGGCGCGTGCACGCGCGTGCACCTGTGCGCGTGCATGCGTGCACATGCATGAACACACGTGTGCACCTACACACGTGTGCAGATCTGTGCTTGCATGCACGCTGATGCAGGTGTGCACACCTGTGCGTGTGCATGCACACACATGCATGAACACACGTGTGCACAGCTGTGCATGCATGCACGCTTACACACGTGTGCATGCATGCGCATGCATAAAGCTACGTGTGCACAGCTGTGTAATGCACACCCATGTGTGCATGTGCATGCACACACACACACATGCACCTGTGCACATGCATGCACACAGCCAAGCATGCACATACACCTGTGCACACACCCACCCGTGCACACACACCAGCACAGCCCCCGGTTCCTGCAGCCCCAAGGGGTTTTCCCTCTGACACCATCACCCAAAGTGCCCCCCAAAAGGCCTGACGGCCACAGCAGCACCAGGGGGGGCCTTTGGTGAGGCAGGAGAAGGCCACGGGCCCGGATTTGTGGGTACGCTCTGCGCTAGCTGTTATTTATTTATCCCAAAGTCGGATTTATTCTGGGCAGCTGCAAATCTGCTGCTGTCAGGCACCACGGACACATTAACACTTAGCTTGAGCCTTTTATTTATTTTTTTTTTCTCTGCAGCAGAACTGGACAAGCTTAAATCCAGGCTTTTATGTACTTTTATTTGGACCTGAGCGAGGTTCCTGCTCAGCTCTGCTGCGGTATTTAACCCCGTGCTGCAGCTCGCGAGCTGCAAGGCGCCCGAACAGACGGGGCTTCAGCTGGTGTGCGCAGGCTGAACTGGTCAAAGGGGTGTTTGTAATCCCCTTTTTGCTGGGGTTAACCATTTCTCTGCGTAACATCACTGGTTTCAGGTCGGTACCCCCAATCACAGGGCAGAAAAGCACATCCAAAAGCAGTCTGGGTGTTAGTGAGACACAAGGAGGGGCGCAGGAAAGGGTCACCCCATAAAAACCTTCGTATTATTACTGTCCCAAGCGCTCCTAATGTCCTGGTGGCAGTCACCGCAGGGCCAGGCAGCCCCACAGCCCCCAGGGCAGCCCTACCCACATCCCACGTCCCGTGTCCCCGAGCATCGTTGCAGGTGGAGCTGAGAAACCCGGCTGTGCCATCCCCATCCTGCCCCATCTCCCATCGCATCTCCCCCGGGGGGGCAGGATTCAGCCCAGGCACAGCCCCGAAGCCCCACGGCCGCTGTGCTCAGTCCGCCAGGCTCTCAGTCCCATTCCTCCCTTTATTGTTAACGTGCCCATTTAACGCGTTCTCCCATCTGGGTTTTAAATTAGCTAGCTGCTGCCTCAGACTTCTCTGCAGATTTGCTAGCAGTCTGTTGGGTGTTGGTACAATTATTTGCCTTTTTTTTTTCCCCTGCTCTGTTATACATACATATGATTAAAATTAATATTGCGCTTGCTTTCCAGCTCCAATGCAGGAGTACAACTGCAATTTGCTGCGGGCTTTGCCATGCCGAAAGGGATGTTGACATTTATGAAATATTTCCATTCACCTTTGATTGTGTGAACCCTCTCACATGTAATTTTTTAAAAACAAAAACCCACAAAACAGCCCAGCCTGCGATCTGAAACATCCGCCAGGCTCCCTCAAAAACACCCGAGCAAGTTCTGCCTGTTTCAGGCAGGCCCGGAGCGTTGCGTCCCAATGTCATTTTAAGGTTGCCCCCAGGTTTCCATCGTTTCTATTTGCATTTTCTCCCCGTTATTATTTACCGCCTGTAGGGAAAATGACAACACACACCCACGGCTTCTTTCCTCCCCTTCCCCACCAGCTGCAAGAAGGCGACTCTCAGCTGGGGCTGGGGCTGGGGCGGGCGCCTGCCCGTGTCCAAGGAGCACAGGGAGCCCCCCGCCCCCCACCCTCCACCCTCATCCCAGGGGTGTCCCACAGGGGGTCCACGGCCCCAAGCCCCGGGCTGGAGCCTGCAGCTGGAAATGCAGAAGATGCTTCCAGAATGCAGAAGGTCTTTTTGTTCGCCTCCTAAAATCCTCCAAAGCTCAGCAGCCCAGGAGTCAACACTAGCTGGATTTTGCTTTTACAGCTGCTGCCTAAAGAAAAAAGTCCTTAAATCTCTGTAATAATAAGGGAAAGACTCCGAGTTATTTGCTAAGTAATATCACTCAGCGGCTAGAAATGTCACTTTGCCTGTGAGCAGAAGGCCTGGGTATGGCTCACGCCCCTCTGGGGGCCCCGGGGTGGCTCTGGAAGCATCCCGTGGGCAGCGCCCTGCTCGGGGACAGCAAAGCCACCGCCAGCAGCCAGCACAGCTCCTGCTGGAGGGCGGCAGGAGCAGGATCCTCTGCTCCTCTTTGCATCCAGCCCTGAGCTGCTTGCACGGGGAGGGGCTGCAGAGCGCGACCCCCGGTGCTGCAGGGGGACGGGAGGGGGCTGGCAGGATGTGGCACGGAGCTGCCACTTTTCCTTACAAAGCTCAATTTCTTCCCGCCGCGATAGTCTGGGAGCCGTCGCCTCCATCCCTCGGGGAGGCGTCTAGTTGGAGATGATATAAGATTTCTTTCCAGCCACTTCCTCCAGCTGCTCCGCGCTCGCCCTCCCCTGTGCCTTTTTATAAAAGCGACAGTTTAGGTGGGGATTTATTGCTGCCCCGGTGGGCCCCGGGGCTGGGGCTCGCTTCTACCTGCAGGAGCAGCCTGGGCGCCCCCCTGCAGCACCCTGGGGACACCCCCAGGCACAGGGGTGGGTGTCACCCCCAGGGCCCTCAGGCTCTGCTGCTTTCAGCAAGGCTGCCTGCTTGTGTCACCTGCTGGCCCTGGCCCACTCTGAGGTCCCTGATGGAGAATCGAGCCCCCAGGATCAGGCAGCCAAGGGGCATCCCCGTGCGGCACCAAACCCCAGGAGCACCTTGCCACTCACAGCACTGCCCCACGCAGCTCAGAGCAGAGCCGTGGTCCCTCACTGCCCCTGCTCGCCCTTCCCCACAGCCCCCACACTCACACCACGTCCCTGGAGCCCTGCCCATGCAGCAGCAGGGAGATCCCTGCACAGAACCACCCCGGCTCAGAGCGCATCCCCATCCCCATCCCCATCCCCATCCCCATCCCCATCCCCATCCCCATCCCCATCCCCATCCCCATCCCCATCCCCATCCCATCCCCATCCCCATCCCATCCTGTCCCTGTCCCTGTGCTGCTCCATCCGGGGCTGGCTGTGGTTCTGCACCTACACCCTCAGCTGCAGCCGAAACCTGCAGAGACCTGCGTGGGTGCCCCCTCCTCGGCAGGGCGAAGCCACCTTGTGGCCGTCACATCCATCCCTCTGCCTGTGCGCACAAACACCCGCTGCCTCCTCCGACAGCCAGCGGGACCAAATCCACCCAGTGCAGGGGAAATCTGCCCCAGGACCCCAGCCCTGGGGGAGAGGAGCTCCCATTCCATGCTGCAGCCAGGCCCCTGCTGAGCCCCTGCCCCCCCACCCCGAGCAGACGCCCCTTACCTGGTCCCGCATGCGCTCCTGCTGCCCGCGGAGCGCCAGCGCGTGCTGCGGGTACTTGTTCTTCAGGTGGTCCATGAAGGCGTCCCGCTTGCGCTCCATCTCCGACTTCTGGAGGCCGGTGAGGGCCTCGAGGCTCTGGGCGGCGATGACGGTGTGCCGGCGCTCCGAGGTGTGCACCAGCCCTACGTTGGAGAAGCGCCGCGTGCCGTTGCCCAGGGTGCGGTACTCCCGCGGGTACTCGGCATCGTCCGCCGAGATCATGTGGGTGCTCGTCCTGTCGGGATCTGCGCGGGGAGAGCAGAGCAGGGTCAGGACCCGGGGGGGTTTGGGGTGCTATGATGGGGCTGGGGGGGTTGTAAGCTAGGGGCCAGGGGTGGTTTGAGATGTGGCTGAGGCCCCGCTGGGAGCTGGGTCGTCCCCCAAAGGGATGTAACCGGTGGGTGGGTGGCACGGGGTTGGTTTGTCCCCCTGCGATGGTGGCTGGGGTCAGATGGGGCTGGGGGCTGCAGGAGGGGCAGAGGGGCTGGGGTGCTACCGGGACCACGACATCTGGGCTGAAACATGTACAAGACAGAGCTGGGGCACCAACACGGCACGGACAAGACACACGAGCTGGGCACCACCCGGAGCACAGACAGACGGAGGGACACAGACACACAGACAGACCAAAAAGAAAATGAAAAGTGGGCCAGGGAGGTGGGGGCTCGTGGCCACCCACCAGTGCCTGCACCGTGCTGCTGCTGGAGGCCGCCAGGACCCCCCCTTGCCCACCCCAGCCCTCGCAGATCCCAGTCCTGGGCAGGGGGTGCCAGCAGGGTGCAGGAAGGGCTCGTCCCTTGGCGGGATGGGCCAGCCGTCAGCGGCACATTGTGATTCTAATTTCTAGGGAAGCTGCGCCCAGCACGCACGATGCAAGTGGTAATTAATGCCTGGGAGTCCCCGCACGCTGCCAACGCCTGTCACCTCCTCGGGGGGCTGTGAGACGGGGCCACCCGCGGCACACAGCCCACCACAGAGCACCTCATGGTGCCACCCCAAGAAGCCACCGGTGAGACTCTGAAGATCTCGTGCTGTTTGAGCCCATGGCACACAGCCCGGGGCCAGCCCACGGCGGTACCCCAGCCACGAGCACTCTGCCACTATTTTGGCAACCTGCAGCACTCGTGTTGCAGGAACTCACCACGCTAAGGCTCATTTTCTCTCACCATTTAACCTTGATCCATTATTCATCTCCCTCCTTGTCCTTCTTTTCCCCCCTTCCTTCCCAAGCTCCCGTTACGCAAATCATAGCGAGCTTTTCCTCTCCCCTCAATTATTTATTAACCCAACATATTAGCTTTATAACAAGCAGTCGTGTTATTAGTGTAGGACAAGCCTCCAGTGCGTGCTACAGACATAACTCATCTGCTCAAGGTCATCCAAGGGGTTTTGCTGCGAGCTGGTGACACCAGCACTCAGCCCCCAGCCAAAGCCTGGAGCCTTTGGAAGCAGCAGGACTGGAGCAGGAGCTGAAGCCCCTGAGCCCTGGCTCAGCCTGGTCCCCGCATCACCCCTGCACGGAGGTCACCCCAGCACATCCACCACGTGCAAAACGCCCTCGGAGCCCTCTGGGGATGATGCCACCAGGGAGGTGTCAGACGGGGCCACCTCAGCCCTAAAGCTCACAGAGATGAGGGCAGCGCGGTGCTGGGCTCGGGGCAGGGGGCTGCGAGCACCCCGGGCACCACGCACCCAGCACCTGCACCGCGGGGACGAGGTCCCCCTGCAGGGAAGGCTCACAGCACCCCGTGGGTACAGCGGGTCCGGGAAGGCTGCAGCAGGAGGGGGAAGGAGCACCCTGACAGCTCCCGGGCACAGCAGGACAGCACCGGGAGGAAGGAGCTGCAGCTCCTCGCCCTCGCCGGGGAGAGAGGCAGCATCGCAGCGAGGCCTCAAGCTGGAGGGAGGCGCAGGGATTGGGGCTCAGGGCACTGCGAGGGAGGGTTTTCCTTGCACCCTGGGGTGCTGCGGTGGGTGGTGCCTCCCCCAGCCCCGGGTTTAGCAGCTCTGGGGAGAGGCTGAGCTCCCGGCTCCTTCCCACCCTCCTCCTCCTCTTGGCACAGAGCGGCACATCAGCATGCAGCTCCCTGCTCCCTAATTACACGCTCCGGGAGTGGAACGCGCCAGCTCGCTGTCTCTCCCCGACTGCTAAAAAGGATGATTTGAAAAGCCCTGCACAATCCGCACAGGGGTCAGAGCAGAGCTGGAAGCTGCTGGGGGCTCTTCCACCCCCGGCCGTGCCGCATCCGCTTCCGCACCCCTCACCGGGCTCCGGAGCAGCCGGGGGGAGGCAGCCCCAGCATCACAAAGCCCAGGATGGAGGGGCCAGGAGGAGCCCCCGCAGACCACGCACACGCCTGTCCCCACCTCATCCCAATGCTCCCAGCCCGGAGGTGTCCGTGGATCATTTGCTACGGGAGGAGCCACCGGCAGCTCCCTCGGAAGGGGGCCATAAAATCCTCCACGGAGCTCCCCGCGCCCCTGGCACGCGGCCACCTCCTGGGGCTGCTTCCAAGTGGGTCACTGGGCCGGGGGAGCCGTGGGCAGCCCTGCTCCAGCCCGGCCAGGCAGGCAGCCCTGCGGGACATGGCCCCAGCCCTGGGTTGCTCCATGCTTACCCTCAGGACAGCTTCTGAGCAGCCAGCAAACTGCTTCGGTGGGATGGGGGGGGGGAACCCCCCAGGTCTCCAGTGCCTGAAGGTGGCTCCTTGGCTCTCAAAGCAGCTGAAATCCCACGGAAAATCCTGGCAAGCCCCTCTCCGGGCAGTGGGGGGTTAAGGGAGCGCAGCGCTCAGCAATTCATCCATCCATCCATCCATCTTCCTCACCTGCCAGCAGCGGGGCGCAGCCCGGGCTCCTAGCAGGATGCGGCCATCACCTCCACCCCATTTGGGGGGTGGGCACTGGAGCCCACCCGTGCTGGCGATGATGCTTCCCCAAGCACCACTCTCCAACAGCTCCCTGCTCCCTCCCTGGCCAATGCGGGTGGGAGAGGTCCCCAAAATCCTGCCCTGTGCCGCGGGTGCTACCCCGCCAAAGCCACACCAGGGTGGGCGGCCGGCAGGGTGGTCTGTGGCGATCCCCCCCCGCCCACAGCGTGGCGGGGGTTTATCATAAAGAGGATCTCTCAAACACAGTTTATTACTGCAGTTTCATAAATCTTCATGAAGCAGCAAGGCTCACGCGGGCCGTGAAAGCCGTGACAGTTAGCGGAGCATGAAAAATAGACCAAGAAAGCAATTGTACAAAAGGGGGAGTGGGGAGGGGAAGGAGCGATTACATTTGGGGAGAAAGGGAGGCAAAAGAATAGAAGCCCTTGGAGCTACGTGGCTCCCCCGCGCCCGGCCATTAAGGCAGGGGGATGAGCACAACGCGTTCGCCTTCCCCGGAACGCCGCAGCCGCCGAGCTCCAACCCCGCTGCCTGCGCACGGCACCCGGGGACACGGCACGGCGCACACGGAGAGCCCCGCGCTGAGCTAACCCCTTCCCTGCCACGCTGCCCAGCCACCACGGAGCACGTGGGGCTGGGGAAAGGGCAGCAGGAGACCCACCCGGCTGCTCACGGGGCTGGCTCAGCTCGTTTTGTGCTGAGCAGCTCGGAGGGGACCCCAGGAGTCAGCCCCTGCCCAGGTGGGGACCCATCGGGGTGAGGAGACCAGCAGAGGGGTTGCGGTGCTTGAGCCAAGCTGTACTCGTGACTCTTTTGAGACGGGGCCGTGGTGGTAAAGTGGCCTCGAGGCTCTGTAGGGCCAACAAGCCTGGTGAATGCAGCCAGGAGCTGCATGGGTGCCGGTGTCCCACGGAGGGACAGAGCTGGGTGGCACTGCTCTGGCCAGGAGCACTGCAGATGCTCTCCGGCTTCTCTCCAGCTGTTCCCTGCCTGGCGTTTTGCTGACGTTTCAGCTAGGACAGCAGTCAGATCAGACATCACCCACAGCAGCCCTCAGCCCCAGTTCGGTGCGGGGATGTGCGCTGTGCACCCACTGCGCCTTGGCACCGGCAGCCTTCGTGTTTTCTTCCCAAAGCCATGCCTCCCGGGGGCATCTCTGCCTGGCTCGGGGGCTGCAGGCAGGGGGCTCAGCACGTGGTGCCCCTGCAGCTTGGCTAAGGCACAAACCTGGGCTTCCACGCACCCACGTGCCACGGCCCGGCAGGGCCATCCCAGCACGTGAGCGTCAAGGCAGGAGCGCTCGCACGCCCTCCCCGTGCCTCCCGGCGGCCTCGTGCGGAGGAGAGAGCAATATGAGGAGTGAAAGCTCACGGACGGCTCGGCTGAAAGCTTCCTTGCGATCCTCTCGCTCCTGGGCTGATGGAGACCTGGCACTGAACCTCCTGGGAGAGGCCGGGTGGTGCTGAGGCTGCTGAGGGGAGGGCGGCCACCCCGCTGCTTGTATGGGACCGCTAGCGCCTGTCCCAGCACAAACCTCGCCGTGCCCGGGGTACGGCTGTCCCCAGGGGGCAAAGCCACTCACAGCCCCGAGGTTCTCTCCCCACAGCCCCACTCTGCAGCTCAGCAGCGGGCTCCCTGCCATGCCTTTCACTCCCTGATTCAAGTGGAACCAGGGAAGATAAAACACCACCCGCTGGCTGCTTCCTCGGGAACTTCCCAGCCGGGCTGGCACAGCCACTGGGGTCCCGCTGTGCCGGCACCGTGCCCGGGACACCCGCAGGCTGGCAGGGACACGATGCCCGCGTGGCAGCAGCCCGGATGCATCCCTGCAGACCCAGCCCTGCCCGTCCCCAGCTACGACGTGCCCTGGCTGTGCCTGCACCCTCCAAGGCCACTGCAGCTGCGTGGGATGGAGGAGCCCACCCGAGGCCGTGCAATGCATTGGTGCATCTCAGCGCGGCTCCTGGGCACAGGCGTGTGGCTGTGACAGCTGGTGGCACCCAGGGGCTGCTGAGAGGCTGCCTGAGGAGCCCCGAGGCAGAGCAGGATCCGTCCCAGGCAGCTGGGCACAGGCTAGCAGGGTGCGCTCCCGTTTGGAGCACGGGGCAGCCCAGCTGGCACCGCAGTGCAGCGCTGCCCTGGCTCTGGAAGCAGGGAATCCATCAGCTGAATTCCCCCGTCATTGTCAAAACCTGAGCTGAAGGAGAAATCCCATCTGGCCGGCCCTGTAAAAAGCAGCAGCTACTTCCCACCTCGCCGGGTGTCATCGCACCCACGCGGGCACACGGAGCCGAGCTCCCCCAGCACCCTTGGCTGGAGCTCCCTCCCCACACTCTGTGCTGCCAGGGGGACGTGACCCTGGCTGTCCCCTGTCCCCTCCCACACACAGGAAGGGGGACACGGCCCCCAGAAGCCCCCAGCCCTGCCCACACAGCCCTCAGCTCCCACCAGGATGCTTTTTGCAGGCAGGGCGCCCTGTCCTTGTGCTGCCTGTCCCTGCGCGCTCACAGCACCACGTCCTGGCACAGCAGCCAAAAAGCACGAAGCGGCCCTGTCCTCCCCAGCCCCGTCCCTCTTCTCGGTGCTGTCTGATCAGCTCAGCATCTCCCCGGGAGCTCCTGATGCTCCTGGCAGGGAGCTGTTCCTATACCCATCCGAGCACTTCCCCGCAGGCTGTGCAGCACCACGGTGCCGTCGGCACGCGAAGGAGCTGCCCTGGCTTGGGCGAGGGAAAACGAGACAAGCAGTGGAGGAGCTCACGGAGGTCGAGGTGATGCAGAGAGGATGAGTCACAACCGGGGGAGCCGGGGCAAATCTTTGCCCTGCCACCAGTTTTAACATGGAGACAGAAACTGCCCAGGGAAAGGCAGCCAGCGCGGCCCTGTGGGATGAGGGGATCAGTGTGGAGCAGGGCAGAGCCATCCCCAGTGGGGAGCAGCTGAGCAAGGAGCCCTGAGCACCCTGGCATGGTGATGAAAATAAAGGAGAGCAGGGGCCAGGCTCCTCCCAGCATAAACACAAGACACGTCGTGGGCTCCTCTCCCACCCACGCGGCAGCAGCAGCTCGAGGCGGTGAAGTGGGGACAGGATCAGCCCACGTGGCCCCAGCCAGATCCAGCCTGGGGACCCCCTGGCCCTGGACACGAGGAGGAAACTGAGGCACGGAGCTGGGGGAGCTGGGTCTGCCCAGAGGAGGTCAATGCAGAGTGCATGGGTCCAGCTGCAGGCAGGAAAGCCGAGACACAAAGGGCTCAAACCCCACAGGCTGCGCCACGTGCCACCTTCGCGCATGGCGGGGTGCCCTCGCTGGGGTCAGGTTTAGCATCTCCCGAAAGGACCCTGAGCTTTCCCAGTATTTTGGCAGCTCGGGCTCACTCCCACTGCCACGCTGAGACAGGCGAGCGTGGCGGCTGCCTCCGTGCGGGCGGGTGCAGGTCAGTGACTCACCGCAGTCGTGCGGCGATGCGCAGCCGAGCTCCCCGCCAAGCCGGGGCCCCGCTCGCACCTCGGGGAGAAGCCGCCCGGACAAACCCGAGGCGGTGCAGGATCTGGGCCCAAAAACTGCTGCAAAGCTGCCCTCATCATCACCCCTTCCCTGCAGGCAGGTTTATTTAAGCTGCTATTTAAGCCAGCCTGCCCTGCGCATCTCCCTCCCTGAGTTTTTCCGGAGCCGCGAGCGCTGCGGGCCGGGGCAGCAGCCCCAGGGGCACCGCCGCACTGCTGCAGAGCCGGGGCGCAGCACGGCTCCGAGCTGAGCTGCTCAGGCAAATTGCTCTGCAAATCAATTCCAATCTATCAGGCATCAGGAAAGCGATAAACTGCCCCTCAAGACACCAAATCGATGCTTCCTCTTAGCCCAGAGCAGAGGCAGGGGGGCAGGAGCAGTGCGCAGGGGAGGCGGGGGGGCTGGGGTCCTGCTGCGAGAGCCGTGCCTGGCTGCGAGGAGCCAGCCCCAAACCCACCCCCGGGGCTGCAGCGTGCAGGGAAGAGCAAAATCTTTGGGGCTGGTGCAGTGGGGAGGGACTGGGGGGCTCAGCCTTCACCCTTCATTGTTGCACTGCTGGGCTGGGGGTGCAGGGCAGGGTTGGGGTGCTCCCAGCATGGTGCCCGGGCACCCCAACGCTGCTGCTCTTTTGTAGGACCCCTGGCAGCTCACTCTCCATCAGTGCGGGAGGAAAAGCACCGGGGTGGGTGCCCGGTTCCATCCCACCGGCCACCCGTGCCCCACTTGGCACCAACACATCCCAGTGCCTGCTGTCAGCCTCTGCTCTCCTATCCAGCACCCTGCTTTTCCAGGAGTTTGTTGGCTTTTAGGTGCAGGAGAAAGGGAAAATTTAATGCCTTTGGAAGGAAGGCAGGGGAATCCCAAACATCTGAGACCAGACCCATGGAGATGTGACGTTCCCCATAAGGAATCAGCCTCAGCTGAGCCCCACAGTCAGGGTTTGGGTTGGCTCCTTCCTGGCACCTCTGCCAGCAGAGCAGGAGCGCAGACGTGTGCGGAGCCAGCCAGGAGGGAAGGTGAGACGGGAGCAGCAGAGCCACGTTAGCAGGAAGCAGGGGGAGACAGGGCTGGGGACTCACGCCGAGATCAAAAATCAATTCCTGACAGCACCGTTTCTTCCTCTAATGAGACGCCGAGTGAAGTCACCGAGCAGAGCAAGGCCACCGCAATTGCTTTGGTGACAGGAGAAACGAGGACAGAGAGCGCGCTCTGCCTGCGCCCTGCCGGCAGCAGCCGGGTGGCAGCCCTGGGACACCATGGGGACGCAGCCGTGTCACCCACCCCATGCAGCGAGGGGGCTGTGGGACCCCCACGCGTGGCCCACGGCCACGGGTTATGGATGGGCTGCAGCCAAGAGCAGGAGCCTCTTTGGAGGCTATGTCCTCGTCCTGGGGTCGGACTGCGAGGGAGAGCAGGCAGCAGGGCAGGCATCGCTGCACCAGCATGGAAATGCAGGCAGGCTTCATTTCGGAGAGCTTGCGATCAGAGGTGGAAAGAAAACGCAACACACTGATGTAGAGGAAGGATAAAAACGAGACAAAGCCCCTGCGAGGGGTGAGCTTCACCTGGCAATGCACAAGGCGCAGCCACGCACTGCACCAGCCCCGCGCTTGTGCCGAATGCACTTGCTGCAATTTTTCAAGCAAGCTAATCACTTCCTCTAATCTCCTGCCATTAGTGCAGTCATGCTAACCACTCGCTCGCCGATGGGAGGCCGAAACCGCCTGACAGGAGCTTCGACTACATGCTACACCTCATCAAAAGCAAATTCATCTGGAAGAACACAGCAGGGACGAGGGGAGAGCCGCCCCCTCCCGCACCCCTGCTGGGAGCAGGCTCCCGATGAAGCCTCTAACAGTAAAAAAACCCAAGTCAGACCCAAAGCTGCTCCAGCCCCTGCCTGGGAGGAGAGCCTCAGGCCAGCACCAAGCGCTCAGCTCCACCAGAAGCAGCCCCCTGGTTCCCGAGCTCTGCGTGCCAGGGCCGCGGAGGCAGCGGCTGCTCGGGGGGCACCACACGGAGCCTGACGCAGCACTTGGCCGGCGCTGCGCTGGCACAGGGGCACCCGGCTCCTTCGAGGACTTGGCTCCTGCCGTGATCGCTACGTGCTGCAAGTGCAGAGCGCTGAGCCCAGCTCCCAGCAGCCGCCAGCAGTTCGGGGTTTTGGCCCCTGCCTTTTTGCACATCCCCAGGAGCCGGGGTGATGCTGAGTGCTGGTGGAGGGAGGAGAGAGGCTGGAGGAAGCTATTTCTGTTACGGAGGGGCTCGGGAGCCCGGCGATGCTGCAGACGGGAGGGGAGAACAGACCCTATTTATAAGCACCCAGGTAGCACGTAGGTGTTTGGTCACAGCCTGCTCTGCCAGCCTGTTTAGTCACAGCTAGTTAAAAGTCAAAAATACTGAAAAATATTGCATAAATCAATGTCTAAAGCCTCTTAGATGCGGGAAAGCGCACCCACACTTTGAAGAACTGAGGAAGCTCTGCCCAGGCTTCGCTGTCAGCCAGAACAGAGACCCCAGGCACACAGACCCCAGCAGAGGGACACGGCTGGGCCACATCCTGCTGCCCGAGGAAGCCGAGGTGCCCGGTCCCCACAGGGCTCCCCAGCTGTCACCGCATCCCCCAGTACACCCCACCGCGTCCTGCCGTGGGTGGCAGTAGGGCATGACCACCACATCGTGCCCCCGGGAGCACCCACGGGTGGCTCATGCCCACATCCCAAGGCGGGTGCCATCCCTCCCCTGCCCCTGCCCTCTCCAAACTCACAGCGCTGCCCCGCAGCAGGCTGAGGGAATGGTGCTGAGCCCTTCCACCAGCACCAGCCTGCAGCTGTCCGGGCAGCAAGGTTTAGTCAAGCAAAAGGAGGACAGCAGCAGCTGCCTGCAGCCCTGCCTGCCTCCTCCCGGCAGCGCCGAGCATCCAGCCTGGCCCGCGCTGCCCCAGGTCCGTCCCCAGCGGCTGAGCCTCCGGAGCCCACGTCCTCCCCCCGTGCCCCCCACTCCGTACCCACGAGCAACGGCGTCAGCCTGCAGTCCCCGGGCTCGGAGGGTCTCTCCTGCTCCCGCAGCCGCGGCGCTGCTCTAGGGGAAGCGCCAAAGGGATGCTTTGCCCAGCGAGGAAGCATGGTCGCACCCAGGCAGCCGAGAGGAACCAGGAGACTGCTCGGAGCACGGCTCCAAAATCTGTGTGACAAACACATGCATCTCATCGCATATGTCTAAACCAAATTAAATACGCTTTTACTAATCACTTGGCATTTAAAGCAACACGCCGTCCCCGTCAAGTTAAATCTAAGGAGACGGATCGAGTTGCGTCGGCTGCTTATGTTAATTAAATACAGAAGCGGTTCATTATTAAACATGGACGCGGAGAAAGGCAGCAGCTAGGTGCATTGTTACCGACCTCATTACGCGGCACTGACCTCGAGGAAGCCTGCGCGCAGCGATCGGTCGGCGCTCAGCCGCGCGGCGATGCCGCCTTACCCGGCGCGGGGGAGAGGAGCCGCCGCGGTGCCGCTGCTGGGAACCGGCACCCGCAGCCGCTCCCGCACCGCCGCCTGCTCCCACCCGGCTCCCGGCACCCCTCGGTCCCCGCTGCCGTCCCCGGTGCTAGCGCGGGGTGCGTGGCCGGCGGGGTGGTGAAGGCGGTGGGGCCGTCTCCATGGCTGACAATCGCTGCCCCAGTTTCTGTGCCAGCGGCCATCGCATCCTCCCGGCTCGCAGCCAGTACTTGTGCTCACATCCTCTCCCTGCCCCGGTAACTTTTCCCCCCTGCCCGGTTTGATTCCTCGGCGCTGTGCGGATGTCTGTCTCTCTTGCTCTCTTTTTCTGGCTCAGGCACTTCAAAGCTCCCCGTGGGTCTCTGGGTATTTTTTCTTTTTTCTTTTTTTTTTTCCTCTCCTCTTGAAATGTCAGCGTGCCCCCTCAAATACATCACATGGGCTGGGAGCCAGGAGCCAGTGCACAGCCGTGCCCATGCCGTCAGCGCCTGCACTGCCCCTCCCTGCCCTGCCCGAGCAGACACGGCCCAGGGCTCACCCGGGGACGGTCCTGAGCCAACTGGGGGCACCCCAGTGCCAGGTCCCCCAGCTCTGCACCCCCAGCACCACGGGGACACCAGCAGAGCCCTGACTTGTCCTGCACGGACACATTTCAGCCGAGCTGCCCCCGAGCAGCACACAAACACTAATTAAATGCAATTAAAAGCAAACCCAAGCAGCCCCCCGGGGCAGCAGCAATGCCAGCAGTGCTCCGAAATCACGCGCTCATGCGCTTGCGGGGACACTTACACCCCAGCCCCAGCTACAAAAGAGCCAAGAGCGGCGTTTTCCACCTGCCAGAAATATGAAATATCCAGCTGAAAGCACGGCGGCCTCAGCACTGCTACGAGAAACCCAATTTGTGCAGATTTAAAACCTGCCCAAGGGCGCTCTGTTGATCAGCTAGATGGAAGCCAATTAAAGCGCCGTGGCTGGAGAGAAGCAGCTCACCTGCTCGCGAGGCAGCTCCCCGCTGCCTGCACCCTGCCTGTCCCAAGTCTCTCCCCTCCCTTCTAGGGCTAGAAAGAGGTTTCCCAAGCTCACCCCTTTTTCCTCCTTCCCCCATTGCCAGTGTTTCTCCCTTGTGACCATGCCCTGCCACCAGCGCATTTTGGCATCCCGAAGGCTCTCTCACGAACTTACAGCTGCTTGAGCCTAAAAACCCCAGCCCAAACAACCCGCATGGGAAAGCCAGCTGGCTTGGGCTGCAGAGAAACCCTGCACCCAGGACCAACCGGGGGGGCTTTATCTCCTTGTTGTCCGTGGGGAAACCGAGGCACAGATGGAGGATATGACTTTGCCCAGACCTGACAGAGCCTTAGCAGAACCAAACACAGAAGTCCTGGGCTTTAGGACAAGATGCCACGCATTGCCTGCAGTCCTGGCTGGGACCCACAGTCCCTCATGGACACCCCCATCCTGCCCGACATCCCAGGCTCACCCTAAAAAGGGACCCCCAGTGCCAGCCAGGGCTCAGCTGTGCCCCCAGCTCAGAGCCCAGCGGCAGCAGGGCCAGAAGGGAGCAGCTCGGCAGCGCTGGGCTCCGGGCTGGAGCCCGTCCAGGCTCCTGAAGAGTCAGAGCCGTGAGTCACGGCTGGCACAGGCAGGCGGGATTCATCACACGCTGTGCCATGACGACCCCCAAAATCACGCTGCTCTTTGTTGAGCGCTTCTGCAGAGCTGAGCCAGGAGGCTGGGCTGGCTCCGGGCACCGCGCACGCACAGGGCGAGCTCCCTCCCCTCCCTCCATTACCCTGGGGCCAAGGGCACCTCTTGCTCTGCATTTCTGTGGTGCCTACGTTGCCTCTCACCTGGGTGCTATTTGCATCACCTGGGCCAATGCTGTGGGAATAGGAAGGCTTGGGGCAAGAGCTTTGAGTCCACAGAGGTGCGGATGGGAGGTGAGGAGGCACAGCCCAGGGCAGGCGGCGGGGCTGGAAGGTCACCCAGCGCTCATATATGCCCACAGGGCTCACAGTGACTGGGAAGATGAGCTCTCCTCCCTCCCGGGGGCAGCTCGGGGACACAGAGCTGAAGCTGGAGGTCTGGGGGCACGAGGGGGTGCAGCGGGGGGAGGATGCTGTGCTGGGAAAGCAAACACGGTTACTGCTGGCAGCAAGGATTAGTTGTTCTTCCCGCTGATCCCTGAAACCTGGCTCACTCCCACAGCCCTGCTGCAGGGAGGGCCAGAGGATGGGGTGACCTTTCAATTCTGATTGCTCTGCTGATGAGGAGCAAATGAGCATCGCTGCAGCTGGAGAGCTGCTCAGAAGGGCCCGCCCGCTGCCCTGGTGCTGCCTCACACCTTGCACCCATGGGCCCCACGCTGCCGGCGCTCAGCAGCGAGGAGAACGCCTGTTCTCAAATCCGAAGGCAGATGTTCCCACTTTGGGACTTTCCAAGGCTTCTCTGCCGTGCAAACCTGAGCTGAGGTTAAACCAAAAGCCGCCGGTGCCCGCGGAAAGCCCGCGGCCAGGTGCCACTTCTGCCCCTCCGAGGCTGCAATCAGCGCGGCAGAGCAGCTGCGTGCCAGCAAGCGAACTCCCAGGGAGAGGCTGGTAAAAGCAGCTAACACATCAGGGCGAGACGCCTGCATTTGCACCTGCGATGCCAGACACAGTTTTGCTCTCAGGGGCTCTCCGAGGAGCTGCCTCCAGGAGCCCCAGCACCCGGCGGGGCGCAGGGTGGGTGCAGGGGGTCAGGGCCAGCTCTGCACAGCCCCAATCCCTGGGGTGGGGAGGAGCAGGCTCCAGGCACCGTCTTTCCTGCACTGCCCCTCCTGGCTCCTGTCATCTGCGAGCTCCTCAGAAGCACGATGACTGCTCACAATGCCCGCGCACAGCCCCAGCACAATGCAGCCACGCTCTGCCCCGGCACTGCCGGCTGCGGTGCGAACAGCGGGGCAGTCATTGCAGGACCCCATTCACCCGGCTCCAAGCACCACGAGACAGCCCAGCTTTGTGTCTGCTCGCACACAGCACAGCTCCAGCCCCGCCGTGCTCCGCACGCAGTCTGTACAGCGACGTTCATGCGCGCAGTGCCCTAACACACCGCACACAGTGCAGCTATTGTGCGCTGCTCAAATGCCCAGAAATCACGGGCTGCCGAGCAGCAGTGCCCAGAAAAGCCCCCGTGAGGATGAGCTCTGCCCCCAGCCGGAGGGGCAGGATGTCCCCCAGCTGTGTGACCACGGGCAGGCTGCTCAGACCAAACTTTATCCCGGTTCTTGGGGTGTCTGCACGCAGGGAAGAGGCTCAGAAACAGGCACAGTGCAGCACCAGGCTTGGGGCCTTTTCCATTTCAGAGGCCGATGGTTACACCCCGCCAGCAGACAGATCATGGCTGCTACTATCAGAAATGGGAGGAAGCCAGATTAGGAAAAAAAAAAATCCATTGGAGACCTTTGACATCACACGGCTAAACGCATTTTCACAGTTGAAGGGCTGGGGAACATAATTTCTTATTAAACCCAGCCAACTGATGACTGATACGTTCTTGAGTAATAAATACTCCTTAAACCCCAGCGAGAACCTGGAGGCACCGAGGCAGCCCTGAAGATGGCTCAGCCTCGCTGGAGGAGCAGGGGAACAGCTCCCTGTGAGACACCGGGGCCACGTGGCTGCTCCGCCTGCCGAGGCTGCCGGCAACATCTGCCGAGGCTGGCATCGCGCGGCAGCGCTGGCGGGGCTGGCATGGGCGCCGCAGATCGGCACCGGGACCTGCCAAGTGCTGGCAGGTGGAGCTGCAGGAAGGACTTGGCACCAGGAGGGCCCCGCCGCGCGCCCCGTCCCCGCCAGCCGCCCACGGGCACCGGTGCCTCCGTGCGCCGCGGCTCGGCTCCGCTCGCAGCCCAAGCTGTTCCCGCTCGGCGAGCCCGCGGGGCTGGGGCTCTGCTCCCCAGCTGGTGAGGCAGCCAAAGCCACCTGGGGAAGCGTCAAGTGAGAGCTCGTCCCCCGAGCAGCCCCGTCCCAGTGATGCCTGGCAGCACAGCCCGGCCCCGAGCTGCCGAAGCGACACCTCCGGCGGCGCACGGCTCCCAGCCGGCGCGGTGGCGCGGGACCAAGCCCTCGCAGCTCCTCGGTGCCCATCTCCCTTTGCTCACTTGCTGAGCGCAGACGCTGCAAATCCTGCTCCTTGAGATGTGGAGCGAATCTGCGCTGAGCCCTGTCCCACGGGAGGGAGCAGAAGATGTGCCCTTTGCTGCGTTAAAACAGCCCCCACCTGCCTCGCCTTTATCCACCACTCCCAAAAAAGCTTTATCAGCCTCTCCCCCAAAAAATTATCAGCCTCTTCCAAAACCCCTGGCAAACAGGGCACCCAGGTGAGCACATCCCCACTCGTGGGGACAGGGACACTTGTCACAAGCCACGCTGTGCAGCCTTAGCCCCAAACCCAGCTCCGTTACGTGGCCGGGGCTGCTCCGTAACCACATCGCTTAAGCCCCGGAGCTGATAACCCGGGACCTCCCACGCTGCAATCACCGGTGGCCGGGGGGGCTGGTGGCGGTGACAACGGATGTGACGCACCCTTATCAGTGCAGCAAGGCACGACCTTATCCTCGCAGCAGGAGCACGTTCGTCCTTGCCTGTGAAAGATGGGGCCCGGAGGAGGGAGCGGTGGGCGCAGGGACGGACACAACGGGGCTGTGACAGGGAACTGAAGGACAGTGGTGGCTCCACACCAGGGGCTGCACAGCCCCGGGGCTGCTCAGGGTTTTGGCAGCCCCAGCCCCATATCCTGGAGTGGCAGCACAGCCTCGATGCCTCCACTCCAGGTCCGGTCCCTGTGCGCTGTCGGTGCAGGAGTGCCCTGGTTTGCTCTGATTTAAGCCGGAGCTGTTAGCTACAGTACTATTACCACTGCCGAAAACGGTAACTAAATGGCATTTCCCCACCGCTCCATTTATATTTCTGTGCTCTTTACCCATTTGTAAACTGCAGGAGGGAACAATTTAAGGCATCTGAGTGAAAAGCTTAAATTAACAATTTACAAATGGCTTAATTGAGGTCCTGGTCTCTCTCTTCCTGAGCAGAAGCCGCTAAATGATTCTGAATCATTCCCGTTTATTGGCTCTTGCGATGTGAATTACAGGCCTTGGACCATGATAAAGGCTCTAACACCTTGGCGCAGGCTGGGGGTGCCCTTCGCTCACATCGAGCGGGGCCAGCGACGGCGAGCCAGAGCCTCGGATGGAAGTGGGGCCGGGAAACCAGAAACCGCGGTGAGAAATGGGAAAGGAAGGAAGGAGCCGAAGGTGGTCGATAAATCTGACTCGAGCCGAGACACTGAAGGACACGCGGCCATCCCGGGAGCTGCCCACAGCCGTGAGCTGGGGCTGACACCGACAAAACGCTGGGGAAGGAGCTCGGCTGTGGGATGGGGAGGTTCAACCCCGCGTGTGGGGCTGGGAAGAGAAATCCCTGCTCTGCCCAACAGCAGGGATCAGCGAGGACCACCATGCGATGTGACACAAGGTCGGGTCTCGTGCCCCTAACACATACCCATTCCTCGTGCTCCTCCCCGGGAGGTGGCCCCGGGGGGCCGGGATGTGGCCCCCCAGCCGCAGCCCCGGGGGTTCGGCTCTGCCCACAGCCCCGCACTTGTTAAAGCGCTCGCTGGCAGCCAAGGACACTCACGTCTGCATCAAACTCCTCGGCTCCCAGTCTAATTCTGGCACATCAGACAGTAATTATAGGTGCATCACCGGCGCTGACAAGTCTGCAGCTCGTCAGCCCGGCACCTGTCAGTGCAGCGCCGCAGACGCCGTGCGGGGAGCAGAGCGGGGAGAGGGGCTCAAAGCTGCTCCCACCCATCCCAGGGGCGGCTCCGGGCTGCCCTGGGCACCCCCACCCCATCACGGCCCCCCAGTTCCCAATCACCCAGGGATCAGCACCCCACGGCCATGCTCAGAGGCTGCTCCAGCACCCGCGGGGCTTGGCACCAGGCTGTCACTGGGAAGGGGCACCAGCTCCTGCCCCAGCCTCCCACAGCGCTCCCTCTGCTGCCTCTGGGGAGGGCTGGTGCCCAAAACAGCAACTGGGAGCTGGCCGGATCCATGCTCAGCCTGGCCAGGCTGCCTGGGACAGCCACCCATGTTACTACAACAGTCCAAAAACCAGAGGCGAGAGCATCCCCAGCTGCAGGAGCAGCGAGGGAGCCCGGGTACGGCTCCAGCCCAGGAGGAGCCAGCGGCTGGGAGGCTCCGACAGCACCGGGGAAGAAGTGGGGAGGCTGCTGGCTTGCTGGTTTTAGAAGCAAGGGGGAGATGCATGTGAGGGAGAAGCAATAATTTTAATTAAAAGGCAAATGAGTGCACTGAAAATTGACTTAAAGCACAGAGATATTAAAAAGCCGTTGACTCGGTGAATTATTCCTCCTTGGGTTGCTTGATTGCGAATAAGCACTCAGACAGCGCGGGCTGCTCCGGCAGCCTGACTCGGGGAGCACCAGCAAGGCGAGAGGGGAGCGGGAGCTGCTGGGCACGGGGGTGGGGAGCAGCCCAGGCCCCCCTGGTCTGTGGGATCCAGCTGCTGCCCCTCTGCCTGGGAGCGGGGACACACACATAGAGGGTCCCTGCTGCCCCCCACCTGGCCCTGGGGCTCAGGGCCAGGAGCCAAGTCGCTGTTGCTCCCTGTTGATGCCCAGCGGGACGTCCAGCACCGCTTTGGGAAACAAAAGCCAAGCCCGAATGGCACCGGGGTGCCTGGAGAGCCTCCCTGGATGCCTCCGGGGACCGTGGGCAGGAGCAGCCCCACTGAAGGGTGACCCCACACCATGCACCCAGCACGGACAAAGGAGCCGTTACCCTTTCCGCTGCTTCTCCAGCGGCTGCCGAGCAGCAGCTCCGCCAGCCCAGCCGGGGCTTGCAGCCTTTGGGAAGGGGTCGAACCTGCCTCTTTGCACAGGAGACGTGCTCATTAACTGGCATCATTACGTGTCTGCAGGATGACCTTATAGCTGTCTCTGTGCTCACCTCCACAAGGATGCAGCTTCTGAGAGCAGGGGCTCTTTAATCTTGTTCAGACAAAGGCAGAACAAGATCTGATAGCTGGAAGCTGAAGCGTCAGGAACACAGACAAGAAGAGGCAGATGTGCTTAGCGGGGCCCGGGAACAGCCTGCACCAAGGGGTGGTTTCTCCATCACTTCCCACCGTTCACTCAAGGCAGGCTGTTCTCCTGAAAGACAAACTCCGGCTCAGCCAGGAGCCATGGTCTGGGTGGAAATCACTGCCGAGACTGCAAGGCCCGTGTTACGTGGGTGGGATCAAACCGGGTTGTCAGAAAGGTCTTTGGAGGTCCTGGAGAGAGCCCACAAACTCTACAGACACAGGGATCCCGTCCCTTCCCTGCGCCCTTCCCCTTGCTGTGCTCATCTCAACACCCCCAGGCGCTGCCCGGATGGTTCAAGGGTGTGAATCCCAGTGAAGCATTGCCACAATGATAAGGTTCAGCACCAGCAGGACCCGCAGCCCCCCACAGGTTGGGGACCACAAACTGGTGGTGGAACCAGCAGGGCTGCGACGCCGCGCACGGAGCCAACAGCAAACCCCACCGACAGCACCACGAGCACAGGCTCCGGGACCCCCTTCCTGCAGGGTCCCGAGGAAGCAGGCACGCAATCTGCTCTCCAGCTGAGGGGCAAGCGTGCTTGCCTCTCGGAGCCAGGCAGCTAATTGCACGTGTCATTCTGGGACAGCAAACGAGCCAGAGCAGCGCTCAGCGCCGCGGGCAGGTCCCCAAATGGGTGCGTGGCCCGGCCGTGGGCTGCTGCCTGCATCCTGCTTGCCCACTCCCCTTTCGGGACATGGCATCATTACAACCCACCAAGGCGTGTGCAGGAAATGCAATTAAATCACAGCGCGCCGTTCCAGCGCCTTGCTTCTCCACCGTCACGGCTCTCGTGTGAGCGGGCCTGGCACACCCCGCGCATTACAAGCTTGATTTCCTCCACCTCCAGGCCATCCTCCCCGGCACGGCACGGCTCTGCTGGGACTCGGCTGCATGACAGCGATGTGCAGCCCTCAGAACGACCCCCGGTGCTGCTCCCCTTGCCTTCAGGCACAAAAAACCCTCCTGCTGCAGGGCAGGAGATCATCAATGACCCGGATAACCAAACCTAGAGCAGAAGGCACGGGTGGGATGGTGCCTGGAGCTCAGCCCTGAGGGGAAGAACCCCTTGGAGAGCCAGGGAGCTGCTGGAGGAAGGGAGGCTCCCTGCGGGCGCTCTCCCCATCTCCTGGGCCGGGACTGACGGCTGCTGCTGCTCCCAGGATAATTTGAGCTCGGAGCTGCTGCCCTGATTGACAGGGCTCCGGTGCCCGTCTCAGCCTCCCCAAAAAGAAGCGCTGAAATCTTTGCCGAGACACTGGAACCATCTCCAGCAATGTGAACACCCAGCCCATTAGAGGCCGACAGATGCCACAGAAATAAAATCTATTATTATGACAGACCCAGCAGGGGTTGCTACTGAACAGATTCCACCACATTTCCCTCTTACAGTTTCTCCGAACCAGCCGCGTGTCCAACAGCCGGCTCCCAGCGAAGGCACCTGCCTGCGCACCTAACCCCAGGGAGCCGGCACAGCTCCCCCCCTCCAAACACCTCCCACCCCATCCCCAACGGGGAAAAACCCCAAACTTTGCAGGCTGTGGGGATTGCTGGGGGAGAGCCGGTCCCTCGGGGAGCAACACCAACGCCTCCAGCTGCAGGCTGCAGCCCGGGCAGGACCTCAGGTGCCGCCTTCCCACCGCCCCCTGCACCCAGGAGGGGGTCGGGGAGGGAGCGGACACGGACACGAAACACGCAGGGTGGGGAGGAGCACACTGCTGGCCCCCGGCCCCGGTACTAACCTGGTGACTTTAAACAAAGGGAACAGAGTCCTGGCTTCTTCCCTCCTGCAATTCGATCGAGCCCTGGTTAGGGACAGGAAAGGAGGAGATTCATGAATGAACGCGATCCGGGCGGAAAAGTTCGCCGGGGATGGAGGGGGAATAAACAAATAAATCAGAGCAAGCAAACACACAATAAATCTGAAACAAAAGAGCAGCAGCAGAAAGCGTCTGAGAAAGAAACACAGCGATGGGGAGCCGGGCTGTGCCCCGTGCCTGGAGACCCCCGGCATCACCCCACCATGGGGGCACTCAAACAGCAGCCCCTGCACCCGCACCCCCTGCATGGAGCCTCACCCCCAAAATGCCCCGATCCTCCTGGGCTGTCCCCACGGGGACCCTGCCCAGCTCGGCCCGAGTCTGGGAGCAGGGGCTGTGCACACACGAGGGGCACTCGGACGGGACGGGCTTGCTGTGGCCCTGATCTGGCAAAAAAAAAGCCGGGATCTTCCCCAAAGCTGTGCCCTTGCTGTACCCCGAACCCAAACACGGCCCAGCCCGGGGTCACCAGCTCCTGGTGGGGGCAAACGTCGGCTCCAAAATGACAGCACCAAAAAGCGCCTGCTAACACTGACTGCTCGCCCTGACTGCTCCTGTGGGCAAAAACAATGCTGAGAGCGGAGCTGGGTGGGCACGGGGAGGGGTGGCAGCCACACAGGGCCCCCCACCCGGCTGTCCCCGGCTCTGAACTCCCCCAGCCTCCTGCCTGCAGCGGGACAGAGTCCGGGCAGTGCTGGGCGTTCACCCAGGGCTGCTTGGAGCCTTTGTCTTTGGCACCAGGGTGGATTTCTTCCCCTGCCTCGCTGTGCTGCCAGCCTGTGTGCGGGGGGAGCGGGGTGACAGGGACAGGCAGGGGACAGCAGGGGGGGGGTAGGGGACAGCGGGGGGGGCAGGGGACCAGACCTCGGTGCTCACAAGGACCTCATTCATTGCACCCAGCTCATCCAGCACGCCCACGCCGTGGGGCGTCTGTCCCCTCGTCCCCAGCCTGGCTCCTCTCCCTGTGCCCTCGCTCCCATCGCTGCCCTCGGGGTGCAGCCCCCTGGGGAGGCTGGGGGCTCCGTGGTGCCCCCTCCCCAGCAAGGAGGAGGAGGAGGAGGAGATGAAGGAGGAGGAGGAGGGTGCTGAGCGCTGTTTCCATGGCTGCAGCCCCAGCGAGCGAGGCTGACAGCTGCAGATGGCTTTGGCAACCCTGGCTTTTGGGGTGGGGTCTTCGACCTCAGACCAAGGGGGGGTCGGTTGTGATGTGCACCCCTCTCTCCCACCGCCAGGACGTGCTGGGGCCGCACGCTCCTGGGGCACGGGGCACAAATTCCGAGTCTCGTGGTGTGCGAATGGATTTCACGCACAGAGCGAGTGAATAATCTGAGAGGCATTAGCGGGAGAGGAACAAGAAGCACGAAATAAAAGTGGAAAATCCTTCCTAAATGGGCTTTATTCATTTGTTTTGATAATTGCTGTTGAGGTTTAATTACTGATGCCATGTTTTGTGAAGTGCCAGGAAATGCTCTGGAGCGAATTTGGGGCCGTGGGACCCAGCAGGAGGGCAGGGGGCTGGGGCTGGGGCACCCAGAGGGGCAGCAAAGCCCAGGGGCTGGAGGCGATGCCCCCTCCCACAGCTGGGTCATGCCCACAAAATGCCCCGGTAGCAATGAGACCGAGTGACAAAGCGTGGCTTTTCTGGTGGAAACAGAAAAAGGAGGGGGACAAGCGTGGCTCCTCTTACGCGGGATTTTCCATGGCTCGTTCTGCCGTGAACTCTGATCTCATCCTCACAATTTTCATGCTGTGGGGGGGAGCAAAAAGCTCTGGGTGCTGCCCCTGCTACGGACCCCTCAAACCGAGACCCCCATCGTCATCCGCGGAGTACCAAGATGCTGAACTGGGGGGTGCCGAGCAATCCCCTCCTGGTCCCCCCATCCCAGGGACGGAGACCCGGGCAGTGCCCAGACCGCAGCCGCCCTGCCCCAGCCCAGCAGCGTGCAGCAGGAGCAGGGCCAGGATTTGCTTTGTGCCCAGTGCGAGCCCCGAGGGAGGAGCAGGGCTCCCTGTCACCCGCCCAAGACCTCTGTCAGCACCCTGAGGGACCTGGCACAGGGACAAGGTGTCGCATCAGGCAGTGCCACCGAGCCCCGGCCCCGCCAGCAGCCGCTGCCCGGGTGCTGCTTTCGGCAGGGCAGGAGGAGGAAGAGGAGGAGGAGGAGGAAAAGGAGGAGGAGGAGGGCAGGGAGCGGAGCGGGAACGCGCCATCGCAGCGTCCTTGAGTGTCCTTCAGAGGCTTTGCTTTTCACGCAGTGCAGCGGCTGAGGAAGGACTGAAAATCCCAAACTGCTCTCCTCTTTGATTCCCCCCACCACAGGCAGAGTTGAAAGGAAGCGGCGAAGGCGAGAGAAAGGAGGAGGCGTGCGGGAAGGGAGCGGGGAGAAAGGCAGCGGGTGCGGGGGGAAGGAGGCGCGCTGCTCCCCTTCTCCCTGCTGGGCCCTGGGACAACGGGGACCCCTTTGGGGGGCTGAGGGCCCCCCAGGAGCCTCCTGCGCTCAGCAGGGGCTTGGCAGCTCCATGCAGGCACCCTGTGCACAGGAGGTGAGGGCAGAGGGTGCTCCCAACATCCACGCTCCCATGTCTTTTCCCCAAAGCGCATCCACACCTGGGCATCACCAAAACCCCCCGAGGGGACTCGGTGTCCCGGCTGGCTGCCCCCGGCTGCCCCCAGAAGCGGGATCAGGAGGGAGGAGGGTGATGACCACCCCACGCACCCAACCGGGCATGGTTCAAGCGCAGCCTTCGGCCTCACCATCATCCCCCGTGGCCCAGCGGGCAGAGGGCGATGCCACGGACTGGCACGGGGAGGTGGCTGGCAGGCCTGGGAACACGCACCCGCTCTGTTTGGTCTGGGCAATGTGTTTTTAATGAGCCATATAATGTTTTTCAAATTATGCTGGAATCATTAATCCTCCTGAAATGAGACAGATTCTGCAGTCCTCGGGCAACGCTGGGGCTGCCTGTTGCACAGCCGAGCAAGCAGGCGCTGCCTCTGCTCCGCTGCTCGCTGGTGGCATCGGGGACATTTAGCTGCGACCCCAAGAGCCCCGTCCCCAATTCCTACAAGGGACCCGGCTCAGGGCTGGCAGGACCCCGTGCCACAGTGCTGGGATGCAGCGTGCACGCAGGGGCACAGACGTGAGCAATGGGCAAAAAGGAGCAAACGTGGGCTCTGGGCCTCTCCCCAGGTGGGAGCAGCAGGATGCTGAGAGCCAAACGGTGCAGCCAGGAGCCAGCACGGGCCGGCACAGAGGGGCTGGAGCCATCCCCGGGGGGCTCAGCCGGCGGCTGCCTCTGCGAGGCGGACACCCGTGCCTGCAGCCCTCCCTGCCTCCGCGCGCCTTCCCCGAGATCCAACTCTAATTGCAGGAGGGAGGTGCTGTATTTTTCCATGCATGAAGATCCAAAGTGACACTTTTTCCCTTCTCTTTTCAGCGTGCGAGAGAGCGAGCTCATTAACATAAAACCACCGAGCCAAATAAAAACCCCGAGCGCCGTGACAGCATCCCTCCAAATAACACGCGAGGGGAGAGTTTGTTCCTCTCCTGCTCTGCCCTTGCCAAGCGCGACGGCAGCCGCAGAAGGAAGGAAAGAAGGACGGAAAGAAGGATGAAAGGAAGGACGGACAGCCACCCGACAGGTGGATCTTTCACACCCTTGCCCTGTGCCTCTCGGTGTGGCCGAGCTGCAGCCTCAGCTCCAGCAGGTGCTGGGGGCTTTTTGGGGTCACCCAGAACCATCAGGGCCACCCAGAAGCTTCCAGGCAGGGCAGGAGATGGGCAAGGAGGTGCCACAAGCCCGATGCCAGGTTCGCAAGACGCATGGCTTTGTGTACCCAAATTCTTTAGGAATTTGGCCTCTGAAACACACCAGGATTTTAGAAACATGCACTGCCCACAGCGATGCACAGTTTCCAGCAGGGAATTTGTGCAGAGCAAGAAATGAGGCCAGGCCACCGCTGCCCTGCTGCACCCTGCCCCGTGCCGCAGCCCGGGTCCCACCACAGCCCTCATCTCACTGCTCGTCCTTGGATTTCCCTCTCCCTGTTCATCCTCTCTGTTCCTCCTTGCATCAGGGGCCTGCAGTGAACCAGGGGCTCGTAAAGGACCAAGAGGAAATCCTACACCGGGGGTCATCGCCCTGAACTCCCATCCCACTCCCCCCACACCGAGCTGCCGGGTCCATCCTGGCCCAGCCAGGTCCGGGGCCTGAGCTGCTGCCATTCAGCATTTGGTCCCTTTCCAGCTCAAATCATCCCACGTAAAAGCAAACCCCAATAAACAAACCAGATGCCACATCCACCATACAAAACCACCTCTAGGAGTCAAGAGGCTGGGTCAGGGCTTATGGGCTCCCCTCCCCACCTTGGGCATCCCTGCCACCATGGTAATGAGGCCAATTAACGAGAGCCACCGACCATCAGATTTGGGTGCCTCTAACCCCAGGGTGCTCACGAGGAAGATGCCAGGCACCTGGGGAGAAGGGAGGTGGGAGAAATGGGGGCAGGTGTCAAGCTGATTGCTGGTTCTAAATCCCCAAATCCACCAGCACTGCCCCGCTCCAGGCAGGAGCTGCACCACCAGGCACCACCGCAGAGTCCCGAGCTGGCTGCAGGACAGGAGCTGTAAATCTGGGCAACTCCTGAAACACCGAGGCTTTTAACAGGCTGTAATTGAAATATATAAACTGGGGCTGGGCAACACCAGCCAGAGCAGCTGATTGCAGGCTCTGTCACAGCTGAGGAGCATCTCCCTCACTGCCTCCTCTGGACATCCCACCTGGGGGCTGCAGGAGGCAGGAGGGGGAGACCTCAGCCAGGAGCTGCGGGGATGGACTAGGAGAAAAAGCAGCTTCTTTCCATGTCCACCTTCCCAGTTTGGCTGTGACGCTGGTTCCCAGTTTGGGGAGAGTACAGATGCTCGATTTCCCAACCGAGCACTATTAGCTGTGCTACAAACTCAGATGCATCATCTTCCTTTGCCCTCCTCCCTTTGCAATCAGAACATTTCAGCACAAGGGAAAAAAAAAAAAAAAAAACACAAACAAACCATAAGTGTTTGTCCCCCCCTCCTTCCACTTCCTCCCGCCCCCACCCAGCCCTTTCCATCAGTCCTTCTGTTTGAGATGTGGTGGTGTTGTGATTTTTTTTTTTTTAAATCTTCATTTGCATTTATTCTGAAAGTGGAAACCACGCAGGGGGAGGGAAAAAAAAAATAAAAACAGCTGACAGCAAAGTTTTATTATCCCCATTGGGTGGCGAGGAGCAAATCAGTAATTTTTTAACAAGCATTTAAGCTCCTTTGCTGAGTGCCTCTTTGAGCCTTGGTGCACCTGCAGCCTGGCGCAGCCAGGAGGGGGGGTTGATGAGGACCTTGGGTGGGGAGCAGGCGCAGCTGATGGGGGGCAGCATGTGCTCACCCCTTTGGAGCTGAAGATGCTGGAGGTGAGGAGCTGGGACCTTGCAGTGCCACAGGCGATGCTGCGGCTGCAGGAGCCCATCCAGGGGGGGGTCAGACCCGCTCGTGTGACCCCATCGCAGGCCCCAGACGTCCCCAAGTGATGCTAACAGGATCGCCCGCTGCTTTTTTATGCCAATAATTCTGCAAAGCTGGCCCGAGCAGCCTCTGCTCTCCGCCCTGCGGCTCTCACGGCAGGCATCGCTCATCGCCCCCACCCAGGGGCGTTTTAATAACGAGAACTGTCACGGAACCTGACCACAGCCGCTGGGAAAGAGCCAGCTGAGCAAACCGCTGGGGGGGCGAGAACTTCACAGCCACGGGGCTGGCACAAAAGGGAGCCTCTGCCCTTCTGATACCTCCCCACATCCAGCCCCATGCTCGTGCCTCCCCATCCCAATCTCAGCCCCCAGGGCAGCCCCCGTCACGCTGCTTTGCTGAGGGTCCAGCATCTCCAAGCCAAAATCTGCAGGGCTGGGGCCATCAGCACCTTGTCCTCAGCCAGGAGCAGGCCTGGGACACCACGGGGGCAGAGCCAAGCCCCCCCCCCCAGGAGCAAGGAGGCAGCACAGCAGCCTTCCTCCCCCCATTCTCACATTGCTCAAACCCTGCTCTGCTGCGCCCTGAGCCTCCCCAAAACACGCCGCCAGCCTGCAGCCTCCCTCCGCTTCCTCCCCAGCATGGCTGGAAATAAAATATTGTCAGCGGGAGCCTCACTGGGCTCCTCCATGCACACAGCACCCTGCGGACACCTGCACGCATTCACCTCCTCTCCAGACCCCAAAACAGACCCCAGCCGCCTGACCCCGGCCCCTCCCTGGTGCTTGGGGCTGCCCCCCAAAACCCCAGCCCTGCCCCACACTGTGGGCACCACACACACGTGTCCGTGCGTGCCAGGCAGTGTCCCCGGGGCACAGGGAGCTGCTGTGCACCCTGGCTGGGATCGATGCATGGCAAAGAGGAGAATCAATTTCTATAATTAAACCCTGCACCACCAGGCTGCGTCCTCCCTCCCCGCTCCCCATGGCAGAGGGCTGTTCCAGCCCCTGGCAGGGTCCCACGGGGGCCACTGCTCCTGGCCGGTGCCAAGGCAGCTCCCACCGGGGTCCCTGCAGCAGCAAAGGGCACCCAGGGCACCCCTGCTCCCATGGCAAAGGAATCGGCATGGAGAATTTCTTGGGGGAAAATAAAGCAAAGGCAGGCACGGGTGGGTGTTTCCCACCAGCCGGGCCTTTGCTGCGAGCTGATGCTCACACGGCAGAGGGAAGGAGGAGGATTTGGGGGGGGGCAGCCTAAATTCACAGCTCCACGGCAGCGTGTGGCGGAGAGGAGCCTTCATCCACATTTCCAGAAAGGGAAAAAAAACATCGTGGGGGGAGCCAAGCAGCTTGGCCAAGGTCATGTCAGGGGCCAATGCCAGCCCTGCCATGAACACCACCAGCACCCAGACAAGTGCAATCGCCCCACCAGTTCTCAGCACTGCCCCCACCCCAGCAACACCCAGGCTGCCCATCAACCACTCCAGCCCGTCCCCACAGACATCTCCCCAGCCACGAGCAGGGTGCTCAGGAGCAAACAGGCTGAGGGCCCCCCACCCATCCTGCCGGGCAGCAAGGGATGGCTCCTGGCAAAGGATTAAGGCCCCTTTGCACAAAGGCAGCCTTCGGCAGCCCTGAGGCTCCCCCCGAGCCCCCTGAAGGCTTTGCAGCCCACCAGCAGCTCCCAGGGGCACCGAGTACTGTCAGGAGGAGCACGGAGCCATTTCCACAATGGTGTGAATGTAGGAGGCTTCAGGGGCAGTCTGGTGGGAAATAATTAGCACATCGAAAATGTATTCCTCATTAAAATGAGGAAAGAGCCACCGCTGGGGTGGGCGTGATCGGGTGGCTCTGGGCAGCTCGGATCCCACACAGCCCCCACAGCAGCAGCACAGTGGGGGCACAAAAGCCACGGAGTGACCGGGGGGGACTGAAAAGCCCCCAGGATCTGGGCGCTGGCAGCCAGGCCAGGAGACTGACAGCAAATCTGGGGTCCCTGGGACTGACCCAGCCCAATTCCCCACCTGGTGCCAGGGTGGGGGCCATCCACACCCCTCAGGGACCGGCCAAGAGGAGAGCCCCCTCCCACCCCCAGCCCCAGCAGGGAGCTGGCTGGATGCGACCCCCCCCCACTCCCCCGGGGCCGGGCACGATCCCGGGGCCTCCCGCAGCCAAACCCAACTTCCCGGGGAGTTGGGCGCCAGCACCCACCCGGCACCAGCAGGTGCGGGGGGGACCCGAGCATCACCGCCCCCCCGCCCGCCTCCCGCAGCCAGGGCGAGGATGCGGAGAACAAAGAAGGGGAGAGGCTGCGGGGCGCAGGCTGGGCGCTGCCCGCCGCCAGGGCAGACAAAGGGGCCCCCACCCGCGGGCAGCGCAGCCCCCCCACCAGCGTGGGGCAGGGCACGGCGGGGGCCGCAGCGCACCGCGCACCCCCGGGCGCACCCCCCCACCCAGCGGCCCTGCCTGCCCAGCCGGCGGGGGGAGCAGCCCCTCGGCGGCTCCTTCAGCCCCGGTCGTGGGGGGGCCTCCGGAGTTATTTTAAGTTTCCCTGCCCGCCTCCACCCCTCCCACCACCCCCCCCGCAGCCGGGCGCAGCCCGGGACGTGCCAGGCTCTTCCTCCTCCTCCTCCTCCCCAGGGATGCTGCGAACGCCCCAAAAGGGGCGCCCCCGCGGCTCGCCCACCCCGCGCGCCCCAGCAACGGCCGGGGGAAGGATGGGGGCGAGAGAGCCGGGAGGGGGCACAGCCCGCAGCCCCCCTCCTCGCCCCCCCTGTCCCTCTCCAAAGGAACCCCCGAGCCCGCAGCCGCCGCCCGGCTGGGGCAGCACAACGCCCGGTGCCGCGGCAACGCCGGGCACAACCGCCCCCAGCATCCCGGCGAGCCCCCCCCCGAGCCCCCGGCCACCCCCGCTCCGGTCCCCGCCGCCGCCTCCCCGGGACCGCCACCGGCGGCTGCGCCCCTTCGGAGCGCGGCGGCCCCGGCAGCGACCGGCCCCGAGCAGCAGCAGCAGCGCCGCGCCCCCAGCCCTTGGGGGTGTGTGTGGGGGGGCACCGCAGCCCCGGCTCCGGCTGCCGAGCCCCGCGCCCGGCCCCCCCCCCAGAAACACCGGAGCCCCCCGCGGGCGGTCACCACCGGCACCGGGAGCGGCGGAGCCCCGGGCAGCAGCGGCAACGGCACCGGCGGCGTGGAGGGAGGAGGAAGGAAAAAAAAACCAAAACACACGAATAAAAAAAAAATACCTGCTACTTAAGAATGGGTGCACATAGTGAGAGTGACATGCCTTGAGAGGGTGTATTCCCCATCGCTGCGCCGCTCGCTCCCGTCCTTCCCGCTCCCGTCCCTCCGCCAGCGAGGCCCCGGCAGAGCGCGAGCGAGCGGGGGCGCGCCCGGGTGTGTGCGCGGGGGAGCGCGCAGCTCGGCGATGTACAAAGGAACAAATGGGAAAAACACATTAGCTCATGAGAGATTAATGTGCGGGGAGACGGCTCCCCCTCTCCGCTCCCTCTTAAAGGCCCCCCCCCGCCTGCGCTCGGCGGCAGGTGCCCACCCAGGGGCACCCCCGGGGAGCGGGGCGGGGAGCGGCTGCCCCCGCGCACCGCCGGCAGCGGGACCCACGGGTGACACAGGGGAGCGGCACCCATGGGACGCGCTGCTCCGGGGGGGGCAGGCAGAGCCACGCTCCTGCACCCTTGGGAGAGGGGCGGGGTGGGCAGCAGCTGCCGTGGCCCTGTGTGGGCAGCAGCACAGATGCTCTAAAGGTAGGTCAGGGGAAAATGAGCACAAAAGGGGGTGGAAGAGCCACCAGCAGAGCCCCGGGTCCTGCACCTGACCCCATGGGACCAGCAGGTCCCAGCTCTGCATCCAGCACCACCTGCCTGCCTTTGGGCAGTTGCAAATTCCCCAGGTGAGCAGCCAGCAAAGCGCTCTGTAGCGGAGCACCATCGCATGGGGTACCCACACAGAGTCCCCATCCGGCAGTGCTACCGTCCAGGGGGAGAGCAGCCCCCATAGGGTCACCGTGTGCTGGGTGCACCAAGGTGCCTTACCCCATTTGGCACCTCCTGGCCAAGAAAAATGGACCTGAAGTCCAGAGAACAAGATCAGAAGACAGGAGAAAGAACCAGCAAGCAGCTGCTTTATTCTGCGGATGGGCAAGGACAGCTCACAGATTTTCTCCGCTTCCCCCCCTCATGGGACAGGGGCTGTGACCCCGACCACCACCTCCCCAGCCAGGAGGAGGGAGGATTGAGGAGACCCCAGCTCCCCCCGGCAGCCCCCGCGCTCCCCGCAGCGCTGCATTAGCAGGAGAGCCGCTGCCCAGCGGCACGGGGGAGCGCGGAAGCGCTGGCTCCATTAGGAGAACGTCCGTGGGGCAAAAACCTTTTCCAGAGCCAGCGAAGTGCGTCTTGATGGGGCTGACGTGCTCCTGGCAGCAGGACGCCCCGGCACGCGTGGGCCAGGGGGGCCGTGTCCTGCTGCAACACATCACTTGTCCCTGCCTGGTAATGAGCCCACGCTCCCATCACCTCCAAGTCCTCCTTACACCCCTGCCACTGCATCCTGCTGAGCTGGGAGAGGGGGGGAGAAGGAGCTCTGCGTGCTGGGGGGCACAGGAAAGAGGGAGAAAAGGGGGAAGAGAAAGGATGAATGAAAAATGGGATGGAAAGAGACCTGGAACTGCTGTTAGATTCGGGAGTGCCTCAGAGATGTATTAAGAGGCGAAGCGTTTATAACAGAAAGTGAAATTGTCCGGTCTGTGTCGTGCTGGCAGCCAGACCAGAGGAGCTGACATTCCCCCAGCATTCAAATATCTCATCTGATACCCAGCCCCAAGCTGCCACTCTCAGAGATGCCACCAGGAAAGCCCAAACCTCCCTGTGTTGGAGGGAGCACACGGCTCCGCAGGGCCATCTGCGCACGGACACCTCCCAAACCACGCAGGAGACCCAGCAAGGGACAGATCCTGCTACCTGGCAGGAGCCCAGGGGTAGATTTAATTTTTACAGAGCACCAGAGGGAAATTCAAGCAGCGAGGTGGAAACTGCTCCCTCCTGGCATGACCCACCCTGACCACAGACAGGGAACACACCAGAAAACCCGACACAGACCCAGCCGTGATGAAAGCTTCCCCACGCCACCACCAAAGCCTCGCACCAGCACCCATGGAGCAGCCCCAGCACGGGACCACGCCACGGGGCGATGCCGCTGACAGCTCCCCAAATCCACAGCTCACGGGGAGGCAGGAGTTTTGATCACAGCAGATCCAAGTGAGGTGGTGAAATGTCTCTAAATGAGCTGAAATGCGGTCTAATCGGCACATCTATTTTCTAACAAGTTACATATTCCCTTCAGAGCTCCAGTCATTTCAAAAACACATTAAGGAGAAATATTTGAAAGCTGAAATGTATTAAACAAGCACTTCATCCTCATCAGCAGAGAGGTTATGGACCTTTGCTGGTCTCCTTCCAATAACCTTGCACACCCGATACCACGAGGTGATCTCTTTCCAGAAGCCCATTAAAACACGTGCAGGGCAGGGCAGGGGCAAGCCCGGGGGGGGCACCGTGGCCACGAGCCCTGGGGCCGGGCAGGATGGGATGGGGCGGACGCAGCCCCCGCTGCCACCACCAGCACCAGGCAGGGGCAGGAGCCAACCCTGCCCAAAACCACGGGAATGACCCGAACACATCCCCGCCTTCTTGGAAGAAAGCCTGCAAGAGAACAAGTCTATTTACTTCTGTTTTCTGAGGCTTTGCAGAGGGAGAGGGAAAGTCCTGCAGCCACAATAGGCAGGAATTTAATTTAAAGAGGAGAGCAGATACGGTGCGTAACCGCACGGCTGCAGGAGCTGGTGTGTCACCAAGCGAGCCAACATCTGCGACTTGGCTGAGAGCTGCAGGGACAGGATCCTGCCATGGATGGCTCTTTTCCCCCAAAATGCTCTGAGCACCAAACCCCCGCAGAGAACCGCAGCTGGGTTCCTCCCAAAGGAGAGAGGAGAGGGAAGCAGAGATGCTCCGAAACCCTCGCGCTGCCCTTGGAGCAGCACAACCACCGGGAGCAGCCACCACTGCGTGCAGCACCTGCACATTTGGAGAGGCAAATCTGGGCAGGGAAAGGGCAGAGAGGGCACAGGAAAAAGGCCCCAGCAGTGGAGAAGGCAGAGAGAGGACTGGGAGCCACGCTGGGGCTGGAGAGGGACCAGGACGTGCGGGGGCTTCAAAGGACGTTTTAGGACAAGTCAGACAAAAAAAGAAATGGATCATAAATAATTGAGAGCCGAGGCTCAGCTTTCATGTTCCTTCCATCCAGCCCAGAAGGAAAAAGACCTCAATCCCCTTCTGCAGGGCCAGGAATGAGGCCCCTGGGTGAGATCTGGGGGCTCCTTGCCTTTAATTAGCCCTCCCCTTGAAGCACACCATCCTCATCCTCCCTCCTCCGCCACGCAGCCCGAGGCAGCTCACGCCCCCAGCTCCAGCACATTGGAAAGGTTTTGGGGAGCAGGAGATGCTGCTGCCTGCCCCCCTCATCCAGTGGGGCCAGCCTAAAACTGGGGGCCCAGACCCCAGAAGTTTAATACCTTGATGCCAGTAGGGCATTATTTACCCTGCAAAGTCCCAAACCCCTCCTCTTGGTCACAGCAAACTCCCCCAGCAGCAAGCTCCCAACCCGTGTGGATGCTGAAATTTTCTTACCAGTCCCACTTTGCCGCATCCCCAGTTAGCAGGGAGCTTCAGAAAAGGCAATGCCAAGCCCACTCCCCCCCAAAATAACTCAATAAATTCCCTGTGCCCCATTTTAAAACCACCAAGGAGGAAACGAGTGGCTGGAAGTGAGCGGAGATGAGCATCACCTGGGCACCGCGAGCCCCTGCTGCCGCCCCCGGCCCAGCGCCCTCGTTGCCTCGCCTGGGAGATTTTGAAGCAAAGTCTGAGCATCTGAAGCGCCAGTGTCTGCCTCGCTCGTATTTTTAACATAGCTTCACACGGAGCCATCCCACACACATCTGTCCCCCCTCTGCACATGCTCACATTCACCCGTGTGCCCAGCCCCGCCGCCCACGCTGGCCGTACAGCCACACGTTTCCATTTATAATGCACCCAGTCACGCACAAACCCCCCCCCCCGTGTTCGTCCTGCCACACACAGGCTTGGGGACGTGCATTTTGCACTGCCCCCCATCCCCACCCTCTTCCAAAAATCCACCTGAAAGGACCAACAAAGTCCTCCGGTTCCCTTCCAGCATCATTTTGCTGCCCCCGCCCAGCCCCTTTCTGCCTCCAGGAGCACAGGGAAAAGGCCGGAGCTCCAGGAATGAGCTGGGGAGGCAGAAGGAGAGCTCGAGGGGGGGAAATATTGCAGGAGCTGGAGGAATTCCCCAGCCCGCTCCATGCAGGAATGCAAACGGGAGGAGCTGCCCAATTTCACGGTGACTGGTGAGGGCTTAATAACAGCTAAGCAATGCAGGCACTGGCAGATGTGTGAGCAAAAGCAGCGCCAGCAAATAGATTTTGTTGTCTCAGGAAGGGACGCTGCGCTGCCTCCACGTCCCTTCCCATCTGGAGCGCGCGGTCCCGCTCAGAGCCTGGGTTCCTTAAGGAAGGAAAACCTCTTCTGCCCCAGCACAGAAACCCAAACCCAAGGTCTGAGACAGATCCTCGTCCCCACATGGTTGTATTGGGCTCGAGGCTCGCCCGCAGCAGCACACGGGTCCAATTCACAGCCATCCCCGTGGGTTGCGTGTCCAAAACCCAAAATCTGTGCCCGGCACAGCCACGGCCAGGGCTGGGCACGGGGCTGGGGCAGCAGCTCCCATGGCTGCCCCTGCGCTGCCTTCCTCTGGGCATCGGGAGGAGGAAAAATCTCCATGGCAACTGAGGACAGCCGTGACCGCGACGCCGCCGAGCACATTTGGGGCTGAGCCATGCACCGCGGACCAGGCACACCGCAAACGGCTGCGGACCTGGAGCGAGGAGGGGTGGTGACCTCGAGCTGCCCAAATTTTGCAGCAGGGATCTTGGGCAAGGCCCTGCAGGGAGCTGGGGCTGGACCCTGACCCCATTTCCTCACCCCCCAACCCAGCCCTGGGTGGGTGCCGGGCTCGAGAGGCGGCTGCGGGGAGCTGAGCCCACGCGCTGCACCCCCAGAGCTGGGGGGGCCCCGTCTCACACCCAGAGCCAGGTTTTTCTCCACAATTCATGGATAAAGAATTGTTGATGCATAATGGATGGCCATCGGAGCAGGAGGAGGAAGGAGGGGAGAGAACAACAGAGCAAAGGAAACGGAAGAAAAAGAGGTTGAGATGTTCGGGTCTCCCTCCTCTTCGCCCCAGGTCCTACATTTTTTTATGGCATCTAGGAATCCTTTACACCCTAAAGCCTCCAAAACTCCCTGCCCTCCTCGGCACTGCTCCGTGGGCTCTTTGGCCCAGGCTGTCCCCAAGGTCTGGCCATTAGATGGGGACAGAGCCCCACGGCGCTGCTCCTTGCCTGCCCCTTCCCGCAGCCATCCCGCACAGGGGAGCGAAGCCAGATGCTGGGCCAGGCTTCATTTCTTCCTGCAGCTCTAAGAGGATTTTCTTGGTAGAAACAGCAGCTTTGCTGATTGCAGAGATGACCGATATTCCCAATGGCCAGGCAGGAAATCCTGCACCAGCCCCAGCAGCCCTGGGGGAGGATGGATGGGGGGTCCCCAGGCTCCGCTGCCCATGCTGCCACCACGTGCCATCTTTGCCTGCCAGGGACAGCCCAAGGACACGTTCACACGGCTGATGGAAGTGACTTCAGTTCCCCAGCACCTCACTGGTCACCAGCATCCGGCAGGGCTGTGAGCAGTGGGGGACCCTCGGCTCCCTCCCGCTGTGCTGGGGGCTCTCCAAACCCCGGCAGCTCAGGAGAAAGCCAAGGAGCGTGCCGAGGAAGTTCAGCAGCCGGACAACAGAGATGAGTTATCATGGGATGATCAGAGGCAGAAGCTGACAGTTGAAAGGGAAGGAGATGTGCTGGGGTGAGCAGGGAGAGGTCACGAAAAGCCATCAGAGTGAAAAGCAGCCGCTGATTTTCTTTCCTTTTTTTTTTTTTTTTTTTTTTTTTTGGTGCTAGGAGGAAGAAAGGCGGCAGAGAGGCACAAAGGGAAGGGCAATGCAGCAAAATCGTCAGGCCAAAAGAGCCACCTCCACAGCAGCACCCAGCACGGGCGTGCTTGGGGCAAAGCGGTGCCAAGGTCGAGCACTGTGCTGCTGGAGGCAGAAGTCCAGGAGATCCCAGAGCCGGGCTCTCGAGGGACAGGAAAAAGCAGAGTTCTGGCATATTGTGAGCAAAGAAAAAAAAAAAAAAAAGGAGGGGAGGTGGCTGTTAAGATTAAGACACGGTGGATGGGAAAATGCAAGGAGCAGGCTGAGTCACGGCTAACACCTTGCTCATGGGTAAATGCCACAGCTCAGCTCAGAGCAGCAGAGCGGGGTTGTCTGCAGCAACCAAGAAAGAAAGGAGAAAAGTAGGGTAGAGGACTCGGAGGCAGGGATTAAATATTATTTAGCGTGGCTGTGCTTGAGCTGGTGGCTAGACAGCCACCAGGAGACAGCACAGAGGCAACCCTGAGCCATTAGCGGGGATGCAGCCGGAGCGCAGACCCTCGCTGCTCCTCCCAGCGCCCCGCTCGAGGTGGAGGAAGGATGGGGGCGATTTCTCCAGGCCCTCAAAGTCCCGAGGCAGAGCTCTGCCTGCTCGGGGGGATTTGCTCCCACCACAGCATCCAGCTCGCGAGGAGGGGTCACCATGGGAGGATGCGGGGAGAGCCCGTGAATCACACAAAGCACGGGGCAGCCACGCGGGGAAGGCTCAGGGGGTGGAAATGCCTAAAAGGAGCGAGTTTGAAGGCTATTTCTGGTACAGAAGGAACCAGAAATCTGGGTCAGAAGGGATAGGAGAGACGTCAGTGGCATGGGGGAGTGAGCAAGCTGCACTGCTCCAAACAGAGCGGGGCTGAGGTGCCCACAGCCAGCGGCTCGGCTGTGCCCCAGCGCAGAGCCCAGGACCCCAGGGACGTCCCCAGCCAGGGCTGAGGACCCTGCGCCACCTCCAGCAGCACCCAGTGAGTGCCCCAGGAGGGCCAAGTGGCAGCAGCTGGGGCTGACGAGCTCCGTGGCAATCGGCAGGGAACAGGAGCATCGCATGAGGCTTTCTGCTCGCTTCCCACTGACTCTCTGATCTGGACTTGGCAATTCAAGTGCTGTTGATTATCCCTCCTGCCATACAAAAGAAGGTTCTTGGCAAAGGTTCCCAGAAAACTTGGGTTCATCCCAGTACAAATGAGGAAAACTTTTGAAAAGTCAAAAAAATGCACAAGGACAGGAGAAGAAAAAAAAAAAAAAAAAGAAAAAAAAAAGATCTTTTCCTGAAAAGCTGAAGCTCGATGACTGTATCGCTCCTCTTCCCTACGAGGGTGGCAGCATTTTCCTGCGCTCATGGTACATTCTCTGTTTTACAGCGTAAAAATACCTCCCCACCACCCTTCCCAGCTGGCCGCAGGTACCTGAGGGGCTGTGAAGGTGCCCCCCATGGTGGGGGGGCAGAACAGGAGCCAGGCACGGTGCAAGGGGGGGGCTGTGAGCTCAGCACCCAGCACCAAGGCTGGGGCTTGGCTCAGCCCAAGGAGGCTGCACAAAGGGCAGGGCTCGCTCCTCCCTGCTGCCACAGCTCAGCACTGGGGAGCATCAGCTGAAAAGGGCCAGAGCTTAAAAAAGAAAAAAAAAAAAAAAAAAAAAGGAAAAAAAACAGGCTTAAAAGCCACCCCAGATAAGTGTGGGAATGCCAGCAGGGCGGGAGGACAGGCGCTCATGCTGCTGACCCTGCTGGCTCCCTGCGTACATCTAAGCCACAGAGGCCTTCCCAATGTGGTGCTGGTTAGGATAGAAATGCCAATCACATCCCCCTTCAGCCTGATCTTATCAGGGCTGGGCTTGCCAGCCGGAGCTAATTAAATCCTGGATGCAGTCACTGCTTAAGTGAAAGTTTGTTTCCTGCAGTAGCAGAGCCAAGGATGGAGGCAGCCTGCGCTTTCTTCTATCTGGCAGGAACATCTGCCACAGCCAGCTCACGCTGCTCCTACCTGCTCACGGCTGCGTGCACAGGTCCAGCACCAGAGCCCCCTCCTCGGGTCTGCCCAGGCTGAGCCCCCCCCCCCCCCCCGGTGCTTGCAGGAGGCCGATAACGCGGGTAAGAGGCTGCAGGCAGCGGCTGCTGCGGTTCCGGAGGTGCTGCCTGGGGTTGCGAGGTGCTCGCTGCTATCAGCAGCCACCAGGTCCCTCAGTGAGAGCCCAGGGGGGTGCCAGAGCTTTGCATTTTGTCGCTCTGTGTGCAGCACAGGGATTGCAGAAGCGACCAAGACCCCAAAAGCAAAGAGGCTGCAGCACGCAGCTCTGGGTGACCTGGAGGACACCCACGGGCTGTGCTCCACCAGCCGGACACATGGGGCAGATCTGCAGAGGAAATTTTGCTTTGCCTTCCAGCAGCAGGGACTGGCAGAAGGCAGCCAGGAAAAGCAGCTTCCACCCCTTCACCCCTTGTCTTCAGCAGCAGAGGAAGAAGGAAAACAGAAGAAAGAAATGGGAAGAGGAGACGGGGGCACCAAAGTGCCGTGTTCCTGCCCCACGGGGGCCATCCCCAAACCCCTCTTCCCAGGGCCCATCAGCAGCAGGAGAAGTCACCCAGGCTGCTGCAGCACACGCTGTGCTGGGAGATCTTTACCGCAGGACAGGAATTTATCAAAGCGCTGTTTGAAATCCGGGGAGGCTCCGGTGCAGCAACACGATTCTTCTCTCCTGGTTTCCTCCAGCTAATTTCACCTGCTCCTCATGTGGCTGCTGCTTTCAGCGGGCTTCAAAAGGCATCACAGCTTTAAAATGTTGGGGAAACCTCCCTAATCTACCTTCCAGATTGCTAAATCCTCGTAGTCCTACAAAGCAGGCATCCTGGGCTGCCTCCCAGGCATTAACCCAGCAGCCAGAGCCGATCCCCTCGGCATGGGGAGCGCGATGCTTTGCAGCTAAGAGGAGATGATCACGCAGCTGAAGCGCTGACGGAAAACCCGATAGCCAGGGATCTAGTCCCATCTGCCATATGCTTCCCTCTGGGACTCTTCATCTCTATTTTTGGGCAATTCATACTTGCCTGCCTGTGAGGGAAAGTGGGTGGCGGGGAGGCTACCACAAGCTGTTGTGCTTCGCGGGGCTTTTTTAGCGTTCTGCGGGAAGATGGGGACCAATCTGCAGGATAATGGGAAAATGGGACAGCCTCGTCCCGAGGCACGGCTGCTCCACATGGTCTGGGTGAGGCCAGGACCCATCAGGACCCTCACAGCTGCCAGGGTTTTGTCCGGCTCCATGCAGTGATGTGTCCAGAACCCAGCCCATTCTTCCCAGAGAGCTCAAACAGGGGAAAAGCGAGGCCATAAAGGGAAAACCGGCTGCCATTCTCCCACCCTGAGTTCAACCTGCCTAGAAACGATCTCCCTGCTAAGATAAGCCCACTCCATGCCCCTTGAGCACAGAAGATGCAGCGAACAAATCGCATTCCTGGGGTGGACGGGCCTGAAGTTGGAGCCCATGGCTTTTGGGGCAGGGGGGCTCACCCCTTGCATTGGGGATGCAGCAGGGAAGCCCCGTCCCTGCGCACACTGCACACCCATTTTGCCCACCTGTGGGCAGATTTGGGGCAGGACGGGTGGGCAAGGACCCCCCCTGCACCCCCAGGGGCAGGGTGCCCAGGGGTCTCTCCCTCACCCAGCACCCCAGGGTGATGAATGCCATCAGCCAAGGACGGAGCTGGAGCTGTCTGTGCTCCACACGCAGGTGCCTTCCCTTCCTCCAGTACTGGGATCAGCGGGGGAAATGGGATGGGAACAGCTCCCGGGGGGGGGCACGGGAGGCTGGAGCCAGCAGGAGTGGAGGGAGGAGGCAGGGAGGAATCCCAGGATGCCTCGCTGCTGGGTTCACGCTGAGTGGAATTGCTGGCAATTTTGCAACAGAAAAGCAATTTATATGAATCCTGGAAAAAAAAAAAAAAAAAAAAAAAAAAGAGCGAGAGCCCAGGAGCACGGCAGGAGGGGAGGAGTGGGGCCAGGGCTGGGCGAGGGACCTCACGACAGTGCCTGCAGGCAGGGGGGGGTCAGGGCTGGGACCCTCACCCATGGCTCATGGTCCCCCACCAAACCTGGGTGCACAGCCCATACCATATGAGCCCAGGTCCAGAGGTGGTCACAGACCTCGTTACAGCCAAGGAGCACACCAGGTGCATTGCCAGGCTCCGTGGTAAGAAACAAAAAGTTCATTAACTACACAGAGCAGCTAAATGTGGTGGAAGTTACCCCCAAAACCTTCAGCTGGAAAAGCCCAAAGCCATGAACATGCTCACAGGGCATGGGGTGAGCCTGGATCAGCGCCGTCCCCAGCCCCTGCGCCGAGCTGGTGCTAACAGCCAGGCAAGCGAGGCTGCAGAGAGGCAGAGGGAGGGCGTTTGCTGAGCCCAGAACCCGCTGGAATGGCAGATTTCGGATATTCTGCACAGAAACCGACCTGTTTGATGGCTGCTCCTGTTGCCCTGGAGACACCACGGGCCGCAGCGTTATTTATGTTTTTCCAATGACCAAGACAGCGCCAGGATGATATGGCTCATTGATTTCCCTAATGAAAATCTTGGTGAACCATAATGCTGGACCACAAAATTGTGGTGGATCACACAAGCCAAAGAAGAGCTGGTAGGAGCTGCAGTTACGGTCAGAGGGATGGAAAGCGGGACCTTCCCCACCCTCACTCGGAGCCAGGGAGTGCCACAGCGGGTCCACAGGGGCTGCTGCTCCTCTGCTGGTGCTAGGATGCTTGGCATCCCCCAAACCAGGGCACTTTAAGCATTTTTTTCCTATTAATGGTGGAAACCGCTAGAGAACCAAGCGTTCTCATCCCTCCACCTGATGCTTTGATAAAAAACACGTGAAACACGGGGTATAAAGATCCCAAATCCCAGTAAACCAAGCTCATCACCACAGGGGTGCAGGGAGAAGGGGCGGGGATGCCAACCCCCTTAAATATCAATAATTACCATGACTGAAAAATACACATTTTACACATATACTTAAGAGGCCTGGAAGAATAGAGGGGTGGGTGTGGAAAAACTCCAAATTTCTTCTCCCAAATTATCAGCAAACTGCCTCCCGCAAAGCTGACAGTCAGAAACAAAACAATCATTACACCACCGACTGCTGACGGGAGGGAAGAGATCCGTCAGACGGGTCTGCCATTAAATATTAAACATGCAAATGGGAGCTGCAGCCTAACGAAGGGCAGAGCCAGGCATCAGCACCCGGACCTGGGGTAGGAGCCAGGCGGCTCCGGGCAGCCACAAGCAGGAGAGACGCCAGGGGCAGAGAGGAGCTCAGAAACTGGGCCAGAAGGAAAACGGAGCAGTGAAGTGGGGAGAGCTGCTGGGAACGGAGAAATCCTGGATAAAGCAGGCAGAGAACAAGCCTCTCCTGCTCCCAGGGGCTGACCTCAGGCTTAGATAATGCTGAGGAACGGATCGCCTGGGCTGGCAGGTCCCAGGGCTGCGAGGGATGAGGGTGGTGGCAGCCGGAGACCTGCAGTCACCCGGTTGTCCTCTGCTCTCCTCGCCCACTTCTCCTCTGCCTGGAGCCACCTCGGAGCACACCCGCCATGGCTCATCCCCGTGGGGACACCTCTGCACGGGACAGGTCTCTGTGCCAGCAGCTCCTCAGCCTGGGCATGGATGGATGGGGCACATCTTGCGGCACAGCCCAGCCCCACAACGAGCAGCTCTGCAGCGAGCACTCCCCACTTGTGCTGCATGAAGGCACCACCTCACCAAGCCTCTCAGGTCCCCCACGGGACACCCAAACAGGGACCAGAACCATGAAAAATCTCATCCCAGCCCTGCTGCTTTGTCTGACCCCGCTGTCAGAGCTGAGCCTGTCCCGCAGCACCGGCTGCCGGTACCGGGAGCCTCGGGTCTGAGCGCAGGGAGGCCAAGGGAGGACGTAATGAAAGTCCTCAAACACAGAAAGGGCATCAGCAGAGGGAACGAATAATCTGTTCTTCACGTCTGCTGCGGAAAGGACAAGAAATAATGGGCTTAAGCTGCAGCAAGGGAGATTTTGTCTGGATGGGAAGAGAAACTTTCTAATAATAAGGACTATTAGAGCCCTGCAATAGACAGCCCAGAGACGCAGTGGGATCTCCATCACTGGAGGCTTTTAAGAACAAGGCAGACAAATATCTGTCAGAAATTACATAGGAATACTTGATCCTGCCTTGGGGCAAGGGATAAATTAAATTACCTTTTAAAGTCCCCTCCAGCTCTCCTTTCCTGCGGTTCCATGGTAGCGGTGTCACCAAAGGCTGTGTGCCTTTAAGGAAGAGCCATCTCCCTAAGAAAACAAGCACATCTATCACCAGAAAAGTGCTGTCATTAGCAAAGCTAACGAGAGCAATGTGCAGAGGTGAAGACCCCCGAACCCAGGCGCAGAGGAGCGGGATTGATGGGCTCAACAGGGGACCGGTCACCCCTCGAGGTGGGGCACCAGCTCCCTGCGAAGGCGGCTGGGAGGAGAAAGCAAGCTCCTGGAGGGACAGACTGGTGGGTTAGCAAAGGACTTTGGGTGGGGAAAACCACTAAGGAAAGGTTTTTTTAAATTATTTTTACATCAGCATTAGCATTTTTGGGAGACATCTGGCTCTCACTGGCTCCAGTGACACCGTTTCTGAGCTCTGCCACGGCGCACCAGGAGAGCCACAGACGAGCTCTGTCTGCACGGGGAGAGGCACCCACACGTGAGAAGAGCCCCCCCGGAAACAAGCAGGACCCATTTGCAGTTCAGAGCACCGAACGATGCTGACAGTGTCAGAATTTCCCTTCCCAAAGCTGAGCTCTCCCCATGCCAGCCACTTAGCACAAATCAAGGCGAGTTAGACCCAAGCCCCCCGTAACCTCTGCTCCCCCCCAGTCGGCACGGGGTGCAGGTCTGCCGTTTGTTTGGGGGTTTCGGAGTGGTTTACGGCCACTCGCAGACAGCGGGGCTGCAGCCGGCCCCTCTCACCCAGCTGACGTCTCCGTGCCGCCCCGATGCCGTCATGCAATAAATCTGCAGCGGTCTCTGCAGACAGAGCCAGACACAGGAGAGGTTGGGCACAGCTTCCCGTGAGCCCCCCTCATGGGTCTGGGCCCTGAGGGATGCCCAAGGAGCCGGGGAGGGCAGGGGGCTGGCGGCTTACCTGTGGTCCAGGAGCAAGTCCCTGGGGGAGCTGGCACAAGACCATGAACCGCTGCCCTCGCCGCAGGCTGACAGCAGCCCCCAGCTGGGACTGACCTGGGTGACAAAAGCCAGCATCGAGCACAGGACTCCTGTGTGTCCAAGAGCTTTGTCCAAGAGCCTCCACAAAGAGCTGCTGATGCCCCAGACCGGGTGAGATCCAGGGCAAAAAAACGAACAACCCTACCCAGGACCTTTCTGGGTCTCACCCATGTGAGTGGTAGCATCACCTCAGCCAAGCCTTGCACAGCTTTGGGCAGCTGGAGGAGCTCACAGCCTGCCAGCCCCAGCTTTTCTCCCCAGTTAGAGCCTCGGCCACAGGGAGGACACGGGACACCCAGCCAGGCCGAGAGGTTCGGCAAGGCTGGAGGAAGGAAACACGCTGAGCACAGCCCACGCTCACCCAGGAACCTCAGGGATTTCAAAGCAAAGCCAGGGGCAGGGTGCTGGCGTTGTCACCATTTTCAGAGGGAAGGGAAGCTGATGGGGTAGGTGGCATATGGTACCAGCCTCCCAGCCACAGCCCCCTCCCCTCGGCAGCCCTACACAGGCAACCCAATCAGTGTGACCTACAAATTAGCTTCTAGACCCACTTTATACTAAGTGGGTAGGAATACAACAGACCCTGGCAAGACTTCAAATTAGGGCTGCCAATTAATGGTCCTCTCGGGGCTAATTAAATATTACTTTCCGTAGCACTTTTCCCCTCCCCTAAATACTTCCAGATTCAATTCAACGCAGCTGCCCGGGGCAGGTGGCAGCAGCCACAGGACAGGGGGGCACGGGGGTACCCCAGGTACCAGCAGCTCTGCAGCCATGGGCTGAACATGGGCTGAAGCAATTTGATTTTGGAGTGACCAGAGGGTGAGCTGGCCTTGCAGGGATTTCAATCGATGCTTCCTTGAAGCCAAGAGCTCGCAGCTCCTTCTGCTTTGACCCTGGTGCTCCTAAGGGTGTGAATTACGCAGGGGAGCGTGGTGCATCCTCAGCTGTGCAGATCAGCAGGTGGCAATGCAGGGTCCTGATGAAGCAAGGCAGCAACACCTGCGTCTTTAACCCTGCCATCACCCACACGCCCAGCAGTGGCTTTATCCTCATCCCAGAGTCTTTCTGACCCAGTTTTGGGGTCTCAGCAAGGCCAAGCACACACCAGGCAGCCACATGAGGAGACCTCAGGGACCCCCCCACAATATCATCAGTGGTTCCCCTTCACACCAGCCTCCTGCCAAGGACGACAAGGCTTGGGAAATCAGAGAAAACCCAAACCTGCCGGCACCTCCCAAAACCAGAGATCCCAGCACGGGGGCAGCGAGCTGCTGGGAGCAGCCGGCTCATGGGGGCTGGAGAGCCTGCCGTGCCTCAAAGCCCTTCACAAGTAAGAAAATGGAAACTGGGAGCAGGGAGGCTGCATCTCCGAGGATTCTGAGCTACCCGAAGGTGCTGAGAGTAGGGTTTGCCAAAGACACCAGACACCATGCTCGCAGACAGCCAAGTGCCATCACAGTCCTGCGGTTACACCTACAGGCACCCAGCCTGGCCAAAAACGATGGGAGCTCCGGTGGAGCAGTAGCTCCCCCGGCTAAAGGTGTGCAACACACACACAAGTCTGCGGAAAGCCCGAAGCTCCAAGCAGAGAGGGGCTTTGGGTATTTTTTTTTTAAGCACATTTGGATCTCAAAAGCTGCAACAGGGCAGAGAGTGGAGCTAGTGCAAGGAGGCAGAGCCAGGCAAAGCGGGGTGGGAGATCCTTCCCCAAGCTCCCGTGTTCCTCAGGTTCACCTCTGGAGACCAAGCAGCCCCCGAGACCCCCCAAGGAAGGGAGGAGATGGGCACTGTCAGAGACTGCAGGTGAGCAGGGGGCACGGTCCCCGAGCTGGCAGCCGGGGCTGCTGGCTGGTGCTCAGTCACTGAGAAAATATCAAAAGGGTGGTGGCTGGGGGGAACACAGGAAAAAAAAAAATAGAAGAAGAAGAAAGACTGATAGATGAGAAAACATCTCAGCTGGTACAGCCGGCCCCCAAGCCCCAGGAGAGCATCAGCTACTGGGCTTCTCCTCCCGTTCCCATGGCAACACAATTTGGTGCTCTTTAGAAGAGTGCGCTCCCTCCGCTTCCCCCCAGTTAATTTTATTTCGTGTTTTGAAATAAAAGCGGTTGATATGGCCTTTGTCTCAGGAGCCCCGTGGGGGAGAGAAGGGAGAAGATCAGCCGATCTGGAGGGGCTGCAAAGGGGAAGGGGGGCCTGGACCCCCTCGCCCCCAGCTCAGCCCCCTGGCAGCAGCTTTGCTGGGCACACTGGGGGTCCCAGGCTGTGGCCATGAACCCCGAGGTGGTCTCATTGCTTGGAGGTGGTGGGTGGGAGGTCCCAGCCCTTCCCTCTCAGCCTTGAGAGCACCCCAGGAGCCACCTCAGCTCCCCCTGGGCCAGCTCAGTCCCACCACGCTCCTTGAACCCACCCCCCCGACCCATGCAGGGCAGACCCATCTCTGGCTGTGTATTTGGGGTGCTCACCCCCAGCACCCACAAATACGAGTGACCACCCCCAGGGACCCTGCTCCCACCCAGCAGGGCAGGGCACAAGGCAGCGGGCCCAGCACCAACACCATGCATGCAACAAATGAACCCAGGGGTGCAGCCCTGAGCCCCCCTGCACCAAACCCCTTCCTCCCCCCAACACAGCCAGAATCTGTGTAGGGAAGGGGCTGGGGGACACAGAGCCAGCACAGAACGAGCTCAAACTGCAGCGATGGCTGCACAGAGCAATCCTTTGCCCACCCTACAGGAACACCCTACAGCTCCCCCCTTCCCCAGGATCACCCCCAGGATCCTGCCCAAATCCCTGCTCACGGCCACGGAGCAGGGGATGGAGCTCGGCCCGAGGCTGCTCGGCTCGCTGCAGGCTAATGAGCGGGAACACATCTGTTGGTTGCTAACAGTAGGGCTGTTTGGGAATGTTTTGATTAAACATTTTTCACAGAAAATTCCAACTCGTCGAGAATGAATTCATTTGCCTGAAATAATTGGTCCGGATAAGTTTTCCAGTTAAAGGAAAAGGACTGAAGAAAAACAGGGTGGGATGTGGCTTCCTTTAAACCACAGCACATTTTATTTCACGATTTAAACTACAGGCGAAGAACATCAGAACATCAAGTCAATATTTTGAAGTGCTAGCACCAGAGATGCTGCAGCAGCCGGGTAGCTCTGGAAACTTTCCCCCAGCTCTGGAGAATAAAAGTTGAGTTTTTACCCTGCCCAAGACAAGGAACACGTGTGGAAGCCTCCGTTCTCATGGCAAAGCACTGGCAGCAGCCTCTGCCCCCGGGGCAGCCTTGCCTGGGAGGGGGGAGTCCCTGCGGCCCCCCTAGACATGCTGCCAGCAGCCGTGTGCCCAGGGCAAAGGGGGCTCCCAGCACCTTGCACCTCCCTGCCCAGTGCCTGGAAGCTCTCGGGTACGGTGTGGTGGAGAAAGAGGAGAGGAAAACCAAATGAACCAAAGAAAAATAAAAGGAATAGAATAGAATAGAATAGAATAGAATAGAATAGAATAGAATAGAATAGAATAGAATAGAATAGAATAGAATAGAATAGAATAGAATAGAATAATAAAATAAAATAAAATAAAATAAAATAAAATAAAATAAAATAAAATAAAATAAAATAAAATAAAATAAAATAAAATAAAATAAAATAAAATAAAATAAAATAAAATAAAATAAAATAAAATAAAGACCCCCACCACGCATTTCTGGGCAGCAAAGCCCACAGCTGTGCGAGCAGAGCCCCGGCATCCCAGCGCAGCCCGGGCTCTCCGGGCAGATATTGCCACCGTGTGGGCAGCGCTCGCCAGCACCGGCCCCAGCCCCGGCTCCGGGGGCTCAGCCCCGACCCTCGCCAGGGTCCTCCTGGGCCCGGGGCTGCGGGGACGGCCCCGAGGAGCTGGGTGCTGGATGCTCAGCGAGGACCTCAGCAGGGGAGTGACAGCCCCGGTCCCTCCTGGCCACGAAACCCATGGAAAAAAATAATTTGGGGTGAAATAAAAAGCTGCTGCTGCGTGGGCAGAGGGGCTAGGCAGAGCTGGAGGGGGCAGATGCAGATAAACCTGGGGGTACACGTGTGTGAGCTGGGGTGTGTTGCCCCCCACCAAAGCCCCCAGGTGCAGGAGGTTGGGGGGGGGGGCTGGGAAGGGACCTCGAGCCCCAGCATCGCCCCCCTGCCCTCCTGGTGGCCAGAAAACACGTGGGGATGCGCCTGCAGCGCGGGGACCCCGGGAAATAAGAGCTTGTTTGTTTGTTTTTGCAGCCTTTTCATTTAAAAGTTTTTATTGTTTATTAAAGGCTTTTGCTGTTTATTTGAAAATACCTTTTATTTTTAAACACACCGGTGCTGACCTGAGCGGGGAGGGAAGGGGGTGCCAGCCACCCCTGAGAAACTCAAATGCAGGGGAGGAAAAGTGCAGGAGCTGAGCGCTAGGTGGGTTTGGGGCTCCCCCCACCAGGGCAGAGGTGGCACCAGGAGCCCTGCCCCTGCCAGTGGGCTGGGGAACTGGAAAAGTCCCAGAGCCAGCGAGGGGGTGCTGCAGAACCAGCCCCCAAAACCCCAGTCCTGGTGCAGGAGGAGAGGTGCTGGCTCTGCCCACGGGCAGGCTCCGTCCGCGTGGGACATCTGCAGCGAGGATGTGCGCAGGGTGAGCGAGGGTTATGAAATGCTTCATAAATTCAGGTGTTTGGAGCCTTGTAAAAGGGGGGGGCAGGATGTGCCCCGACACCATCTGCAGCCCAGGAACATCTGGGATTAACCAGAAAAAGCATCACCCCCCCCTTTCCCTGGCCACCCAACAGCACCTGGAGGTCAGGGCTGTGCTTCGGAGAGGCTGAGGGACACCGGGTGGCACCCAGGGACACCCCAGGGTGCTCGGATCAGGCCCTGCCCCGGCTGCCTGGGGCTGCTGTGTCCCCCTTGGTCCCCCCATACACAACCTGGCTGGGGGGCAGTGAGGTGTGGGCAAGGAGACCCAGGGCTGTGGGGCAGCGATCCTGCAAACCACCCCTGTGGCTGTGTAGGTTTGGTTTGCAACCAAAACCAAAGGGTGCTGCTGGGCAGGGGTGTGCTGCAGCCCCCCCCATCTCACACCAGGGCAGCATCCCAGCGAATTTACCCATGGGAATTGGGGAAGGAAAGCGACACAGAGCGTTGGCACATGAAGGCAAAACAGCTTACGTGGGCCCCGGGGGGGGAGAGGGGGGGCAGCCTCGTGAGGACAACGCCGCGCTAATGCTTTGGCAGTAAATACAACAGCAGCTTCTTCCTAGCAGCCTTTTGGTAGGCATTTGACCCAACTCCAGTCAATCTAACATCGTTACACTGCAGTTAATGTCAGTTTGAAAGTGCTTTTATAGCTGAAACACTGCTGTACTTAATGTAAACACGGGGGTTATGAGTATTCCTGCATTGACACGGGAGGTTGTGCTGATTAGCTTAAATCACTGTCATGTGGTATTAGTTAAAAGGATGTAAAAAGCAGCGTCTGAGGCTGGCCGCCGCGCAGAGCAGAGCTGGTGGAGGGAGGCCAGGGCTGCTGACACAGCTACGGCTGCAGAGCCCCCTGGGGTAGGTGCCCACCCTGCCACCAACGGGGGGATTTTTGCAGCAGGGACAGGGCTGGGTTTGTTCTGCTGATGGAGAGGGCGCGCTGCCACCAGCACCCTGCTGGGCTCAGCACGGGGGGACACAGGGACTGGGGAGGGGGACAGCTGCGTGGTCCCATCCCATGGGGGGCAGCACCCAGCCCCACAACCAGCCGGGCACCATCCTGCAGCTCCAGGGGTACCGGCACTGGACCCAAAATCCAGGGCATGGGGTGCTGGGGGTTGCACGGGGGCTTCCACAGCCCCTATCATAGCATCTCCCCGCACAGCCTCGCCTGCACCTTATCCCCACCGAGCCTTGGCCAAGCTCTCCAGCTGATCCGGATGGGGGCAGGATCAGCCCCTTCGCAGGAACGGCCCCCTCCAAGCACCCAGACCAGCGGAGCTGTGCCTGGACCTGCAGCGGGGTGGTGGAGCAGGATGGGGGCAGGAAACGTCCCCTTCCCCTGGAAAACGCAGCACAAAACGTGGCCCTACGAGCACCCCAGAGCCCCCCACTGCCTGCCCCCCTCCTGCGGCCCCCACCTTCCCCTTGTCCACTGGGAAAACGCCGCAGCGTCCTTCCCCTTCCACGGCCAGGGGTTTTTGAGAACATTTATAAAGATCTCATTGTTGGAAGGCAAAATGGGATCTCCTTTCCTTTTACCTTCCAGGGCAGCCCTAACCCCTCTCCCCTTGTACAAAAACACACAGGAAAGGGGTTTCTTTTCTGCTTGATTAGATTCAAAGGGATCTTTGTCTGGGGGTAGGTAGGGAAAAGCCCTCCCCCACCTCCCTTTTGACCCTCAAGACTCTGTCTGGTTTTGTTTTAAACCAAGAGAGACAGCGCCGCACCCTTGGGACGTTAGAAATACAGGTCCTGGGGGACAGCGGGGGGGGGACCCTGCTCCTGCCCTGCTCAGCAGCTCCGGATGGGGTGACCCCACGCTCCCCCAGCTCACCGGGGCTGGAGCTGGCCTCTGATTGCAGAGGGGCTCCCCCAAAAGCCCCCCCAAAGCCCTTCCTCGCCGTTCAGATATTCCAGAAGGCTCCTAAAGGAGCCCAGCCACCAGCAGGGTCAGCCAGCAGCCGCAACCCTAGGGCAGCAGCAGGGAGGGGGCCCTGCCCCAGGAACTGCCCCGTCCTCCCCCCCCCCAAAAAAAAAAAAAAAGAGATCGTGGATCCCCCCAGCAGCACGTTGCACGTGCCCACGTGTGCTCCATGCGAGTGGCTGCTCCCACGAGCACCCACCAAGCGTGCGAGCGCTGCTGCGCCCATCGCTGCGTGCAGAAAGTTGGAAACGCAGCAAAAAGGCAGCAGCTGCCAGGGAGCAATCCTTCTGCCTGGATTTTTCTCCCATTTAAAAGAACAACAAAAAAAAAATCTATTTTGTAAAGCGTGTACCTCTTCTTATCTTCACTGGCAATTAATTTCAAGGAGGGGTGTTCAATTTTGACAAGGATTCAAACATTTTAATATTTGAAGAGGGGGGAAAAAGTAGGACATTAATTATTCAGGTATTAGGAGGTATGATGACAGCAGAGCCCAAACGATTTTCTGTCACAAACTGCTATTAATGGATTTTTTTTTTTTTCCTCCTCCACGGAAGTGTTTTGCAAAGATTCAGTACCGGCGTCGTTCCTGAAAGAGTAAGTGCTGAAATGATCGTTAGACTTGTAGGAGCAGCAGGAATTAATAACAAAAATAGAGGAAATTGGAGCATACAACAGGAGCGAATCTCCACTGTAACTGCATAATTAAAAAAAAACAAACATAAAGTCTTGCAAATTGTGGAAATCTCCCCAAATCACCCCCATTCGGGGTCCCAACCTGCACCCCAGGGTCCCACGTCCTGACCCGCACCCCGCAGGCGGAACTGGAGGGGGGGGCACATCTTTGGGCAGCCCATTACCAACTGAAAGGGGCTTCTCCCCTGCCCCCCCCCCCAGGGCAGCACAGCTGGTCCCGGCCCAGGGTTCACAGAGTTCACACCGCCGAGATTTTTGGGAGAGATAGGGGAAAGCTGACACCCCGGGGAGCCCCCGCGGCCGGGGCGAGCAGCCAGCCCCCAACCCCACCGCTGCCTTACAGGGGAGGGGGGGCAGCCAGGTGACAGCCCCCGGCCTGCCCAGGGCCCTCCCCCCCGGGATGCTGCTGGGCACTGCATTGCCCTGGCCCCCACCCCCTGTCCCCGCAGCCCCCCAATAACACCCAGGATGGCCACCAGCCACGCTTGGAGGGACACCGGTGTCCCCGAGTGGGTCTGGGGGTGCAGGAAGCATTTGGGCACGTGCAGCCCTCTCCCCTGGGGCACCTTCCAGGGCAAGGAGTCCCACCTGGGTCAGCATTGGGAAAAACGTGAATTAGCAAGAAAAAATACAAATATGTAAGTAAAGCATGGGGGTTATTCGGAGGATTCAGGGGAAGGAAGCAACCCCGCTCCAAAGCACCCCCGTGGGGGACGCAGGAGGATGCTCACTGGGGTGGGGGGATGGCAGCACCCCACATCCCCCCCCCAGCCGCCCCCCCATGCTCTCACCATTCCCCAGGGGCCCGAGCTGCTCCCACGTGCGTCCTCGGAGCCTCCAGCTCCCGAAATGCAGCCGCTGGGCTCGCCTCCCTTCCTCCTCACCGCCGTTTTCTGCTCGTGCAGCATGGGGAGAAACAACACCGAGCCCATGTGCGCGATGCTCGGAGCACACAGAACCAGCCGGAGCTGAGGGTATAAAATTACAAATCCAACAGCAGCATTTTTGTTATTTCCCCGACCCCCTACCCCCCCCCCCCCAAGCCACGGCTGATGAGAAATTAAGGATCGGTTTGAAACGAATCCTCGGCTCAGACCTTCCCCACGAGCCGAGGGGGGGCTCCTCGGCACGTTGCAGCCGCAGAGCGAAACGTGGCCCCCGCCGCCCCGGGCCCCGCACTCTGCTCGGGGAGGATCGATTTCAGAGCACATCCCGACGGGTCGCTCCCTTTTTATGGCACGCCGCTCTCGTGCGGGATCCCGAGTTTCCTACACGACGCCTTCAGTTATTGGGGAGGGGGGTTAACCACTGTAACGAATGGTTAATTACAAGCAGTCGCCCGGGTGGTTGCTGGTATTTCCAGCTGATGAGGAGAGCTGCGTGATCCCAGCCTGCAAACTGGGAGGAAAAAGCTGGGGAGGAAGGAACCAGCCCGGCACACGAGGCCCCGTGCGTGGAGGAGCCGGAGCAGGGCACGATGCCGAGGGGCTGTCGGGGTGCAGGGTGCCCACACTGCCCAGCCCTGAAAGGGGGCAGCCCTGTGGGGCCCCCCCAGCCCGCTCAAACCCCCAGGACCCCGAGGAGGGACCCCAGCCCCAGCCCCAGAGCTCCTCGCCCCCCTCGGCCGCTCTGTGCCCCCCAGCTGGGGGAGCGCACTGCAGCCCCGAGCAGCCAGATCCAGCCCCAGAAGCTCCCTTTCTGACAAAGGGCAGGAGGAATCCTCCCCCGGTTTTGGGGAAGGGGGAGGATGAGCACAGTTTCCCATATGGCCTCATTTAGGGCAATTTCTTTCAATTGCTAAAAGCATAAACTCCACCTATTGAGCCCGTAGATTTATATGGAACAGCTGAAGGATCCCGCGAAGCGCTTTGTGGGCTGGGTGGGGAGGCTCCCACCTTCCAGAAAGGTTTGCAGAGAATTTTGTGTTGGTGTTTTTTTGTTTTTTTTTTTTGTTTTGTTTTTTTTTTTTTTTTTTCAAAAAGCAAACTCATTTTTTGCATTCTTTTTTTTTAAGAGGGAGATATTGATAACACGGGAGTTAGAAAGAGCCTCATAACTCACAATAAACCCTTGTCCATTCCCTTCTATTGACTCCATGTAAACACGGTAAATGAAAGGCCTTCGGTGACACTTAATCCCTCACCCCCCCCAGCTCCCCCCTGCCCCCAGCCCGCCCGGGGAGGGGGGCGCTGCTTTTTTTCTCACAGCTTGCTGCTTTACCGAGCCCCTCCTCTGCTATCTAATTCATCATTAACACCCTGACACTAAACTAAATAAATGCTGCGCCCCCCCGGTGCCCCCCAGCACCTTGCTCTGTGCCCACGGGTTTTCTCCTGCAGCTTTTGGGCATGGAAAAGCCCCAAACGTGGGGGCTCAGCTCCCCTCAGAGCCCACTCCCCAGCAAGGCCTGTGCTGGTCCCAGCAGATAATTAACGTCGTTGTTAAATTACCTTCTTTAAAAGATAATAATAATAATAGGAGGGTCATTGGCTGTGATTAGGCCACCGCAGGCTCCCCTTTGCGTCCTGCCCCGCGTTGCTCCCACGTTCTGTCGGGGCTGGGGGCTCCGGACCTCGCCTTTGGGGATTTTACGTTTTTTAATGGGAGTCATTTTGACTTCGCCTCCTTTCCTCCATGCCAGAAGGGGGACGAAGAAAGGCTGCAAATCGGTTTCAAATGCCGAGCGTGTGATTTGCATAACCATTTTCTGGTGTAATCTGGATGTCTGAGATTTTTAAGGGCAGGGAAGGTTTTTACCTGGCCTCCTGCAGAAGCGAAGGCATGAGACGGTTTTGTGGCCATCGAATAATGCACAGTTATTAATCATAACTAATGAGGTCCTGACTGGGGGTGCCATTCGTTTCTCTTTCCATTTCTCTCGGTTTGGAAAGATAATCGGGCAGATTTCTGCCCTGTAGAGAACCGGATCGCTGCTCCCTGGGCTGGCATCTCTGCCCTCCCGGTCACATCCCCAAGGCCCTTCCCAAACTGCTGCACAGGTACAAGTCCCTCGTGCTGCTCCTCCTTGTTCTGCTTCTCGTGTTTGGGTCTAAACCTACCACCCCTGCTCTGATGAGCCCTCTCAGTCCGCAGCCGTTTGTCTTTGCCAAAGAATTAAAAATAAATCTGAAGTGCTCCTTCCGAGAGGGGCACGAGCTCCTGAGGCCCCCAAAATAGAAACACACGGACGGGGAACGGTCCCTGCGTCCTCGCCTCTGGCCTACAAATTAGATGGAAGTCGCTATTGATTTCTGATTAAATGTTTAGGAAAAACGTTCCGTGGGGGCAAAATTTGTCCGGAGGAGCCCCGTGCTGCAGAGCCAAGCACACGTGCGTGCAGCCACCCACCCACCCACGTGCTGGCACGCAGGGCGGACACACGCACGTCACCGCACGCAGCCGGTGCCGAGCCCACGCGGGTGCGAGGCCGGGGGCCGGTTCGTGCACGCGGGCGTGCGGAGGCGTGAGCTTCGGCAGGGCGCGTAAATAAACACACGCAGCCAGATGTGCACGGCCACACGGCCGCGGCTATAAATAGAGCAGCGGCACGCGCGCCCTCCGCAAGGCGCCCACCCTCCGTGGGTGCACACACGTGCACGAGCACACACACACACACACACACACACACACACACATGTGCACCCCGGGTGTGCAAGCACACGGCCCCCCCAGAGCGAGATCTCACCCCCAGCTCCCGCACACGTGGGCACGCGCCGGCCACCCACCCGCCCCCTTGCACGCACACATGCACAAACAGGGCCGAGTGGCAGGCGGTTCTGTAAAAAACGTATTTATTTCTCAGCCTAGATTCCATATTGCACGCAGGAATTAACACTTTCATCGTCATATACTTACAACAACTTCAAATAAATAAAGGTACAGGAAATCTAAACAGAAAACCCAAGACAAGGCTGGAAAAGGCGACAGCTCTCTCCTCCCCGCGGCGGACGTTTTGGACACGTGTTCCAGGCCGGGGCGCAGGGAAAGGCGGTGGCGGCAGCTGGATGTGCCCAGCCTGGGCCGGGGGCTCGCAGCCCCCTGGGGCCTGATGCCAGCGGGGACCCGTGGAAGGGGACCGGCTCCACACCCCACTCACAGCAACCCCACAAAGAAATCAGCCCTGGAGCCGGGGCCCAGAGGAGAAGCACCCATGCCATGACATTTTTAAACCCACTGGACGGGGACGGAGGGATGTGAGTTTTTAATCCAGCAACGCAAAGCAAGAGCAAAGGTCCCTGAAACCCCCAGCCCCTAAAAAAAAAAACCCTTACAAACCGTGATTACAAAGCACCACACCGTATCCAAGCTGAGATTTTCCTGAGTCTAAAGCTTGCTGCATTTTTAAAAGCAGCACCCTTTATAAAAGTTTTCTTTATTTTTTACAAGAAGATACTTTCCGTTTTCTCCTAACTAGACAAACATTTTTTATGAAACAAAAATAAAAAAATAATAAAAAAAAAAAAAAACAGGTTTTGTTTCTCTTGCACCCGTTTGGAAATAAAGCAATCTCACTAACGTCACTATAAAGGTGCCTTTATACCCTTTATACCGTCCTGGCAATGCAAGTTGAATTTTTGCTCAAAACCAGAACTCGTTTGTTACACTCAAAGCGTCCCCTTCTCCTGGCTCATTGTTTTGTACAGAGGTATTGCTTCTTCCAACAAACTACTGCTCGGGCTTCTCATTTTTGAAGTCCAAACCAGGCTATTTCAGGTAACAATTTGGGTTTTCCTTTTTTTTTTTGTTTCCTTTTTTTTTTTTTTTTTTTTTTTTTCAGTTTACTTTCGATGCATTGCCACTCCCCTCTCCAGCCTCTTACTGGGGGATTGCTGGGAAGATTATTTTTATGGATCGCTCAATTTCTTTGAAACATTTAGAAACAAACAGGGGGAATTATTATTGTTAATTTCTGCTGTGAACCGGATGTTTCTGCTGCTTGAGGAGCCATTCAAGGTGTGTTTGTGTGGAAAGTTTTGAGGTAATCTTTGTATTGTATTCACAGCCCTGCTACAACCCCCTTGCATTATATACAGATGTACACAGCTACACACGCTCGTACTTACGTGTGCGAGCAGAGAAATGTGTACGTGCACCGTGCACGCACAGGCCGTGTGTTACCAGCCGGGCTCCCACGCACCCCCGTGTACAAATGCACACATCCACGGAGAGAAATGTCCGTGGGCCTGCACCCGGGGTGGTGGCTGCTGCCGCTGCCCCGCGCGGCTTGAGGTGATTTCATCCCGCAGAGAAATTCCTGAGTTCTTTGCGCGCCCCTGCCCGCGGCAGCCGGAGCTGCGGATTCCGGTTGCGGCTGCGTTTTGCTTTTTGCTTTTCGCTTTTTGCATTTTGCTTTTCGCTTTTTGCATTTGGTTTTCGAATTTTGCTTTTTGCTTTTCGCTTTTTGCCTTTTATTTTTTGCTTTTCGCTTTTTGCATTTTTTTATTTATTTTTTTTTGCTTTTTTTTTTTTTTTTGCTCTTCGCTTTTCGCTCGGTAATTCCTGCGCGCTCGCCGGCGGCGCGGAGAGCTGGGGCCGGGGCTTTGCAGCCCGCAGCCCCGCGCCGCCTTTGTGCGGCTCCTCCCGCGGGCACGGCCCCGCACGGCCCCGCACGGCCCCGCACCGCCGCCCCGGCCCCGCGTCCCTTTCGTTTCTCCCGGCACACGCGGTGCTAGCGCGGGCCGGGCTGGAAGGCGACGGGCTCGGCTCGGCTCGGCCCGGCTCGGCTGGGGCCCGGCGCTCCCCGAAAGCTCTCGGGGACACCGGGGACGCCCCCGCGGCTGCGGCCGAAGCCTGCCCGGCCCCGGGCCGCGGCGATTTCGGCCCCGCCGCTGCTCCGGGCGGCGGGCTGAAGTCAACAAAAACCGCAGTTAACCAAAAACCCGCTGCAAACCCAAGTCAAACAAACACCGCTTTTAGCAACAATTCACCAGCTCCAAGAAAAACATCGCTTAATAGATACAAAATACGTTTGACCTTAAAAATGCCATTTTTTTTACCCGCTGGTGGAATTAAACCAAAAAAATCAAAATCAGCCGTGGCAGACGGGAATATTTTCTTTGAATCCTGCGATGATTTCCCTTCCCCTTCCCTCTCCCTTCCCTTTCCGTGGGACGAGGAGGCCGCTGCGGAGGGCCGGGGGATTGCTCCCAGCGGGAGGGGGGCAGCGGGGAGGGGAACGGCGGCCCCGGGCCGGGCCGAAACGCGCTGCGGGATCCCGGCCGCGCCCGCCCGGCCGCGGGCTGCGAACATTTTCCGTTGAAAAGAAGGGGGAAAACCCACCCCCGCTCCCCCGAGCCGCAGCAGCTTTGGTTTGCCTAACGTCTCCGGAACGAGCAGGCTTCAGAGGGCCCGGCGGGCTTTGATGCCAAAGCGGGGTGGAAATCACATCAGAAATAGTCAAAAGAGCCAGTTACAAAGACAGTGGTTTGCAAGAAAAGTTAAACTGGGATATGATTTCCTCTGCAGAGAGGAGAGACATTCCCCCCACATTCTTCCCCGCATTCCACTTCGGAGCTCGGGAGAGATCAAATTGTCCATCTGTACTCTATTGCTAATGCTCCTGGATCCTATTTCTTGTGCCCGTAAAGCTTTTACAGGCCTGCTACCTTTAGGCTAGCGCAGTTAGGGTTATTATCCAGCAAACAACCCACTTTTTTTTTTTTTTTTTAATATACATGCAGCAGTTTCAGATAACTTCCTCTCAAAGCCTCCTGTTTTCTTTTAGCAAACAGAATTTCCTGGTCTTTTTAAAGTTTGTGTTTTCTTCCTGTCTCGTAAGTAGACAGAAAACATTACATTGCTATTAATATAGTTATTTGCAATAGCTGCTCCCAATTTCGCCGGGATTGACTCGGGCCGAAAAGGAGTGTTTATGCTGCATGACATCATTATTTCTCTCTGCGTGTGATTATTATTACTTTAATCCACTGCATTTATGGAGGCAAAGGGAGAAATCGGCTCTATTCTTTCCTCGTTTCAGCGGTTTTTGGCTTCCGGGGGTGGGGAGCGGAGCGCGGCCAGGGCGGGGAAGGGGCGACGCTGCCGGCCGGGGCGAGCTCGGCCCGGGGGGACCCCCCCGCGCCCCCACCTGGCGCCGCGCCCCCGCCCCAAGCTCGGCGCTGGGACAAAAGCGGAGAGCTCGGGGGCGAGGGGTCGGCGCCCCTCGGTCCGAGTGCTCCTTCCAGCATCGTGAAACCGGCGCACGGGGGGGACAGAAATCTCAGCCCCGGCCCGAGCGGGGAGCCCCCGCCCGGCCCCCGCACCCGCTCACGGCCCCGCACCCGCCCCGGGCCCCCCTCGCCGGTAGAGCCCGGCCCGGCCGCCCCCGGGGCTCAGCATCTCGGGGCGGCCCCGCGACCCCCAGCCGGCCCCGCGCCCCCCGCCCGGCCCCGGCCCCGGCCCCCGCCCGCCCTGCGGCTCGCATCTGTTGCGTGTAAACCTTTCCTCCGGGCCGTCCGCGGTCCTTAGAGATCCTCCAAGCTATAGCCCCGGAATTTGAGGCTGGGGGGCACCGGGATGGCGTTGCCCCCCAGGTGCCAGCTCCACAGCGGGTGAGTTTTGGAGAGGGCCCAGGAGTTTTTGACCCCCAGGGAGGAGGCAGGACACAGGTCCCCATCTTCCCCCACGACCAGGGAGGGAATACAGGGGAAGTTGCCCATGAGGCTGAAGGAATTCCGAGGCGGGGTTGGCCCGGCGCTGCCGAGGCGTTTGCAATGAGTGTTTCCCTTTTTGGCATTCCTCCTTTGAGTCTTTTGTGGCCTCCCTTTAGAGGAGCTCTGTTGCCTTTCTGCCTCAGCGCCTCTGGCAAGGCGTCTGCGCTTGGCATTCCTTTCCGAGCCATTGCCTTTCAAAGCTTTGTTTGACAAGGTGCTGGGGCTCTCTGCTCTTTTGGAGCCGGGGGATTTGAGCTCTGCAGCTTTGCAGGGCTCCGTCCTCCCTCCGTGGCGCAAACTTTTCCCGTCCACGTTGAACCCCTTGGCGTAACACCACAGCTTGGACTGCCGGATGAGCCTGTCAAAGTGCTCCCGCCGGGGCTCCCCCGCTTCCCCGGGGGGCGCCGGGCCGAGGCTCCCCGCCAGCTCCGGGGCCGGGGGCTGCGGGGCCGAGCCCGGGGCCGGCTCTTGGGAAGCCGCTCGGCCGGCTAAAGCTTCGCTCTGCCTCTCTGCTTGGTCACTGGGGCCTAACGAGGCTCTATTGTTCGAGGCATCTTTGTGCAAATCCTTCCCTTTGGCGCAGGGCTCTGCGTCCCCAAAGCCGCCCTCCTTTTGTTGCGGGTCCCCCCCAGGGGTGCTGCTCGGGGAGGGAGGGGGAGAGGAGGAGGAGGAAGAGGAGGAGGAGGAGGAAGAGGAGGAGGAAGAGGAGGAGGAGGAAGGGGAGGCCTCCTGCTTTGCGTACAGCTCCGGCTGCGGCTGGGCCCCCGAGCCCAGGGCTGGAGCCGGGCTCAAACTTTCCGAAGTTGATGCTCGCAAAGTCCTGGCCCAGAGCTGCTGCGAGAGGAAGAGGAGGTCGGGGTCGGGGCGCAGCGCCTTGCCCGCGCCCGGGGGGGGCTCCGCGGGGCGCTCGTCGCCGAGGGGCTCCCGGGGGGGCTGCGGCTGGAAGCGGGGCAGAGCCGCCTGCCTGTACCGGGTGCTCTGCACCGAGTCCCCGCTGCACAGCGAGCTGCTCTCCGACTCCGAGGAGCTGCCCTCCTCGCTGCTGCACGACGTGTCCCCTTCCTCCTCCTCCTCCTCCTCCTCTTCCTCCTCCTCCTCCGACGAGTCGCTGGAGGTGGCGGGGCTGGACCCGCCGAAGTCCAGGCTGGAGTCCGAGTCGCTGGAGTAGCCGGCGGAGGTGCCCTGCCTCTTGGAGCCGGGGAAAGCGGACGAGCGGCCTTTCCTGGCCCCCCCGGGACCCTTCTCGGCCGGGAAGAGCCCCTTGGCGCAGCAGGGACCCCGCTTACGCCGGCCCGGCTCGGCGAGCGCCGCGGGGTGCGCGGCGGGGTGCGCGGCCGCGGGGTGCAGCAGCGCCAGGTCGCGGGGGTAGGCGCCCAGCACGCCGCCGAAGAGCCCGGCGCGCTCCGGGAGCCCGCAGCCCCGGCGGCCCCGGGGGGCCCTCTCGAGGCCGGGGAAGGGCCGGTGGTGGAACGGCTGCGGGAGCAGCGCCGCCGGCGCCGAGCGCGCTTTGGCCAAGGCCGGGGGCAGCTTGGGGCGCCCGGGGGCCGGGGGCGCGCAGCAGGCGCCGGCTCGGCAGGGCGGCAGCAGCTGGGGCCGGGGGCAGGCGAAGAGCTCCCCGGGGTCCGGCAGCAGCAGCTGCTCCCTCCGCTTGCTCTTCCTTTTCCTCTTCCTCCTCCTGGGGCTGAGGCTCTTGCAGGAGGTGCAGAGAGCCTCCAGGTCCGCCTTGGATATGAGCGAGCATTTCACCGCGCGGGTGGGCACCGAGTGGATGGCTTTGAGGGTCCGGAGCTCCTTGAGATCGCAGCGTCGGCTCTTGATCTTTAAGGTTTCCATCTTCTTGCTGATGGTGGTCCTGGGGATATCCTTAAACAGGTCGCTGAGGACCTGGGCCAAGGCAAACATCTGGGTGCCATTGATCTGTAAGTATCCCAAGTTTATCCCTTCGATTTCTTGATAGCCGGCATGAAAATCCCCCGGCCTGGCTTCCCCATTGTAATCCATGGTGGCTGGAACAATTCCGAAGGTCCCTTCGCAGGTCAGGAACATTTTGCAAGGAGCGTTTACTTTGTCTCTTTCAAAGGGGGCATTGAAAATAAGGACATATTTGTTTCCACTCCCTGATCACACATCCCTACCCCTCCGGAGAGGTGGGGGAGGGGGGAGGGGAGGAAAAAAAAAAAAAAAAAAAAAAAAAAAAAAAAAGAAAAAAAAAGCCAAAGCAGCCGATCACCCCTTCAAACGCTCCGGTCAATGGCTCGCAACATCTTCCAAACACCCCGCTCCTCCCGGGCTGGGGCTCGACTCCTCGTCTTCCCCCTCCCCGGCAAAAAAAAAAAAAAAAAAAAAAAGGAAAAAAAGGAAAAAAAAAAAAAAAAAGAAGTCAAACATCTCGCATCCTCCGGGCTCCCCCCAGCCAGGTCCCACCCCGCGGCCGCGCACCCCACCTTCCCCTCCGAAAATAACCCCCGGGGGGCGACTTGGGGGGGGGGAAAGAGGGGGGGTGGGGGGGGGAGCAACAAGCGCAGCCCCCCCCGCTCCGTTGCGCGAAGCCCCTGAGATGCTTGAGCAAACAAAGCTACCGGCGCGGGGGGGGCGGCAGAAGCGGCAGCGGCGGGGCCGCGGCGAGGCGGGGGAGCCCCGGGGCTCCGTGGCGCTCCCACCTTGGCCGGGCTCCGCTCCCGCGGCCCCGCCGCCGCGGCCGCTTCATCCTGGGAACACCCCGCGGAGCCGGGCCCGCGGCCCGCGCGCTGATTGGGCAGCGGCGCGCCGTGACGTCACGGCCCCCCAACATTTCACACGCACACCCCCGCGCAGCGCAAGCCCCGCGCAAGCCCCGCGCAAGCCCCGGCACCGCGCGAACCCCGCGCAAGCCCCGCACCGCGCCCCCCCCCCCCCCGCACCCCCTTCCCCCAGCCCAGGGCAGTCCCACACAATAGCCACCGAGATTTTCTTTTAAGAAAAAAAAAAAATTAAAATGGGGAAAAAAAAAAAAAAAGCACAAAACGCTGCGTTTTCGAGGTAGTTTCAGGCTCAGCTCGCCCGGAGCCTCTGTTTGTTCGGGCTGGGGCATTCCGGCTCGGCTGCAGGGAGGTTGCTGCGCTTTCCAAAAATCTCCCCGAATTCCTCTGGGATGGGTGTGTGTGCGTGCACGTATATATTTAATAAACCGTGAAAGGTTTTACTCTGAGCGAGTTGTTCAAAACGATTGACTCTGCAACAATTCATCGTGCAACCCGGAGTGGAATGCTTATTAATTGCCAATTACTGTATTTATGATCTGGAATGAGCACAGACTGGAGCTTAGAATCAACAATAACATCGGCAACAGTGCAAATAAAAGCAATGCAAAGATACTCGTATTCCTTTTTACTCACACGCTTGCCTTATTCACTTTTCATCTTTTTCTTCCAAACGTTCTCTTAAAAAAAAAAAAAAAAAAAAAAGAAAGAAAAAAGAAAGAAAACGAAAAAGAAAAAAAGAGAGGGATAAAAAAAAAGGAAATTCATTTGCATGCCTTTGTGCGCTGCTTAACTTTATTTCAAACTTCCCAAGACTTCTTCGGCATTTGGTAGCTCGCTCCTGCCTTACAAACCAGACGCCGTTTTCCCAAAAGGAGGATTGCAGATTTCTGTCTCCAAGGGAGGGGGAAAAAAACCCACCCTCACCCAGCCCGGAGCTCCATTGTCCCGTCCCTTCTATTTCTTTATAAACCTGGAGCTACTTGAGCGAAGGGCGTGCAGCCGCGGAGGCTGGACCGAGTGATTTTAACTCTCTGCTCAGGAGGCTAATTTTGGGGAAACAGTTACCTCGGAAACCTTTTTGGGGGAAGGGAGGCTGCAGCTCTGCAGCGCATGCTGTTCCCTTTTAAGCTTCGTCTGTCTCCCACATGAAAAGTTGCTTTTAGTCTTCCTCTGCTTTTTTGTGGTTCAAATGGCAAAATCTGAGTAATTTGATAATAATAATTTGTTAAACTATATGTACAATCAACCACAAATGATCCCGATTTAGAAACAATCCCATAGGAGGAGGAGGAGGAAGCACATTCCTGAGTACGTGTGTAAAAAAAATTAAAATAACTCCAACATTGCCTTTAATTTGGGAGCGGAGATCACCTGATTTGCATTTACCTTCTCGCCGATAGACGAGAGGCAAGCCTCACGCACAGGCGAGCCGATGCCGTATCGATCCTGCTGCAGAAGAAATCAATGGCAGGATTTTTCCCCTTCCTAGCACACATGTGCGCACACACCCCGCAAACTCGTGGCCTTGCTGAGAAAAGAAAATGCCACATTCTCCAGATCTGGCTGCGTTAAACCAGCACATTTCACCCTCGTTTTCCACAGGCAGAGAGTTTCCTGTGAGTAAAGGTCTGCCGTCCAACACAAACACGAAATTCCTCTTTGTTTGGGCAGAGGGGAGGGGGGAGAGTTTGCATCACGCTGGACGGAACGTGGCCGGTCCGGGGATCCTGCAGCTGGCTGCTGCAGAGGGGCTGCTGTCGGCGCAGCTCTCCGCGAGGGACCAGGAGAAGTCCTGCTCGCAGCCAGACTGGAGTTTCCCTTTGCAAATAAGAAGGGAGATCCTGGGTATTTTTGTTTCCACAGAAAGCCAGAGCCATTTTACCTATAGGCTGAGCACTGCTCCGTGCCAGACTGGAGGAGGGGAGCGTGGGGTGGAGGGAAGGAGCTGGCATGTAATATCCCTGTCCGATGCGGCTGATGCAGCCGCGGGGTTTACGAGGGGCTCTTGTAAAGAAAATACAAGTTGGAGCAGCGCAATAAACTGCTTCTGACCGCTCGTAGGGCTTTAGAGAGGACACAGAGACCCCTGATCGCAAGCCAGGAGGAAACAGGGCTCACAAGCCACGCACAGGCAAATGTATGGATACGTCATTTCCCATTAAATCTCCGTCAATAGAAACCCAGATTGACAATATTTTGGCTATGAATAAAGTTCGGTATGGAATATGTGTGCGTGTGCGCGGGCTGATGTCTCTATACAGACACAGACAGCTCGACGTGGGACACGCAGACCCTGCAAACCCACCCATCCGCAGCCGTGGGCTGGGTGCTCACAGCAGGGCCGTGGTTTGGAGGCGCACGGGTTTCAGTGGCCCCGTAACAGCTCCGTGTAACCCCATAAATGTCCCTTGCTGCCCCAGCCCCAGGTCACTTACTGTACGCATAACGAGCCCGTTGGCCCTTGCCTTATCACCCTCACTGCTGGTTTATGATTTTGTAGAGGAGCTGGAGCTGTGAGGGGTGTGACAGCTTTTACACGTACCTATGTGCATCGCTGCGGTGGGGGCAGGCCTGCTGTGGAAGTGGACACAGGAGGAGCTGCAGGTCTTGGGGTGGGCAGGGGGGGCTCAGCCCAAGGCAGAGGACAACCACCCGGGGGTCACCGTGGTGCTGCCACCCGTGAGGCCCTGGCAGGTTTTTGGCTTATACCTGTCGGTTGGCTGGCAGTTTCTGCAGGAAGCAATCAAAATTACCAGGTTTTGGGGATATTCCCATTTCCCAGGGTCCTGGCAGCACAGGGTGTGGGGCAGCACCCCCCCACCTCCCAGCCTTTTCCCTTCCCCTTGGCAGAGGGGCGTTGGAGCTGGGGTACTTGGGCAGTTTGGAGCAAAATAAGAGGAGGGGGAGCCTCTCGGGCTACCTTACTGCTGGGGGGCCAGCTTGGTTGGAAAGCAGACCCCCAAGCAATGCCCCAAGCAGGTCTAGCTGTGGACGAGGTGCGATTTTGCCTGGTATTGAAGTTCACACATGAAGACAGGGTACGGGTGGCCACAGGCAAGAAGGAGACCAATCCTTCTTGCTGGGCACTGGGCACTGGGCACCAGGCAGTGGGCATCAGGACTGGGCATCAGCACTGGCTCTGTGGGCTTCAGGTGGGATGGATCCATCCTGCACAGCTCCATGGAGGCTCCGCGCCTCCCTCCCCAGCAGTGCTGAGGCTCTCAGGTTGTAGGAGGCTGCAAACACCTCCCTCGGGCAGAGCGAGCAGCTGGGGCCCGCAGCTGGCAGCTTCCTCAGCACCTCGCTTGCTGTTTGACCTGGAGCGAGGGTGCCGGTGGGAATCAAAGGCTGGGGCAGGAAAAGAAAAAAACAAAACCCCCCAAGAAAACTCCAGATAGGCTTGGGCTGACCCTAGGAGGAAGCATTTTGGGGCAGAGCTCCCGGTATGTCAGGTCTCTCAGCACGGGTCAGGCTGTGGCAGCAAATGGCCCATTTGGGTCTGCTCACACTGCCCAGAGCTCACCTGGGGGTTTCCCAAGTTCACCAGCCTTTGTGGAGAGCCCATCGAGCAAGCAAGGGGGGAGATGTGTGTGAAGGGCAGGTGGAAAAGGAAAGGGACAGTGCTGGGGGGAGCTGGGGTGAGGGCAGGGGAAAGCACAGGGAGCTTCACGGAGCAGGCAGCACTTAGTAAGGAGCTATGTCCAATTTACCACAGAAAAGATGATTAGTATTGGTCCCATTTAATTATATCAATTGCACAGAATCATTTTATTATCTTTTTTTTTTTTTTTTCTGGTGGGAAACAAATTCCAGAAAATGAGGTGGCAAAAATGGTGCCAAGATCGCTCCACGCAGAGGTCCCCACAGCAAGGGACAGCCTGAGCGTGCCCCTGTGCAGGGCAGGCACCCCTCAGAAAGCACCCACACAGCTGGTCCCATCCCGAAACCCTCACGGTGAGGCTGCATCTCCCTGCTGGAGGGCAGCAAGGGCCTCGTGCTCCCAGCGGGACACTCCACATCTCTGGGGGGGATCATGGAGAAAGCCTTTGGCTCGGGTACGAAGGGGGGTTGCAAGGAAAATATTGCAATTTTTATTTTTATTTTTTTAATACATGTATTTCGAATGGCTTTAGAAGACCCAGAGGCAGCCCACCACGTCTGCAGGGAGCTGAAAGCAGCCTCAGCACCAGGCACTGCCTAAGACCCGTAATATTTTGATCAGAGGCAGTTACTCCTGACAGGCACTTAAACTGTCCGGGATGAAAATATTTCTACAAATCACTTGGTGCACTGGCTTTTTAAACGTCTCTGTAACATTTTACAGGCTACAGGAGGGAGCCAGAGAAGCAGATCCAAACGCCACCAGCCCAGCCCGGCCTGCAGGACAGATGGACGGACAGACAGACAGCCAGGCCCGAGTGAAAACGCCGCCTTGGCTTGGGGCCGTGGTGGCTCTGCGGCTGCCTCCCTTCCCCAGAACCCAGCTCCGTGCTGCCAGCAGCCAGGGGTTGCAAAAATGCTCTCAGATGCACTCAGGGGCAGAGATATTCCCTCACGTTCCCATGGGACAGTTATTTTTCAGGATTTCTCTCCTTAGAAAGTTTCCTCTCCATGAGCAGTTTGTGATTCGTATTGAACCCAACCACCCAAAAACGTTTCTCGGCTCATCTAAACCTCAAGCTCATTGCATCATCATTTACTAGTATTTTGATGAATCCTGCTGTTAATAAAAGAATATGTGAATTTAGCCATTTATTTATTTTCATGCTTATAAGAGGCTTCGGGAAAACCAGTGGCTGGAGAGAAGGGCAGAGCACAAACCTTCGCAGCGCTCTGTATTTGTATGCAACGAGTTCGTATAATTTGCAGCGAATTTGTGCTATGATGCACGGGGCATTATTAGTAGATGTTTGGTTCTTTGGGGATTTTTCCTTTAGGTACTACCCCGTGCAAACAAAAGCAGTATTTAGTGACAATTTATAAAGATGCAAATCCCGCTTCGCTCTCTTTTGTTTCAACATACAAAGACAGAAAAGTGTGCTTATTTTGAAAGTAGGCTCAGCTAGCTCTGTTGCAGGCTAGGGCTGTGTGCTGCTGTTGTTCCCTTTTCCTCTAAACAACATGTTTTTAGAAGGAAAAAAAAAAATGAAGAAAAAAAAAATAAAAAGTACAAACTGATGAAAACTGGGGGATTTAAACCACCGGAGGGGCCTAGGGAGAGAAATAAATTGCGTCAGACCAAATGGTGCCACTGCAACGACATTTAAAACATTTAGAGAATTGCTCGGAGTAAAACCCACAGATTTACGTGCAAAGCGGGCAGGTCCCAGGAAGCCGCCCCGTGCCCGCAGAGGATGTGGGGCCACAGCGGAGTCGGGGCTGGAGGGGAGAAGGAACGAGTCGGTGGCTTTTTGGCGGCCGAGCCGTGTTTTCTCCCTGTGCTGCAGGGTTTTACTGGCATGGGAGGAGGGTCCCAGCTCGGGGAATTAAAAATGCACCCATCTTTCCCCTTACTTTCACCATCCCAAGGGCACTCTTTCATACTTTGTGCTTTCCTTCTATCTTTCTTAATAAACTGTCTTTCAGCATCCTCTAACAAAGAAACCACATTTTCTCGAGAGCAGCTGAAGGAAATTATACAGTAATAAACACTGCCGCTTGAAAAAAAAATATGTTTGTTTGTTTTCCTAAGCAAATACAACTGAGCAGTTCCAAGAGGGTTCCTTCTCCTGCAGAAATCCCCGCCGAGAGGCGTGCAGGAGGGTGCTGGTGAGCTCGGCAGCTGCCGGGGGTGCGCCGGGAGGCTGGAGGGGGACAACCTCCATTTTCCTGCTGCCTCTCACAAGCTATTTTTTTCCCGACGATTTCAAAGATGATTTTTGTGACAGCTGAGTGTGCGCCTTGCGAAGACAAAACAAGGCAAGAGCAACAACAAACAACACCAAAAACCAGGCAGACTTCTAAGAGAGAGGGACAGCGAGTTTGTAGATCGAAGATTTCATGCCTCGATCTTAAAGCCAGCAGAGAATTTGCATTATTCTTCCGTCGCCTTTTGATGTTTCCCATATTACATTGTGATTTAGTTGTTTCTGCCCTTCTTGTTTAATCCAGTCTCTTGTCTCATTTCACATGGAACAATTATTAATAAAAAAAAAAAAAAAAAAGAAAAAAAAAGAAAGCAGATTATTAAATAATAAACCCCGAACATTTTCTCTGTAGCAAATTTCAAGCAAAGGAATCTTAGTTCTTGCTTTGCTTCTGTGTTTTTTTCCCTTTAAATCCAACCTGGATAAACCAGGAAAAGTCTCATTATGTCTAACCTACTGATTTACTACTAACGCATGATTGTGTTCACTAGTTCAGGTTAGAATTAAAAGAATGCTGGAAAATATTTTTGTTGCTAAGATAAGCTTAAACCAAAACTATTCCTCACCGTTCAATACGTGCTGGTATCAGTAGAAATTAGAGGCAATGCAAGGCAAGAAACCCACGATCTTTCAGTCCTTTTAGAAAACAGAGAATGGTCTTAGATATTGCCTTTTCTCTCAAAGAGCATTTTATATTCTTTGAAAAAAAAAAACATTTATCAATTCTTATTTAAATTGCACAGCAAACTCATACCTACAACACTTCTTCCTAAGCCTTTAAACGTTATATATTAAAGCAATTATGATTTAAGATTCCTCCGTGAAAGACAAATAGTCTTGGAGCATTTTTAAACTGTCTAAAGTTTCATGTTGTCAAACTTTAAAAGGAAAAACTTTTTTTTACCTTTTACAAAGTATTTCTCCTGCCTGTTATTGATTGACAAGTTTATTATTATTATGAATGGATTCTCCCATTTCCCAGTCCTCTTCAAGGCCTGATGTGGATTGAGAGCCTGACCAGTTGCTTATTGACCCATGATGGCTATACAATGACCCTGCTGCCCCCAGCGTGACCCTGGGACCCCCGAAGGACCCAGCCCAACAGAACAGGGCTCAGATATGCAAAGTTGGAGCTTTATGGGGCTTGGGGAGGGGAGGCGTGATTGCAAGTGGGCGAGGGTTTCATTAACAAAAATGTGTTTATTGTAAATAAAAAGGCAAAGGGGTGTTTAAAGGAACATGTCCTGCAGGATTGCAGCTATCTTCTGTACGGGAAGTGCTGGAAGTGCCGGAGCCCTCTTTGCAGCACCATGTGCCTAATTGGCGACAATAAAAGGGGAACGGCTGACACTCGCCCTGCTCAGTTTCCCCGCTGCCTGGGTGATACTCGGTAAGTGTTGTTTGGTTTCAGAAAGTTACCGAGTTTGCTCAGGTTTGAAATCACAACATCCTTTAAGGACGCAAACAGAAAATCAGTGAAAATGCCCAGCTGCACCCCGGTTCTTTCCCCTTCTCTCTCTCCGTGCGTCCATGTGTGCGGGTGTCTGCGTACGGCTGAACTGGGAAGCTGCAGCCTCGTTTCGTGCCGAGGTCTGGTCACCGTACAATGAGAGGAAGCGAGGCCTTTAAACTGTAATCAGCGGGGATGAATGAAATAAAAAAGGTTAGAGTGGACATCAGCATTAATATTCACCCTTTGTCTTTTCACGCACTACGTGAGGAAATGAAGGGGAAAGGCATCTCCTCCTACCCTTGAAAAACTGCTTCTCTGGCTCGTTACTGTACACGTTCTTGTGCGTGAGCTAATAATCATTTGTGAGAGGTGGTATGCAGCCCAGGGAGCATATGTTTTGTGAAACAGCATTTCGCTCCATTTCAGAAAGCAGGGGATCTGCTCTCCTCCCTCGCTCCTTCATTTAATGGAGATACAGTTGTTTAAATAATTTCCCTTTTCCCAAAACAAATGCAGGAGAATGAGAGCTCATTTTTTATCCTAATTGATGGATCACTGAAGACAAGCCTTTGAAGAAAACGGCTGTCAACAGTGGGAGATACCCGGAGCATCTGGGTTAGATAGGTATAAAGCAAAGAGCAACCTGCATTCTTTGCGGGGCTGGATGCTCTCGGATTATAAACTACTGCGATTGCTTTTGATTTCACCATAAAAACAACAGCAGCAGCAGCAAGTTGTTCTGACACTCTCAAAACATCTGGATTGTAAAGTTTGCTGGTTTCTGGCAACAGCAACAATAATAATAAAATCTCTCGCCGTATGGGCAGATCCCCAGGGTTTCGGCTCGACCCGGTCGAGATGTTTGTTCTGCTGTACGTGTGTGTGTGCACATCCCAAACGCTGCAAAGTGATGGGTGCGGGGGATAAGCACACCAGCCCTACGTCTCCAGAGATAAAACTTCGACCAATTTCTAATCACGTAAAGCAGGTAATAGGAGATAGGGGGATCGGCAGAACACGTGTGTTGAAATATTTAGATGAATTTTGATGCAAATCTGGGGCTATGGAGAGGCTGGCACAAACCTGGCACACAGGAGGATGGAGTCACGTCCAACCCTGTGTTCTCACACGTCCTGGCTACACGGCTGCGCTCGGGTCTGTGCTGGCACAGACACACGGACGTGGACAGAGGTGTGGGGTGAAACGCTGACCCCCAGGTGCCCCCAGCCCCCTCAGGCGTTACCGAAATGTCCTCAACCTGCTCCGTGCCCAGCACGACCTGGGGAGGAGCTGCTAGACCTGCTACCGAGCTGGGTCAAACCCTGGGATTTGTGATGGAAAAAGTTATTGAAAGGCTGCGAGTTGTTCTCAGGCGCGTTCTGCAAATTGCTCGTGTGCTCGGTGTGTGCGGGAGGGGGGTGGTTGGGGGCTCTGTTTGTCCTTATTTCATTTTATGGCTATTTTTTAACACCACTCTACCTCCAGCTGCCAAATGGCTCCGGGTTTTGGGGACGCTTGGAGGCGGAGGAAGGCTCTGAGCTGGCAGCAGCAGCCCAGGAGCCCCTCGCCTTCCCCCGAGCGGCCACCCCCGAGCCCCGCTCCCTGCGCACCGCCAGGCGGGGGGGCCTCTTCCCCTCCTCACCTCTTGGGGGGCGCCGGGGAGGGGGCTGCTGGCCCCCAGCAGAGCCAAGAAGAAGGCGAAAGCTCCGGTGCTGCCCGGCGCCCCTCGCACAGCCCCGCTCCCGGAGCGAGCGGGTGCCGGCCCCGGGAGGGGGGGGGCGGCGGTGGTCGAGGGGCTGAGCCTCGGGGGGGACCAAGGGGGCTGCGGCAGCCCGGGTGTGCTTCGAGGGGGCTCTGCCCACCCGGCCCCGCCGCTTCAATCGTCGTCCCGAGGAGGGAACGGAGCCCCCAGGGGGCTGGAATGGAGTCGTCGGGGGGCGAACGGAGCCCCCTGGGGGGGAATGGAGCCCCCAGCCCTGGCCACCGCCCCCCCCGGGCAGCCGGGCCGGGGGGGAAACGCGAGCTGCTGGCGCCCCCCGGAGGCCTCCCGCCGCGGGTTGGCCGCAGGGCACGCGTTTGGGGGAAAAAAGGGCCTTTTTAGGCTCGTCCAGCAGAGGTCCCCGGCCGCCTTCCCACGAGCCCGGCCCCGGCTTGCCCGTGGGGAGCGGGACGGGGGGGGGCGCGGCCGGTCCGTGCGGGGCCGCTCCGGGGCGCTGCCGCCCCCCCGGGCACTGCGGGTACCGGCAGGGGGCTAAATCCGGCACAGGGGCTGAGGGAAATGAACAGCAGGATGAATCAGAGCCGGGCTGAGTTAGAGCAGGGTTGGCACCGGTGGGATTCCGCGGCACAGCCCCAAAGGCAGCCACCTACAGCCCTGTGCCAAAGCACCCCGGGGTGGCCCTGCCCTCGGGTTTTGGCCCAGATTTTTGGCACGTGCAGAAAACACGCCGTTCGATCCTCCCAAATTGAATGGAAGAATCGTTGAGCATCGAGATCGACAGATCTCAATCGGACTAAACAGATTTGTTCCAAATATTACTCATGAATTAGTCTGATTACTCATCAAACAGCAGCCTAATTCTGATCCCCTAGCATCACCCAGAGGGAGCGCAGGTGCCTTTACACAGTGTTTTGGTGGTAAGCCTCAGACGTCAGATGTCAGAGTTTGGCTGGCTTTTATTTTCCAGGGAACAAGTGGTGACTCACCAGTGACTAAGTAACATGTTACAGCCTCAGAATTTCTGATGAGTAACAGGGTGTGTAAGATCTGACCCGATCTGTAACAGTCACTACATAGACACACGACGAAAAGGCTGATCTTAACAGCAGCCCAGATTGGCACCGTCCATGATAAATTACCAAAATTACCAGTAAAGGAAACGGTTGTTTCCTCTGACAAATAATTAGGACATTTATAGTAAACAGGCATCTCAGAACAGTCCATGCAAATCTCCCAAGACCAATGACGAAGGTCTAAAGGTTTGGTTATATTTTCTTTCCCATCCTTGCATCTCTTACTAAAAACCAGAGCTTCTCACTGGTGTACAGACGTGTAAAGTGCTGCCCACAGCCGCCCGGCCCCACATCGGGCACCAACCGCCTCTGTCCCAGGCGGCCCTGTGGGGTTTTCAGGGGCTGGCCCAAAGGGTTTTGAGAGGAGAGGTGATGGGCAGATGTGGAGGGAGGCATTGAGGATGGAGGGATGGAGGGATGGAGGGATGGAGGATGGAGGATGGAGGATGGGGGACAGCGGGATGGAGGAGGGACAGACGTGCTCCAGGGAGGCCACCACCTCCCCCATCGCAGAGGACAGGCGAGGGGCGGCACGGGGACACCCACGCTCGGGGACACCTGGTCCCGGTCCCCGGGCTGCTCTCCCCACCCTGTGCCCCCGCTTCCTGCCTGGCCCCCGCAGGCTGCGCGCCCATGGCCCCGGCGCTGCGCGGGGACAGGATGTCGTTGCCTGAACCTCAGCGCTGCAGCTCGCAACCAGAAAAGCCGCGGATCATTTCCTGTCAATATTCACGGGGCTTTTTCAGCCCCAGCAGCTCCCAGCCCCAAACTTGCTCCAGGCACCGGGCAGCTCCACAGCCCCAGCACCTGACCTGGGGGTCCCTGCACCACCCCAACCTGCAGACCCCACTCACGCCCTCCACTCACTGGGCTGCTGGCAGGGATTTTTGTGCTGGGCTCACCGGGAGCAGGAGGGACCTGGGGTAGAGCCGAGCCCCCTCCCCAGCCCAGGGCACCACATACGAGTGGCCGCAGAGCAGCAGAGCTCTGCGCAGCTCCATGCATGACTTTTCCCATGGAGCTGGGTAAGGGGTTCTTTTGTATAGTAGAAAACAGCTTGAGAACTCATTATACACACACACATATAATTATACACATATAGGTGACTTGGGAGGAAGGGAGGAGAAAGACTGACCCCCTGCAGGTTCAGCACCCAGGATCATTGGCGGCTTGGTGGCAGGGGGCACAGGGCAGCCCTCACCCGCAGGCTGCCCCGTCCTGCCCACACCATGCCAAACCACAAGGTCTGCCTGGCCTGGGACGTTTTCAGCCCTGGGAAGACGGCTTCAGCCTGGAACAACGGCTTGGCTTTGTGCAGGCTCTGCTACCTTTGGGCTTTCACCTCAGGCTTCCTGTCTTAGAGGCAGTTTCCGACAGCGCAGCCAAGAACTGAGCGTACGATTGTAAGCTACGCTGATGCAGTGCTCTAAACCAATACGGGGATGTCAAAACAGAGGGTTTAATTAAACTGGTTGGTAAACCAATTAAATGAGTGCGACTGGTGGGCATAGGCAAAGCTTCAATTACTGCCAAGGATTTTTTAGAGGCGCTAAAAGCATAGGAATGTGAGGAAAAAGTCCCAAGGCACAAAGGGAAACAGGTGCCTAACTCCCATTAAAAAAATCTGTTTGTGATTATAAATCCTCTCTTTCACATTGGGACCCAGGCTGCAGATTCATGTCCTGCATCAGGGAACCAGCGTGCCAAGGTGCTCCAGGAGTGGTTAAAGTGGTTTCAGGAGTGGCTCCTGAAAGCCTGGGTCCTGCTCCTCATCTGCAGAGCTTTGGGCACACCAAGAAATGGGAGCAGCTCAAAGCTTGTGCAAGACGTCATGTAGAAAGCTTTGGTTTTAAAGCCAGGCATCTATTTAGGTCCCTAAGAAAAAAAACTTAAAAGCCAAACTACAGGCTCCTAAAAAAATAATCTCGGTTTCTAGACAGTGACCACATCACTTACTCCTCTGTTAATTGTGTACTTTCACTGCCTAATGTAAACAGTAATAATAAAAATAATATGACACTAATAAGTCCTTGGTTCTGCCTCCCCGTAGGGAGTTCGTCTAATTGGTCTCTTCAAGTTCTTTCCAGAGCAATGTTTATGTGATTTCATGATTATCCCGTTCGCTTTGTTAAACTGGACTTGTTCTAGAGATGTTCCTCATCTGCACGGTCTGCAGCACACGCGCTTTTCTGCAGGAAGAAGTGAGTAAAGAGCTAACCCACTTTAAATGCACGGCCCACAGGAATCCTCATTTCGCCGGTGGGAGAGGACAGTAAGAAAAGCGGGCTGGAACACGGCCACGAATACCGGTGTGCCACAAAAGCGTGGGAGTTTGGGCTTTGGGGATGAAGGGAGAGAGGGATTCTAACAATCTCTTCAAAATATTTCCACTCATAAAAGAGTAATTTAATACCGAAAGCAAATTTATTGCCTTCCTGTCCAATGACCTACTATATTAATCAATTTTACTGTTTTAAATGCATCAAAACCATGAAGATGAATATGCCATAGCATCTCATTTGATTTAAGCTGCTGGAGGAAAAAAAGGCCGGCACAGAAGATATTTCAATTGCTACTTTTTTCCTTTATAAGCCATTAATGGCACTATTTCCTTTCGAAGTTGTTAATGACATCATTGTTTCCTTTCAAAGTACTTAATGACATTGTTTAATGAATAATAACTTGCACTTATACAGTGCTTTGCAGATAAACAATCCAAAAGGGCTCTGCAGTAGGGAATAGGGCATACAAAGAGGGAAAATGAGGCACAAAGGGAGGAAGTGACTTGTCCAAGGCCAGAAAGTCACTGACAAAGCAGAGCTCGGAGTGCATGTGGTTGGCACTCGGCTTTCTGTACTCTGAATCTGTCTGGGTATGCTCATGTATTAAAAATGCAGCATTTAGCCCATAAGAGATCAAGCAGAAAATAACCCAGCTAGTAAAACACAAGCACTGATTGAATAGTCCACTCTGAAAGCTGATTGTTCCTTTTTCTTTCATAAATATCCGCGCTAAACAGAGCAGTTTCTCGAAGAAAGATACCTCAACCACGTATTTTTGTTAGGATCTGAGCAGGGCAGGAAAGAGACAAAAAGTGGGGGGTTTTTGGTAGGTGTGGTTAATGAACAGCAGGGGCAAAGGTCCCGCTCTCTCCCTCCAGGCAGCACGCTGCAGAGGTGGCTGAAGCTCCTGGTTAAACAGAGACTTTGCCTTTGCAGGCTGCAGACCGAGCTCCCAGCGTCAGTGCTGGGGGTACGAGGAGCCTTTGAAGGCCTCAGTGGGAATTCTTGTCCTTCAGTGGGAAGAGAGAGTTAAGGAGCCCCGTATACTTGGAAAAATGCACACCACCGTGCTGGCTGCGATGGGGCTTCATTGCATCCGAAGTCAGCAATCACACCTCCCCTACCTACAGTGCAGAGAAACACCAAGATTTTGACACCCTGTCCATGCTGACCTTTGAACGTGGACCATTTGTTGCTAGGTAATGCAATCAGGTCTTGGTGGAGGGCAAAGGAAAAAGTTTATGTGCTTTAAAAGCCCACCGCAAAGGAAACAAGAGCCCAGAACTGTCCTGTTAGCAGCATTACATGCAGGAGAGGTACAAAATAAAGCTGGGTGAAGTTTTGTGTAATTCACTGAGTCACGTTTGATTACTTAGCATCGCTATTGTTACCATCATTCCCATTTTTGTTGGTAATAAAATGTGTGCAGCCCACTTGCTGTGCTGGTGAGCAGTTACAAAAAGATGAAGGAGCTCAGCGTGCGCATGTCTTTGTGAGAAGGATGAAAACTTTGGTCTAAAATGAAAAAAAAAATAAAATCGGAGAGTTCTCTGATTATGTCCTGTTCTCCCTAGTGGCTGTTCTTAACAGAGGATAAGAGTTTGCTGCTGCTATCTGTTGCACTGATCCCTCAGTTCAAACTGAGAGATTTATACTTTAAAGCGGTGGTTCTTGCTAGTGACTCAAGGAATTTGGCTGCCTAGTGAGGATTACTACTCTTATCTGCACAATTCCCTCCTCCTTCCACCTGCCCATAGGAATAAGATAAAATCTGATAGAACAAATGGCTTCGTTAAACAGGGGCTCAGATTTGCCTGTCCACAAATAGGCAAGTGTTAGCCCTACACACAACCAGATAAATTACCGTCCTTACTCACAGTAATCTCAAGCGACAGTTTCCCCATAAACGAAGGCAAGGAGGAGTCTCATTCCCAGGAGAAGCTGTTGGAAGAGACCAGGATCCTGCACAGAGAGGCAATCTATCACTGCGAGCCATTAAGCATGCACATCCCGGCACTTCCCTGCATCGACGCTTTGTGCAAGCGAGGCCGTAAGCACTTCTCCAGCACCGATCACTCCTTACATTTCCTAGGAGCACGTGGAGTTATTGTAAGGAAGATAAATTTTCTTCCTTTTATTTTGTCGTTCTTTTCTTTAGCATGAGATTTATGTATTTTATAGACAAAATAGCTGAAGTATGAATGAAAAAATGCGCTGATAAGGCTCTACACCCCAGTAAGAATATTTTATTCATTCTATCTCAAGGATTTCCCTGTCAGCGACTTAGATGATAACTAAGTTTATGCTATTTTTAAATACTACTCCAGCAAATGCAAAGGACCTCCCCCCGATGAAAGATCATCTGTAACAAAGACTCTGCAGCCAGAAATAAGGCTGACAGCACTGGCCATGATGTATGAGCCTGTGGAAAAGCCAGCTCCCTTATCAAAAATTCTCTGTATAGAGCAGTAAACTACTAAGTTTAGTAATAACTCCTGTAACTTTGGCCCGCGGTTATGACTGAGATACACGAGGACAGTGGTTCCCATGAGTCAGTATATATCACTTTAATTTGGCTCGCTTCGTAGGTATGAGCACATTTTAGACTGATAAAATAACAAATGAACAATGTAACCGAAGTATCCCCCTGTCTCGGTTTTCACAGCCGTAACTTTTCCCCAATTTTTTCTCAAGGCACAGTCGTGCCCTTTCCTCTCTGGCCTCGCCTTTCCTCACCGCAGGGATTAGTTATGTAAATTGGAACTTAATCCCCTAAAGGCAAATTTGCAGTTCAAGTCCAAGTGTCTGCGAGCATGGCCAACTGGAACCAAGACCGTCAGGGGCTGGCGGATGTTTAGCGTTTTGTCCTGTAGTCTAAGACAACCTTAAACCACAAGGATCTCCTCCAGGTTACAAAGGCAACCAGCCAGATTTTCCCCCCTTTCTTTTAAACAAGTTCATAACACAATAGATAAAAGAAAAAAAGAGGGGGAGAGGAGGGGAAACCCTCCCAGAAAAGTGAGCTAAGGCTCAGTGAATTTCCAGCAATGTGGTGAACGTATTGTCTGCCCCTGTGACTCTCAAAGGAATGTAATAAAAGGAAGACAGCAACCCAGCAGGCAGCTTCTCAGGGAGCCGTCTGCCTTCCAGCCCCTTGATGTAACGCTTGAACAGGTGCAATATAAAGGATGCTAAACTGGTGATTATGAGGGCTGTTGGAATGGGTTTCCTCTCTGCTCTCTGATGAGAAGATTTTTTTATAAAGAAACTCTATGACAGGATATGCTGACCTCTCAAAGCCTACCCAACGCAAGGGAAAAACTTGGAGCGAGAAGAGGAAGGTCACCAGTCTAGGAGATATTGACGCCATTTCTGCTCTTGTTTAAGTTACTGTAAATCAGGAACAGTTCTCGTGGAGCCGCTGCTGCGGTGTGCTTGTAGGACGGCAAGTGGAACTGCTGATGTTGTGTTCCAGGTAGGGCACAGTCCTGCAGGAACATCGATCGTTTTGAAGACTTCTGAGCAGAGATAGGACCTCCCAGCCACTCCCACGTGTGCCAGCATCTGAAAACACTTTTTAAGTGCCTGCTCCTGGACTCAGCAGGAATGGCTTTTGAATTTTTATTTATTTATTTATTTTTCCTTTTTCCCACAACCACAACCATCTCCCTTCAGTGCTCACAACCCATCAGAAAACAAGGAAAAAAAAAGCTTTTGTGTAGTTGAATGTTTCCATGAATCCCATGCATTTCCTAAGCGAGATATACTGCTCTCTTCTTTGGGTCTAATTCATAGCACTTCTGTTTAAAACAGCAAGGATTTACAGGAGCAGAACTGAACAGCAGAAGTGCAAATTGGGAATGTTTAAGTGCACCTTCGTACTGGGGTTCCTGTGTACCGTTCCTCCAGCAGCCTGACCTGTTGCAAAAGCACTGCTGTGACGGAGCCGTGCAGTGCAGCAACAAGAGGACGGCTTTTTCTTTATCACACTGCAGGTGAAAAGTTGTTCGCTGCTGCTTTTCCTATTTATTTATTTTTTCTTTAGGACAGCATGGTCTGCTGGGGATGGACCTATGTGAGAGACGGTGAGACCTGGGCTCTTTCCTCTCCGCTGCTCTGTGTCCCTTGGCAAGTGCTTGCAGGTGCAGCTGGCCCTGCTGGAGCTGTACGGACAAGTTACACGAATTCCTTGGGTTCCTCCTGGGCCTCTTCTCTAAGAGTTATTTATTTATGTGCTCTGTGCTCAGGCTTTCCTTGTTTCTCCCTGTCTCTTCATGGTGGTGTGCCATGATACCGTGTGGAGACCCCCAGCTGCAGTCCCACAGAGCCATGCTCCCTATGCTCTAGGATTATTTGTTTTAACTGGTTTGTATGGGATTTCTGACGTTTCTCCTGCTGGACATAACCCCCCAAGGGGCCATTTTTCCCCTTCCTTGGGAACATATCTCCACAAAACAGGTGCCAACGGGTTAAAAACTCCTCCAGCAGGAGCCTCCGAGAGCGGGACAGGCGGTGGCGCTCGCGGAACCCCAATCTGTCAAAGAGGAATTGCGGAGATAATAGGATTTGGGGAACGGTCGCAACTCATCGCTCGGGAGCGATCCGTGGGGGCTGCTCGGGCGCGCACCCAGCGCTTCGCACCCCCGGGTGCGCGCTCGGAGCCCTGCGCGCTCCGCTCGGGAAGGGTTGGGGGGGGGATGGGGGGGGGGGGGTGCACACAGACAACAAAACCATAAAGAAAGCAGCATCAAGCGGCCGGAGGGGGGGGTTCCAACAACAACAACCACAAGAACCCAACCCCAAAGCAAAGCACGACCCCCCCCCCCCGGCAGCCCCCCGGCAGCCCCCCGGCAGCCCCCCGCCACAGGGCGAGGCTCCGGGGGGGGGGGGCCCGTTGGGATCGCGGCCATCATGGCCCGGGGGGGGGCGGCGGGGCGGGGGCGCGCGGGGGCGGGTGCCCGGGCGCGGGGCGAGCGTGCGGGGCGCGGGGCGGGGGCGCGCCGCCCCCGGGTGTCCCCCCCCCCCCCCCTCACCAAACCCCCGAGCGCCTCCCGGCTCCGCGCTGCTACCGGGGGGGGGGGGGGACCGGGCACCCCCAGCCCCTCGGGGGGCGGCCGTGTGAAAGGCAGGCTGCGGGCGGGGAGGGGGGGAGCGAGGAGGAGGAGGTGGAGGAGGAGGAGGAGGAGGAGGAGGAGGAGGAGGGAGGAGTGTGTGCGTAGCGGGAGGAGGGGGGGAAGGAAACCCTCATGGAAGTATGAAGGAGATGGTGGGAGGCTGCTGTGTCTGTTCTGATGAGCGGGGCTGGGCGGAGAACCCGCTGGTGTACTGCGATGGACACGGCTGCAATGTGGCGGTGCACCAAGGTAAGAGCCCGGCCCGGCACGGCTCGGCCCGGCACGGCTCTGTACGGCCCGGCACGGCTCGGTACGGCCCGGCCCCGCCGCCAGCCCCGGGCCGCGGAGCAAAGCGGGGCCGGGGCCGGGGCCGCCGCCGCCTTCCCCCCGCCGTGCGCCCCGGGAGCGGCGGGGGAGGCCGGCGGAGCGGTGAGAGGGGAGGGGGGGGGGGGGGGGCTTTGTTTTATCCCCATTGTTCCAAATAACGGTGTCGCCGCCGGCCTGCCGCCGCGGAGGAGCCGGGGGGGGGGACACGGGGGGACCGGAGGGGACCGGAGGTGGCCGTCAGCTGCTCCCGGGGGGGCACCCACGGGCCGGGGCTCGGGGCGCTGCCCCTTACCGGGGGCACCGGCAGCGAGCGGCGGTCGCTTCCTTCCGTGGGGGGGGGGTTGGGGGGGGAGCGGAGGGGGGGCTCTGCCCGGTGCCCAGGGCCGGTGCCGGGCTCTGGGGGGAGCAGTGGGCAGAGCCCCGAGCCCCCCCCCCCCCCCTCCGCCGCCCCGTGCCCGGGCTCGGCTCGCGGCCGCCCGTGGCCCCGGGTAACCCCCCGGGGGCGGCCTCGGGCCGGGAGCTGCCGCCCCCAAGGGCAGGGAGGGAGCCGGCCCTTCCCCTCCCCGCGATAAGGGCCATTTGCATTTTAAATGACTCGGAGCACGCCCCTCGCACACGCTACCGGGCCGGAAAGTTTGTCCTCGGCACCGACGCCGGGACGGGTGCGCGGTTGCTGCCGTTTAAAGGCGGCAGCGAGGTGGGGTGATGCTGCTGCGTGGTTTGTTTGGAGGAACACGGAGGTTTCTGGGCTCATCTGGCACGTCTGTTTTCCCATCTATTATTATCCCATCCATCTCCCAGCGTATCTCCAGCCTCTTCCTGGGCAGGCTCTCCCTCGGTGTCTTGCTGCGCGCTCCTATCTCCGGCCGGGAACCTGTCCTGCGCTGCCTCCCCCCGCCTGTCAGGCCAGGTCTCTGGGTCTGTAGGTTGAGCTTTCTTCTGCTTTTCCTACGTTTGATGTGTCTGCGCTCACATCTTCTGCGAGAGCTCGCTTGCAACCAGGTGACTGAAGGGGAGGTGAAAAGAGGAAGCGAAGCTGGCGGGGGATTTCTCTCCGTTCAGTCAGTGCCTGGGTGTCTCCTGCCCTAAAACAGCCCCGCCAGGTTGCCTCCGTGTGACCGGCAGCGTGTAGGGTCTCTCTGCAAGGATGCTGGCTTGTTTTAGTTTTGGTGCTGTAACTCTTGCGTTCTTCCCAAGACTTGTCAAGCCACCCGCTAGAGAACGTGCCTCTGCACAGCAATTTGTGGAGGGAGAATAAGGGCACTGGCATCCTCGTGCTCACCTCCAAGAGTAACATCAACACGTCTATTTGCTGGCTAGAGCAGTATCAAATCTGCAGTCCGTTTATTCTTGTAGGGTGCCTGCTCGTGGGCCCGCACGGTTACGGAGATGGATGCGCTCGCTGCGAGGCAGCCAAGCGGGTGGGCGGCGTTGGGAGGGTTGGGAGGCATTAGGAGAGGGCACTGCTGGGGTGTTTGGAAGGCACAACCGTGTGTTTAGGGCTTGTAGGAGTCCGTCAGGATCCAGGAATTCATAAGGAGTGTAGCAGTGTGTAGTGGGTGTTCAGGATACCTTCAGTCCCCTTTTTAAAGCCCGCTCACAAACCTAGTAGTCGCGTGGTGTTTTTGGTGGGCTTTCAGTCACTCCACAGAAGCAAACCACTGCAGAGGTTCAGCTGGGCCTTCTAGTCTCATTCCCTACAACCACACACTAGGTTTGGTATCTCTTTGTACTGCTTGAATATCTGCAAAACCAAAGTTGCCTTTTGAAATGATTGTACAGCCCAGTACAGAACCCTCTGTTTATTTTAAGCTTATGTTATAGCTACACATTAAAGCTGATTTTAGAAAAAAAAATAAAAACAGTACCATTTCCTTGACAAAAACATCTGATTGGAAATGAAGCCTCTAATAAGATAGTGAAGAACATTTAGAAATAATATTTTAAACTCTACCCTATTTATGTGCTGCATTTTTCCTTGTTTTCTTCCTTGTTGTCTTTCTCTGTGAAGCAGTGGGCACAGAAGCTTGCACTGGCTCCAGCTGAGTGCTTGCTTTTGGCCCTAAGCCCATTGCTAAAGATGGACCCAAGGCAGGCTCCTCTGTCATTGCTTTCATGTAGTTTCTATTTTCTTGTGTATCTGCCTTGGCTCATCTTGCAGTCACTTCTTTCAGTTTAACTCCACAATCATGTTTTCCTGGCTAAAATAGCATAAAAGACGTTAGAGAGATGGAGAAAACCTATTGCGCATCATGTCTGGTCCTTTTCCCAGGGGACATCACAGGATTGCATCCAGCAGGATATTTTCAGATGCTTTGTCCAACCTAGTTTCAGATGTCTCGAGTGACTGGGATTCCATTCCAACCGTCAGCTCACATTTGAAGGTGGAATAAGGAAAATATAATTTCTTCTTTCCTAGGAGACTCCTATACCCTCACCTGGGCACAAATAGCCTTATTTCTTACCCCTATCTTTGCCAGCCTCTTGCTTTAAACCTACGTGTGTGGTGGCCAAAAGCCCTTTTGGGTCAGAAAAGCTTCCTCAAGGACTCAACAAAGACCATCCCTGAATGGTGAGAGGGAGGAGACGAGCAAAGAAGGTGAATGGTCTTCAGGAAACATTGCCCCATCAGAGAAGGGAATGAATTTCAAAGGAACGGGAGCTGCAGCTTGCCCAGGGAGACCCTGAGACAAGCAGTAGGGATATAGAAAGCAAGAGGGATGCCTGGTGTAGCTGGATAAAAACAATTTTGTTGGGTTGTCAGCTGGAGTCTTGTATCAGTGCGGAACCTGTTTCCGGGGCTAGTCCTAAAAAACTTGAATTCAGTGATGTTGGAGGCATGCTGCAAAAGGCTGCTGCTGGATGTGACTTACAAGTTGGGAGTGTGCAGGGTAAATGTTTTGTTTTTTTTTCTTGATATCTGTGTGAACTCACACTGAGATTACTTCCTTTATGATACGGAGATTTTATCTTAGTCTTAATTATGGTTAAGATGCTTAATAGCCACCTATTTCATAATTTTATATTAAATCACTAGTGACATTTTGGAAGTTAAGGGGTAAGAAATTACCTTGGTTGTGTTCACTAGGCCAGAATTGGACCTGGTTTATGAAGTGCTGCGTTCCCACTTAGGACATATTTTTATAAGGATATTTTATACTGGGTGTGAGCGTATAAATAAGCTTGAATAAATGTATCACACTGGATCTCTTGCAAAGGGCTGTCCGCTGTTGCAGGGTGTGGAAACCGGAAAGGGGAATAAAATGCTGCTCAGATGTAATTTTTGTTTTTGTTACCGATCTGACTAATAACAGCTTTGGCAAACTTTTATACGCAGCTGAGAAATTAACAGCCAATTTAAAGACAGTCAAATGAACTCTCTCTGCTTTTCTTCCAGCTTGTTATGGAATTGTCCAGGTTCCTACCGGACCGTGGTTCTGTCGGAAATGTGAATCTCAAGAGAGAGCCGCCAGGGTGGTGAGTACAGAGCACACTTGTACTTACACGGAACGAATTGGTTCAGAGCCCTTCACACCTCTGCTGGAAGCAGCATGGGCCACAGACAAAAGTGACGGAGCCTGGCATTCGGCACTGCTGTGGTTGCAGTCCCAGCTCTGCCTATAGCCTGCAGTGTAACTTTGGACAAGGCGTTCACCCCTCACCTATCTGAGAAACTAATTCTGTTCTAAAATCTTTCCCCTCGTTTCTTGTTTGTACACCAGAAATAATTATGTCAAACAGCTTTATAAAGCCTTCTTAGCCATTTTGATGAAAACGCCGCCAAAGGTACTTTTAAGCAAGTTATTAGTGATGAAATTTTTGCATCTAGGGACCTCAATCTCCTAAAAAGTAATGCCATTCCTCTAGAAGGTGGCTTCCCTGCAGTTTTTTCTATACAACTCCTCAGAAAGTTTTGGAGTGGAGGAAAGTTGTTAGCACCTGAGATGCTGCTGTACAGTGTATGTTGTCGTACCGACAGACAGGATGAGTTGGCATTCATATCTTATTTGCAGCAACAGTCTCCTGCGTAAAGTCTTCTGAGTTTGCTAAATAGCAGAGAAAATGACAGGAAGCTGGATCAGGTTTTAGTTTCTGTCTAAGTAGCAATTTAGCAGTGTGGAACACTTTGCGAATGTTCTTAATTAATTCTGGCATTTCCCGGTGAGGCAGGAAAGTGGAAACAATCAGGCCAGGACTGCCTCTTAGGCCCGTCTATGTGGCAAAGTTATTTGTGCAGTAAACTAGGCTGTGAGTTTATAGCACACCAGCTACTCTGCAACTTCCCATGTGAACCCTTATCAGATTCAGCTACACCAACCAGCTGCTGGGGGGCCAGGGTATAGATCTTTACCATGTTAGTTATGCCAGAGATGCTGCTTTTGCCATGCAGTAAATCTGAGACTGTTTCCTCCCTTCACTTCCTTAAAAGAAATCAATGTAGATTAAACTTTGGCTTTTTCACATACGGAATGCCTCAACCAGCACAAACAACATTTATTAATATCTGCGCTGCCTTCTGAACTGATTTAGCCATTTTTTTTTCTAAAGTACACACCTAGTGAAGCTGCTGTAGGTGACCTCTGAATACGCAGATCTGTGCAGAACGGAGCAAATAGCGTGCTCCATCTCAGCTGGGCTCTCTGCTTGCTGCAGTACAAAAGTTTAATCTGTTTTGCAGATGGGCGAAGAACTTGGCAAAGATGAGTGAATGGGGGAATTAGGTATCTGTACCATGCTTTATACATTGCATTAACTCATTCCTCATTGGAAGTGGGAGTGTAAACAAGACCAGACTTTCAGACCTGAGCTCTTTTGCCTTTGTAAGATGCTGCTTTTATGCGCACTGCAGTAAAGAAGATCAAATGTGTCTTTGAGTGCTTTTACATCCTGCAGATAGTTTCATAGTAAAGAAAGGAATTTGGATTTCATGAGCCTCCTTCCCCCCTGTCTCCCAGCCGTGCAGGCAGAGAGAAGCTCTTCGGTGTTAGCTACAACTCAGTGTAAGCTGTAGTAGTGCGTGTACACACAAGTCCTTCTCACCTGTGCTCATCGCAAGGATTCTAACTTTTCTCTGGTGCTTTAGACACTTCAAACTGCCTCCAAGGTATCAAGAAAACAATACCCCTGCAGGTGGTTCCTTATTTAACTTGCCCTCAGTGAAATCTGTTAGACAATGCGTGGTGGGCTTCAGTCATGCCATTCAGTCCGTGGCATTCAGCCCTGCTAGTATAATAACTGAACAGTGATAATCTTCCTTCCTAAGCAGAGCTGGGGATGATTTCCTATCTAAATCCTTCACCTTTTCAGTTAAACGCCAGCAGTCATAGCAACAGACACGCAAATGGGTAAATACATAAAAAGAATCTACTTCTTTGATGTAGGGAACAGCATGATCAGAGTAAGGGAAATGAGTCAGGTCTGTGCATGGCTCTGCTGCTAACACACTGTTTGAATCTGTGCTCCATGGTCCAGTGAGGCTGGAAGGTGTTGGCTCTTCACTGCCCAGGGGTTTCATTGCACCTCTCTGCATCTGGCTTTCTCTAGCTGTAAAAGCAGCGTTATCAGCCTGAAAACACTGCCTTGAGGGTCTTGAATGAGAGATGCTGCTATGTGAGCGCAAAATACACTGTCAACAGCAGGATGAATTGATATTCGTATTTCTTTCACAATGACTGTGTAGCAAACTCCTTTGCAAAACAGCAGTGTTTGTCTTCCCACATCTGCCTTCATAGAAGAATCTTAAAGCAGTTTACAAGCTTGGTCCATAACAAGCGTATTTATTGGCTAAATATTGATACTTTTACTTTGAAAATGAGGTATGAAGGCACGAAGATCGTTGCTGTCCTTAGAGAATACTTTAAAACATCCCAATTTCTGTGTCTGTCTTCTAGAGAGACTCCATCTCTTCAGTTTTGGAAGGAGAGCTCAGGAGCCCTGGCTTGGGTTGTCAGGTCTAACGGCTTGGTGCTCTGTCCCTGAGTTAGAAGCCCTAGAGGGTCAGAAACTCTAACCTTCGCCATCACAACCTGGTTTTAATCAGCCAGCTCTGTTCTTTTCCCAGAGTTGAAATAAAAACGCTGGAGACTTCCTCGGCCTATGCAGGTTGAGTGAAAGGAAGAGGTACCGCTAATCCCTGCTCATAACCTCTCCTCAGATGCGCAGGTCCCTAAAGGATGCTGTGGACACTATTGTGCTTACAGTAAGCAACTGAAAGCCCATCCACTTTGTAATCAAATTGTCTAGGAAGCCCGGTGAGCTGCAATGGCCAGAGGGCACTCATGTGAGGGATCATGTGAAGGCTTTAGCTGTCATTTAGAGGCAGGGCTATTAAAAGTCTTGTGTGGGGCCGATGGAGCTGTTAACCCCTCTTGTTACAATCAGAGCTTTGCTAATCGCGTGGTGGGAGAGCTGCTTTGATCTGAGGGGTGGAGGGGAGAGCGGAGGGGCCTTTTCAAGTGCAAATTTCTTATTACAGTGTCTCAGTTAACCCAGTTCTTTCTCTGTCTTGGCTTTCTGTGGTAATTGTGAGAGCTGCTCACCAGTGCCCTGCCTGTCTGGACCCAAACAAGGAGCAAAGTGAATCAACTCCTGTGGCCAGACATATTTCAAGCAAAGTTGCAGGAAAAGTGAGATGTGCTGCCAATGGCACTGGCTTTTGTCCTCTCATCTCTTGTTTATACATTATCACAGGAATTTTGTGTTTGCCGAAGGTACCTATTTGGCATCCCCACACGCTTGACACCACAAAAATGTCTGAGAACTGGACTGAGCCTCCCTGCTGCCCATTGTGTTCATATTTACTGTGTCAAGAGGTGAAATGACAGCAGAGGAAACATTGAGTTTCCTTGAGGACGACCACCTTTGTGGAAGGTCCTCGGGGACAGCTCAGCAGCAGATGTTTTTGCTGGAGGCCAGTTATTGCTCAGTACACGGGTGCCTGTTGTGGCACGGAGCACCTGCCCCATCACACATGGGGCTTGCCAGAGCTGGGTGGCTGTAGCGGAGCAGCGGCAGCAAGCGTGTCCCACACACTCATACCAGTACAGCTGCCATCTCGCTTCGATACCAGGCAGCTCATTTCAAAACTTTCTGATGAAGCACATTTTTCACAGAAAAACAGCTTTTTTGTTGGTGTTTTTTTCTTTTTTCTTTTTTTTTTATTTTTTTCACAAATCAGACATTTCCGCTGGGGAAGGAAAAGGGCTGCATGTCACAGGTTTTCAGGCTTTCTAAGCAGGCGCAGAAAAGTCAAACAAAACAATAAACGCATAGAAATGTTCCCTGGCTGATGTCACAAGAAAACAATGACCATTTCCTGGGAGGAGCCCTTGGGGCTGTGTGAGAGCGTCCCTCGTGTGTGGCAACGTGATCTGAAACCACCTCAGGGCTTCAACAGGGCTTTATGGCCCAGGGAGAGCTGCACGTGGCGATGGCCCGGCATGGAGGCGATGATGGGCAGGCAGGACCGCAGTGGTGAGGGGGGAAATGGAGCGCAGGCGTCGCCACCTGCTCTGAGGTAGGAATGGCACTGAGGGCCACGGCACTGGGCTTATCTGGCTCGTGCCATCGTGCCCTGCCAGCATCTCTCTGTCCCCCTTGTTGGGTGTGCATGGGGTGGGGTGAGGCTGTTCTGCCATAGCCCTGCGGAGAGCCCTTCAGTGGGTTTGGGCCGCTGCTGGCCTTGGAGATCTCGGTGTCCTGCAGATGTAGCATGAGGGGGCATCTCCCCTCACCTCCAGCCACCCCTGGGTGGAGAAATCGGTAATTTCTCCCTCATAGTTGTCCCAAAAGCATGGAGTGAGGCATGGAGCCATTGCTATCCCTCACAGCCTGTCGTGGTGCAGGGCCTGTGCCCTCCCACCCACCATGTCAGGGCTGAGGGAGCTCCCTGCACCCTCCCATGTGTCAGGGACCCTCCAGCACCAATGCTCCCCTCACTCTCTCCCTATTCCAACTCGGGGCTGGGGCTGGGGAAGCTGGGTGTCCACCTGCCGGCCCCAGGCGTTGGGACCGGGCTCATCATGGCCCCTGCACCCCGCTGGTGAAAATGTCACAACTGCCTCACTCAGCATTCATGAGACTGGCTGGAAAAAGTATCGCAAGAGAAAGAGAGAAGGAAGGAAAGGGGCAAAGATAGATAATGGCTTTTCTTTATTTGCCTTTTGCTCTCTGAGTCACGGTTTTCAGTTTTACTTCACAACCGCAAGGGCTAAAACTTCTTTTTTAAAAGCCCTGTGAAAGTCAAGGTTCGCCTGCAGCCCTGTGGCTCTTGGGCTGAGGCTTTAAATACATCCTCGTCACACAGGACGATATCGAGCTGTGTCACAGTATCTTTTTGTACCCAAACCGCTTTCAGCCCTTCTTCCACTTCCTCTCTTTGAAAGCAGCCCCATCTTTTATAAGCGTGTTTTAAATTAATCATCTCTTTTCTGGCCCCGTGCCCCTGGGAGTTAGATTAAACTTGTTGTTTCTGCTTAATTTCAAGAGATGTGAACTGTGTCCCCACAAAGATGGAGCCCTGAAACGGACCGACAACGGAGGTAAGTACTTCTGCGTGGAGCCGGTATGTCTTGCAGTGCCTCCCGGCAGCTGTCCCAGGTGCAATTTTTTTTTTTTCCGAGCCTATGTCACCAGAAAGGGAAGGCTGGAGGCTCCAGAGGAATGAAAACACTCTGCCTTTTCTTACAAAACTTCACCTTCTGAAATCACCATGGTGAGAAGACCTTTCCCTGGGGGGAAATCTGACTGACTTCTGGCTGGTATTGAAGCACAGCTCCTGAAATGTGCTGTTTCTTGAAGTTAACCCTGCAGGAATTAATGCATGATACGTCATTGTTTATGGAAAAATGGAAGTTGCTGAGTTATTTGCGTCAGTGATGTGATCCTCAGGTTAATGGAGCCTCAGCCTTGAGTCCCTGTCCAAGAGTAGGGGACCAGAACACAGCAAAGATGTTTCTCTCTGTGGGACTTACTTGTGCATCATTGATGCTTGTCAGCCTCCGGTACTGTGAAGTACTGTGGAGTCTGATTTCAGTTGTCAGAGCTAGCAGCAATTTATGCTGCTGGCTGTATGGATCAAACTTGTTTTTCCTCAAAATCTTCTTATTTTTCAGAACAGCCTCTCTACCTACCTGCCACTTACCTTAATACACTAAGAGCTAAATTAGGCAAGGGGGTCTTTATTATAATAGATCCCATATTTAGAGCAGAAGCCCTAAGTTGAGGATATTTCGTAAAAGTGTCCATTAGGGCTATCATAAATACTGAGAGCCTTAGTGCGGTAGTAAAAGTACCATGTTGGGGGATTGTTTTATAACTACATAGCATCTTCTTCCAAACATGTTATTATGTGGTTTGGTCAGGTCCCTGTAGACAGGCACAAGAAGTGTTATAAACATGCCACTATACAGAATTATATAGCCCGAGTACTTACAGTGCTGTATGATTCCATATTCATGGAGCTTGGTTCTGCCTGCCCAACTGAGTCCATCCTAATTCTAGCGAAATCTTCCCAGTGCAGTAGGCATACCAGTATGGATCGTCCCCCATAGGCTCCTGACCTTCAAGCTTTCTCAGTTCTGTCCTGATCAGATGGTATTTCGATTTACACATTTGATTTGGGAAGTGTCTCGGTGGATTTAGATTTTAATCTAACTTGGCTTGCTGAAAAAGAGCCTTCTTTAACCATTGATAACAGCCAATAAAGGGAGCTTTGTTTCCACTGGCATGGGACTACACGTCAAACTTGTCCCATCAGCATCATTTACTGTTTGGATGCTTTTCTGGGTTTGGCTAGGTCTTCAGCTCTGGGTCCTAAGTCCTGAGGGAATGTTTTTAAGGGCAATGAGTGCTGTACATCTCTTTTCCCAAGGAAATCTCTGCTTTCTTACTTCATCTGGAGGTGGTATCTGTATATCTTTCTCCCACAAAGGATTTGATTCCTAACCAAGTTACAACAAGCAGTATTTCAAATCTAGCATCTAACTTAAATTGGCTTCCTTCCTGTACCCTCCTCCTTCTTTCCCTCCCATGCTTGTCTGCAGCCTTGTCTGAGTATAAGACTCCGCTGGATTGCCCCGTGTGAATCTCTGCTCTCTGTCTTGTTTGCTTCTCCAGGGTGGGCCCACGTTGTCTGTGCTCTGTACATCCCAGAGGTGCAGTTTGCCAATGTGCTCACCATGGAGCCAATTGTCCTGCAGTATGTACCCCACGACCGCTTCAACAAGGTAAGGTCTCCTCTTTCTCCTGCTGCCCAAAATGTACTTGCCCTGTCGTGCTTTTCTGCGGTTGTCTGTGTCCTCCATGTCTCCTGTCCAATTTATTTTAATTTCCAGGTACTTAGATCCCTTTAAAAATAACTAACAATGTAAATGTAAATTTTCTTGCAAATAACTTTTGATGTTCTGTTTTCCTCTCCCTTAACTTGACAACCTGAGCAACCCTGCCACTCCTTGGAGACGCATGTTGGTTAATCCATATTTTGATCAGACCCATTTGTTATTTGGGAGAAAAAAAAGATGCATAAGTTTTGTGCATGCCACCGAGAAATAACCCAGAACTGCTGTCATAGGAAGGAGGTGACTGGACACAAGTTATGAGTTCTTGAAGGCTTTGCCTCCTAGAGTAGAGTGAGAGTGAAGTAGTCTACCTCTCTGAGTGACCATTTTTTTTCTTTTTTGCAGACCTGCTACATCTGTGAAGAGCAGGGCAGGGAGAGCAAAGCAGCCTCTGGAGCGTGCATGGCCTGTAATCGGCACGGCTGCCGGCAAGCTTTCCATGTCACCTGGTGAGTTCCCCGCAGTATCACCCCAGGAACAGCCCCAGCTACTGGTTTTGCTGCTAGGGTTTTGAGGCTGCACCAAACAGGTGGCATGGGGTTTTGGGCAAATCATACTGCTTTTATTTTAGGCAAGGGGTATCTCATCCTTGCTCAATTTGTGCGGGGAACTTCCGCGGGAAGGCTGAGGTTTCACCAGCAAGCCTTCCCTGGTGAGAACGAAGTCTGGGGATTTCCCTAGGACTGTGTGGAATTCAAGAAGAGAAGAGATGAGTCACAACCCAGGAATGTTCCTTTTCAGCGCAGCACATACAAAAGTATCATCTAGATGATGTGATTTTAAGGGCTGATATCCTCGTGTACCCTGCAGCCTGAAAACAACACTGCCTGTCAGTAGAACATGGGGATTCCCAGCTTTACGTGGATTCCTTGTTCATGATACGTGTTTTGTTGGGATTGTTACTGATCGCCCAGGCCTTAAGAAAGACAAAAATTGCAAAACAATTTGGTAGGAAAGTACTGACAATATTAAAGGTCATAATATGAATGATAAATAGTCTGAACTCCTTTCATGGTCTTTGAAAGCTATTTGCCAAGCAGGACAGGAGACTTCAAGACCTTGCCTGAATATCTTGAACTGTGTTTTGCTTGTTGATGGGATATGTTTTCTGTCTGTACAGTTGGCATTATCCTCCTCTTGATTTCGTGTATTTCAGTGCCCAGATGGCTGGCCTCTTATGTGAAGAGGAAGTCCTAGAAGTCGACAATGTCAAATATTGTGGCTACTGCAAGTACCACTTCAATAAAATGGTGAGTTTCTTCATCCCTTCAATGGATTTTATTTTAAGGCATTGTCTTCATTCTAGATTGTATCTGTGCTCTGAGCAGTAAGAAATGCCAGGAATACATAAACAAGGTCTGCAGGATGCTTCTCTTTTCAGCCATTCAGACAGAATCACTTAGGAATAAAAATAAATTTATTTATTGCATTTTTATAGCATCTTTAGACTCATTTTCAAAACCACAGGCTTAATTCTTCCATCTGCTTTCCCTGACCCTGTCTGTATGGTTGAAAATGTCCCAAGAAGTCAAATGGATGTTTTTTCTTAGAAGAAAGATGCTAAAGCACTGCCCCTAGGGTAAGAGGCAGCTTGAGACAGGAAAAGAGAGCAGCCAGGGAGTTAGTGTACATCAGGCCCTCTGGGCAGGAGGGTGTAACACAGAACAGCTCGAGCTGTTCTGTGCAGCCCGAGGACAGGGACAGTCCAGAAGAGACTGGAGTCATTCAGGGATGGTTTGAGGGATATTTGGGGCAAAGGATTTCCCCCTATTATTTACAGGACTGAGAGGAATCCTTTCCCTGTTCTGCATAATTAGTAGACACCTGCTCTCCCCCCTGCAGCAAAAAGGAAACTTGATCCTCTCTGTACAGGTTTATCTATCAGTGGCTCCTTTGTTGCTGGCTTTCCCACTTTCCTTTCTGCTTATCAGTGCTGTCACATGCAGTGACTGATGTCTTGAGCTTCCCCTCAAAGTCAAACTGGAGGGCACCTTCCCTGCCCTTCAGGTACCCTCAGTATCTGATACAAGCGGAGCTCTGTATCAGATTTACTGATGTTGAGATAGATAGCAGGATTTCTGCTGGTGCCTGGAGTCTGAGATCAGAGCATCCTTCCATACACCTACACACCCACACCCCACGCAAGACCAAAACACGGACGCTGCTGCTCAGGAGGACTGACTTCTCCACACAATATTGCTGCAGCCATTTATCTCGTTGTTTACAGAACGGTCTCTTAGCTGCTGTGCCTTTCGTAGAAGCGTCAGTGTGCATGGGTCACCAAAACCCCAGGATTTTTAGGAGTTTTATCATTTGGCCCTGCATGTTGTAGACAAGCCATTTACCATAACATTGCTCACTGTAACAGTGAAAACCAGACTCTATAACAGATTCCTCTCTCTCTCCCTGACCCCTATCCCTGTTGTCCATCTCTTCCCTTCCCCACTTACCTCAGAAGACCTCACGTCACTCTGGAGGGAGCTCCTTCATTGCTGGAAGACGGAGTCGATCCACGTCCCCTGCTCAAGAGAAGCACGTATCCCACCACGAAAGGCCAAAGAAGGTAAGATCTGCACAGAGCTGTCACTTCAGAGGCAGAGTCGTGTGGGATGGAGGTGAGAAGGGGAAGAGTGTGCAGAGAGCACTGATGGCTTGCTTCTCAGGTGAGCCCTGACTCTGCAAAGAGTTTCACAGTCAGAGGTGTGAGTAGTGGCTGTGTTTCTAAAGACAACTCTAGAAATGTGTATGTAAATAGAGCAGCACAGCCACAGGGAATGTGGAGCCAAGTTTGTGTGTTCAGATTATGCCAGAGGGTTCTTGGCAGAGCACACTCACGAAATGTGCGACTTTCCCATTTCTAACTTGGGGCAGGTCCACTTTGAGGGTGACATTGTGCTATGGTTTCCAGCTACTGACTTGATCTGTGTGGAAGTACTTTGGGCTGTGGTTTTAAATGCAGCAGCTCAGGAACGTAAACTGGAGGTCGTTGTCCTCAGATCCCAGAGCCCAGGCTTTAGAGGACTGATTAGCAATCTGCATTGTGGCTGGCAGGTTACTTGTAGGCAACAACAGTAGCTAGCATAGCTTAGGTAGTACATTGTTAGTCAGATTGGCCACCTGCTTCAAATCTACTTGTGAAAACAATTTATTTTTGCTGAACAAGTATTTAGGAGAGCACTGAATGCCAGATCTGACAGGTACAACAGTTATTTGTTTAACTGTGCAGGTTAAGACATACTCATCACAACTGCTGCAGTGTTACAGGACATGTTAACAGCACACCAAGGTTCATAATTAACCAACTGACTCACGTGATGAAGGCTCATATTTCAAGGAAAAACAGCAGTGAATGTGTAAGGCAGAATCCCAGCAGACTTCAGGGTTCTGATAGGGGTGCAGGTTCTGGTGTGGAAGGGTCTATACCGAAAGAAATTAGGAGACCAGAGGCTTGTGAACTGTTTATTATTGTAAAAAAGAAATAGCTCTGATAGGTGGGACATGTGCTTTTTGGAGTATTTAGGTTCTAATGCAAGTGACAGCAAACTAAGAAATCGTCCCCATCTGTTGACGTATACAGCTTTTATAATATCAAGAATTCTCAATGTAGTACCGCCGTCCTCCTTTGCACCCCATCCATCCAAAACAGTGCTGTAGGCTCTGGACCACAAATAACTTTTGCAGGAATACTTTCAGGATGGTCAGATAGTTTTTAATACTTTATGAGCCAGATCCTGTTTTTTTTTTTTTTTTTGCTAGGAGAAATCCAGAATTACTCCACCAAGAAACCTGTAGGTTTATTCCACTGTGGTCAAAAGCCAAATTTACCATTTTGCATGAACCCAGTTGGTGATTCCCATTCAAATAGTGGTGTGAATTTTTTCAGTCTTGCTTTAGGTGTCTGGCTGTTTTCTTTGTTGTTTGTTTGTTTCTGTCTTGTTGCAGTAGACGTCCTCACAATCAATACATCATTATGAATAGTAATAATAGTGACCCACATCCAGAAACAGCCCAGCGACATGCTGGTGGGTTTTGTGGCTGAAGGCTGATGGATCCCAGCCCAGTTTCCCAGGGACAAGGGCATCCAGGCTTTCAAAAGCAGCGTGGCCATCAGTTAATACCTGCTGGCACCCTTCTGGCAGGCCCAGCTGAGAGGCCATAAACCGTGTGGGCAGGAAAGCCGTCTCCCTCTCTATTTACAGAGGTTATCCCTCACTACCCGGGTTGGAACGCTGCCCACCTTGCCCACTTGGTGTCTGGGGAGCCTGCCCAAACCCTACCCGCTAGGTGGCAAACAGGCAACCCTCCCCTCCCCAGGCTGCACGTCCAAAGCCGTGCCCACCCCGCTGTGACACCGAGGCAGTAAATTTCCAACTGCCGACGAGGCTGAAAAACGTATTTGGAGTATTTGCTCCCCTTGTGTGTTCAGCTGCTGCGAGGCGAGGAGGAGGGAGAAAGAGCATCTGTGCCGCGGGCCGGGAGCAGCGCTTGGCACAAGGTTGGCGCTGCGCTGGAACGCGTTATTTTTAGCAGGCGGAGGGGGTGGCGAGAGGGCAGGATCGGGGTGATTGGCGGCGGATTTGAGAGCTCAGCTGTAATTATAACGGGCAGACGGTGCAGGTCCCAGGCTGGGGGCTGGAGGCGGGTTTCTATATTTGCACAGCTTCTGGTGGCGGGGTGGGAGCGCGGTCTCGTGGCCGGCAGGTAGGGCAGGGGAGCGCCGCTTCCCGGCTCTGGCTGGAAAGCAGGTCAGCGCCAGGGGGAGAGCGAAAACAGGAGGACTGCGGGTTTATTTATAGGCTTCTCAGTGGCGCTTGCCACTATTGTTAGCCTCTGGGTTCCTCACAAACGTGCAGAGGCTCCATCTCGCTGCTGCCTCGCTGCTCTCCCCTCCTGGCTGCTCGTAGTGCTTTGAGCACTGGCTCCAGCGGGGGCCCCGTCAGGGCTGGGGTCTCTTGGCAAGGCCACAGCCAAGTGCAAGATCCTCTCCTTCCTCTTACAGAGGGGGAGCCGGCCCGGAGAGGGGCACGAGGGGTGCAAAGCAGCTGCGTGGGCAGGGTGAGGAAGGCTGCCGGAGGTGCTGGGCTGTTTGCAGGGCTGGGGGGGTGCCGGGGTGCAGGGAGGACGGGTGCGAGGCTGTGTGAGCACGCAGACTTTAAAGGGGTACCCGAGGAGGGGGCTGGACTTCCCCAGGCTGCAGGTGCTCCCTTCCAGCACAGGGCTCCGGCTGTTTTCTTAGAGGAAACCTGACTGAGGGGCACCGGATTTAACCCACTGGCTTCAGTGGGAGAAGGAAGACAGCAGAGATTCTGGATTTGGACTCCTAAGCTCTTCTGCAAAGCAGCTTGGCATTTGTGAAGAGTCTTGTTCTCCGCAGGACAAGGGACAATTGTGATGTGGGACTGCAACCAGCGTCAGGATCCCCCGCCCCTCTCAGGCACAAATGATACCAGCCCAAGCATTTCCTTCTGTGCTGTCCTGAAAACGGGAAGGCTCCAGGCCTTGGGTTTTCCTCAGAACACACCAAGCCTTAGAGAAACCAAACCCATTTATTTCTTTGGGCTGGGTATTGCCATGTGTGCGCTCTACCCTGTGGGAGCCTTCGCAGGGTTTGTTTAAAAAAAAGAAAGAAGAAGAAAGAAAGAAAACAATAGCCAAATACCAAGAAAACGCTGGATGACGCACAGGGGTTGAATGAAGTACAGATGTTCTGTCACCTATATTGTCTGCTGGAAATGCACAGAAAAAAATCACCACACTTGGTGGAATGAAATCTGTCCCCACAGGAGCGGCCAAGCACGGACTCCAAAGCACTGAGGCATTCGGAGGCACAAACCCCACCAGGAGAGACCTCATCCAGCGCTGTTCTTAGAGAGCACGGGGAGCCCATGAGCAAAATTGGGGGAGTTTTTAATTTGGATAGGGGACATCCTTATGGGAGGAGCAGGGAGGAACGGTCCCTGTCCTGGAATACACCTTGAGCTCCTGAACTGCCTCCCGAGCTGCAGGGGGGACTTTATGGGGACACCAGGCCTGTGGCTGTCCTGCCCCTTCTCCCTGCAGCCCCCAGTCCCGTGGTGGCTGAGCAGATGCACGGCAGAGCCTCCCTCCCCACCGCCCGTCCGTCTGCCTGTCCGTCTGTCTGTCTGTCTGTCTAGCCCAGATGCCAGCAGAGGAAATGAGCCGCACTGAAACTCAGCACACTGCAGAAGCTGTGCTGGGCTGAAACCTAAACCCGCGGGGTTCTGTGAGGGGCTTTGTGCTCGCCTCCGAGTTGGTGAGGGAGGTCTGCCTCTCGGGGCTTTGTTTCCACGCAGGCACTGAGGACGATTTTTCCGACTGGGATGCAGGTGGCTGCTTGCGAGACCAGAACAGTGTTTTGGGGAGGGAGTACTGGACCTAGATCTGCTCTCATCTAGCTGTAATAGCCTTGTTTTGTAGCATCCTTGCCTGGCTTGCTGGGGCCTCTTGTTGTGCAGGTGTTTTGCCACCCCCAGCCAATCCTTCAGTTAGCAGGGGCACAGCGACAATTTGAGATCACAAATTGAGATCACAGGGATTTGGTGCCCCTCTGCCCGGTGCTGCCTTCCTCCTCGCTGCGGCTGCCATGGCTGCAGCCCGGAGCCAGGCCTCCTCCTCCTCCTCCTCCTCCTCCTCCTCTGGGCAGGGAGTGCAGAGAGCCTGGGAAAGAGGGAGGGAGCAGCAGAGCCCGCTTGGCTCTTCCCAGCTCCTGGCTCTGCCCTCCCTCCTTCCCCTGCCCAATCTACTTTTAATGATCCCACTGCTGGTGTCCAGCAGATTAGAAGAGGGGGCTCAGGGAAGGGGAGACGGCGGTGGGGGGAGCGAGAGGGAGCTGTGCACAGCCCTTTTTGGCAGCCGGAGATCCTGTTTCATTCCTCCTGCGCTGGGGAGCTCGAAGGGAGATTGTGGCGCTGGCACGCCCCCGATGCGGCCGCGCTCCCCCCGCCGCAGGCCTGGCCTGCTCCGTGCCCACATGCCAAGCCCCAGCTGCTCGGCCCTGCATGGAGAGAGTTTGTTTTCCACCCAGTTTGTTGCTGGGGGCAGGTTCATGTTCCCTGCAGACCGCAGCTCGCCCAGCCAGCCCGCCTGCCGCAGGGAGCGCCGAGCGGCTGCAAGGTAGGGCCCGGCTTCTGCCTGCAAAGATGGGATGGGGGCGGTGGAAGGTTCCCTGTGCCCGGTGCATCCTCCCTGCTTCCTCCTCCTCCCCTGAGTCCTGCTTCGTGGCACAGCCAGACAAAGTTCTGGGCCCAGAAAAGCCAGGTGGGGAGGGTCACTTGAGATGCGGGGGCCGGTGCTGCTTCCCTCCTCTCCTCTCACCCTCCCCTCTCTGTTTGCACCCTGTGGCTCGTGCAGGAAGCATTTGAAGCCTTCCGGTTCCTGGAGAGAGAACCCACACGTTTAAAAAGCCGCTGGTGTGAGCTGGGGAACGCCCCGGGTTGTCTTAGTGCGTGTCAACACGGGCAGGAGGGACTGAGCCCCAGGACCGACCCAGGGCTTCGGTCCTTGCACCCTGTGCAGAACCTCCACTGGGTAAAGCATTAATTGTCCTGCTCGTTTAGCCCAGGGCATTAATTGTCCTGCCTGTTTAGCCCAGGACTCTGTGTTTATCCAGCGATACTGAAGAAGATGTCAAATCCTGTTGCCCAAGGACACAAAAGCGTTAGAGAGCAGCTGGAGGGGGCCAAGGGGTCCTGCTGGGTGCACGAAGGCAGCGAGCACCCAGCTCTGCAAAGCTCGGGGGGCTGCTGGCTGCAGGCTGAGAGCTCCCGGGCTCCATCCCCTGCGGGTTTCTGCAGGAGCTGCACAGAGCCTGGATAAGGGGATGCTGTGGGGTGGGGAAAGGCACTGGGTGGGCACGGTAGAGGAGCAAGGTGGGCATGGCTGGGGGCTGTGTGCGGCACGGGTTGGCTCCTCGACGGGCTGCGGCAACCCTGGGTGCAGCGCAGCACTTTGAGCAGAGCACGAAAGCCGGGCTCTGTGGGACAGATTTCCTGCGTAGTTCAAAGTGCAGTTGCTCAGCACATGGAGTCAGGGCAGGATCTTCAAAAGAGCTCACTACCCAGCGTTTCGGAAAACCTGATCGTTTATCCGAGCATCTGAATGGGAGCGGAGGGTTCCAGAAATCTGGTCCCTATTGTGCAGGCTGGCTTCTTGCTGAATGCATGCATATGTCCGCACTCCTACATGCAGCCGGGGGACTGCTCAGTTAGCGGGTGTAGGCTCTGCACCGCGAGGGGAGCTTTTTCAGACAGCAGACAGCCAGGATTTTGAAGCTGGAGGATGTGAGTTCGGTTGCTGCCATCACAGCGAAGCTGGGGGAGGTTTTATGGTTCGCGGTGGTGACAGTCAGGACGTTCCTGCCTTTCCCCACACGTGTGTGTGTAGGTGTGGAGGTTCCTTGTCATTAGCCAGAGTGGCTCGGCTCTCTTTTCTCTCCTCTTGACTTTGATTTGTGAAGTTAAACGATTCCAGGGCTGTCTCGTTAGCGTTTGCAGCATCATGTTATAGTCCTGCCTGCTGCACCTTTAGGAGCAAAATGCATTTGGGGCTTGGAAGACAAGAATAAACTCTGGTATTCAGGAAGTTGAAGGACCTGAGTTTGTGCAGTTATTTGGCAAAACGTTTTGCAGTGAGGGTCTGGCTCCTGCTTCCATTTCTCTCTTCTCTGTGTGGCTGCAAGTGGGCAACCGTGTGTCCGGTGGGGCAGGGTGCCTGCCTTCTCTGCCTGAGTTTTTGGATGACTTGCTGTGAAATCGTTGCAAGATCTCTCATCCCATGTGCCCTGCTTTCTCCTTTTGTAAAATGAGATGCTGGTATGAAGAAGCTCTCCTGAGCTCGTTGAAATTCTCTGCTGCGTGCTACCAAGTGAGTGCAAATTGTTCCTGCTGGTGGGATAACGAACAACCGGTCCCAGCCCTGCCACTGAGAAGCACGTTGCCTGTGACAGGCGTAGCTCTGCACCACAGCTCCCCATCTTCCTGTCCTAGATAGCCCACGAGACTCGGGCAGTATTTATAGCATGAGAAGCCCCCGAGTATTTAAAACATCGTGAGATTTAGTCAAGATTTCATTTAAGTTCGTGTCTCAGCACTTAGCTTGTAGAAATCACATTCTCAAGCTTTTCTCATTCAGTGCCAACGCTGTAAATGTGTGCTGAAGAAAGGGGGAAAAAAGGGGGAAAAAAAGATGAGAAAAAACAGAGATCCTTGCAAAATGCTGTAGCTCTGGGAACTGAGGCTTTAGCAGATCTGACGAACACCAGGAGTCTGGTGATAACATGATGGAGATGGGTGGATATCGGGAGCGCTGCTGGTACTCAGTCGGACAGGAGCAGCGAGGCTTTGGCTGGATTTGCCTCCCTCTTCCACCAGCTCATCCCAGAGACAGCCGCTGTGGCCTGGTGGCAGATTTACGCCGGCCCTTCTCCTCCCCCCCCCTTTTTTTTTTCTTTTTACATTTAACTTATTGTTTGTAAGCTAATTATTGCACTTGCTTCTCTCAAAAAAAAAAATAATAAAACACCGTGGAGATCATCCATTACTGCAGTTGCATCTTCCCTCTGCCAGCATCCCATCTCAGGGCTTTGCCTGCCCGAGGAAGCAGTCAGCATCCTCCTGGAGAGTCAGTGAGCTCCTAATGACTGCCCTGCTCTGAACACACCTTTGGTAGACAAGGAGGGCTTCAGCTTCTAGATTAAAGCACCCACATGAGGGAGCAGTACCAGAGCAGCCATTCTTTCCCCTAAAAAAAGCAAGAGGATGGATTTTTCTACGTCTCACCCAGGTGTTTGTCTGACAGCAGATCTCTTGATCCACAGACCAGTGACCACACCGGCAAGGCTGGAATTGAGCACAAAAGTTTCCACAGCTCCAGCCAAGCAGGCCGTGCCTTTAGCTGACCCCAGTAGCACAGAAAAGCTCCCGTTGTCAGCCAGCTTTGTCCCTACAGGAGCACGCGGCTGAGGAAGACCGTGAGGAAGCAGGAGCATGTGATGGAGCACGCTCTCCTATCCTGCCACCCTGCCTGCCAGCTGGCTTGGGCATCCACAGCCCCCACTGACTTCAGTGGGAGCCATGGCCTGTCACAGGCGTATGTTTGCAGTCCGTTCCCTGAGAACATCTCGGTTTTAGCATAAACATCCAGATAGCAGGACACAAGAACAGCTACTTCGGTTGCAGTGCGTTCCCCAGGACACCGTAGCAGCAGGGTGGGCAGCGCTCTGTGTTTCTCAGGCCACGATTTTTTCCTTGGTTTGCAGCCTGAAGAATCCCATCTTTCTGGGGTTTTAGTGCGAGAGAAAACAGGATGAAGAAATCAATCTAACTCGTCTGGCTGCAGTTAGCAGAGATGGACCCAGCCCAGCTGTTCTCTGCTGGGAGAGGAGGTGGGGAGGATCTCTGGGTTGGATTCAGGCGTGGTTTCTGAGATCTCCCCTGACTGATCTCTCTACCTGTGCACGTGCAACACGTGCTGGAGTCAAGATCCTTCCGCTGGCTGTACAGGGTGTATCCGAGAAACCTTTGAAGAAGGGAGAGAGCGAGGATAAGGGGGCACAGAGCCCCTTTGGGGAAATAGCAAGAGGAAAGCTCAGGTTTCTTGAAATCAGCCAGAGCTTGTTAAATCCTTCCCTATCATCTTACCATAAACTGATTCAGGGGCTTCTGTTGATATTCTGTGCTCCAGATGTTGGCTGCAGCTGGGGCAGAGATAGTGGGACGCTCCCAGCCAGAAGCTGGGGCGTGGGGGAAGGGATACTGGGCTCTTGTGGATGGGTGGAGAAGGGAAGAGGAATATGAATGTATGGTTGTAAATCCACCCCTACACACCCTCCTTTCTTTTCCCTTACAACTGCTATTCTCAGCAGAGGAAAAAAGCCTTCCAGTATTCTCTGATTTCTTTTGCAGAGTCGTAAGGACAAGGAAAGACCTAAACAGAAGCACAAAAAACGTCCAGAATCTCCCACCAGCCTTACGCCAGCCTCGGTGCCCGTCGCTGCAGAAAAGGTACCAAACCCGCAGGATGCGAGCGCGTGAGTGCAGGGTGGGGAGAGAGGGAAGGAGGAAGCCACCAAGGCTGGCTTTCCGAGGATTTGGGAAGGATGGTGCAGAAGAGGAGAGAAAGAGCTTTTGTCCACTTATTTCGATTCCTGATTCGTCACATTCTCACTCTCTCTGCCTGCCTCCCCACCTCAACGCCCGCCTTGGGAACTTAACGCGGCAGCTGTCTCGGTTTCTGTCAGCACTGACGACACAATCATGGAGCTGAGCTCCCAAGTGATTGAGCTGGAAGTGCCAGCCTGTTCTGCAGCAGATGTTCAGATTTAAAGCTCTCGCAGAATAGATAAATATCCAGGCTTTGGCCTTTTCTATTGCCACATGGTAATCAGCTCAGGCAGGTAGGTAAGCAAGGCAAGCTTGTGGGAGGAGGCGTTATCCTTTATTAGACAAAATGATAGAGCTAGGGGGAAAAAACAGACAATTTTACATGCATGTAAGATCTTCAAAGTGCATAGTAGAGGTCGCTTTACTGTGTGAGACAACGGGAGGTTGGGTCCTGTTTAGTTCCTCCGTTTCAGGAAAATGAAGGCAGACAGGCACCGTGTGGTGGCCTGTTTTGCTCCTGAGGTAAGAAGAAGGAAGGTTTGGCTGCCCAGAGACTGCTCAGTGCCCAGGGCTGGTGGGGCAGCGGCAGGATGTCAGTGGGATTCTGCTCTTCACTGCTGGAGCTGTGCTGCCAATGTCGGCTCTTGCACCTGGCTGTAAATCAGGACAGCCCTGAGCTTTCTGTAACTCATGCCAGATCCAAACTCTAGCAAAGCAGAATAGCCACAGTGGAACTTGCCTCAAGCCTGCATGCAACAAGGTGAAGGCCAAGTTTGCAGTTTTTCAGTGTCAGGGAACAAGTGAGGTTACTCCAGCGCATGGACCTTTGGAGTTGTGCCCCCCTCTCTGTAGTGGGAAAGCAAATTAATGCAGCTCCTCAGCAGGGTTGTTCTGGTGTGAGACTATGATTAGGGCCGAGCTCCTGCTAGAGCAAATAGATAACATGTCCCAGGAATGTCCTTTTGGGCACAGAAATGCTGCTTGGAAAGGCTCGTGTGCCCGATACATGGCAGGGCTGCCTTGTGAAACTGAAAATTCACAGGCTAGCAGGGTCTGCAAGTGTGAGAAGCGCTGCAGGGGCAGTCTGGAAGAATGAAAGCTCCTGCTGATCAGCACGGGGTTGTTCTGCGTTGGGACTGGAGAGGTTTTTCTGTCTTCCGTGTGAGGCCAAGAGTGGAAGCAGGGAGAAGATGCAGTTTAGAGCCGAAATGGCAAAGGCAGCCTTAGGCTGGGAGAAGCAGAAAGCTGCAGGAGGACGGAATGGAGGACGAGCTGCGAGCTGCAGCCACTCCTGACTTACCTGTACCCGTGTCGAGGCAGCTTAGCTCTGGCTTTTGGGAACAGCAGATTCACCCTGTGAACAGAGCTGTCGGGAGCTGATGGCCTACCAAGATTATTTTCAGACTAAACTGAAATCCAAACCCTGACTCTTGGCCAGCTGGAGTGGTTGTTAGACACTTACCCACTGTCTCCTCCAAAGCCCTGCCAGACCTTTATAAATGAGGAGGGAAGGGTGCAATTGAGTTTTACAGGCAGCTTTCAACTCTTTGTAAGCTAAAATTCAGGAGATCCTAATTACTGTAGCTGTGCTTGAGTGACAGGATTTTAGTGTTTCCCTAGGGAGTTATTATTAATCCTCATAACAAAGAATGTATTTCCCTTGCATTTTTGTGCACAGTTTCTCAAGGCATTGTTCAAGCTCTCTGTTACCAAAGGCACCCTGCACAAACCCCTCGGGGTGGTTGCGTGAGGCTTTCTGGAGAGTTGCACCAGCGCAGCATTGCAGCGGTTGGACTAATGTAAAGCTCTGAGAACACATCCATGCATTAATGTACTGTGTCCAAGCAGTTTCCTTTCTGAAGCCCAAGCCATCTTTGTCCTTTCTGGGTTTTAGCTTAGTGCTGCTCATCCCAGCAGTGTGCTGGAGGGCGGGTAGGGTACATGCAGCAAAACCAAAGCTGGCAGTGGTGGTGTGACTCTGCAGAACAGCACTGCTGGTCCCTCTTGTGCCATCGTGTCCCACTTCCTCATTCCTTCAGGCAACCCCACCTCTGGGTTCCCGTTTTTCTTTAACTTTGCAATCCAGCTTTATTTTTCAATTCCAGTTTTCACCTACTGTGGTGTCCACCCTGTGCTCCCCTCTTGAACCGTTCAGTCACGAAGGTCCTTTGATGTGGTTTCCTCTGGAAATCGGTTGTGCTAGACTTCTGACTTCTGCCAGAGTTCTCAGTGTCTCACTGAAGTGCTTCCCTACGTCTTCTAGGAACCTAAATGCCATTAATCCCTGACACTGGGACCTGACCAGACGTCCGTGCCCTGTCCGTGCAGTGACGAGCTCTCACTGCCTCACTCTGGTTTTGGGGATGAACACACTGAACACACAGCGGTGGCCTCAGCTCTCATCTACACCAGAAAGCGAAACTAGGGTGTGAATTCATAGCACATAAATGACTTTTCGTAATACCTCTTTTGAGCTCTCCTCCTGCCTCTGAAAAGCGTCCTGAGGCAATGCCATTGCTCTCAGAGAGGAGTAAATCTTGCTTGTGGGGCCCAGGAGCATCCCTGCAAGAGAGCAGATGGACTGAAAATCCCCCAGAGGTGCTCTCGGGCTAGGGCTTTTGGATGGATTGGGAGGGATTGTGCTGGATATAGACTCTCGTTTGTTGTCATGCTGGCTACCTGCAGCTCCTGCAGACTTTTTGGGGAGTGGGAGGGAAGCAGAAAGCATCCCCTCTGCGTAATGGTGTCTGGCTGTAATAGCTCCTAGCTTTTTCATGTGGTCCATCCCAAAACCCCGAAGTGCTGCCAACTGGTAATGCTTTTGAAAAACCTCTTGGAAAGATGGCATTCGTGGGGAAGGCCTGGGGCAGAGCAGGGTTTCTTGCCAGGGGAAGAGCAATGAGGCTCACCAGCAAGCCCTGGCAGCCAGGGCTGCTCCGGCTCTGCAGCCGCACGCTGCCAGATGCATTCAGCAGGCGGTGTCTGTGCTCGGGGTCTGTACTCGGGGTCTGTGCTTAGGGTCTGTGCTCGGGGTCTGTGCTTGGGGTCTGTCTGTGGAGCTGGAGCTTGGTGTTGTCTGTCCGTGTCAGCGAGCACACCGGGTGGCACGCACCGAGCCTCCCCTCTCCCCCCCGCCGCCCCCGGGGAGCCGTCCTGCCGCTCCCTGTTGCACTTGCAGTAAATCTGCGGGATCGCAAGCCACCCCAGCTGCCTCCTCCTGCCAGCTGTAGACATCACGATCACTTGTTGACACACACTCGCACATGCTACGTGTTTTGGGCCGCAACATCTGGCTCGCTCTGGGTTTGGTAATTGAAGCCGCGGATGCCAAGGGCTCCCCGCACCCACCCCCATCAGGTGCTGGGAGGGGGAGCGCAGCAGGGCCAAGGGCTGTGGCTGCAGAGCCACCGGCGGCAGGGAGGTTTTCCAGGTTTCCCACTGTTATTTGAGCTCTCTCGGTGTCTACCGGCAGGCCTGGGGCTGACGGATCCCGGGAAGCTCTGCGCCGTGCTTTGCTCAGGCAAATCCGGTAGCGGTGATGGGGCAGGGGCTTGTGGGGGGAGGCTGCTCCTTCCCCCCGCTGTCACAGCGTGTCTCAGCACGGATGTTCGCAGCGAGCATCCCTGAGCCTTCTAGCATCCCTTGTCCTGACACGAGTGTGAATTTACCGGGGACATCAAGGAGTTAAAGGCACAGTCTCCAGCCCATCTGTGTCTTCTGCCCCTGCCCATGCAGACCAGCAGCACGGCGCTGCCTGATCTCGCTGCTGACAGGGTTCAGCTACAGATGCTGTGGCTCGTACGAGCGCTTTGCCCAAGGCTCCTGGCAGACTCATTTGACCTCTACCGAGCGATCCAGCCGGGGAAGGCAGCTGATGCTTACGGTCTGCCCGGGTGGCTGCTTCAGCACATCGCTCTGTGCCGAGTGGGCTGGAGGAGCTCCTGCTCTCGTCGCATTGTTCCTTGTGCTGCGTCCTCCCTGCTTCCCCTCGCCAGTAGTTTAATCCAGGGCAAAGCAGCTCTGTGTTTTCGAGGCTGCACCGGCCTCCCCCACCCCTTCTGCATTTCGTCAGTGGTTCCCTCTAGGAGCTCGCCCCGCCAATCAGGAGGCAAAGAGATGCTCTTCTGATTTCCCATAAATAAATTAATGAATGAAGAGCTTGGGTGCTGCACAGTGTCACAGAGAGGCCGGGAAGCAGGTACGGCCCCTCGGGGGACAGCGAGTGCCGGGGGGAGGAGGTGCGTGCATGCCTGTGCTCGGGTGCCCGCGCGACTTTGGCTCACTTCTCCTGGCTCAGGGGTGAAGGCAGGAGTTTCCCCGCCAGCCTGTCACCTCCAGCTGGGGCAGCAGGCTCATTCCAATGACGTTTTGTACTTGGTTGCTTAAAACAGGGCTTCAAAACGCAACTGCTGCCTCATTTTGAAGGGGAGCTCTTGCTTCCCCAGCGCTTCCCTGTTTTTTTTTTTTTTTTTCTCTGCAGCCTGCACTCCCCCATGCACACCTGTTTGCAAAACACACAGAACGTCGGCGTTTCTGCACATGCACACGTACCTACAGCTTCCCGGGCTGGAGAAAAGCCAGTGGTCTAGAGCTTCAGACCTCTGTGTATGTCCAACGTAAGCAGCCAGCCTGCAGGTTTCTCCAGCCCTGCCTCCTCTAGGCAGCAGCCCTGAGCTGGAGAATCTGCTTCCTTAGGGAGGTGACGGGATTGCAGCCCTCGTTACTATTATTAATATTGGCATGAAGGGAGCGGGGCCCCTCCCCTCCAAATCACGGCCGTGTTGTGCTTGGCCGTTCTCGTGTGTCTCCTGGAAGGCTGCAGTGCCACACAGAGCTTGCAGGCTCCACGGAGCAAAAGGGGGGAAGAAACAGAGGCACGGGGAGGGGAAGTGATTTAGGGCGGTTTCAGTTTCCCTCTTTGCTCCCCAGCTGCAGTGCCAGGGCCCTCGCCCCAACGTGCAGGCTCCCTGGGACGGCTGCTGGAGAAGGGCTCCCTGTGGTGCAGAGGGCTCCCGGTAGCTCCGTACGGTTCCATCTGCCGTGACCTCTTTGGCAAACATTATCTAGGATAGCATTTGGCAGTAGGTAGTAAAATCCTGCCCCCAAATCTCTGGGAGATTGCTGGGGAGGTCTGTGAGGTCAGATCAGCCCTGCAGGTGAGTGTCCAGCCATCCACCGCCAGCTCAGCCTCTCTCCCTCCTCTTTTTTTTTTTTTTTTTTGCCTTTAATTTTGCAATTAAGATTTATTTCCCAGCTCAGGTTTCCCCCTTCCACCCTGCACTAATTCATTACTTGCCCTGCACTCCCTTCCTGACACTCCAGATTTAGAACATGTCTCCTCACGTGGTTTCCCCCTGCCCTCCCGTGGCCCCGTGCACCTTGTGGGGAGCTCCAAAGAGAGAAATTTATGGAGGGAAAATTTGGGGCTTTGCATATCTGCCGGGACATGAGCCATCTCGTTCCTGTGACTTTGTGAACGCTCTCAGGACTTCCCGTAGCCCCCAGGCACCGCTCTCCTTTCCCCCTCCAGGCAGATGTGGAAAGTCGGAAAGATTTTCACGCTCCCTCTGAGCTCATAAATCAAGAAGGCTTAATCTCCTACATCCAGGAGTCTGTGATGAGAAAATACAGATTCCCCCTTCTCCCCCCCCTAATTTCCACCACTCCCTTCCTCCTGTCTTTCATATTCCCGGCACATCTGGTGTGTGTTAGGCTGCCAGCTGTTGCATTGTGCGGAGTGATTAAACCATGTGGGAGGAATGGGGGAAGATTTTTATCTGGGCATTCATGAGTCTGCATTACAAGCCCTTTTTTCTTTAGCTCTCCCTAAGAAGAGGTCATCTGGAGTCAGGGGTAGTGGAATTTCAGAAAGGTTTTGTGCGTCTCCGTGTCTCCCCTGTATCTGCTCTCAGTGAGAAGTAAAAGATGTCGGCGTTAACGTGCAGGTGTTGTGTTTTGGGCTGTGGCCATCACGTTGGAACCACGTCCATGATATCGATTTGGTTGCAGTAATACCTTGCAGGAAGCGATCTCTGAAGGCTTTGAAGTGACTTGAAGGTGAAGGTTCCACATCCTAGTGCGGGTGCCCCAAGGAATCTGGTTTTCAGTTCATCCCCCTCTGCCCAAATCCCACACTTCTCCCTCTCCTCCCAGGCTCCTGGATTTCCACACATCTGCCCAGCCTCTTCATCCCCCTGGCTTCCCTGTCTCCCAGAGGCTTATATGGGGTTTGGGGAGCATCTGTTGTATGGTCAGATGCTGCTTAACAATGTCACTGTGCGGAATATTTGCTGCGGTAGATTTGGAAAGCCCCAGACGGGCAGCGGAGGGGTTTGGGTGGATGCATTGGGAATCTCCCATCCTGCAGTGAGATGGGATGAGTGAAATCCCTAGGAGTGTAAGGACTGATGCCACCAAGGAGCGGTGGAGGGGAATGCTGCTTTTCTCCTGTGAGTAATGTGAGCTGGCCGTCACTTCGTGGGCAGGGGGAGCAATTACTTCTCGTAAGGGGAAATGGATAAAAAGAGCCCCTGCTGCGGCCACATCTGGCCCAAATGAGTGACCTCTGTGCTTGCTGCTCGCCAGGGCTCCACCAGCCACCATGAGGGGAGCAAAGAGACCTCAGAGGTCGGGAGATCGGAGGTGAAAGGCAAGAAGTCCTCAAGCCATGGCAGCAGCCACAAAGGGAAAAAGACGGGAAGTGGGAAAAGCTCGGCGGGCTTCAGCTCAGCTTCCTCCAGCGGGACCTTCCAGCCTGCAGGTAAGGGGCAAAGGAGAAGCCAGGGAAGAGGGGATGGGGGTGATGCTTCGCTTCACCAGTAAGCCCTCTGAATCTTTGCTGATTGCTCTGTAACCCCTTGAAGAGAAAAGGGAGAGGTCTCCTTGCTACTCGCTCCATGCACAGAGGGAATAACCGAGTGGGATGAGTGTTACAGCTCCCCTCCTGCGCAGGCCTGCTGCACGGCAAGGCAGAACAGATCCAGATGTCTGAGCGGAGGGAGGAGGGAAGGGGACACCGTGCGCAGGCAATATGGGCAGCACCTGCCCTCGCCTCCGTAGGTGGTACTGTCTGCAGGAGTGCTTTAAGGAGTGCCGGGGGAGAGACCTGAGCCAAAACCTGATACCCGGGCTCCCCTGAGCTTTGAGTTGAAACCTTGCAGGGCTCCCATCTGCTCTGATGTTCCTCGGTCCTTTTCTGAGCTGTTGTCAGAACTGCCCGTGTGCTCCATCTCCTGGGACCCTCATCGGGGCGGGAGGGAGGGTGGTGGTGCAGGGCCTCGGGGAGCACACACACGCACGTTTGGGTGGATGAAGCTGCTTTGTGCATCGCTCACGCTCTCCAGAGAGCGTGAGAGCAGCTGGGGGGGTGGACCAGGGCTGGGAGGTGACAGAAGCGTCCTTCAGCTCAGTCTCTGGCCTGTGCCAGGGGACCTGCCTTGTGACCGTGCTCTCGTTGCTTTGCGGGCTGAGTTATTGCCACTGCGAGCCTTCCTACATCTGCTTCCCCTCTGCTTCCCCCAGGCACCTCCTGCAGCTCCTTGCAGTGCTCCCAGGATTTCGTGACATTCCCCAAGCTCGAGCAGGACGACGAGAAGTACCGGAAGCCTGTCTCTTCCTCTTCTTCTTCGCACTGCTCCCCTCTGTATGAAGGCCAGAAGGGGGATATCTTTGAGCAGAAGGTGATCTTCTCAGGCTTCGGGTCCATCATGCGCTTCTCCACCTCGGCCGTGAGCCAGCAGCGAGGCCGTGATGCCTCCCCTGTGGACTACAAGGCCTCGAACCCTGTCAGTGGCCCTTCAGTGGGAAGCAGCGGGGCCGCTGGTGGCAGTGGCAGCAGCAGCAGCCACAAGCGCATGCCGTCCCTCAGCATGGAAGAGGGAGAGGTGCTGAAAGAAAAGAAGCACAAAGGCAGCAAGAAAAACAAGCATGGGCCTGGCAGGCCAAAAGGGGGCAAAAGCAAAGAGATTTTGGGTGCCCAGCTGGCTGGGTCCACGTCTACGTCTTCGTCGCCCTTCTCCGGGGGCTCCCTCGTTAGCTCCAGCATCAGCAACTCCTCGCGGCCCTTCAGCCACACGGGGAACCTGCCCAGCCTCAGCATGGAATCCCCACTGCTGAGTTCAGGTATGTTTCCCCTTAGGGCTCCAGGTGTGCACGGGTGCTCCCAGCCCTGCTCTCTTCAGCATCGTGTTTGGCTGGTGTCTGAACCTGCAGCTGCCCAGGGTCCGGTCCCTCACTTTCATTCCCAGAAGCTGTAAAAACCAGGTCTGGCCTCCCATTTCCATCTTAGTGGCCATCCCACAGTCTCCTCTGGGTCAGTTTCTCTTCTCCTTGGAGCTGGGAGCATTTCAAGCCCTTCTCCCTCGAGTGCTGGATCACCTCAGCAAGCCAGAGCTGAATTTCTGAAGCCTACAGACAGGGGTGTTCCCAGGCCAAACCAGCACAACCGCAATCCGACCCCAAATGAGGGATTCTCATAAGAGGTTCAAGTTTAACCCCTCTTTTCTGAGCAAACCCTTTCATCCTGGCCTGACCACATCCACGGAGGGCTGGAGGATGCCGTTAACTCTGCTGAGAGGCTGCCAGCAGTTCCCGGAGGAGTCCCCTGGCCTGGCAGGGCTGAGGGCAGCGGGAATGCGCGGCAGGAAGGGGTTAAGGCAGCAGGCAGAGGAGGGGCGTGCAGCTAGGGGCTGAGGTTTGACACTGTTCTGGCAGCAGAACTTGTCATCGGTCTATTGTGGGTTGTTTGCAGATGCTCCGATTTAGGTCAGATTGCAAGGGGGGGGGGGGGATATAATTTTGCTGTGTGCGTCTGGGAGCCGCGGCCCATTCGTCTGCGCTGCCTGAGAGCGGAGAGGAGCTGCAGGAATCGTTGGGACCTCCATTATCATAAACCTAGGCCAATTTTTTCCCCTGCCTTTCCCCCCAAACCACAAAGCGATGTTTCAGAGAGGAGGAGGCTGCCAGGCCTTGCTCTCCCCCTGCTCGTCCCCTCATTCTCCTGCAGAGAGATGTTGGCAGAGCGCTGCAGGACCCGACCTGGGGCTGTGCAGATGGGGAGTTGGACGGGTCCCCTGCCTCCCAGCTCCCTCCTCACCTTCCTTCCTCATTTCTCTGGCCGTGTCCCACCTTGATCTGTGGGCTCCGTGGCAGGGGAGGGGATAGCTCAGCAAGAGCACGGGCGGGCTCTTGACTTGTGGCTTTGGTGAGTCACGGTGTGCTGTGGTTTCTCTGCCCGGTTGTACCGGCTGTGGGCAGCAAATGAGATGGGGGGGGGAAGGCTGGAAAACATTGTGACACCTCTGACAGAAGGACTGTGGGCTGCCACACCATCACTGTGTGCTGGGCCATGAAGGGCACGTTCAGCTTGGTCCCGTGCTTGGCGTCACCCTCCCTTTCTGAGACCAAGCCGTGCACAGCGCCAGCTGCCTCCAGGCCATGCTTAACGTGTCTCCTCCCCTCGCAGGGATCTACACCAGTAACAAGGACCCCATTTCCCACGGGGGCGGAGTGCTCCGAGCTGTGTGCAGTACACCCCTCTCTTCCAGCCTGCTGGCACACCAGGGTACGTCGTCTCTCCCACAGCTCAACCGGTCTCCCTTTGCTAGCACCATCCCAGCCTCCTCTTCCTCCTCGGTCTCCACCACGCAGGTAAGAACATCAGGAGCAGGGCAGGAGAGGGCCTGGTGGTCAGGCAGAGCAGGACTAGCTTGTGGGCACAGAGGAGCTGCTTTTTTTCCGTTTGGGAACGCTGTTTTTCTTCCTTCAGATTGGAGGGGCGCTGCCAACTGTGGCTTCCCTCAGAGGCAGTAGAAAGATGCAGAGGCAATTTGGCATCACAGCCCGTTTTGGGGCAGAGAGGAACTGCAGCCTAAAAGGGAAGGGCAGTCTGCACTGGCTGCAAATGCAGCACAGACAGGACGGGACGGTCGGGAGGCAGAGGCCTGGCTGTCGGTGCGTGTGCTGCATCCCTGCTGCTTGCTGGCTGCTAGCCCTGGTGCCAGCCCTACCTTCACTGTGCAGCACAGATAGCTCGGTGGGAGGGCTCGCACCTCCCAGCTGGGTGGGCTGCGTGTGTGCCAGGAGACAGAGCCTGGTCCTTTGTCAGGAGCTCACAGCGAGAGGTGTTTTACAGGGAGGAGGGAGTTAGTTTTACAGCTCCGGTGTTACGCAGCTCATTCAGGCCTCTTGGCTCTGAGATGGGGCTGGGAAGATTTCAGCTGTCTAGAGAGACTTCCAAGAAGATATTTTTAACACTCTCTCAAGACCAAGCTGGGTTCAAGAGTCAGGAATAGGAGGGATAATGAAAAGTTATTTTCCTCTTGCATTTTTGAGAAGTAATTTCTCTCTCTCTCTCTCTCTTCCCCCTCTCCCTCTCCCCTGTTTTGCCATGTAGGTGTTCTCACTGGCAGGTTCAACATTCAGCCTCCCCTCCTCACATATTTTCGGAAGCCCCCTCACATCTGGGCTGTCAATCAACCCGCTCCTAAATCAGTCGGAAAGCAGCCGGGCAGGTACGTGAACCAGAAGGTATGTGAGCTTGGGCTCCCGAAGGGGTCTCCCTGGAAGAGGCAAGACAACCGCACTCATAGTTCTCCAGCTGCCCTCCCTGCTTGCTCCCATTCCATGCGTGTGACAGCCAGGGGCTAGGAGAGAGGGACAGTGCCTTTTTCCCCAGGCCAGGAGGTGCTTGCATTGCCCTAAGGAAGTTTTGGCCTTCGGTCCTGTAAAAGCACATCTGCTGCTGTGTCCAACGGCTAACGCGTGTCCCTGGGCACGTGCTGAGGAGGTGCAAGAGTGGAAAACCTTCCCTACGGAAATCTCTCGCCTTTTTACCTACTAAAGCTGTGCAAACCTGGTGAAAACTATTGCGAGCTTTTGCTTCCTCAAAATAAGCTGAAGGGTTTCTTGTTGTTGTTGTTGTTTAATGAGAGAGATCTTGCACTCTTAATGTTCATCTCCCACCTCTGTTTTGAGTTAGTTTCTGCTCTTCCGCTTTGGCTTTGTCATGAAATGCAAAATTCACTGTTTTCAACTTCCAAACGTGAACGTGCCAACACTGAATTGCTTACAACTGCTCATTTTTTCCCACCAAGGCAAATTCATTTTTCTTGGAAAGTTGCCTGGTTAATAAGCAGGAAACTCGAAGCATCATAAGACGACTTTTTTTTTTTTTTTTTTTTCCGAGCAGAATGGGCCTGATTTTGGTTTGCACCAGTAGTTAAACAAAAGCACCCTCCTGGTTTTCAGATGTTGCAGTTAGTGGTGCGACTGTCTCCTGCTCCCCTAGCCCAGAAACGTTGGCAGCTCGGCATGCTGGCTGCTGAGCTTGGGAGGTAAAACTCTGCCCAGCGTCACAGGCCAGGACTGTAAAAGGCACGGTCCTCCTTAGGGCTGAGTTCTCTGGAGAATCTGACGCCGGTGTGCCCCTGTTCGCCTTAACCAGCGTGCATGCCTGCATGTGAAGCATGAATGAACTTGTGTGCTTGCTTATGACCTCTGCAAGCCCTTGGACGTTCCCTGTCTGTCTCTCTGTCACTGGCAGCGCTTTGTCTGCATGCCCCTGCTGGCAGCTTGTGTCTGCTCGAGTGCCACGGGGAGGTAACCGCACAGCTGGCACCAGGGGAGTGAGGGCACTGCATGGGAGCTCTGAGCCAGGCGTGATTCGGTCACCTGGAATTAAGGAAGGGATGGGATGATTCCAAGAGTTATTCTTCCCTTGCGGCAACCGACAGGAGAGAGGAGATGACCCGCTGCCACTTCCCCTTTGCTGTTATTTTGGCAAAGTGCTGACAGGAGAAGGAAGCAAGTCAACTTTCAGGAACAGCCTTGTGGTTCAGGCACAATACAGCGCTCAGCAGTCTGTTCCAGCCCCGAGGCTAATAATGAATGAATCATGTGGGCAAAGCCCAGCATCCAAAGTGCTCGAGAAAGCTTGATCCTTAGTTTCCATTTCCAAGATTGCTCTTTTTGTTTGTCTGGGATTTTAGGAGTTTCAGGACATGTTTCTTCCAGTTCCAGGCAGCCTTCAGAACAGCTCCTGTTGTCACCTTTTAAGTTTTCTCCATCACCATCTCCTCTTGCTGGAGCTAGTGACCCAGAGGGTGTTAAGCCAAATTCTCCTTTTTTTCCAGGGGGGTTAATTAACATGCATTAAACCTCCTGTGTGGCCATTTTCATTTTAAAGTGTGACGACTGCTTTAATCCCAAGTCGTTAACAGAGTGGTTGTGAAGTTTTAAGTATTCCTGCCTTGTCTTTAAAACAGATTACCTTTCCTGAGAGTGTCTGTGTAGACAGATCCCCTGCAGACATAGATTTCGTGGCAGCAATATTTGAGCTCTTCGTGATTTTAATGTGATGTAGGGAAATGGTGTTATCCTGTCTTACAGATGGGGGAACTGAGAAACTGTTATCACTGATGCAGGTTGATACCGGGTGCCTTTGGCAGTGTAAAAAGTCTGATTCTTATCTTCCCACTTGCTTAGCTACTGTCTAGTTCATCCTCCCACGGCTTGTCCTGGATCCTGCCTCATTATGATGACAGGCCAAACGTATTTATCTTCTGCAGTTGCCTCCAAGCCTCTTTTTCCTACTTGCTGCCCTGCGAAGTGCTGTCTCTGTGTGATAACTCAGTCATCTCCCGGTCCCCCAGACAACAGGGTGGTGTTGGCCAGCAGATAGTTGAGGATGGAGCCTGGCTGCAGCAAACTGGCACTGTGTATATGCACACAACCTCCCTGGTATGTGAGCAAACAAGACAGGAACACGCAGACAGGCAGAGCTTAGCCAAATGTTTATTCTGCCCAGAAAGGTGAACCAGTTCTAGCTGATGGTCAGGAAGATGTTCCCACATGGACAAAGGGGTGAGGATCGGTCTCATACCTAAGAGCTGCCGAACAGCAGCTGCACGTGCTTGTTCTCAGCAGCAGAAAACACTGGCAATAACTTATTGCCCTGCTCAGGGCACTACCCTGTAAATCACAGCGCCTTGCAGTGTTCCCTGCAGGAGACTTCCTGGATTCTTGCACATAAGAAACGTCTCTTATTGTGTGAAGAAGAGGAGGGGCGAGCCAGCCAGCTGGTGCAGGCTGTAGTCACAACATCTGACACGTCCTGGAGCGAGGGGAACGTGTGTTCACAGGCTGGCAGGCTCGGGGGATGGAGAGCAAATGGCAGCTGAATCCACCTCGCTCCTTGCTCAGTGTTTGGATAGGAGATGTCCCTCACGGGCACACACTCAGCAGCTCCATCCCTGGCACTGCGGTGCTCAGGACAGAGGGGTGGCCATGGGGGTAGCTCCTGGACACCTCTTTAAGCACCTCAGAGAGGAGCAGAGCACCTGGAAACGCTGGGGCGCAGGGGAAGGATGCTGAAGGCGCGGCGCTGCGGTGGCACCTTGGAGAGGTGCACCAGGGCGCACGGGATCCATCCTGCGGCTCAGCCATCGCGCATCCCCCCCGCCTTGCGGCTAAAGGGAAAGGCTCCAGCTGCCAAGGGGGGGTCGGGGAGGGGGGCAGCAGCCCAGCCGCAGGCCCGCAGAGGCGGGGGGGGGGACCGCGGGGACACGCGGGGACACGCGGCCCCTCCTCTGTCGCCTCCCCCGGGCGGCGGGGGCGCATGCGGGCGGCCGGGCTGCTCCGTGCTCCCCTCTAGCGGGCGCCCACCCCCGGCTGCCGGGCACCTGCCGGCAGCGGCCGCCGCTGAGCCCCCTCCTGTCCCTCTCCCCACGCAGAGCCCGACCTGGAGGACTGCAGTTTTGGCTGCCGAGGGACGTCGCCGCAGGAGAGTCTCTCGTCCATGTGAGTGTCCTTCAGGAGCCCTCCGCTGCGCCCCGGGGACCGCGGAAAGCAGCTGGGGAGGGAAGGGGGGGGGGACGCACGGAGCATCTCGCCTCCTCCTGGGGCAAGGAGAGGGGCAGCAGGGGTGGGGGGAGGCAGGATGCTCGGCTGATATCGGGGTGAACGGGGCTGGAGCGGAGCCGAGGAGATGGAGGCTGGGAGGGACGCGGCCGCTCCCAGGCAGAGGAGATGCAGGAGAAGGGAGCAGGGTGCGGGTGCAGACTAAGGGAAGCGTCACTGACAGCCCCCCCCTGCCTCCCCAGGTCCCCCATCAGCAGCCTGCCGACCCTCTTTGACCAGACGGTGTCCTGCAGCAGCAGCGGGCAGCTGGAGAATGTTCCCCAGGCCACCCCAAACATCGAGCAGCTGCTGGAGAAGCAGGGCAATGGGGAAGCCGGCGTAAACAGTGAGTCGCTGGGGGCACGGGCTGCGGGAGGAGAGGTCCTTGTGCGTGGTTTTGGCAGAGCCAGCTGGGATTTTGCCCACGGCAGAGGAGCCAGGCTGGGGACAAAGCGCTAGCCTGGGCCATGGGGGGGTAGCTGGCAGCGGGGCTGTGATCTGCAGCTCAGTCTCATCCCCCAGCGTGGTCTAATTGCGGTACCCCTGTGTGGTTCCCCTTCTCCTCTTCCCTCTGTCCCCCATCCTCTCCCCCGACCCCGTCTCCTTTCCCTTCTTCCGTTCCCTGCAGTTGTAGAGATGCTCAAAGCCCTGCACTCGCTGCAGAAGGAGAACCAGCGGCTTCAGGAGCAGATCATGACGCTGACAGCCAAGAAGGAGCGCCTGCAGCTCCTCAACGTCCAGCTCTCCGTCCCTTTCCCGGTGGTGACCAGCAGCAACGGCCCGGGCAGCCAGGCCCAGTACATCCTGCCTGCCAACGGTGAGGGGCAGTGGCAAGTGTCACCCCGTGCCATTCCCAGCGGTGCTCCGGGGTGGGCAGGGGGGGTCACGGCAGGGAGGATCTGACCCATTTATCTCGCTGCAGCCGCTGATGGAAGCGCTCTCCCTTGCCATTGCTGTGGCAACGTCAGGCTCCACCCCTGACTCCGTTCTCACTTCTTTCCTCCTTCCAGTCTGCAACAACGACTCCCTGAGCATCAGCAAGAGCCCGCCATGCAAGAACAGCTTTGGGATCGAGAACTCGCTCTCCACTTCCTCTGAGGTACAGGGGCCACCGCCTCCCCCAGCCAGCTGGGAAAGGGACCTGGGGCGGGACCAGAGCAGTGCAGTCCAGTGCTCTGACGTGATGTCCAGCTCATAAATCCGAGTAGTGAAGGCCCAGAAATCAGCTTTCTTTCTCTGGAGTGGCCGCTCTTCGGTTTATCTCAGTGCTGAGGGGAGCTGAGCCTGAGAGCAAGAGGCGAGAATGCTTCTAGGTTATTCTGGCTGCACTTGCAGACATCCAGCAAAGTACGTCTGAGTTCTGGGACTTCTCTGAGCATACACCTGCACTCACAGCCCCCCTTCCCACCTCCAGCTCCTGTCCAGAGCCCCCCCTGGAGCTGAGCTGACCTTTCACAAGCTGCCCCAGTCCGATGCTCTTATGTCCGTTTCTCCCCCAGGACCCTCATTCAGGTTGCCCCAGCAGGAGCAGCTCTTCCCTGTCCTTCCACAGCACTCCTCCACCCCTGCCCATGCTGCAGCAGAGTCCTGCCTCGCTACCCCTGCCCGGGGTGCAGCAGGTGAATGGCCTGGCCAGGGTGGCAGGCAGCGGGCTGGGGGGAGGCACCACGGCCAGCCACAGCCTCTCCACGGTGCCCATGGTGGACGGCCTGATGGGGACCCTGGCAGGAGGCCAGCAGATGCCCATCAACGGGATCCTGGGGAATCTGAACGGAGCTCAGGCCGCCCAGCCTCCGAGCGCGCTGACGCAGGCGAGCGGGCCTCCGACCTTGCAGCTCTCCACCAGCCTGAGCAGGTGAGGACGGGGAGCTCGCGGGGACAGCCCTGCCCTCTCCATCAGAAGCTTAGCACTGGGAGGGAGGGAGGCCCTGTGTGTATAGGACCAAGGCGGGCTGTGCTGATTTTCCCTGCCCTGCTCCCCTCGCAGCGTGCCCAGCCTGAGTCCCCTGACAGAGCAGCAGCGGCACGTCTTGCACCAACACGAACAGCAGCTCCAGCAGCTCCAGCAGCTCCTGACTTCTCAACCGCTTAATCCGGTAAGTGTGCCTGCTGGCACCTTTTATCTGATGAACTGTTTAATGAGAAAGCCTCGGAGCAGGGAGCAGAAAGTACGGCTCCCTCCTACACACGACCCCCCTTGCCCAGGGGGCTGCGGCGTCACGTGCTCTTCCCCTGTCTCGGGGCTGCGGTGGGTGCAGTGAGAAGAAAAGCTTTAGGCAGGAAGGTGCGGCACCTCCTGGAGGGGGGAGATGGGGATTTGCAATTTTTTGTACAAAGGAAAAAATTTAATCTGGGTTTCCCACATCCTGAGGGTGTGAGAACGTGGTAACGCTAAGCCTCCGTAAAATCAGGAGTGCTGTTACCTCCTCCAGACATCTCTGAATGCAAATCATGTCTGCTCCTGCTGCCACGAGAGCACCGAGCTCGGGGCTTGCAGATGTGCTGAGGCTCACAGGAGAGAAGGAACTTGCTTGAGGACACTGCTCGAGTTTAGGACGAGATAAACACCAAATTACTGAGCCCTGAGGCTTGTGAGTGTGCTTGGGCACATGGGCAAAGAGAAGGAGAGGTGGCAGGGGGACTTGTGGAGGTGGCCGAGGACTTTGGGGTCAGAAAAAGGATCAGGCAGCCCCATTGCAGGCTGCTGTGGGAAAGGCTGCACAGGCGGATGGTAAACAAGTCCCTAAGAGCTGCATTCACTCACCCTGCAGAAACCTCGGCGCTGTCCCTCCCCTGCGGTGGAGCTGCATGGCAGCGCTAACACCGTCAATGAAGCCGTGCACATTTATATCTCCCTTGGACGTGGCCCAGTGTTTGGGATAGGTTTCTGGGTCAGGCTATTTATAACCAAGGAAAAGCAAATTTCAAAAGGCTTCTCTTTTCAGCGGCTGATGTCACCGTGTCATCAGCTGCATCCCTATGGGTATGGAAACAATGTCAGCCCTCAGCCTGCCGTTTCGGTCGATGGTTGCCATAGTGATTTCTGCAATTTGGTGGGATTTGAGGGCGTCCCTCTGGGTGCAGGTGAGCCGTGGCCCTCATCCCCCTGTCCTGCTCACCTGCACCGACCCTGTGGGACAGGGCTGAGCTGTGAAGCCGGGCAGACTGGGGAAATAAAAAACAAAAAAACAACAAAAAAACAGCAGCCAGCACAGAAATCCAGGTCAGTGTATACCCCAGATTTAAAATCCACGGATCAGTTGTCTGGAAAGGGCTGAGTAGATCGGTGTGCCTGCAGGTGTCTCAGTGAGGGTCAGCTAATCCCACGCTTCAGGAAGCAGTGGGGCTGGGCAGGGCAGAAGCACAGCGTGTTAATGAACCTCTCAGGCTGTTCCTCTCCCTACCTGCAGATAGATGAGGAAGGGGACTTTCTCTGCGCTGCCAGTTCAGTGCCTGGGGCGGAGCGTGCTGCTCTGGCTCCTTTGGGTTAGGTGTCACCTCTTCCTGAGCCCTTTGTCCCTCCCCTGACGGCTCTTCTCGCCCTTCCCTGCAGGAGCAGCAGGCCCTGGTGTTCCAGATGATGCAGCAAATCCAGCAGAAGAGGGAGCTGCAGCGGCTGCAGATGACGAGCTCGTCCCAGCTGTCCATGAGCAGCCTCCTGGCGGCCACCTCTGCCCCCCTCCTGCACTCCAGCACCAGCGCCCTGATGACCTCGGCCCCCCAGGCGCCCCCCAGCAGCAGCTCCCTCATGGCCTCCCTCTCCCCCCAGCAGCTCAACCCTAGCAATGCCCTCCTGGCTCCGCAGGCCACCCCGCCACTCAGCGCTCCTGGGAACAGCCTCATGGCTTCGGGGACAGGCATCCCACCTGTCCTTACAGCACAGACTAACCCGTTTCTCAACCTGCAGGCTGATGGCAACACCCCAAAAGGAACGGTGCGTATGCTGCTAGCGCTACCCTAACCCCAGCGAGCTCGTGGTGCTAGGCGCTGTGCAGACCCGGGGAGAGGCAGTCTGCGCCGCAGTTAACGGGGGAACGAGGGCACCGCGTAGGCAACAGAGCCAGAATCCTCCACTGGCTTTGCTCCATCCCTCACTAGCCCGTGTCACGGCCTGATCCGACCTCCGTGGACTTCTGTAAGGCCCAGGCAGGGTCAGGTAGGCACAGAGCTCCCGGGGTGCCCTTCCCTGTGTGCACGCGGGCGCAGACACACACCAGACCTGCTGCAGGAGCGAGGCAGAGGCAGGCCGTAGATTTGTCTCCGTTGACCCTAAGACTTGGATGGGCAGCGTGCCCCTTGCAGTGCTGGCCCTGTTAGGGCCTCGCGATGAGATGTAAAGGTGACTGCATGTTGAAACCCAGGGTTTAGAAGGCATCTCGCACCTGAGAGGAGAGGTGGTGGAGGTGTGGAGAGGTCTGCAGCCTCTCCGTAAAGCACCCTTGTCCTGGAACACCAGCGTCTAGGGACTGATGGTGTGGTACTTTTGCCTGTCCTTCATCCTCCCCTGGCCCGTACCAGTTCCCAGAAGGTCCAGTCCTGGCTGGAGACACTTAGGAGCCAAAGGCCAGGGACGAGGGGCCTGTTTGGCCTGAACCGGGCAGAGGGGAAGCCTGGGGCTCCCGTGTCTCCGATGATCTCGGTGGCGCCCGAGAGGTCGCGGTGAGCAGGGCCAGGTCAGCAGCACAGCAGAGCTATCTGCTTCTGCCCCCTCGTGTCGCTGCCTGTCCAGTACTGATACCTGTCTCCTCTGCGTCTCTTTTTCTGTTTGTTTTTTAAAGAGCATGAATGAAAAGGGAGCTCCTCTTACCCAGGACAAGGGCTAAGCTCCCCCCTCACCCCGAACAAACCAGCAGCCAACTCCTCTCAGCCAGGGGAATGTGGCTTTCCACAGTCAGCAACTTTGATACTGTTAGAGCAATGAGCACAAGGCTTCCAAGAAGCATTTCCTGCCGCTGGGCAATGCCAAGAGGTGCTTTGGAAGACAGTAACGTCTCTGACCAAGCCCTGGCATCGGGAGGAGCGAAGGCGGGGGGCAGCCTGCCGCGCTGGGCTGTGCCACACATGCTCAAAGTGAAGCTGTGTTTCCACGCAGAGTGGAGGAGAGCTAACGCCAGCTGCCTGCCGGGAGTGCAAGCGTGTGTGTACGTGCGTGTAGCCCCCAGGCCGAGGCCCTAGAGACCATCGAGCACCCTTGGCCAAGACCTTGGTGGAGGGAGGCCCCTCTGCTGAGGACTCTTTTCGGCACGGTGCAGAGAGGAATCTGGCAGTGCCCTCGGAGGCAGCCCTGGACGTGCCACGGCTGGGGAAGTGGGACGTGGTGGCAGTGCCCCCGTGGTCTGCTTCACCCAGATGGGGAGGCTGAGAAGAAGCCCCCGCAGCTGAGGTTTCTCAACTGCTTCTCATCTGCTGGGCTCTTAGGATGCTGTTGTCTCTGTAGCCATCGTACGATGCCCCTGCACGCCAGCTGGATCCGTACCTAGCCTGAAAAGACACGAGTGGTGGAGCGATGGGGAAGGATCGGTGCTTGGGGAGGTGAAAGCCACCAACGTCTTTAAAGGACATTGCCACGTCTGCTCACAAGCTGCTGTTGGGTCGGTGCTGTACGTTTCCCGTGAAAAGCACACTCCTGCTCCTCCTGCCGTCTTTCAGTCTACTTCCAAGATTTCCAAAGCCTAAAATTTCAGCTTGCAAAAAAAAGGGGCCGTAGCCAGTATTACCCTTACCATAGCCAACTTCAGAAGGTGCGTTTGAACCTGGCACTTGTTTCCTAGGCTAAGCTGGGCGATAGAAATGTGTGTGTGTGGAAAAGACAGTCCCAGATCTGGTACCTGTTCATCCTTACCCACCACAAATCATTCCAGTCTGGCAAAAAAAAAAAAAAAAAAGAAAAAAAAAAGAAAAGAAAAACAAGAAAAACCTACCAACGTTCTTCCACTGATCTTGGGCACTTGAGAAAAGGGATCTCCGAGCAATGGGACAACCTCCCAAGCTGGGACATCGGACCCTTCGCTGTTTTCCACCTCTTGACCTTAACTCCTCCGTCTTGCAGCCTGGAACCTCGGCAAAGGCAGCGGCTTCCTGTGAGCTGGGATGCGATGGATTGATTGAAGGACAGGTGGGGCTGCCCCGAGGGAAGGGGAACATCTACGTCAAACGTACGCGTGCCCCTTTGCCTTGTCCCCTGGCTAAATGCAGAGCTCTGGTGGGTGGGGGCAGGCGCGAAGACTCCAGCAAACAGAAACTCTGAGGGTCTTAAAAAATAATAATAATAACTGTCAGACCTTAACAACCATTTTTCAGCACATTCCCACTGCCCCTAACTGGTTTGCACTATTCAAATTTGTCAGCAGTGGGGCTGTGCTGATAGTACTAGGGAAGCTTGTGATAGGCAAAAACTCATCTGCTAAATCTTTCATCCTTTTTTGTTTTGTTACTTTTGTTTGGAGGATTATCACCACCATGGCTGGGTAAGGCTAAAACAAGAGGAAGACCCTTTTTGATCTCAGCCTCTCGTTCTGTGAACTGGGCAGAACACTGCTGTCTGCTCAGAAATATATATATTATATATATATAATTTTTTTTAATACAGAAAAGCTAATGTTTTAACAAGGTTAAGAAGCTATTGGCAAGATGCAGATGGCAGCTAAAAGTGAAAATACAGGAAAAAAAAAAAGTCTCCTTCCCTCCCTCCTGGTCTCTGCAGCCTAGCGAGGAGCAGCTGAAGCGTGGCTCCTGCTGATGCTCCCCATCCCCAGCCATCGTGTTGTGGGCTGAGCCGTGCCCCTGTCCGTCAACCCAATCCTTACAAAATGTGAATGAGATCTTTCAGCTTCAAATGGTTTGACTCCAATCCTGGCTCCCCATCCCTGAAATTTCCTCTGGCACAGTCGTGTGCTTGCACTTTTTTTTTATTCCCCCTTCCCCAAACAGCCACGCTGTGCCCCCGCTCCTCTGTGAGCATCGGTGCCACAGCCAATTCCGAGGCTGCCGTGCTAAATTCAGCCCTGCCGTGCCCCCCGTGTGTGTGTGATGGCTGCAGGCAGGTGAGGCCCAGACCCGCCAACCTCCGTGCACCAGGTCCGTGGGAGTCAGGAGCAGCTGAGCCCAGCGACGAGCACGGGTCTGGGTCAGCAGGATGATGGACAGGAGGGCTAGGGGTACAGCAGCGGCTCTTAAATCTGCAGATGTGATAGCTGCCAGCCAGCTGCTTGCCCAGCTGGGTTTGTCTGGGTTTGAGTTGTGTTCTCTTTTTTTTTTTTTTTCCATTTTTTTTTCTTTTTTTATTTTTTTCTGGAAGATCCCAAACTCGAGTTGCCACCTGTTGTGCTGTCATGCTTACCAGCAGCACAGCCTTCAGCCTGCTTGGGAACCACCGGGACCTGACGTCGTGTCCAGACCTGGTCAAACTGTTCCAAAATTTAACCGCATTTCACGCCCTGGGATTAACGAGCTGGGAGTGGGAGCAGAGGGGATGGAGGCGGGGAGGCTGCTTAACGGCTGTCCCCAGAGCAAGTTGTCTCCTAGGACAAATAGAAACCTTGTTCAGATCAGTGGGATGGTGCCCAAATCCCTGGGTGACAGCAGAAAGGTGGCAGGGGGTCGGCAAGAGGTACGTGAGGAAGGTGAGCGCGCAGTCGGGGCTGGAACGCGCCGCACGAGCCCTGCAATGCTGCTGGGAAGACACCCGGGGAGCCCACCCGGTGGAAGAGGTTGGAAATCGAGGACTGAATTCAAGGACTGTGCTCGTGGACAGGATCTCTGCTAAAAGCAGGAGGGGCTGAGCTATGCTGCGGTCCTGGGTCCCTGCTCCTGCTGGGCACGTCCCCGCGTTCGCTTGTGGCGCTGGTTGGAGCGCGAAGCCGCTCTCCGGGACCCACGGGGACGAGGCTGGAGCTGACGAGGGGGGGAAGAGGCATTCAGATAGCACTTACACATTTCTCCGACCTCTTCCAAAGGCGCCCGGCCCCTTCGAAGCGTGCTCCTCCTCGTCAAATCGCCTCGACCTGCCCCAGAGCCAAAGGTGCCTTTGGCAGCCCGAGGGGAGCAGGAGGGTCGCTGCCGGAGGGGCCGCCGCCGAGCACCCGCATCTGGAAAGGAGGAGCAGGGGAAAGAGAAATAAAAGCTAAAGATTATCTGTGTTTCAGTTGCACTGGGGTACGTTTCTTTACCCGTTTTGATGCTAATGTCTCATTTAGTATGTTGCATGTGTCTTTTTTGTTTTGATTTGTTTTTTATTAAATAAAAGAGAAAAATGTGTATATTTTTGGCAATTTAAGGTAATGTAGCTAAGATATATTTTTTTCACGCTGCTTGACTGTTCTTTATTATAATAAATAATATTAATATTAACATCCAAGACTTTTTAATGCAGTTAGGGTTTTGGCATTGGAAAAAGAATGAGGTCTGGGTGAGGAACCCCCACCTGGGTGCTGTGCTGTCCGCGGGCTGAGGTGCACGGGCAGGGTTTCTGCCTCTGCTGGCCTTGCACCTCGCGAGGCAGAGTTTGCCACACAAAGCCTGGGCTTGCAGAGTTGGACCATCGAAGGCTTTGGGTCGTTGTAGGAGTTACTTGGAGGGAGAAGCAGGTTTGGTGCCTGCATCTGAGGACTCGGTTGCTGTCTGCTGTGGCCGGTAGCTGCAAAGCCTCCTCTTGGTGCCCAGAACCGCCGGGCCTGGAGCAGATCCCCACCGATGTAAGGGGTTGCTGCGGGCGGAGAGCGGCTTGTGCCAGCTGAGGAACTTGTCCTCTGGTTTCTCAGACTGGAAGGAAATGCGGTGCTTCTGCTTCGGTCCTTTGGTGTGGCAGTGGTGGGAGAGGAGCCCAGCACGGGAGGAAACCCGCTGGGGAGCTGGCAGGCAGCGTGCGGGCGCTCGGTGCCAGGGCGCAGGCTGGGAGGGAGGCACGGGGGCTGCTCATGGAGCACCAGGGGCCCGGATCCAGTTCTGCTGTGTTTCTTGGAGCCCTGAAGCACAAAGAGGCTGACTATTTCTGCAGCGTTGGGTTGGTTTGTTCCTGGCATGGTTCTTCTCTTTCCACTGCTTAGCTCTCGGTAGCATTTCTGTTCCTGTTTTGCAAGGAGGGGGCTGGAGAGGCAAGAAAGGATGGCACTGAGCTTTGTTCCGTGGTTCTGTGATGGATAAGCAGGTCGTGGCATCTTCTTGGACCAGGATAATGGGAGAAATATATCTACAGCAGGTGCATGAAATGTATCTGTCCAAGCAACCCCATGCAGCGCCCCTCTCTTCTACAGCCCTTAGCTCCTGCAGGCTCTGCCGCTGGTCCCTCCCAGCCACTCACCAGTGTCACCAGACGTGGCTCTTGTACCCACAGTGGCTGTCTCGGTCCTGGACACCACGGAGCCTCATTTTTTCCCCCGTTTCCACACTGGCAGGCGTGCTGTAGCCACAAACCAGCTGCCCTGGCTGGCTGGGGCTGGTTCCGACTCCGGCGCTGTCCCTGCAGAGCGCACGGATGCAGATGGCTCGAGCCCCTTGGCTGCCTCCCAAAGACAACATAGACATAGACGAGGTCTTCTCGTGTGCTCGGTAGAGGACTCCAGGGGGGGACATACCAAGCAGCTGATATCATACTCTTCGGGGTGAAATGTTCAGGCCAGTTGGCAGGGTGAGAGGTGACCGACATGCCTGAAGCAAGCGGGGCCGCGGGCCGCTGCGGTGCTGGAGTGGGTCCCTCGGGAGCTCAGAACAGGCTGCAGTTGTTTCGTGTGACCGGAGGATTGGCTCGGGATGCAGATGCTCTCCTGCTGCACAGGCCTGGAGAAAGGGACATGTGCCGGGGGGCTTCTCTGCTCAGCACAAGCCCCTCAGTTGGTCTAAACCTCCCTCTCCTCTCCGAAGGGGAGCGCAGCCACGGCTGCGTCAGGGGCCAGCTGCACAAGAGCAGCAACGCCGGCTGCTCCCAAAGCCTTTCAAGTTAAAGCCGGGTTTGTTTGCACACCTCTACACCAGATGGTGATAAGGGCATCGCTCTGTTTTATGTTTGCACTTAAAGACACCTGCATCGCCCGTCCAATTCCAGCCCGATGGGGCTGAGCAGGCACCGCTGTGCCCCAGGCGCTTTGTTCAAGGGCTCTGTCCCAGCCCAGCACGTTTCAGGGCCGGCAGCTCACGCCGCTCTCTTATTTACCATTGCCCTTGGTGTATGCTGCACCGTGCGGTTTCTTAAGCCCACATAAGTAAAAATAATCAAGTGCCTGTGATCAAAAAAGCCTTGAGGCGGGGAGCTGAACGTGTCCCTGGTGCCTCTCCTGTGCTCGTGGAGTTGTGAAGGCTGCGGGTGTCACCTTCACGGCCAGGGGGGAGGCCGCAATAATCTCAATGGTAACTCACAGCAGCAGGTCTGCAACCGCAGCTCAGAGGTGTCCCCTCCTCACCCATTTTTCCAGGTGGAGCAGCAGAGGCACGGAGGAGGAATCTGCTCAGGAGCCAGCTCTGCCACGCTTCGATCTGCCTGGAGAAGGGACGCTGGCTCCGCAGGACCCATGGGGCCAAGGCTCCTGGGTGTCCGCAGGGCTTCAGTCCTGCAGGGAAGCTTCTTGGGACGGGAGAGCAGAGGCAGCCACAGAGCTTGTAAGCGTGCTAGCACAGCTGCTGCCCTTCTGGTCCTTCTGACAGCGCTGATGGACGAAGCCCAGCTCCAGCTGTGCCTCTCCGTGCCCCGCAGGGCGCTCGCAGCTGTGCAGGGGCAGTGAGGGCAGGAGCAGCTTTTGCTTTAGCTCCGGGGGTTTTACGTGAGAACCCTCGGTACAGAAAATCCCCCCCCAAAACCGGGGCATCGCCGTGGAGCTGCAGCTGCTGCCAGGACGGGGCTCTTGGATGGAGCCCCCTGGTGCTGCGCTCAGGGCTCGGACCAGGCACGGCTGCACCCCCCTGCCCCCATTTCTCCCCTCGCTGCCCGCACAGGTCCCTCCCGCAAGCCCACAGGTAGTGAAGGTGCTGGGTGCCCCCGGGGGGGGGCAGCAGCAGCACCCCCGGACCCGATCGTGATCGCGCCCCCCCCGTGGTTGCGGCCATCTGCGGGGGCTCAATCACGGCGGCTGGCAGCAGAGCGGCGTCCCCCGGGGGTTAAACGTTAAAAAAAAAAAAATAGGAAAAAAGGAAAAAAAAAAAAAAACGGAAAAAAAAAAAAAAAAAGGAAAGGGGGGGGAACTCAATGTCCCTCCCCCTGCCCCCCCCGGTCTCTTCCGGCGGGGCGGGGCGAGGCGGAGCCGGCCAGGGGGGGTGCCCGGGGGGGGGGGCGCTAGGGTCATGCTGCGGCTGGGGGCGGTGGCGCTGCGGGTGCTGCTGGGGGGCCGGGCTCGGGCCCCCCCGGGGGCTCTGCGCAGCCCCGCGCTCTCCTCTGCCCCCTCCGCCCCCTCCTCCGCCCCCCCGCAGCCGCTGGTGGTGGAGCTGAAGGCGGGGAAGAAATACGCGTGGTGCTCCTGCGGGCACAGCAAGACGCAGGTCGGGCTCGGGGCGGGGGGAGGGAGCCCCCGCGACCCCCCGCGACCCCCCCGCTTCCCCCCAAATCCCCTCCATCCCCCTTTGACCCCCCCCAATCCCCCCATACACAGCGCGGGGTCGCGGCAGCGGGGACCTGGGAAGGGGGGGGGGGACGAGACGCGGGGTCCCTCGGGGCCGCTCGGGGCGGGGGCAGCAGCGGGACCCCCCCCCCAAGTGCTTCCCCCCCTTGTCCCCCGCAGCCTTTCTGCGACGGCTCGCACCGGACGGCGGCCCCCGGGGTGTCCCCGCTGCGTTTCACGGCCGAGGCGGACGGGGCGGCCCCGCTGTGCGCCTGCAAACGCACCCGAACCCCCCCCTTCTGCGACGGCAGCCACCGGGAGCAGGCGGCCCCCCCCGGCCCCCAGCCCTGAGCACGGCCCCGCTGCGGAAACTCGGCCCCGACGGGGGTCACGGAGGCTGGGAAACGAAACCTCCCCCCCCCCCGGGACCGGGAGCAGCAGGGAGCTGGGGGGCACCCCCCCGGCCCCCCCCCCCGGGAGCTGGGTCCCTCAGACGCAGCCGGGTGCCTGGCAATCTGCAGCATTTATTCCATGTACAAAGCTGTCGTGATACAAATGTTTAACCAATGTCGATATATGGGTATCAGAATATCTTACAGGACATTAAAACGCCGTACAGGATGCAAACATACCGAGCAGTTTGGGTTTGTACCATACAGGAAAAAAACGAAACAAAAACAACCCCCCCCCCCCAGAGCCCCCACACAAACCCCCCAGCCCGAGGCACTGCAGCTGCCTCCCTCAGTCCATTTTAACCTATTTACAAGAAAAGGGGTGCCAAAAGCGAGACGAACGCAGCCCCCCCCACACGCTTCGAGCCCCAGCCGGGGATGGGGAAGAGACAAGAAACAACCGGGGCCCATCCCCAGCACCCACAGGTGGGGAGCCCGGGGCTGTGCTACAGCAAAGGTGCCTCCGAGTCCGTGCTGGGGGTGTGCTGCTTAAAAACACACAGAACACAACAGGAACACCCCCCCCCCCCCGCGTCCTGACCTTTGGAGCCGGGCTGTCCACGCAATTCCCGAGCCGCTTTCCTTTGGTTCTCACCGTGCCCACGCTGCCGGCTGCTGTCCGGGCGCTGCAGGCACTTGCTTGGTTTTTGTCACTCGTCCCCCAACCCAGCGAGGTGAGAGGGGGGGAGATAAACCCCCAGGGTCTGCGCTCCCCGGGGCTCCTGTGCTTTTTTTTTTTTTTTTTTGTGGCTGTGAAGTTGGTCCCCTCCCCGGAGCGCGCGGTGCCGGTGCTGCGCGGCTCCTGCCCGAACCAGCAGCGCCTTCCCACGCTTCCCCTCCCCGAGCCTCCTGGCTAAAGGCACTGTAGTCATTTTTTTTATTTTTTATTTTAAAATCCAATGTGGGGGCAGGAGGAAAGGGTGGGAAGGACAGAGGGGAAAAAAGCTCTGAAATGGGGCGAAGCTGTGGACGTTTTGCCAGGGGGCCGGTGGCGCAGGGGGTCCCATGGGTGCAGGCGGCTCCTGGCCCCGCGTCCCCCCGGCTGGGTGCTGCCCCCACCACGTAGCTGCCTGGCCACAGGCGCACCCAGGGAGGTGGCAGCTCCCTTGGCAAGGAAAAATCCAATATTCACTGGGGCTTGTGCTCCTAAACCCCCCCCGGTACGGCTGGCCCTTCAGCATCAGGGCCCAAGTGTAGTTTTTTTTTAGCTGGGAATAAAAAAAGAAACTACTTACTGTGCAGAAAGGGAGGCGTCTGTGTAAGGCTTTGCTAGATCAGAGCCTGAAACAACGTCCAGAGACCACACAGGGAAAGCACAAAAGAAACAGAAACGTGCATGGCAAGGCAAAGCAGGGTGGGCAACACCGGCAAGGGACGCTCGGGCACCACGTTACTGAGCCTGGTGCAAAAAGAAAACCCACGGAAAAGCAAAAAAAAAAAATCTCAGGGCACAGCGGGGCTGGGGGCACGCGGACACGGAGCAGCTCCCCCTGCGCTGCCAGAGCCCAGCGGAGCCGAGGCAGCCGGGGGCAGTTTTTGGCTTCTGTGCTTGGCCCTTACCTGTGCTTAGCCCTTACCTGTGCGTCCTGCAGGCCCTGCTCGCCGCCCCGTCTCTCTCCGAGCGGGCACGAGGGGAGAGGGGTGGGGAGGAGAAGGGAAAAGCGTTAGAGAGAATGAGCAGGGCAGGCGGCGGCGCCTGCGTGGCTCCCAGCTCCGGCATGCAGCTTCCATAAGTTAAAATTAAAAAAAAGCAAAAAAAAAAAAAAAAGCATTTAAAAATATTCAACCACATTTATGTGTCTTATTTGCATTTTAAATTAATCTGGTCAATCAATAGAAAATAAGTATGTATAATTCTTTTTCTCCCTATGTACACATAGATATTTATATATGTATATATATAATATATATAGATATATAAAACCCAGCCAGGCGTCCCTGGTTTGTTGGTTTTTGTTGGTTTCTGGTGTGTTTTTTTTTTTTTTTTTCCCCTTTTTAGGTCAAGGCGGAGGCCGTGCTGCCATTGACAGTCGTTTTGCGGCACCGGCTGGCGGCGGGGGGCAGCGGGTGGCAGTTCGAGGAGGAGCCGTTGAGCGCGGGGCCGGGGCCGCTGCCGGCGGTGGAGCTGGGGGAGCCGTGGGACGGCGTCCCGGGGCTGGGCAGCGAGGACGAGGTGGCGGGCAGCGTGGCGGGGCTGTGGGCTTTGTCGCTGACCGACTCGCACTCGGAGGCGCCGCTGGTGTTGGTGCACTCGGAGGTGGCCGGCTGGGACAGCTTGAGCCGCTTGCAGGCGGGCTGGACGCGGTATTTCAGCGGCAGGGGCCCGTTCTGCAGGGGGGGAGAGGGGCAGGAGAGCACCCGCGGGCCCCCCAGGAGCTGCGGGTGGGAACTGGCCTCCAGGAAACACCTCCCTAAGGCATGGAGGTATCTGGGGGGTTAATTTTTTTGTAGATGCTCCATTTTTTAAGTTTTCCAATTGTTACATTTTCCAATGGCTCAGGTTTCCAATTGGTAGGGCTTCCAATTGGTAGGCGTTCCATTTTTTATGTTTTCCAATTGTTACGTTTCCCAATTGTTAAGTTTTCCAATTACTCGATTTTCCATTTTTTAAGTTTTCCAGTTGTTAAGTTTTCCAATGATTAGATTTTCCATTTTTAAATTTTCCAATGATTCGATTTTCCATTTTTTAAGTTTTCCCATTGTTAGGTTTTCCAGTTGTTAGGTTTTCCATTTTTTTTAAGTTTTCCATTTTTTTTAAGTTTCCCAGCGCCATTTGCCTTCACCTCCAGGAGCCCTTTTCCAAGCTTTTCTCCAAGAGGAGCCCTGGCAGCTGCAGCCCGCGGCGGGGAAGGGGGCGGCTGCGCTTACCCTCCTCCAGGGGTAGATGTAGGCGATGTCCATCAGGGTGTAATACTCCCGCAGGGGCTCGTCTTCGTAGAGGACTTCCACCTGGCAAAAGGACAGCATCAGAGCCACCAAGGGGACATCGGGGTTTTGCTCCGGGGGCTGCTGGGGCTCCCAGCGCCGTCCTGGCCAGCAGCCAGAGCAAACCCCCAGTTTATGTTACGCACGCTGCCAGCGGGGGATGCGACACGGGACGGCCCCCCCCGGACCCGCACACCCCGCGGGGGGCTCGCGCCCACCTTGTACTTGCTGGGAACGTCCATCTTGTTGCGCAGGAACTTGGCCAGGTGCATGACCGTCATCGCGGCGGGACAGCGCAGGAACCGCACCCCGTTCTTCTGGGGACACAGCAAGGGGGGGGTACAAGGGAGAGGCATCGCTGAGAGCCCACCCGCGGGTGGGGGCAGCTCCCACCCCCCTCAGCAGGCGGCCTGGGGGCGCCCCCCTCTCCCCCCACCATCCCGATGTGGCTGCGCACGGAGCTCGCCGTGCCTTGGCCCCACGCGCTCACCTTGTCCTTCTCCAGGTCCCCGTTCTCGATGCTCCCTTTCTTCTCCTCCCTGGGGGGCAGGAAAGCAAACGCGGGACAAAGTCACAGGAGAAGGAAGAAGGCAGAAGAGAGAGAAAAAAAAAAAACAAAAAAAAAAACACCAACAAAACCAACCCCCCAGAAGAGCAGCCCATGGTGGGGCCACGATGGGAAGCACCTTGGAGAGCTGCAGCCGGGCTCTCAGCTTTGCCCCCCCGGCCATGCCCATGCACACATTGATGCATTTCCCATACAGCTCCCCAAAACCACATCAGTGTCACTGCCCCAACCCCTCGGAACCACTGCCCCCATCACCACGACCCCCTTGGAGGCCGCCCCTGGTGCCGGGGATGCCGCAGCCTCGGGCTCTGCTGGGTGGGTGGGAGCCCCACGGCCACAGCACCCATGGGAGATAGGGGACGGGGTGTGGGGCAGGGGGTGCTGGCTGCTGCCCCCCTGTCCCAAAGCCAACCCCCAGCCCCGGCAGCGGTTACCTCGTCCCTTCGTAAAACTCTATGGACAGGCTGACGATCTCGTCGTCCGCCAGGTTCCCCTTGTCCTGCTCGGAGACCTCCCCGCGATCCTCGTTGGAGCCGTTGGGAACTGGGGGGCAGGAGGAGGGGGAGGCTGAGCCGCGGCCGGGGGCCGAGCGGGGCTGGGGGCGCCCCCCCCGGGCTGCCACTCACCCTCGGCCATGGGGTAGGCCGCGTAGAAGTCACGCCGCCTCTTCATCTCGTCTGCAAGAGAAGGGGGGAGGAAGGTGGGGGAAAACCCAGCACGGGGCAGGGGGAGAGGAGCAGGGGGGGCGCAGACCCCGGCCCCACTGCCCAGACCCTGTCACTGTCACCAGGGATCAGTGCACGCAGCTGGCACGCAGCTTGGGGCCAGGCTCCCCGAGGGGTGGGATGGATTTAAAACCAACCCCAAACCCGTTCTTTTTCCCTCAGTTATAACCACCCGTGCCCGTACCTTTGAAAAGCCCCGGGACCAGCTTGTACACGATATCCTGGAGGGTTTTGTCTGACCTGGGGGGAAAAGAAAAGGAAAAGAGAGAGAAAAATCAGCCGGATTGGGACATCTCCCCCCTCTCTCTCCGTGAAAAATCCCAAATTCTGGCACCCATCCCGCAGCGACAGCTCAGCCCTGCCCTGCAGGAGCAGCCGTGGGCCTGGAGCAAGGCAAGCTCCCCCTGCACCCCCCCAAAGGGTTAACCCTGGAAAAAGAAGGAAAACATCTCAAAAATCCTTGTAATTGCCGAGGATGATGACAGCATCATTTTGGGGCCAGGATCCGTTTCAGTAGTCAAAACTATTACAAAAACACACCAAGAACTTGCAAAAAAAAAAGAAAAAAAAATCTAAGATCAGCAAAATGCTTCTGCAAGTTTTAACTTTTTTTAAAAAAACTCACCAAAGTGAGTTTTTTTGGCTAAAATCTGAGCACCCCCGGGTAAGATCTCCAAAAGCACTCGAGCAGGAGGAGCTCAGGTCCCAGCCCCAGCACCGACCCCGGGGCCGGGGCTTTGCTCAAGGCTTTGGGCTCTGTCTCGCTGCAGGCAGGGCCTTTGGCAGCCTTTAAAAGCTGAATAAAAAAAAATCTCCAAAACAAAGCAAGAGCAGTGGGAATGGTGAAAAGTAAATTATATCTGCAATTATTTCCACTTTAATAATAAGGCCTTTATTTTAAAGGAAAACAAATGACCATAGCAGCCATTCACATATTATTTTTAGCCTAACCACGTCTTTCATCCCTAATTCCTCGGTGATGTCACTCCGGTTCACGAGGCCCCGCTGTGATTTTATTTATAATACGTACCCGGAGAATTTGCTTTATAATTTACAGCGAGCTAATGAAAAAGCAACCTCTGCTGCTTGATTGGCAGCTTAATTACCAGCCGGCCGCTGCTGCTGCATGAGTCAACCGCACCCCGGGCACGCTCAGCATCATGCCCAGCACCCATCGGTGCTGTGATTCACCCCCTTGGCCCCAAATCGCCCAAATGAGGGTGGCCGGGGGCAAGTGGGGTACCAAGGGGACCCTCAATGGCCAGGCTTGGGGCTGCCACGGCCCCTGTGCCGTGTTCCCGGCTGCGCACAGGCAGGGGGGGGCTTTGGTGAGGGAGCCGTGGGAGCCGGAGTGTAAATATTTCATAGTGAACCAGAAAAAAAAAAAAACATAAAGCGGAAAAAGTGTTACTACAGAAACGGATTTACATGGAAGAGGCTAAAAAAAAAGGAGGAGGAGGGAGGAAAAAAAAAAAAAAAAAAAAAAGCGCCCAGTGATGTATTGCAGCCTTTCATGGTTTCTATGCCAACCACCTGCAGAGCCAATTCCGCCCCGATGGGACGTGTCTGCGTCCCCAGCCCGGCGCGGGCTGGCACGAAGCCCCTGTGCCACGGGCACGGCTTCACCTGCACCGCCACCAGCCCCCCCCCGGTACCCCCCCAGGGCCACGGCACCGTCCCCACGGGGCGCAGCACCGGGAGCTGCAGCGCACGGGTGGCCGCAGGTCACAGTGGGGGTGGTGAGGGGCAACCCCTGCAGGCACCCAGCCAGCCTCTCCTGGGGGGGGGACACCTTGGTAGTGGGCTCGGAGCCCCCCCTCTGCTCACCTGATGCTGAGGAGGGGCCGGGTTTTGTGCACCTGCACATCACACATGGGGCAGTACTTGTTGGTCTCCAGGTAGCGCACGATGCAGGTTTTGCAGACTGCGGGGAGAGAGGAGACCTGAGCAAACGGGGAGGGGGGAAAAAAAACCAAAAAAACGAAAAAACAAAACAAAAAAAAACAAACCAAAACAAAAAAAAAAAAACACCAGCCCCATGCCCCGCACTGACCCGGGGCAGGACCCTGCTGCCCCTGGCCACAGCCCCGCTGCGGCTTGGGCACGGCCGGGCCAGGGCACCCATGGGTGCCGGGGGGGGGCCCAGACACTCACAGGAGTGCAGGCACTCCACGATGGTGGTGGCGTCGATGAAGTATCCGCCGCACAGGGCGCACATCAGGTGGGGGTTGAGCTCGGTGATCTTTATCCTGGTGGTCCTGTGCATCTTGGAGCAGCGCCGCGGCGGGATCCTCCCTGCAGGGAAATCCCCAAAACAGCCGCTTGGTGCCAGGCCGGGACCCGCAGGACCCCCTTCAGCCTCCCAGGGACAAATCCAGGCTGGGGGTGCTGGGGCTGCCCCAACCCCGCACCCCACAGCCCTGGGGGGCAGGAGCAGCCCCCACGCGCAGCCCCACGCAGCCCCCACCCAGCTCCCTTGGATGCGGGTTCGCATCTCCTGGTCCCCGAGCGGGTCCTGCCTGCAGCTCCCCGGGCTGTGCACACACACACACACACGTGCACACGCACACACCCGCACGCACGAGCATATTTTGGGTGAATTCGGTGAAAATGGCATTTCCAGCCACCGCCTCGTGGTTTCTATAGAAACTCCAGGGAATTGGGGCCGGACACCTGCCCGCGGCCAGGAGCACACGCGGGCACCTGGGGGGGGCTGAGTGTGCACGGATGAGTGTGCAAGGCCGGGTGTGCACGGCCAGGTGTGCAAAGCTGAGTGTGCAAGGCCGGGTGTGCACACGGGGCCTCGGGGTGCAGGCATTGTGCCCCCACCAGCACGGGGGCCGTGGGGAGTCGCTGCCTGCTCCAGACCCTCCGATGGGAGCCGGCGGAGCCGGGCCCCAAAATCGCTGCAGTTTTCCTGTTTCTACGGCAACCCCAATACCTGGAGCGGAGCCAGAGCCTTATTACAACCAGCCCAGGCGGGGAGAGGGGAGAACAAGCCCCGGGTTTGTGTCAATGAGCGTGGGCAGAGCGGTGGCAGCGCCAGGGTGTGCCGGCGGCGCACGGCCCCCCCCGGGTACGCACACGGGGCCCCCCCCTGTGCAGCCCCACGTGCACGCAGCTGGAGGCACACGCACACACCTGTGCCCCCCCTGTGCACACCGGGCTTGCAGCGGTGCCGACACCGAGCCAGGCCCCTCACAAGCACCCCAACACCCCAAAAAAACCACCGTGCCACCCCGCCAGCCCCACAACCGCTGCCGTATGGGGATGGGGTTTGGGGCAAATCCTGTGCCCAGGGAGAAAATGGGGCACGGGGGGGGCTGCGTGTGCAGGGGGTGCTCGGGGCTGGGTGTGCAAGGCCGGGGCCGTGTCAGGAGCGTGTCCTGGGGAAGCCCCCTCGCGTGCTGCCCCCTCCTCACGCTCCAGGCTTCTGGGTTTCCGCGCAGGGTCCCCGGAGGCAGGTGCACGGGGACGCCGTGGGGACAGGGATGGGGACGGGGACCACAAGGACACTGCAGCTGCCCCAGCACGGGGCCAAGCGGAGCTCCGGGGGGGGCTGGCAGCAGGGCTGGGGGCACCGGGGTGGGTCAGCAGCCCCACACCCCAGGGGTCAGCGCTGGGCACCCCCAGGGGACCCCCGGGTGCCACCCCCAGGGGACCCCCGGGTGCCACCCCCAGGGGACACGCGGGTGCCCTGCCCCCGGCTGCCCCCGGGCAGGTGCCCCCAACCCCTGCAGCCCCAGGTGAGGGGGGGGGGCGCCGGCAGCCCCCTGCTCCCCCCAGCCCGGGGACCGCCAAGGGGGACGGGGGGGGCGCAGCTGCCCAGGGCTGCGTTTTGGGTGCGTTTCGATGCTTTTGGTACTTGCAGCCGCCAATGGCGGCCCGGGTCTCCCCGGGAGGGGGGGTGCAGGAGATGGGGGGGGGGGAGCCTGAGCCACCGGCGCAAACCGGTTTTAATAAACCCGGGTGATAACAGCCGCGATTTCCTGCCGCGGGGGCGAACAAAGCCCCGGACCCCCCCCCGGACCCTGCCCGGTGCTGGCGGAGCGGCTCCCGCCGCCTGCCCCGGGATCGCCCCCCCCCCCCCGGGTTTCCTCCCCCCCACCCCAGGTCCCGGCTCTCGGGGTCTTTTGTCTCCGTGGGCGGTGGCCGGGCACGGCGCCCCCCTCCCCAAAACCCCCTCCTGGGGAAGGGCGTTTCAAAGTCACCGCTAACTTGGAGCCTCCCGGCCGCCCCCTGCCCGCGGGACCCCCCCCCAAAATCCCGGTGCTGCCCTCGCTCTCCCGGCGGCAGCGGAGCCCCCGCGGCCCCCCCGACGGGACCCCCGCCCCTCCCGGGGTCCCGGCCCGGCCGCGGGGGGGGTGACACCGGCACGGGGCAGCCACCGGGGGGCGGAACGGGCCGGGTTTTTTTTGGGGGGGGGGGCACGGACACGCGGGGGCGCGCACGGGCACAGCCCCCGGCCCGCGACGGGACGGGAACCGGGACACCCCCGGGCACGGGCACGCGCAGGGCACGGCCACGGGCACGCGCTCAGCGCCCCCCCCCCCCAGCTGCAGCCCCCGCTCCGCTGCTCGGTGCCCGGGGGGGGCCGTTTGGGGCCCGGGGAGGGGGGCGGCGGCGGCGGCGGGGGGGAGCCCCCGGTGCCCCTTTGTGCTCGGCGCCGGCTGACAGCCCGCCCGGGGGGGGGCCCTGGGGCTGTCACCGGTACCCGGTGATGGGGGGGGGGGTGCACCGGAGGGTGTGGGGGGGGGTGGCCGCCCCCCCGGGCCGACGGCGGCACAAAGCGGGGGGAGGCGGCCATCCATCGGCCATCTTGAACGTGGAGAGAAAAGGGCGATGGGGGGGGGGGGGAGCCCGGCGGGGGGGGGTGGGGGGGGGCGCGGCGGGGCCCGGCGGGGGGGGGCCCGGGGCCCCGTCCCTACCTGGTGGCGGCGGGGGCACCGCGGCCGCCCCTCCGCTGCGCTGCCCCCGGCTGGGCTCGGCGCGGCTCGGTTGGGCTCGGCGCGGCGCTGCGGCCGGGGCCCTTTTTTTTTTTTTTTTTTTTTTTTTTTTTCCTCTCTCTCTCTTTTTTTTTTTTTTCCTCTTTCCCTCCCTTCCTCCTCCTTTTTTTTTTTTTTTTATTTTTTTTCCTCCTCTTTTTTTTTTTTTTTTTTTTTTATTTTTTATCCCTCCTCCAGCCGCCGCCAGGCCCCGCCCCGCCGCACGTGATCTCATTCCTTTGGGGGTGTTGCGGGGGGGGGGGGCCCCGTTCTCGGTCCCTCGTTGCCCCCCCCTCACCCCCCCAGCCCTGCCTCCGAGGGGGGGGGCACCGGGACAGGGCCCCCCCTGCGCCCCCCGGGGGACCCGGGCGCGGCGGTGCTGCCAACCCCCCTCTCTGTGACCCCCCCATTCTGTGCGACACCCCCCCAGTGCTCGGGGAGAAAAGAAAATTGCCCCAAATGCGCCGGAATGGACCCCAAAGCCGGGCCGGGGTGGGGGTGCCCAGCCCCGCAGCACCGAGCGCTCCCCGCGCCCCCCACCCCGGAGGCACCGCCCGGGGAGAGCCCCGGGACCCCCCCCGGAACCACCCCCGGGACCCCCCCCGGGACCTGCGGGACCTTCCCGGGGCCGCCGGCGGTCGGTGCTCGGCGGGGCCAGAGGGGAGAAGATGGGAAAGAGAAGGGAAAAATGGGAATAAAAGGGGGAATAAAAGGGGGGGGGGGGGGGAGGGAAAATGGAAAAGGAGGGAAGGGAAGAAAGGAAAAGGTGGAAAATAGAAACGGGGGGGAAAAGGAAAGCGGGGGGGGGGGAAAGGCAGGGAAAGAAGAAGAAAAAATAAAAAGAAATCCCGGGAAATAAAGAGAGAAAAGAGGGAATGGGCGCGGGGGGGGGGGCTCCGGCCAGCCCCGATGGCCCACGCGTGTCCCCATCCCGGGTGGGTGCTCCCGGGGGGTGCTCCCAGGATGGATATTCCCGGGTGGGTGCTCTCATGGATGGGTGTTCCAGGGGGGCTGGGTGCTCCCCGGGTGGGTATTCCCGGGGTGGGTGCTCCCAGGTCTGGGTACTCCCTATGGGTGCTCCCCCCGGGTGCCCCCCGTGGGTGCCGCCGGGGCGCTCCCGGGGCGCTCTGGCTCAGTGCGGCGGGCGCAGTGCTGCTCCCCAGCGCGGTCTCTGTGGCGCAATCGGTTAGCGCGTTCGGCTGTTAACCGAAAGGTTGGTGGTTCGAGCCCACCCAGGGACGGGCCGCACCTTTTCCTTCTTCACCCCATTTTTTATTTTTTTTCCCCCCTCCCCACCCGAGTCCGACCCGGCGGAGCCCAGCGCCGGGCAGGGGGGGGATTTTCATTTTGCAAAGCACCCGGGGAGCTTTCCCTGCTCCCCCGCAGCACCAGGGTCCGGTGTCCGGCAGCTCCTTGCCCTCGGACAGGGCTGAGAGGGACCGGGACAGGCTGTGAAGGGGCAGGAGGTGCCCCCCGTGCCCCCCGAGGGGTCACAGCTTGCTCCAGGGGGAAGCTTCCCCGGGTCAGAGGCTGAGCACGACCATTTCTGCTCAGCCTCTGCCCCCTGCCCCCTGCCCCAGGCAGAGACTTGGGAGCGTTTCTACCCAGAGCCTGTATTTTGTTTAAAAAAAAAAGCTGAAGGGGGTCCAGACTCTGCATTGCTGGAGTTCTCCTCTCCTACAAAGTCTTGTAAAATCTATTTATGTTCCCCGCCTGCCCTGATTTTATTTTCATACCCAAAATAACGCCGTTGGTGTTTCGATGCGGGGCGCGTGGCAGTGCCAGGCAGACCCCCGGTGCCTCCAGCCCAGAGCCACAAACAACGCTCCCACCGCCGAGCCCAGCGGTTCTGGGGCTGGGGCTGAGGATTTCTGCTCCCATCCAGGTCCGACAGCACGAGGGGCAGAGGTGCCCCCTGGGCATCACCTCCCCGGTACCGCCCGAGCCCCCCGGGGCCTCTGCCGAAATCTGCCTTCGATTCCTGTCTGGTTTTGGTGCTCCTTCTCTCCCCAGCGTGTGGCTCGTTCCTGCCAGGCACAGTGTGGCCTCTGACTTCATTCCCGCAACCTTTTACAATGGAAAACTCTTTAAAAATACAGCAGGCACGGGACAGGCTGAGCCTCGGGGGCTCGGTCCCTGAGCGGGGCCTGCACGGGCCGGAGGTTTTCATTGAAAGCAGGCGGGCTGCTCTGCTCTGCGTTTCAGAGCGTTTCCAAACACATGGATCTCTTTCCCTTTGGCACAACATCACTCCCCTAAATTAAACGTTTAATCCCGTCTCCTCCAGGAGAGGGGAGAGCTGGCGAGCGGGGATGGGGGAGGAAATCCAATACTCTGCAGAGCGCAAATCCCCCTTTCAGTTGCTTTCTGAATAAAAAATACCCCCGCGGCCACTTGCCAGGCCCTTTCCCCTCCCCAGGATGGGCCAAAACTCACTGCTCTACAGAGTGACTTCGTGGTGCTGCCCTTTCCAAAACTGGGCACGTTTGGGCTTTGGCCCCAAGGGCAGAGGGGGGATGCACAAAGCTCAACCCACACAGGGCTGTGCACAGTGAAGCAGGACGGCTTTCCTGGGGTTTTTACTTCAGTTCAGACAAGTTTGGGCAACTTTTCCCAGTGCCAAACAGGAGATGCCGGGGCCACACTGGGCTGAGCTCGGCCGGTCCCAACCTGTCACCCCCTGCTGATCCCGGCTGCACCAGGGACATGGGAATGTGCTGGTGTGCAGGGGACAAGCACGGGGCTGCAGCACAGGGACAGCTCCAGCAGCACCAGGAACCTGCCTGTGAGCTGGGCACTGCCCCTGCATGGATATCCAGCTGTGCAACCATCCAGCTGTGCTCACTGCTTCTGCATGGACACCCCACCGTGCACCCACCCAGCACTGCGACATCCCTGCTCAGCCCCCTGGCTGTTGTGCCAGGTCCTTGCACACGCACCCAGCTGTGCAACGCCCTGCACATCCATCCGGCGGGGTGCTAGCCCTGTGCCCATCCAGCTGTGCTCACTGCATCCATCTTTGCTCACTGCATCCAGCTGTGCACACTGCATCCAGCTCTGCATGTTGCATGCAGCTGTGCCCTCTGCTTCCAGCTGTGTGCACTGCATCCAGTTGTTCACATTGCATCCAGCTGTGCACATCACATCCCGCTGTGCACACTGCATCCAGCTCTGTGTGCTGCATGCATCTTTGCTCACTGCATCCAGCTGTGCACGTTGCATCCAGCTGTGTGCACTGCACCCATCTCTGCGTGTTGCATGCACTTGTGTGCATTGCATCCAGCTGTGCTGCACCCAGTTTTTCACACTGCACCCACATGTGCACATTACATCCAGCTGTGCACATTGCATCCAGTTGTTTGCACTGCATCCAGCTGTGCCCCCCCCCAGCCGTTCCCGCCGCTCCCCCTCCCCTCGGTCCGCCGCCGTCCCGTCATGCCCCGCTCCCGGTGACTCTTCACTTTTCTCCCCTTGTTGCCCGCCCCCCTCCAGCCCCGCCCCCCGGCGGGCTCAACAGCCAATGGCGTGCGGCGAGCGGCGAGCGGCGGCCAATGGGAGGAGGAGGGAGGCGGGACGAAGGAGCCGGAGCAGCGGAGGCGGCAGGAGCAGGAGCAGCAGGGCCGGGCCTGGCGGCGGAGCAACGACCGCAACCATGGTGGGCACCGGCACCGGCCGCGGGCACCGGGGGGACCCGGGAGGACCCGGGAGGGCTCGGGGGGACCTGGGGGGTCACGGGGGGAGGGCTGGGGGCACCACGGAGGGGTCCAAGGGAGTCCCGGAGGGGCCCAAGGGCTCCCGGTGGGGCCTGGGGGAGGGCCCTGGGGGTACCGGGGGGGACCGGGAGGGACCGGGAGGGCTCGGGGGGACCTGGGGGGGGTCCCGGAAGGTCCCGGGGGAGGGTAGAGGGGACCCGGGGTGGTTCCAGGGGAGCCCCGGGGGGTCCCAAGGGCTCCCGTTAGGGCCTGGGGGAGGGCACCGGGGGGTACCGGGAGGGCTCGGGGGGACCTGGGGGTCCCGGGGGGAGGGCTGGGGGGACCAAAGGGGGGTCCCAAGGGCTCCCTTTGGGGCCTGGGGGAGGGCCTCGGGGGGTACCCGGGGGGTACCAGGAGGGTCCTGGGGGAGGACTGGGGGGACCCAGGGGGGTTCCAAGGGCAGCTGGGAGGGTCTCGGTGGGGCCCGGGGGAGGGTTTGGGGGGGTCCCAGAGGGTTCCCGGGGGTTCCTGGGGGGTTCCCGGGGGTCCCGGTGCAGCCCCCCCTCATCCCGCCCCGTCTCGCAGTCGATCATGTCGTACAACGGCGGGGCCGTGATGGCCATGAAGGGGAAGGGCTGCGTGGCCATCGCCGCCGACCGGCGGTTCGGCATCCAGGCGCAGATGGTGACCACGGACTTCCAGAAGATTTTCCCCATGGGGGAGAGGCTGTACATCGGGCTGGCGGGGCTGGCCACCGACGTGCAGACTGTGTAAGTGCCGCCCGGCCCCCGGGTTCGCAGAGTCCCCCTTTACAAGGGGACTAACACCTGAGCATCACTGGGTTCCCTCCTTTGGGGAGGGCACAAAGCCGGTACCAGCGCTCCTTTTCTCAGCCTCCCCTCACCGGGGCTCTCTGGGGCTGGCTGCTGACAAGCCAAAAGGCTCTGATTTACGTTAAGGCTGTGCTCATCTTTGATCTCACAGCACGTAGGGGTTGTGCTGTTTCCCTAGTCTTTTATTTCTTGGGTTTACAAAGCTTCTGCTGATGTTTGCAATACGAGAACGGATTATTTTCTAAAAGTAAAACTACATGATTTAAGGTCTCATCGCTGCTAAGACACCTGAATAATTTAACAGATAAAAGGAGCTGCATCTGGGGTGCTCACCTGTCACAGGCACGCATCGGATTTGCTACCTCAGCACACAACAGAACACAGCCAGGGCTGGGTGAAGATGAAAGTGAAAGGAGCCTTCTCTGGCTTTAACGTTGTTTCTCCTCTCTTCTTGCAGTGCCCAAAGACTGAAGTTCAGGCTGAATCTCTACGAGCTGAAGGAAGGCAGGCAGATCAAGCCTCAGACGTTTATGAGCATGGTTTCCAACCTGCTCTATGAGAGACGGTAACTGTCAAACACCCGGGTCACTGCCTGTGTGTGAGTGAAGGCTGTGGCTGTCGGTACTGGTCCCATTCCAAAGAGCTGGGAGGATGAGGAGGGCTCCTTGTAAAGACTTGTTTTGATGTGGGAAAAGGAGATTTCCACCTAGAGACAATCTTATCTTCAATTTTCTTGCAAAACACTGAGTTTTGTTAAAATGCTCCTATAATAGTACAAGTTCATTTACTTTGCCATGCTGAAACCATTGCAAGATGCTTCCAGATTGATCTGAAAGATCCCCCAGCAAAAGCACCTGTGTAATATTTTCCTTGTATGGATGCTTACATGTAATGTGTGGCTGCTTCCAGGTGGTTTAGCTGGAGAAAAACTGAGGGAAAAAAACCTCTGCTGTGCTTTTCTTCACAGGTTTGGGCCCTACTACACAGAACCGGTCATTGCTGGCCTGGACCCCATAACACACGAACCTTTCATCTGCTCTCTAGACCTGATCGGCTGCCCCATGATAACCGACGACTTCGTGGTCAGCGGCACCTGCTCAGAGCAGATGTACGGCATGTGCGAGTCCCTCTGGGAGCCTGACATGGTGAGTGAGGCGGCCAAGGTCAGCTCTGCTTCTTGGATTCAGCCTCCTGCTGTTAACTGGAGAACCGGAGCTAAACAGGCTGGATGAAAAGCTCTGTCCTTTGATACTTCCTGGAGAAGTTCAGAAGAAAGAGGCTGTAGCTTACAGCAGCCTGTAGGAAAAATCTTGCAGCATTGGGGATGATATTTTGAGGTTTGAGCAAAGTCTGATGACTCAACACCTAGTTTTTACACCAACTGAAATAGCTTCTGTTCTTCAGGAACCCGATCACCTCTTTGAAACGATCTCGCAGGCCATGCTGAACGCAGTGGACAGAGATGCTGTATCTGGAATGGGCGTAATCGTACACATAATGTAAGTGCTGCTCTCTTCCCCTACAGAACGGAGGTAGAATTTCACAAGCTGCATGTTAAAGTCAGTTGAGGGATCTCCCTCCCTTTCAGTAGCATTTTAGTAATGCTGTGTCCGTTCTAAGTGCTGTTTGATTTCTCATGGCCACTCTGCTGTGTACTGGCCAAGAGGATGCTCTTTGCCAAAGCTGGATGCACGGTTTGCTTCACAAGTCCAAATACAGTCAGGAAGCTGCTTGTTTTGCTTACTACTGCTTACAGAATATCCCAGGCATTGCTGCTTATTGCACCTCCTGAGCTCCCCTGGGGAGGAGTGGCAGGAGGATGGGGTTTGCCGAGTTTTAACAGCCACCTTCAGGTTTAGATCATCTCACCTGCACTAGCAAACGAACCGAACACGCACGTTACATCTTGCTAAAGAAGTGATGCTCTTTAAGGAAGTATTTAACAGGAATTTACTGTTAGTTTTCTCTCTCTCTCCCTGTAGTGAAAAGGACAAGATCACTACCCGGACCCTGAAAGCTCGCATGGACTAGCCCAGCACAACTGTGTGTGCGTTTCACACCCCAGTCTGCTTGGACTTTTTTTTTTTTTTTTAAATAAAATTCTTTATTGTAGTGAACTTTCCTTTTCTTGAATCTGAACGGTAGGTGGGTAATTAAGTTCTCATCTCTAAAGCTATCGGAGCTTGGGTTGCAGGCAGTGGTAGAGCTCATCGTTCTCTAAGCCACCTATCCTAACATTTCCAGGCACACCTACATGTGGCGGAGCTTCAGCTGCACCCTAGGGAGTCAGCAGCCCCTCCCTGGAGGCAGCGTGAGCTTTTCCTGTTAGCTGTAATTTGTTTTCAGAGCCAGTACGTGGTAAAATTAGTTTTTACTTAAGAGCCCCGGTTTCCAGGCATGTATAAACAGACTTTTCCAGCTATGTTTAATACAGGACTTAAAATGAGCACATGCCTCGTGGAGTACCAGCTGATCAGTAGAACACTACACAGCACCGCAATGAGGAACAGATGTACACAAAGTTTTAATTTTATTTTTCTCTGGTTGGAGACTCATCTTGTAACATGCATGCATTTCAAAACAGTAACAGTGTCTCAAACTGCTCCTAGCAAACAGACAAGCACAGAGGACTTAAAATTCCTATTTAAAAAACAGCAGTGAAAAAACCTAGAATGCATTTTTTTTTTTTTTTAGTTTTAAACTTAATTTATTCACATTTTTTCAGTTGCACTGATTAGCCCTGCCCACCCTTGTAACCTGTGTGTAATACACTCTCTTGACACAACTCCATCCAGCTGCATTTAGCGGTGTGCAGCTAAACAAAGACCAGCACAAGTTCTGAGTGGTGAAAACCGAAACCACTAAAAACGACGGATGACCAGAAGTTGGTTCCCCACGCGTTGCCATTGCTATTACACAAGAATTCATTTCAAAGAGCAAGGAAAATCAGTAGTGGCTAATATGGATACTGGAGAATGGCTCTGCAGAAGTAGGGCAAGGTGACAGGCAAACCTGAAACGGGGCATTAAGACACGGCTGGGGAGAAGAGAGCTGTTTTGTTTTTGGAGCTTAGCATCGTAACGATCTGTCGCAGATGGGTTACGCGGTGTTGCAAACCAAGTTTTAGTACACACACTGACTTCTGAAAGGTCTGTACCACCTCAGGGTTGAACACTTTGACCTGTGTGCAGCTTGAAGGGAGGCTTCCATAAAGGCTGCTCTGTAGTCACAGGACTGGGAGGCAGCTGCTGAGACTGAGACACATCCCCTACACCAAACACGGCCCGTAACTACCATACAGCCTCGCTTCGTGCCTTAAACTGGGCTAAGAGGAGAGACCCCATCACAGTTCCCACTGGAAGTAGCTGGGGCAGCGCTCTGGAGGGGAAAGCAGGGCTTTTCTCCCAGACAACAAAGTAGTAACTCAAGGGCTGTAGTGCTCTTGCTGGCTACGATAAACCAAATTAAAAGCAGGATGCTCAGATGTGGGAGTACAGCCTCACTTACAGGAACCCAGGAGCCACCTACTGCCCCAGTATTTCCCTTGTGAGGGATTTCGTGCTCATGGCTGTTACAATTAAAACCTGATCAATCAGAGACTGTGAGCCAAAAGGGGATTCCTCTGCTCCTGGCCATGAGAAGTGAACTCCCACTGACACTTGGTACAATATCGCAGCTGCCCGGCGAAGGCTGGGTGCTGCCTGCTACCTCCAAACATGGGGCTCCTGTTAAAGGGTGACCCATCAGCGTTCTCGAGTGGTTTTTATTGCACTAAAAGGGCAGAACAGCACTCAAACAGTGACTGCACTCTGCCTTCTTCCTCTCCTACTCTTCTTTATGCCCTAGGAGCTATCTCAGCAGGGAAGAGGCAAGCTCTGGCTTCAAAGCAGTTTGTAGTTCTTCAATTTGGACATTTTTGGCCCATGTTCAGAAAGAGAGAGGCCCCCAGCACAGGCAGGACGATGGATCGAGCAGCTCCCTTCTGACACACACTCACCCTGCCCTCAGGCACTGGAGTCACTCTGCCCACTACGGTTTTCTTCCTTTTTGAAACTCCAGCTGACCAAAGAATCGCACTGCAACTTGAGAAATCCTGCACTACGCCAGGGATCAGAGCGAGCTGCCTACCTACTGCAACTCTTGCAGCCGAGGGTGGTTGTCAGTCAACCGCACTTCAGTGTAAAGTGTTCCGCAGGGTACATGCTACAGACAGAAATATCTACATTCAGCCAACTAGAACTAAATTCACACCAGAAACAGACAACAAACTAGCACAAGCAGTTGTAAAACCAGAATTGAAAGGGCTGGGTTTTCTTTTTAAATACTTGAGTTAAAAAAGTGACCTAAAACAAGATTAAAAAACAAAACAACAACAACAACAAAAAAGAAAAGAAAAAGTCCCTTTTAAAAACAAATCAAATATTTGCAGCTTCACCTCTTATTCTGGTAATAAAAATACTGTCTAGAAACAAAAATTAGCATTTTTAACATAATGCTACCTCTCAAAATGTAAACAATATACAAAATGCTTACGTTAAACAAAGTTACATACCTGGGTAATACGTCATTAAGTGAGAAAATTGCATTTAATTACTTTAATACACACAGTATGGCAACTTGACAGAAGTGGCAGAATTGGGGAAGTGCTAAAGTGAATGGAGTTCACGGGGCTTTTTCGTATCACTCGGGCCAGAGACATCCAATTTAATTCTAGCAGGAGTTTGTTCAGAGCGGAGTACGAAAATACAGTTAGCTGCTCTTAAGCCCTTGGGATCAGGAGTTCTGTAAAGACTGCTGCAGAAATTAACTGCATCTTAATTTCATTCCTGTTTACGAACTTCATTGAATGAAATCGTTGCTCCTAGCTACACAAGCTCCATTCTTCTGTCTTTGGGTTGCTTGGTTTTTAGTGTCTCCTCGTAGGATGTCTGCAGTTCACTGATTTCCCTCTCTCTCCTCCCCCCCTTTCTTCTTCCTTTTTAACACGTTTTAAGGATAAACAGTTTAAAAAATACAAGCTAGTTTCCCAAAAGGAGAACGGCAAACTTACCAGGCCAAAGTTGCAGATTCAATGCAGATTTTTAAAACTGTCAGGAATAAAAAGTGATTGGTATTTAATTTCCAATTGATAGTCAATGTAAGTGCTTATTTTTTTAAGAGAAGAGCAACCGATATAATGCCCACAAAACTAAGCTGACAATACCCTCTAAGTCCTCCCTTTTCAAAGTGTTCTCATACCTGCACTTGTTTTGTGGCTTTGGCAGCCGGGCACCTTAAGACACGAGGCTCTCTGGCCTCTCGGACAGCGGTGCCTTAGCCCCCCACGTTACCCCAACCAGGGACCGGACTACAGAGGCAGAAGAAATTTGTCCCACGTCAAAGGGAATGACCCACGAATGAGTAAAGATTCGTATCCCATTACGACCCCCGCTATTCACGTGTGGCTTCCCAGACACCCTATTTACAGTGCACTCTCACGGGCTGACTCTTTAGCCCCCTTTTGTCCCCTTGGAAGCTGAGACCTGCGGCATCCACAGCATGAGCGGGGGTCTGGACACAAGCACCCAGCCCCACATCCAGAATCCAGACCAGAGCTAGCGTTAGTCTAGGGAAATTACCAGGATGGGATGAGCACCAGTTATCTCTCCAAAGGACCAAGTTCCACACAGCAAACTGTAGCGTTACAGCACAGGACAGACATTCAGAAGAGCTTATTCCCGAAACAAAGGCATATGTGAAAACAGTTCCAAGGCAGATAAGCAACATGGTTCAACTGCAAGAGTTTGGTTCAAAACACTAAATCCTGCTCAGAAAGAAAAAGGAGATTAAAAAAAAGAACCAAAAGATCTGTAACTGCTGTGCAGCGGAGCTAACGAAACCCAAAGCAAGCCTGACAAGCTTGGCTGTGAAAAATATTACAAGCGTTCTGGAGACAAAACAGGACGGGATTCACGCAGATCAGTCCCAGTCTGGGGGGGGGGAAAGGATGGGGGGAGAATCTGGCGCAAGTGTTCGAATATTTCCACTCCTTGACTGTCGCTCTAGAGAGGGGCATGGAGCAAAGAGAAAAGCCATCCCAGCTCAAGTCCTGAGTCCTCTTGAGCAGCGGGACCCGCTCCAGCCCCAGCCCCCAGCACTCCCCACGGGTGGCGAGTCCAATTCCTTCGTGTGCAAGTCACATTGCCATCTCAAAAACAAACCAACCAGGCAAAGAACCTCTGTCAGGAAACAAATTCAAGTACCTGTTGCAGATCGGGTGAGTAAGGAAGACTGAACATTAGCTAGATTAACACTGGCAGAACCGCAATGTGAAGCTAGAATCTAAGAGACATGGCAATTCCTGACTGAGGTGCAAGAGGGAAATGTTCCAGATAGTCAAATACTATCCCAAACCTACGGGCACAAAACACATTTTGCTTCTTCTTTCACAAACTCTTCATAGCTGGCCAATTTAAAGCACGATGGCTCTGAGCACATCATCGTCTGAGGTTGTGCAATGTCTCTGCTATTCCTCACATTGTCATTTGAAGTTCTAGGAGTTACACCTTTTTAAGCGATCATCTTTGGTAGATGTTAATTTCCCTCATCTTTCTTGTAAATCAAGTGCAGTTACAAAAAAAAAAAAAAAAAAAAAAGGTTTTGTTACTTAAATTAACCAAAAAATATAAAGTGTCCCAGTCTGAATTTACCTAAAGTTCAGCGACTCCTCCTTATCAGAGTAATATTTTCCGTCCTCGAAATGGTGAGCTATTTTCCTTCCAATTCCTACCAAGAGGGAAATAAAAGGGCTCGTATGTCTTTCTGTTAAAGACAGTCCAATAATAATAATAATTAAAAAAAAAAAAAGTAGTAGTTTGTGGAATCAGGCACTGCTTCACTCTCACTGGATGTGATCTAGAGCGACCCTTTTGTACAGTGCCACATGTCATATCCCTACGGGAGTCTCTTGATCAGAGAGGAGAAAACGTCATTAGAAAGAGCAGTGCAGCAACAATGCACTTTTCTTGTTTTAAAAAGCCCTCGAATCTACGTCTGGGCACTTCTGTAACAAAAACCCACTTTTCCACCTGGGTCAAGTGGACTGTTGGAGGGTGCACCTAGAATGAGTTTTCTCGTAAGTCACACAGTGCCACGCACTCACCCTTGCTCACACACGCACAAACACACACACACACACCCCACAAGCTGCTACAGTGTCTGTTTTAGTGTCACAGGCTGCGTTCTCTGGTTGGAAGTAGCCCCTCTTCTCTTCATTTTTTTGCTGAAGGCTGAAGATGACTATGTCAGGATATTGGACATAAATTCGTTGAAGCGTTTCGAGTACTGCTCGGGGTTGACGGTGGAGATCTCTGCCCCAGCCTGCAAGGCAGAGAGGAGACAAGTCAGAACACCCTCCTCGGGAGGCAAACCCAAAGGGTGGGGGACGGAGGACAGCAGGGAGCGATCAGGACAACAAGGTCTGGCTGTGCTGGGAGAGACCCACAACAGAGCCTGCGAGTTCTAGGATAAAACAGGTCTAAAGAGATCCCCAAGCTGATTTTAGCTTCTTCTGGATGTCCTGCAGATCACCAAGTCAAAGCATTGCAGTTGTTCTTTTACGGTTTAAAAGAGGAAGAGCATGAAACACTTCATGTCCCATTAAATTGGGGTTTTTGAGCCCTTTTGGGAAGTTCGAAGTTGATGCCAGGGAAGAGGCCTGGCCCTGAACGCAGTGTGAAGCAGACTAGAGGCATGATAATTATTTGTTCTGCTCCAGGAAGGAGCAGGGAACCTCAGGTCTTGCTGTCCACCAACCAGAGGGAAAATCTTCCAAGACAGGCTGAGGAGACAGTGAAGGAACAGCAGTTCTTGGCCATGGGATCACCAGAGGATTCCCATACTGGTAGAAAATCGGTGTCAAAAGGCATCTCACACACACAGAGGCAGGCAGGCAAAGCAGAAGCCCCAGAGCCCATCCTCCCTGCAGGCAGCAGGCTGCTTACCCCATGTTTCACCGTTTTGGCAGCGTGTGCAGCTTTCTTCTTCGCATCGTATGGCGTAAGGATGTCTATGATGGCCATGAAGTACACTTCCTTCTTGGGGGCACCTAGCGAGGCAAGAGAGTTGCTGGCACACCCCGAGCTGTGAGCGAAGCCCGGCTGCACCCCCCTCCTTAAGAAACACAGGGCAGGTCTGTGTCAGTGCGACCAGCAGAGAAAGCAAGGCAGCTGGAGGCTGGGGAAGGGCAGAGAACGACTGGAAAGGGCTCAGCAGAGACCCCCACACTCCCTGAACACTTAACTGCTCTCCAAGCATCACTTCCAACCTTTCAAACTCAACACTGACACTCCGCAGGGTCCCTGTCCCTCTGTGACCGCCCTCTGCTCCATGTAGCTCAGGCAGATGAGGGGTCTGCCCTCCAGACCCTTTTCGGGGCAGTGTTCCACAGTACTCACTTTCGTGACTTTTCATGGCATAGACGTCCACAGAAGGATCGAACTCCCCAGGCCCAAAGAAGCGAGGGTAGTTGAGGAGGTTGCCAGGGCTGTCGGGGGGCGTGCCGTAGGAGGAAATGGGGTTGCCTCCAAGGCCGTCATTCTCGCACTCCTCATCCTCTGCCCGATCCTCCACTTCCATCTCTTCCTGCTCTGCTCGGTCAACATCGTGGATCCCGACCAGCAGGCTGTAGTCCATAATCTTCAGCTGAGCTAAAAACTGGGAGAAAGAGACGAGTGGGGAAAAGAAAAAGAAAAGAGTGTCCATGTGGGATCAGAAATCCTCAGTCCGGCCCCTCCCAATATCTCCCTAAGAAAGTGCAGTAGTGAAGGCTAAACCCTTTTATTAGACTATTTATTATTTACTATTTATTTGTAGACTATTTATTATTTACTAATTAGATTAGACTCTACTGCACAGAATCTACCCAGGCACTCGGACGCCCTCTGCCACCAGCACAATCCTGACTGATTTGCCTGGCTGGTGCAGGAGTGACCTGCTGCTCAGCCCCTGCTGCACTGCTTGGGCCAGAGGCCCCAGAATCCAGGTATGGGAGGCACACTGGGAGTTAAAGCTGTCCCCGGGAAACTCTACCTCCACATCCCGCTTCAGCTTTTCCAGGAAGTTCTTTTTACTCTCCTCCCCAACGTGCAGCTTCTGACCCTCATTCAAGAAGTCGTTGTCCTTGAATGTTGGCAGATCCTTGGCCTACAACAAAAAAACAAAAACCCCGTGTCAAATTCTCCATGCCCCAGAGGAAGGCAGGTACACAGCTCCTTCAGCCACGTGCTGATATTGCTCAGAGACCGAGCGTGGGGTGGCACCAGAACATCTCCTGCCTGTTTGTAAGGCCTCAAACTGTCCACTAAGCATGAAAAACGCAAGAGGCAGAGCACAGCACATCCGTGTGCTCCCTGTACCTCAGGGGAGGTGAAGGGAGACAGAGAGCAACTCAGCTTTAAAGACTGCCAGGAAGATGTGCCGCAGGCTGACAGCTGGGCTCTAGCCAGAGACGATCCAACCGGCTCCCAGAATAGAAAAGAAATGCATTTTGTTGTTTTCTGACTGGGGGAAGAAAAAAAAAATGCTTCTTTCCCTGAAGACTGGCAGAAAACATTAAAACCACTGTGTTTTGAGGAATTTGTTTGCAACGGGCCCCGAGGAGTTCTCAAGGATATAGAAGATACAACCCCTTGTGCAACTGGGAATTCAGTTATTTTCTTCTCAGAATGATGTATGAGCGTGCGGTGGCTTTATATAGATCCAACACAAATAGTCTGAGACAAACTGCACGAGCAGAAAAAGCCAGAGACTAAACAGCCAGTGAGCCAGGGATACTTGGGCACCGTGCAGCTGTGCCTTGATGCGAGGGCTGTTGGCGTAAGGGACTTCCTTTGCTTATGACAGTGACTAATTCTGGGGCAAGCTGAAATGGGATTCCTCTATGGTCTCCAGCCTGCAAAGGCCATGTGTGTGTGCAAATCAAACAGAAAAGTGGTACCAGGACTTCCCACGGCAGTGTCAGAGCCCAAGTTTTCAGGGGTAGGATTCTTGGCTGCAGGTTCCCCTTAACGGCACCAGGAGCCAATTTTACAAACATGGTGAGATATGCCAAGAATTGGAGAAGAGCTGGGCTGGTTTGTACCATCTCTGCCTACGCAGTTCCTGGGCACAGCCTGGAAGGTGGCACACACACAGGGTATCGCTCAGGGCCCGTTTAACTTCCCCTGCTCAGCACCCCTTGGGAAGAGGGAAGTCAGTGGGATCCCACCTGCTTCCAAAGACCAGGAGGAAGGGAAGGCTGCTCGGGGACAGTCCGTACCTTCTCCTTATCGCTCGCTTCCCTGGATACTGTTGAGCCCTAGCAAAAAGAATAAAGAGGTCGTTGTTGCACCGTGTTTATATTCCTGAGGAATTTATTGACACCATTTAAGTCCTTTGTGCGGTTAAAAAAAACACAAAAAAACAAACCACCAACCAAACAAAAATCATGTTCCCCCCCCATACTTTAAAACCAGTACCAAATCCCTTTTCATGCCTGAAACAAACTTGCAGACCTCCCTGATGCAGCATAGATTGCTTGGAATGGGGGAATTGAATGATATTTGAGTCTTAAGTGAAGCCCTAGCCAGAGACCCCAAAACCTGAATGAAAAGAAAAGCCCTGGACCTTCTCTAGCAGGTGTTAAAACAACCAACTCTTTCCCACCCAGAAAAGGAGCCCCCCTTTCCATGACTGCCCCCAGACGCTCACCTTCAGGTCGTATTTCCGATGCACAGTCAGCCTGTGGCTGAACACGTTCCTGGTAACCACCATGTAGGTTTCCACTCCATCCACGGTGAGCCGGTACATGCCAAGGAACTGGGGCAGGAGGGTGTTCCCGTGGCACTCCACGATGAACTGGGGAAGGGGAGAGAAGGACAGCACTGTCAGACAGAGCCCACCCCCGACAGGAGACAGCAGGGCACGTCTGCTGTTGGCACTGGCCAATATCACGTATTGGGGTTATGCAAACGGATCTGAAATTAAGGAGCAAAGGGCTGGCAGCTAAGAGGGGCCAGGGCAGAACATTTCCAGTGGTGCCACTTGCCTCTCTTCCCTGCTGCAAGCAGCTGCCTCCTCCCCAGCCCCTTTGGAAAGGCTCATTCAAAGCACTGAGCTTGGAGCATGCTGACAGGGCTCAGGTAACTTCATCATTCACTGGGGTAGGGGACAGGGTGAGCTGTGAAGGACTCAGAGCTGTGAAGCAGCAGGCTGGCAAGCCCTAGTTGGCTCCCAGGTGTGAAGGAACAACGCTGCTTTCCTCTGCAAAAGCTGTTTGCAACCTCCGCCGGGTCACTCACTGCGCATCTGAGCTCCGGTTCTCCAGCACATCCCAAGCCCGAGCCGTTCACCACCTCCCCCCCCAGGGTCCCAGCCTCCCCCTACCTGATGGTACTTCTTTAAGATGTTGTGCATCTCCGCCACGTCCTCGCTGGACACCGCCTTAATGACAAACCTCCTGTCGTAGGTGGTGAGGAAGCGGGCCCCGCAGCGGCCCTGGCTGTCGCTGTTCACCGGGGCGCTTCGTGTCACCGAGTTCTGAGGGAAACAGAAGAGAAACGTGGGGAGGAGGAGAGGCAGGAGCTGCCACCCCCCCTGGAGAAGCAAGAAGAGCAGTCTCAGAAGGCAGGTGAGGTACGGGTGACCAGGACCAGCTCCACGGCCTGGCTCTGGAAGAAAATCCAGCCCAGGGACATGATGCTCCACCTTTGTAGCCGTGGCCGTGTCCCAGCCCAGCTCCCGAGCACACACACAAATGAGCTGTGACTTAATCAGAAAGCATCTTCGAGCTCAGCACTGCTGAGGTTAAAGCCCACTTGACTTATTGAGAAGTCCAAATGTGGAGTTCAGAGCTTTCACCTAGGCCTTCACTTTGTTAACATTGTCCTACTCCAGCACCTGGCATGCACTTCTGAAGATTATTATTATTATTCCTATTCTTTAACTAATTGGTTTTTAAGAAGGCAGTATCAAAAGAGGTTGGACTCAATGATCTAGAGCTCTCAACCTATAAATTCTGTGATTCTGTGAAAACTTCTCAGGATTTCCTCCTGGGAAACAAAGAGCTGTCAGGATATTTCCAGGGTTTAAGTGAAAAGGGAACAAAATGAGTGAGAGCGGCCTGCCTTCCTTCCCACCCCAAAGCAACGCCCAAGCTGGCAAAAGTCTCAGGAACTCTTCACAGGTCATTCAGAAAGCAGAAGCCAGTTATTCCTACAATCGGATGAAACGGATTGTGAGTATAAATAGCCTGGCTGTTCCTCCAACAACCAGCAGCATCTGTCTTCATCTCCCTGTCTCCACCCTTAGCAACGAAGCACTGCAGCTCCTTTTGGTCCGTGCAGCACAATTGGAAAATCCCAAGCAGACCGCAGAGCAGCTGCCTGCTTCCTTCCCTGAGCCACACCACTGCTCTGTTCTCATCCACCCCGATCCCTCTGCCCAGGTGGGAGGACTTTCTGCGAGCCCCATCCTTCTGTTCAACCACTGCTCTCCCAGACTGACCCGAGCAGGTCGCCAGGCTCCTCTGCCACTGCTCAAAAACCGCTTTCCAGTCACCTGCGTGTGTTCAGGAGCCATTTTGTCAACCCCCAGTACAAGGCTCAAACTGGTATTTCCTCGCCACTGGTGCAGCTGGGCACGGCTGTGCTCCCAGACACAGCAGCACTGACTCCTGAACCGCAGTCGTTAGCTTGAGGTGATGTCTTTCGGGGTCTCAGGGCTGGCAGAGCAGCCCATGAGGTATTTTTTTAGCTACCCGTTACACCGTTCTCGCCTCCTTTCAGCTGTCTGAGGAGCAGACAGCAGAGGGAGCCTGCTCTTCTGCAGACAGAGCGAGCAGAGCCTGCTGCGACCGAGGGATTTACCGTGTCACGCTGCAAGCGAGCCGAGAGGTTTCCTTTCAGAAGGAGGCATTTAAAGCCTTTAAAACTTTAATGAAGCAGGGGAAAAACTCTGCTCCTGCCAATGGCTTTAGAAGCTGTCAGGAAAATAAAGGCAAACAAAAAACCCTCACTTCTTGCTGACATTTGCAAACGAGGCCGTGCTACACAGTTTAATCACCCCTCACCTCAAAACCACAGAGCGTTTCTGCTGGGGGAGATGGGAAGCAGAAACTGTGACCACATATGGACATTACCAAACTCCCAGCCCTTAGGTTTACTTCATTCCCTTCCTGTCATTTCCACCTCCTCCAGAGCTGGAGCGTTATATTTAGCATCCTGGCTCAATTCCCACTGCATTTTACCCACCTGAATTGAGCTCGATAAATGTTTTCTGCTTTCTGTTCTAACCAGACACTTTTAAACAGCCGAACGGCTCTGCCCGAGGTGGAAGGAGCAATCCTTCGGAGCAACAAGTGAGGTGTAAAGGACAGACCAGGTCATGGGAACCAAGAGGGCTGGGGGTGCTCCTACATCACCTCCTATGGTTTTGACCATTTCTTAAACACAAAGAGAAAAAAAAACTTCCAAAATATACTACAGGAGATGGATGGGGAGAAAGAGTAATTAGGAGAAATCACTTCACTGCATGCAAGGAGAGCATTAAGGGGCACGGAGGGGCACGGAGCAGAGGAGGAGGACGGTCCCCAGCAGCCAGCAGAGGTGACTCTGGGACACAGAAAAAGAAGCAAAAAGCCCCTGGCACCGATGCCGGTGTCCTCGGAGGTTGTCCCTTCTCACGGAGGGACCCGAGAGCTCTCCCCTGGGTCTGGGGACGGGGCAGAAGGAGAGGTGCAGGTGCTACGCATCTGCTCCTCGTGCCACGAGACCAGAAACCAGGTGGGGTACACCCAGTTCCTCACTAAGCTAAGCAAACCCAGCTCCTTGTTCCATCAAGCTCAGAAGAGGAGCTGCTCAGGCAACAACCTAGACATGGGGAGAACTCTGAGAGTCGTGGGGAAGGTGCACACACACACACAAGTGGCCATACCACCAGGGAGAAGCAGCTCAGTGAGATTCACAGGAAATAAAGAACAGAAAGAGCACGAAGCTTGCAGCCCTCACCCCTGCCAACGTGCTGCTCTGTGCTGGCAGGTTGCTGAGCATTTTGGTTGAAGCCCTCGGCCACCCAGTGCTGGCGCCATGCCCGCCTGTATCAAGGGCAGCGGAGTGCTAAAGATAAGGGCTTTAATTACCCAGCACTCGGCCGGCTAAAGGCCACGCAGCGATCAAAGCCACCCTCTTCTGCCCCGCTGGCTTTCCCCTCATCTAAGTGGTTTCTGAGCAGCGGGTTCTGCACAGCCTCCTGTGTGTGAGACTGCACCCAAGGGTGGCCCTGCTGGCAGAGCTGCAGCATCTTTCACTGGATTTAAGCCCAGCTGTGTTAATAGAAGGAAACGGCTCCTCTCCAAGGCAAGCTGGAGCCCCCGGCCTTGGTGGACGTGTCCCCAAGCAGCAGCCACCTGGATAAACCCAATTCAGCACCTAAAGCAGCACCCAAACCTACAGAAACGCGACAGGCTCATGTTCCCTGCAGGTCTGGCTCGTTGTTATCCCCCAGCCCCTGCCCACACTGTGAGCTCGGATCCTCTTTTCGTCCTGTGATTGCTCCGCTGCTGGGCGACAACGGTAAAACCATTCAAACCGTGATCATAAGCCCAAAAAATTGACCACAAATAATGTTGGTACTGTGTTTTCTCCCCCAGCTTTGTTATTCTGTCCCAGAGAACGGATACAGGAGGGCAGGGAGAGGAGAGCAGGTACCTGGTAGTCTTGATCGTCAATCCCAAATCTTTCCCGGAGGTTTCGGAACACCAGCGGGCAGTACTCCTTAAATTTAAAGCGACTTGGCAAGTTCTCCCTAGGGCAAAGCAGAGCAGAGATCCTTGTGAAACGATCAGCTGGTGAAACCAGGCTCCCTTCGCCTTCCACTGCATCACCCACCCCGGATATCCAAACCCCCTCCTGCCCACGAGGGCCCCGTTCTGCAGATGTTTGCCCCTTTTTGGGTGCCTGCAGAAGTCATCTGGTGCAGGACTGCTGGCAGGAGCCTTGGCTCAGAGGCCCTGTGGATGAGGGCGCCTGCCTTACAGAACGATCCCTCCTGGCACAAGCGCTGTTTTGACAGAATAATTTCTCTTTCCTCCTCCTCTGTCGCTTTGCTCCGTTCGGTAGCGCAGCTGCCCCCTGCCACACGCTGTTTGAGATGAAAAGCTGGAGGAAATCGGGGGGAGGCTCTGATTTCAGGCCGGATCAGATCACCGGGGCATCAAAATAAAGGTCAGCGCGAGCCAAACCTCGCCCAGAACACGGAGAGGTTGACTCAGCTCCAGCCTGGCACGCTCCAGAGCACTCCAACGAGCCCAGCACCGTCCCTACCCCTCGCTGCCCGGCACAGCAACCCCCAGGGCTGGGGGACATCCCCCCTCCCACGTCCCCGTGTCCTGCTACGTGCTCCTGGCAGGGCCAGATCCTCTTGGCATTAGAGCAGGGAACAAACCCAAAGGCCTCCACCCCACCAGCTGCCCCTAGACAAAGGGTTTTAGTTACAAATCAGCTGTGGAGCTCAGGCTTACTTGTTAAATAGATGATTGTCCACCTTGATCTTACTGTAGGCTTTGAAGTCGTCGGGCATCAGCATGACAGGGATGGGAACGTTGCTGAGTTCATTGATCTGAAAGAGAAAGGAAAAGCAGACTCAAAACCCAAATTCCACCGCCCCGCAGCTACCATCCATGGGTTCGAGGGACGCCAGCTGCCCCAGGAGCTGGTTTTGCAGGGCTGTAACCCATCGGGCTGCTCAGACACCTCTCATTGAATCGATCACGGGGTGAGTGCTCCCCAGCCACCCTCAGACCTTTCCTCTGATCACTCAGGATCCAGCTTAGAATCAAGCCCAACCTACAGACCAAGGAACGGCAGATTTCATGTCTTAAATAACTCCCCTTTGCCTTTATTTGGGAAGTGTTGCATCAGCCCACTTCTGGACTAGTTCTCAGCGTTACAAGCCACGGATGGGCAGCACCCTCAGCGTGAGCAGCCGGCACACGGAGCGGGCAGCGCCGCGCAGCTCCCTGCGGGTGCTGTTTCCATGTTTGCTGTCTCTGGTTGCTCTTATCCCACCTTCTCCAGAGGGATGAGTAACTCCACTCGATTGTTTTTGCTCCTCAGCCATGTGTGGCAGCCACAGGGACAGAGGGGAGCAGAAGAACGAACGCTCAGCCAGGATCCTACGGGCGGGCTCACGCCGCAGCGCCCCGCGGCCACCACTGCTGGTGGTGCCGGGCTGCCCTGCCCCAGGCAGTGCCCTAACGAGGAGCCAGAGCTCATGAGCAGGCAGTGCTGGAGAGCTGCAGGCAGCTCTGGCAGCTGCCAGCTCCGGGTTCTGCTCCCAGCACCCAAAGCCCAGCAGAACGGGTGACCCCCAGCAGGCCCGGCACCTTCCTGCCGCCCAGGGATGGGGTGCAGGCTGCCAGCCTGGGGACACGCAGCCCAGGGCTGGGGCTCCCTGCGTGCACAAACAGCCCGGAGATGCTGCCACGTCTCCTCCGAGGAGCTGGAGGCAAAAAGAAGCAGGAAGAAACCATCCTGCAGCGGGATCCGTGGCACAGCTCGGCTCCGCGAGGGGCACGGAGGCGCACGAGGCTGCCCCGTGGGCACTTTTCACATCCTCTCCCCGTCGCTCCCGATGGAAAAACCAGACCAGATTTAACAAACGTCAGACTGGAAAGACACAGACACGCGCCGCAAAGAGGAACGGTGCCTATTTTCAGAGGCTGCCATCCCACACAGCAGAGCAGCGGAAAGGAAAGCGGCCGCCGCTCCGCCAAGAGCCCCGCCGGTGCTCCCTGAAGCCCTGCCCAGTATTTTTCCTTCACAGCAGCACCCAGGAGCATTGAGCACTCCCATGAAGTGCTTCGGGACGTGTGGGGAATGCATAAATCACCTCACACGCCTCCCTGGGCTGTGATCACAGCAGAGCAGGAGGCCAAAACCCCCCTGGCTTCAGCCATGGGCTTCATCCTGCACTGAGTGAGCCCTTGGGTGAGAAGGAAAAGGAGAAGGAAAAGGAGAAGGAAAAGGAGAAGGAAAAGGAGAAGGAAAAGGAGAAGGAAAAGGAGAAGGAAAAGGAGAAGGAAAAGGAGAAGGAAAAGGAGAAGGAAAAGGAGAAGGAACAGCACCGGTGCGAGTCTCCCAAACCCCGGGGTCCAAGTCTCAGCCCCAGCGAGCCCCCTGCTGTCACCTTCCCACTGGCAGAAAGGGGAAGAGAAAATTGCCAACCCTGTGCCAAGCCAGAGGTGCTGCCTCCAGCCTGAGATGAAGCACGGTTTGGGGCTGATTGATTTATTCAGCACGAGGGATGTGCCCTGCGTGCTCCCACAACTCTGGTGCTTGATGCTTTTCTCAAGATCCCAGGGGAAGAGGAAGGAGAAGCCCCCACCCCGTGCCGTGGGTAGGGGAGACCCCAGCCCTGCCTTCTCGCAGGGCAATCCTGCAGATGGCAGGGCCTGGCATCACAGCAGCACCACCCAAAAACACCAAACCTGGCCCCAAAGCAAGCAGAGAAGAGCAGCGGCCGGCGCTGCCCCGCAGGGCTCCTCTCCTGCGCTTATCGTGGTGGAATCTGAGCAGCCTCGGGGAGCGCCGTGACGAGCGCCTGGCACACGTCTGCTCTCTCGCCTTCTCCCCAGGCAGCGGCGTGCAGCAGCTTAAATATAGCAGAGCGTGGCCCCGGGCATTTATGGCACGGGAAGCAAGGTCACAGCAAGGTGCCCAGCACCCAGGTGCCCAACACTCCCTCGGGACCCCGCTGTCCCCCCCCGGGTGGATCCCGTCCGTACCAAGCGTGCCCGGAGCTCAGGAGCTCTCCACGGGGCTGGCCTCGAGGTGGGCAGAGGGATCTCGGGCAGGGCTGTGCCTGGGGCATCTCCACAACCCCCTCCTGCAAAGGATTTAGAGCTCTCCAAGCTGTAAAAACCTCAGTGGTGCTGCTGTGGAGCACGAGCTCCTGGTGCCAGCGCGGTGCTGGCTTTCTCCAAACCATCCAGCCCTTCAGACCAAACCTGTCTTTGAATCCTCTCGCACACGAGCCTGCTTTTATAGGGTTTCCTCACGCCAGGAGCTTCCCATTTCCCCGCTGGGCAGAAAGCGCAGACAACCCAACGGGGATCAGCCCCGGGCTGACAGCACCGAGAAGAACCTCTTGCTGCTGCCACCTGCACCCTGCAGCAGCTCCCATGAAATTGGTCCTGCCCCAGCTCACAGCATGCAGGGCACAAACCCGACGGCCTCGCAGAAAACTGGGCACACAGCGGGCTAGGAGGGTCCCAGGGGATTTAAAACCAAGCCTCATTACAGACAAACCGCCTGGCATCCTCACCAGGCATTGCTGGAGGGATGCTTCACAACTCCCAGCTGGTTTCTCACCTCCTTCTGAAACCAAAGGACAGCCCCGTGTGGTCCCAGCAGGGGACAAGGCAGTGGGTGACAAGGTGTCAGGACAGCAGCAGGCGAGGGAGGGAAGAGGAGAGCCCCCCCCTTCTCCCCTGAGCCCCAATTCTCCCTCCTCGCCCCTTTGCCTGGCAGCAGAGGAGCAGTGGTCAGCAGGACCCTGGGTTTATCCGCGGCTGATCACTTGGCCCTGCCACCGAAGCCAATTCCTTTGTCAATAAATCACGCATCCATACTCCGTGCCGCTCAGGGACAGCTGTCAGGACGGATGGGCCAGGCACAATTTGGTTTCAAAACCTGACTGGAGCCTCAAAGTGGCAATTACCATTAGCAAATGGATGGGAAAACGCGATTTGTTTGCTAACAGGATCCAGATGATGGAGCGTGAGAGCCTCCTCTCCAGGATTCTTTACGACAGGAACTCGTGCAGGAAAATCCCAACGTTTTGTTCCTCTCGCTGCCTTTCAGCCCGGCACCTCCAGGTAGCTCCTGCTCCACCTTACAGCACCCTGAGGAAGCAGCTGGGAGACGGGCAGCAAAAAAATCACCTCCACCAGCACGGAGACGAACCCAAATCTGCAGCAAAACTTGGCAGCTCTCAGCACGGAACAACCAGGCAAGGGCGAGAGGGAGAAAACCCCCCGTTTTTCCATGAATTAGAGCATGATTAATCAGCAGCCAGCCCAACAAACCCCCGTGCTGTGGAAGGATGATTCTTGGAGTCAATAATTTCTACCAGCGCCCTGGGGATGCCGCCGTGCCTTGAGAGAGAGAGGGAAGCTCCCGGTGGCCACGGAGCCTCCTCTTTGGGATCAAAGCACTCAGAAGCCTGCTGGCGAGCAGCCCCACACCCCGACAGGCTGCAGCACGGGCAGAGCAGGCAATATTGTACCCCCGGGGGGCAAACGGGGCTGAGGAGCACAAAGATTCAGCCTCCTACCTGCAGCCTGCAGTGGTGCTGGCTCCTGAGCCCCGCGCTGCTCGCTCAGCTGCCCCCCAGCAGCTCCCTCCTGATTTCCCCCAAGGGAAGCAGCTCCTGGAGGCCCTGCTTTAAAAGAAGGTCCCCCAGGACCCACCAAGCCCTTAAATGCCAGCTACCATCGCCCCCACCATGTGCTGTGCTCTCCGCAGGTCTGTCAGAGCTGGAGGGGATGAGCCCCTGCCGCCTGCCCCGTGCCAGTCCCAATTTATCGGGCTTCCCCTTCTCGATTCATGGCAGATGCTTCTGTGCTCGTTGCAGCCGGGGCAGCACCGGGAACAACGCCGCAGAGAGGGCAGGAGCGTGCTGCAAATCCCAATTTTGCACTCGAATGCCAACGAGCCGCGCTTTGTGCCGGCTGGCGCCGCTCCTGCGGGGCCGAGGAGATCGGCCGCTGCCTCTGCCAGGACCCCGAGGCCTCGGGCGAGATCTGCAGCACGAGCAGAGGAGATCACCCCCTTTTCAACAGAAATGGGATTTTTTTAATGCCTACCAGCACCCCCAGACCCTCAGGGATCTGGGAGGAGCGGCGTCGCGCCCCACCAAGGCTCTCCCCCCGCTGCCAGGGGGCTCCCGAGGAGGCACCAGGAGCAGGGAGCCGCGGAGCTGCGTCGCCTCCCCCAGTGCCATGACAACAGCAGGCACGAGCAGAGCTTCCACGGAGCCATCTCCACGTTTCCCAGATCGCTCACCGCCGGCGAGCAGCTGACAGAGGCAGAAATCGAGGGCGAAGCTCCAGGACTCGGCTCCCTCCTCTTATCCGCAAGCTCCCACGCGGGGTCCTCTCCCCTCCATGGTTTTCTAGCTGGAAATCCGGCTGCTGGGCTGACACCACCCACGTTTGGCCCCGTTTACGCCAGCCTCGGCCCCACCCCGGCTCTGATTGCTCTCAGTGTTGGCTGGGGACCACCGGACGGCCCGGACCCAGCTGAGGATTTGCACAGAACCGCTTGGAGGAGGTGTTCCAGACCCAGCTCCTGCTCTCCAGGCGCTAACATCGCAGCTCCAGATGCTCTCCAGCCCCGTGGCTGCTCCCGGTGCTCCCCAGCCCTCTCCTCCTGCACTCGCAGCAGCTGCGGGTCCGCCTGCTCCAACACCAGGCAGGGCCGACCCGCTGCCAGGCTCCCTTAATGGACCCAGGAGAATTTCCTCACTCAGCAGAGACGGAGGATTGCATAAAACGCTCGCTTTGTTTGTTTGTTTGATTCGTCCACGGGAAAGTTCATCCCAACGCCACGTTTCTGACAGCGCTTTGTGCCGCAGGGACCCCGGGGCAGGTCCCACAGCCCCGGGATCCACGCTGCCCTGAAAAACTGGGCTGCAGAATCCCCTGTAAGATACCTAACGACGTTCAAAGCCTCTCCTGAAGATCCTCACGGGCTGCCCAGACCCATCTGCTGGGGCAGCAGCAGCAATTCTGCTCGCTGGATAAGCGGGACACCAACACCTCGCCCTGCTCTGCGCAGCTGTGGGTGTGCTGAGCAAACACAAACGCTCCGGCACGGCCACGCCAGCTCCCGGCCCTTCCAAGCACCCCAAGGCTCACCCCAACGCAAGCCGAGAGCAGCGGCAGCGAGCTGGAGGAATAAAATAAGAAAGAATCTGCTGGGAAACGCTGGGTGCCTGCCCGAGGGTGAGGAGGTCACGGCTGAAGTTTGCTGAACCCTTCCCCAGCCCCTCGGGGTACGGTGCTCGTTTCTGGCAGCGGTTCCTTCATAAACTCATCCGATGCAGCTCGTTGCCTTTAGCGTTCCCCCACAGCCATCATTTTGCCTCCTTCCCTGTGCCCGAGCGTTTCACGGCCAAGTGCTCCAAAAGTTACAGCGCCCTGACCCCGAGCCTAAAAATAATGCCAGAGCTCCCAGCACCGGGCAGCCACAAAGGGGCCATCTCGCTGCCACCGAGCAGCAGCCGGCCCTAGGAGCCCACAAACGGAACCGGGAGGAATCTCCCCGATTTCCCCGTTTCTTCCCGGCTCCTAACAGCATCGCTGATCAAAGCCAGCGAGCAGCAAGCACTGGGAAGATCCTTTGAGGAAGACAATGCGGCGCTGAGCTGTGCTTGGGAGCTCTCATCCCATTGTCACGCGAGCTGGGAACGTAATTCTGTGTTTCCAGAGCGTTATTTGCTTCTGCAAAGAATAAACCCAGACCCCATTCGCTCTCTAGGAATCCCCCATTAACACAATAGGGAAACGGGTCCCTGAACCCGAGGGTGCGTCCGCCGAAGGGATGAGGCTCCTGAACCCTTTGGGCACCTGGAGCACCTCCCGGAGCAGCAGCCACTGCTTGCATCCCTGCTGCCCTTCCCGTGCCGGGTCTGTGCCAGCCCCTACAGATTGGAGAGGCTTCCAGAGGAGACCATGAGGACGGGCTGCTCTTAGGGCTGCTCTTAGGGATGAGCAGCGGAGCTGCCCCCGGAGGCATTTCCCCGGGAGCTGCCCCCGGTACCGACCCCTGGGGGAAACCGAGGCCAGGCCCCAGGAGCACAGGGCCGGGGTCCTGGCAGCTGAGAGCCCTAAATCGGAGGGAGGCGGGTGGCAAACGGTGCCTGAGGGTTTTAGGATGGAGCTGGGAGATGTCAGGGCTCCTGCACAGCCAACGAGGGGATGCAGGGGGATGCAGGGGAGCCCCCCCCCCCCCCAAAAAAAAAAGGCAGGGCCCTGAGCGAGCGGGGTGGGGGGGGCTGAGGGAACCGGGGAGGGGACGGCCCCGGGGAGACAGGGGGAAGGGGGGGACACAGGAGGGGTCGAGGGGGGCTGAGGGGGATGAAGGGGGCTGGGGGGTGTCCCAAGGGGACCGGGGGGGGTTCCACGGAGCCCCCCTTATGGGGTGGGCGCCCAGGGGCCGGGATGGGGGGGATATGGGGGGGGTGTGGGGGGGTGTGGGGGGGTGGGAGCCCCTTGGTGAGGGCCTGGGGAGGGGGGGGGACCGGGGGGGTCCAGAGGGGAACCGGGGGGGCTTGGGGGGAACTGGGGGGGCCCGGGGGGGGCTCGGGGTAACCGAGGGGGGCTCGGGGGTAACCGGGGGTGAACCGGGGGGGTCCGGGGGGTCCCGGGGGCCGCTCACCGTGTGGTTGGCCCCCCACATGAGGACGCTGAGCAGCGGCTCGGAGGCCCGGAACAGCTTCACCTTCTGGCACACGAAGTGCTTCTTCTTCGTCTTGGTTTTGCTGGCGCTCAACGCCGAGCTCAGCCCCCCCACGACCCCCCCACCCCCCCCTCCACCCCCCCCTCCTCCTCCTCCTCCCCCCCCCCCTGCTGCCGCCGAGCCCCCCGCGCAGTTCGAGGCCATGGCGGAGCCCCCGAGCCCCCGGCCGCGCCCCCCCCTCCCCTACCGCATGGTCCCGCCCGGCGCGGCGCCTCCCCCCCCCCCCCCCCCCCCCCCCCACAGCCCCAATGGTACCGCCCAGCCCCTGTCAAGCCCCGGCTCCGGCCTGGCCCCTCGGCTCCCCCCCCCCCCCGCCTCGCTGCGGTGGTTCCGTCCCCGCCTCCCTGTCTTTTTTTCAGCTCCCCCCCCCGCCTGTCCCCGCAGTGGTTCGTTCCGCCGCGCCCGGCCGAGCCCCGGCGGCGCCGCGCTGAGGGGGCGCCAAGATGGCGGAGGGAGGGGGCGGGGCTGGGAGGGACCACGGCTGCGGAGCGCGGGGGGATAAATAACGGGGGTGCTGAACGGGCGGCGAAACGGAGCCGGTCACCGCTCAGCCCCGGTGCGAGCGGAGCGAAACGAAAGGAAACGGGGCTGGGCTGCGGCGGGCGGCTCGGCGAGGAGCGGCCGATGAAAAAAGAACGGGCAGATAAAATCCGCCCCCCCCTCCCTCCCCGCCCCGAGGTGGTCTCGCCCAGCTGGCGGGACGTCCCCGCCCGGGCCACGCCCCCTCGCGGGGATGGACCAATGAGCGGCGAGGCGCCTGGAATTATGAATGGGCCGCTGCTGGCGTCACGGGCCGCTACTAGAAGGCGCCCCCGGTGCGGCTCCACGGCCCCGGCGCCCCCCCAGCGGCACGGGAAGGGGCAGGGGCGGCACGAACGGCGCGGAAAGAACGGCTCCGGGACGGACGGCTCGGTAGGAACGGCTCTATTGCAAGCACAGCCCTCTGCCGCCACGCACCGACCCCGCACCCGTATCCTGTGCGGTGCCAGATCCGCTCCTCACCCTCCCCTCCGGAGCTGCCCCCACCGAGAGCGACCCCCACCGGGAACGACCCCCCCCCGGGCCGGGGCTGTGCCACGCACCGGGCCTGCAGGGGGTCGGGGTGGGCCGTGAGGGCTGCCAGAAGCAGGGCTTCACTCAGCCAAAGGAGCCCACAGGAGCCTGACGCAGCAGCTACCGCCCCGCAGAGCCCGGCGCTAAGGATGTACAAAAATGGAACCACACGAGGTGGAGAGAACAGGGAGAGCTCGGGCACTAGGCTAGGGAACGCCAGGGCACGCGGTTCCTCCAGCTACGGCGTGTTGGCGAGGGTGAGGGCATCACCCAGGGAGGCGCAGCGCCAGGAGTCCGGAGCACCCCGCAGCACAGAAATCCAGCACCTCTCTGTGAGGTGGAAACTGGTCCTGGAGAGAGCAGTGAGCCTGGGCTGGAGGCCTCTCACCTTTGGGGATACGTGTCCGCTTAGCTCCTGCACAGGAGCAGGGGGAGAACAAGTTTCATCTCTGCATAAAGTTTTTTTCCAAGGCCGCGGGAGTTCTCTGAAGGGAGTGGATGTTGCGCTTTACTCGGTCCTCTAGAGTGGAAGTAGACGCGCTCTCTAGTTTTAAGCGACTGCAGAAAGAATAATGAATCAAAAAATTAGACTCTTTTTCCAAACGTAACACCATTTCTAGCAGGCTTCGTTATCCCCAAGTCATCCACCTATGAATCTAAATGAATCTAAAATAGAAAGGAGCAAATTGTTTCACATTAAAGTCTGCTCTGCAGGAACTGACTAGCTTTTAGTTTGGCTTGTAGCAAATTTGATGCTTTATTTATCTGTGCTTAGAAATGTATTTTCAGTAGTTTTCAAGTCTCCTCCATCTTCCAAATATAACTATTAGTTATAAAAGCATCTGTCACAGGGGAGTTGATTGCTTTTCTGGGAAGAAACGAGGGAAAAGCAATGTGCCACAATGGCATGCCACTAGAATGGTCCATGTTGTTGTGCAGAGGTTTCAGTCCCACAAGCCCCTGGCACACAAACTCCTGATGGATTTGCAGGACTAAAGCTATTGCAAGCTCCTAAAAATAGAGAACTTAAAATCTGCTTGTGAAACCCCAGGCACTTCTACAGGATAGAGAAAAATAACTAACCACAAGTCTCCTGGTCTGAGCACTGAGGTTACCACATAAGTTTACAGTGTTTTTGAGATTAATTAACAGAATTTGGAAGAACTAGATGTCCCTAGTTTTACTGCTTAAAAAAAATATAGACAGATCTACACCATAATCTGAGCATCTCAAACACTGGTTCCACCACCCACTCCTGAGAAGATGTGGCCTGTGTTTCCCTGGAATGAAAACACAGATAATAGACACTCACTGCAAGAACTTTCCATCCCGGGAGTCCAGCTTCTCCAGCTCTCGTTCCAGCTCCTCCTCCTTTCGGTGTTTCCTGAGGTTGTTTGCTCTCTCTTCTTCCCGCCACTTGGCATTTTCCATCATTTCCTGGCGTTTACGCTCCAGTTCCTCCGGAGAGATCTTTCTAGATGTGTAAAAAACACCACTACTGTAAATAAAACTCTGCTAGGCCACAACCCTCTTTTCCTTTCCATTCTTTACGAGTTATGCCCCTCAAAATTGGGGGTGTTTAATATGGCTTTTCCTTTGGTACCCCATCAGCAAAGCTTGCAAGTTCAAGTCTAAACGTTCTGCTCTACCGTGCCCCCAGGAAAGCCTGTTTTTCTCTTCCTTTCTGCCTTCTCATTTTTAATTGACTGGTAAGGTGATGCTGTCAAGGTCACCTTTTCCTGATGACAGTAAACCAGAATGCTTCTAATTAACAGCCCGTAGGACAAAGCCTTTCTTCGCATTACTGCCTTGCAAAGTGATGCGAGACATATGGCGAGCCAGCAGCCCCGTGAATCAGTTTGGGAAGCTGTCCAAGGAGTTAACGAACAACCAAGCTCCAGAGCACTGAGCTGAGCACTTCGTCACTCTCTGTCTGACTTTCCCGAAATCTGATACAATCTATTTTAGACAGCAGAGTAAATTTGATTCACAGATTACACCGAACTGTTTCACAGTCTTTGGGGCAACTTCCCCCCAAAAGCACAGGGACAACGTTTTGCTTACCTCGTGTACCCTGGAACATGCTGTCGTCGGTAGCTCTTTTTAGGGGAAGGGCTTCTGGCTCTTCCTTTCTCCTCTCGATTGCTGTTTGTAACACAAAAATACCTCTTTTTAGGACAGATGAACAAAACATATGTTATTACACCTCTAAATGTTACCTGGATTTTTTGTACGCATTCTGAAACTAAAATCTCTTCCGGAACTACAGGACCGTTACCTGGCTGCTTTGTAAGCAAATGTTAATGGAAACTAATCGTGTACTGAGTCATATTTTTAATCTGATTTAATTATTTCATTAGCAAGCAATGAGCACTTGGTATCTGATTTTATCAGCGTTTAGTAGGGGTAATTCAGCAATTACAAGTACCTTCTAAAGGAAATTAGGGGCCCAAATTAAGTACAGGCATAAGCAATGCCTAATGTGTGCACCCAGGAGGAGGCTGTTGCAAACGAGCAGCACGTTGCAGACAACAGGGCCCCTCCAGCTGCTAACCTGTGTGTTTCTGCACTCGTACAGCTGTGCAGCTTCTGCCTTTACACCCAGGACTGAACACTGTGGCAGGAGGAGACTGAGTAACAGAGCTTTTGATTCCTGAGAACTGCCCCCACCAGCAGCCCCTGGTTTACGTTTCCCGTGTCAGCCCCACTCACTGTTTGCTGTGCCTGGATGGAGACCTCGATCCCCTGCTCCCCGACTGTTCTGTGCTCTTCTTGCTCCCACGTCTCTGCGGTGAGCGGGACTGGCTCCTGGACCTGGAGCGATCCCGGTGCTTGTGGGGGGCCCTCTCCTGGCTGGCAGCTGGGGAACTCCGGGACTTGTGGCTCAGGTCAGAGTCTCTTACCTGGAATGCAAAAGTGACCTTCAGGAGAGATGTCCCCTGAGAGCATCACAGCGAGGCTACAGAGGAGACCTCAAGTTAGACTAAGGACAGGAACCACAAAAAACATTTTTGTTTGTATTTATCGCATTTCCTAGGTTCTTATTAAAGCCTTCACCTTTAAGACAGTTTAACTTACGGTGTATCACACTGAAATTGTTCTGACAATTAAGCACAGCATTTAAACAGACGTGTGACCCTGGTAAGAGAAACTAAATAAATCCTAACCTGCGTTCAGAGAGAATAAATGTCCTACCAGCATCTGAACAGCTTCGGTTTCAAGGCTTGGATGGCTCCAAATTGAACTTTCTTAAATCATAATCCCCTTCTACTTAGTGGAGCAGCCTCTTGCAACAAGCTGCCTCAACTTTTGCTCTTCCCTAATCCAGGAATTTGCTGCTGAAAGCTGTGTGAAACACGGGTCCTTACCTGTAAGCCATATCCTGGGACTTTGGTAGGAGCAGGTTTCCAGGAGGAACTGTTCATCTTCTTCTGAGACCTAACGAGAAAACAGAGCAGTAGTTTTGATGCAGATGAGCTCAATAACATAATATTTTTTACATTAAAATGTCATAAAAATAACAATGCGAAAACAATGAAGTAACAATAGAGAAATGGTTAGGCAAATTAAGAGCATTAATTAGAAAGATAAGGCTTGCAGAGGATTAGAAATACAAGAAAAACAGCCAGCTGAAACAGGACATGAGATATTTTTATTACAACACCTCAAAACATACCTAGCTTTGCTTCGCTCATCATCACTGCTGGTACTTTCACTGCTAGAACTGCGGTGTCGATGTTTCTTGTGCTTCTTCTTCTTCTCTTTCTTCTTCTTTTTCTCTTTTTTATCCAAGCTGTTTTGCAGCTATAAAGGAAAACACTACCTCATTAGCAATAATTACTGTCCCTACACTCGTGCAGTCAGCATCACAAGGCAAGGGCAAAGTAAGTAAATCACTAGCTAAAAAAGCACAGCTTAGGAGCAGGAAGAGAAAAATACCACTGAATCCAAAAGGATGAGAAATTAATTGCTGCTGACAGACTGATAAGGAACCTTGTCCTATTATATGGGGATCAGACAAAGCTGAATTTATTCTGTTTTCCTATGAAAGTCAGGAAATGGAACTCAGCTCCTTCTCCTAAATATTAATTTGACCTATGAACCTGTCCTCAGTTCAGTGCTTTGAGTCTGTGAAGGAGTATGGAGATAAACCTACCAGTTCTTTGATTTTCTTCATTTTCACAGGATTATTCAGAACTTCTCTCTTCTTTTCCTCCTCTCTCTTTCTAAAGCAGAATAAAAGAAAATTAAACTAGTATTTACAAGCAATTCAAAGTATATTTTCATGAAAGACCCCAAGCACAACCTCTAAAAACATATAAAGCAGAATGACAATCTTTGTTGAATTCAAGTTAGAAAAACTACTGAAAAGCAGTAAACTGACTCAAACACGTTATTTGACTTATTGCTGTGCCTAGAACACACAACCAAAAGCCTGCTAGTCATGTAAGCGGCTGGTGAACTCTCTGCAGCCAGGACTAGCACCTACAACCTACAGCTCACAAACAGATGAAACTCTGAGGAACAAGCTTAACAGCAATCTTTACATAAACAGCTAAGAAAGTTTTTATCAAGTTACTGTTACAAACGTTTTGTCCGATCTACTGCCGCTTTCACCCCCATGTTTGGTACCTTATCATGAAGAGCGGATCCTCACGGATTTTGTTTGCCATGTCTAGAACGGAGTTGGCACCAGACTTGGCAAAAATGGAGCCTGGGAGAAGCCCGGTCTCGTTGGAACAGCCCGCATCCTTGTCTTCTGTCTTCTCAAAGACGTATTTGTCCACGGGGCGACCCATCAGGTACTCCTCTCTGTTGACCATGCCCCCAGGACCCTGGTACATCCACTCCAGCTTCTCTTCTCTTTTCCTGTTGCAAACAAGAGCGTCTTATTCTCTATTACAGAGCTCTACAAGTAAAACCTTTCCCTTCTAAAGGTAAAACTAAAAGGTAAAACTTAAAGTGCTGGCTTACGAAGGTGAACAGAAAACTTTCTACATCGCACACGTTAAAAACAGTGCTGAAAATATGTCCCTCAGGGGCACCAGCAGGGCACGGAGCACCTCACCAGGCAGCACCGGTCCCCAGCAGGCTGTGGGTGCCGTGGTGTGGGCTCCGCGGCCGCTCCTCACCTGACGGTGCCCATGTCCTCGGCGTAGCGCTGCATCTCCTCGCGGGCCCGCTCCTCCTGCAGCTCCCGCTGCAGCTCCTCGATCTTTTTCCGCTCGGCCTCATGCTTCTGCTCGGCCTTCCACACCTTCTCCACATTGCGCAGGGTCTGCGGGTGCCAGCTCTTCTTCAGGTTCTGCGGGGGCAACAACCACAGCAGGGCCTTGACTCAGCACCCCAATAAGGGGCCAGGGAACGGCCTCGGGACCCCCCTCCGAGCGGGACCGGGCCCTAAATCCGCACCCCGAGGCCCTGTCCCGATCCCTCAGGGCCCGAGGCCCACACCTCGAGGCCCGGGGCCGGTACCGGAGGCCCGGGGCCTGCTCCAGGAGCCCACGGGCCCGGAGCCCGCACCCCGAGGGCCCTTCCCAACCCCCCCGAGGCCCTGTCGGGATCCCTCAAGGCCCGGTACCGGTACCCGAGGCCTCCCCCACCCCGGCCGGACCCCCCCCTCACCAGGTCGCCCCCCCCCATGGCGCCGCTCGCTCCGCGCTCCCCTCCCCGCCGGGCTCCGGCCGCCGCTCGTCACCGGGGCGTGGCGCCGGTTGACGACGTCACTTCCGCCGCGCCGCTGATGGCGGAAGGAAACGGAAGAGCAGAGCAGGGCCCGGCCTTAGGAACCCCCCCCCCGGGGGCCGGTTCCGCCCGCGGCGGGATTCGAACCTGGGTCCTCCGGGCTCCCAGCCCCGCGCCCTGCCCCGGAGCCACGCGCGGCTGCGGCGGCTGGGGCGTGGCGCAGGGGGGAGCGCGGCTGCCCGCGGGGCCGGAGGTGCCGGGTTCGAGTCCCCCCGGGGGCGGGAGTCAGCGCCCAGCCCGGCCGCGTTAATCCCGGCTTCCCCCGAGCTCGGTGTTTATCTCGGTTACTGCTCCGTCTGCATCGCCTCTGGGGCTTGTGTGTAAAGTAAAAAGACAGGTGGAATAGGAAGGTGTGAGTGGGTGTTGTGGTGTAAAGCTGGCAGGGGGCTGGGAACCGCCCGGCTGCTTCCAGCTCGCTCTGCCCCGGTGGGATGGGGAGGGAACCCGACAGGGAACGATGCGAGAAGTCAGGGGTTGTCATAAATATAATGGTTTACTAGGTACAGCACAAGCTGTGCCCACAAACAAAGCAAAACGAGGAATGAATCCAGCCTTTCCCATCAGCTGGCAGGCGTTCAGCCGCTTCCAGTGGCTCATCACTTCCACAGCTCATCAAACACGACAGCATTTGGCTGCCCCAGAAGCTCCCGATGTTGTCACCCCCCTCCTTTACCCCAGCTTTTATTGCATGGCATCAGATGGTACGGAGCATTTCCTTGGCCAGTGTGGGGCAGCCGTCTTGATCTCTGCTCCCCTCCTGGCTTGTGCATTCCCAGCCTTCTCCCAGCAGGGCAGCAGGAGAAGAAGAGTCCTCGGTTCTGGGTGAGCACTGCTTTGCAGCAACTCAAACACCAGTGTATTATCACCACTGTTTTCATCAAAAATCGAAACCACAGCATCATACAAGCCTTAACTAATAAAATTAGTTCTCTCTCAGCTGAAACCATGACAGGTTGGCAAAAGAACGTGAAGTGACCCCAAAAACCTCTGGGGAATAAGAAGGTCTCTCCCTATTCTGTCTGTAAAGAAGAAAGGATGGAAAAGGAGGTAAAGAGGGGGCACCTGGAGTTGAACCAGGGACCTCTTGATCTGCAGTCAAATGCTCTACCACTGAGCTATACCCCCTGGAGTAACACCTGCACCAGGTGGTTTTAAAAGCACTTACACACACCCAGTGTCTGACCACGGGTTAAGATTCATTAACTAGAAAGCAGCCTGGACAGGGCAATGAACATAATTGCTGCAAAGAGTTACTACAGAAAATTGCAAACTTAGACAAAAACAGCGCAGGGCAACTCAGAGCAGAAGCCCTGAGCTTTCCTGGGCCAAAAGCTGGTTGAAAAAGACAAGAAAAAGAGGGGGCACCTGGAGTTGAACCAGGGACCTCTTGATCTGCAGTCAAATGCTCTACCACTGAGCTATACCCCCTGGAGTAACACCTGCACAGAGGAATTTTACAGCACTGCACGCGGAGCCCAGTGTCCATGTCCAGTGGATAGAAGCCTTTAACCAACAGCTCCCTGGGCATGGTAATGAACCTACCATAATGGATGGCAGCAGGGAGTCGCTGCACGAAATCAAGACCAAACACACACAGAAGCACAGAGCTACTCACGCAGGGCAGAAGCCCGGTAGGTTCCTAGCAGGCAGGCACTGAGTGCCTTGAATATTGCAGCACAAAGACTCCAACATGTAGGACAAGCTCCTGAGACCTAAGGTGGTGTGTCCATCTTCTATTCCTGTGATGAATTCTGGCAAAAGGCTGGCTGAAAAGGACAAGAAAATACAAGAAAAAGAGGGGGCACCTGGAGTTGAACCAGGGACCTCTTGATCTGCAGTCAAATGCTCTACCACTGAGCTATACCCCCTGGAGTGACACCTGCACCAGGTGGTTTTAAAAGCACTTACACACACCCAGTGTCTGACCACGGGTTAAGATTCATCAACTTGGCAGCAGCCTGGATGGAGTAATGGACATCACTTCTGCAAAGAGATACTACAGAGAATTACATCTCACACAAAAACACACAGACAGCACACAACTACTCGGAGCAGAAGCCCTGAACTCTCCTAAGTAAAAGGCAGTTTAAAAAGAACAATAAAGAGAGGGGGCACCTGGAGTTGAACCAGGGACCTCTTGATCTGCAGTCAAATGCTCTGCCACTGAGCTATACCCCCTTGGGTGAGCAAACAGAAAGGTGCAGGAAAAAAAAACAACAACAAAAACAAAAATCACAGAGAGCTCAGTTGTTTTTTTTTATTTGACAGACTCCTTAGCATTGAAATGCACATGCCAAAGTATATTCAGAGAATCAATACAGGAGACAAAGCGTAGAACCACTGCAGTCTCTTGGCTGATCAAAACGACTCCTACAGCCCAAAAGGAAGCATCGTGCCTTTGCTTAGTCACTGACATGCACACAGATTTGGCTGAGTTTCTAGATTAATGCTCTGTCCTGGGTTTGGTTCAGAGACCAGCCCTTTGGCCAAACAGTAGCTCACAGGATCTAAAAATGAGGCAAACACCTTGTCCTTTTTCCTGAAAAAAGCACAATAAAAAGAGGGGGCACCTGGAGTTGAACCAGGGACCTCTTGATCTGCAGTCAAATGCTCTACCACTGAGCTATACCCCCTGGAGTGACACCTGCACCAGGTGGTTTTAAAAACATTTATACATGCCCAGTGTCTGACCACGGGTTAAGATTCATTAACTTGGCAGCAGCCTGGACAGGGCAATGAACATAATTGCTGCAAAGAGTTACTACAGAAAATCGCAAACTTAGATAAAAACAGCGCAGGGCAATTCAGAGCAGAAGCCCTGAGCTTTCCTGGGCCAAAAGCTGGTTGAAAAAGACAAGAAAAAGAGGGGGCACCTGGAGTTGAACCAGGGACCTCTTGATCTGCAGTCAAATGCTCTACCACTGAGCTATACCCCCTGTGGCAGCCTCCTCCACTGCTGGAAGTTTTCTGCTCATTCCAAACAATTCCAGCACCCCAACAAATTACTCCCAGCACAAAAAACACCGCAGGAAATACCTCTCTGCTCACAACCTCCACGGTGCCAGTCCTCTTCTCCTGTCAATCTTCTTCTTGCTGCCTGGCTACCGCCACGTCTGCCAGAGGACGTTCCCTGCAGAGAGTTCAGGGGAAAGCTGGCAACTGAGAAGCCCCAAATGGACCTTTTGGGGGCAAAAACATAAGGAAAAGGGGAGGGCGCACCCGGATTTGAACCGGGGACCTCTTGATCTGCAGTCAAATGCTCTACCCCTGAGCTATACCCCCACCTGGGCAGCACCTGCTGCATTCCAGGCCTTGTGCTCACAGCACCTGCGGCACGGCTCCCACAGGAATTCCCTCTCTTTGACCTCCTCCCGGCCTCACCAGCCCGAGGCCTCGCACCACACCTGCTCACAGGCCCCTGGGGGACACGCCAACCACTTCCCACTTTGCTTTCCCTTACAGCACCTCGTGATGGAGTAGGAAAACAGAATACCTGGAAACACCCACCTCAGGAGGCCTCCGAAGGTGCTTGGCCGTGCCCCTGTGTGCTCAGGGCCTCACCCAAACCTGGCAGGGAGCAGCTCTGGTGCTGCCCGCAGCCTCACTGACTTCCTCAATGATGGGCCGGAGGCTGCAGGGCAGGGAAACGCCGACACCCGGAGCCTCACCGCCGCCTTCCAGCCGGGCCGGGCCCTGTGAGGACGAGCACAAACGTTTTATTTAGCACCGGGCAGACATCAAAGGCTGCGGGGTAAAATAATTCACCCCAGAGGTAACGCGCCACAGGCAGGGAGCGCCGGGGCATGTAATTAAGGTAATGAAGCAAAGGAATAATGAATTATAAGCGGGGATAACGAGCTGGAGGTGCGGAGGCCGAGCTGTGCCCGCCCCAACCCCACAGGCCCATGCAGGTGCCGGGCCCACCTCTCCCCGCCGCCCGTTAACGGCCGGGTCCCCCTCAGCCCCGCTCCAGACCCCCGGTACCGGCCGGATCCCACCCGGCCGCGGCTTCCCGGGGCAGGTCGGGGGGCGGCTGCCGGTGCCGGTACCGGGGCTGGGGTCCGGGACCCGGGGTTCCGCCTCCGCCTCCGCCCCCCCGGTGCCCCCGGCCCCGGTCTCTGCCGCCATCGCTAGGCCCCGGGCCGTGGCGCCGTTTGATGACGTCACTTCCGGCGCGCCGCTGAGGGGGACCCCGGGGAGCAGCGGGGGCGGCGCTGGGGCCAGAGCGGGGGGATCCTAACGGGAGCCCTGGGGACACCGGGACGGCCCCGGGGGCCTTTACGCAACCCCACAGGACGCAGGACTCTGCGCCTCCTCCCTTTCCAAACAACCCGAAATGTAACCGGAACGCTAACCCTAAACCTGACCCTCATCGTAACTGTAATGACCCTAACCAAAACCCTAACCCTAACCCTAACCCTAAATCTCATGACCCTAACCCAAACCCTAAGCAAAACCCTAAACCAAACCCTAAACCTCATGACCCTAACGACCCAAACCCTAAAGCGAACCCTAACCATAACCCTAATGACCCTAACCCTAATCCTACTGACACTAACTCTAACCTTAACCCTAATTCTAACCCTAACCTGAACCCTAACCCTAATGACCTTTACCCTAACCCTAACGACCTTAACCCTAACTCTAACCCTAACTCAAACCCTAACCTTAATGACCCTAATCCTAACCTTAACTCTAACCACAACCCTAACCTTAACCCTAACCCGAATGGCAGATCCAACCCTATCCCAAACCCTAACCCTAGTGGTGGAGCTAACCCGAACACGAACCCTAACGACCCGAACACGAATCCTGATGACCCTAACCCTAACCAGGGCCCTGGACACTTTCCCCCATCTGCTCCCCAATGGAATCCTTTGGGTAGACCTGAGCTCCCTCGGGAGCCTCGACGCCCCCCCATACACACACACCACGTGACCCGGACCCTGCTCTCAAACTACCCGCGCACCCCCCGCCCCTCCCATTTCTGGGCGTGGCTTCGCGTCCGTCATCCAATCACCGCCCTCCCCTCTTCCTCCCTCCCGCTCCGATTGGCTGCAATCGGCGGGGGTGGTTCGCTCGCCGCGCCGGAAGCGCGTCATTTGGTCGGCGGGCGGCGGAGGAGGAGGATGAGCAAGGGGCGGGAGGGCCCCGCGGCGGGCGGTGAGGGCCGGCGGGGCCGGGGGGCTCCCAGCAGGGCTGGGGCCGCCCGCGGTGACCGCGCCGCTGTCCCTCAGGAGCCGCCGCCGTCCTGCTGCGGTACCTGCGGGAGCAGAACCGCCCCTACAGCGCCCAGGACGTTTTCGGGAACCTGCAGCGGGAGCACGGGCTGGGCAAGGCGGTGAGCGGGCCGGGCCGGGCCGGGCCTGGCTGGGCCTAGCGGGGCGGGGAGCGGGGCCTTGCTGACCGCCCACCTCCCTCAGGCCGTGGTGAAGGCGCTGGAGCAGCTGGCCCAGCAGGGCCGCATCCGCGAGAAGGTGTACGGCAAGCAGAAGGTTTATTTCGCCGACCAGGTGAGCTCCGGGCCGGCCACAGCCCTGCCCCAGCCCCCCCCCCCCAGGTCCCGCTGAGCTCCTGCTGCTTCCTCCCCCCCCTTCCAGGAGCAGCTCCCGGCCGCCAGTGATGCGGAGCTGCGAGGGCTGGACGGGGAGATCGCGGCGCTGTCGGCTCAGCTGCAGGCTCTGCAGCAGGGCTGCCGGCAGATGGAAGCGGGTGAGGGCTCCTGGTACGGCCCCGGTGCCGGCCGTGGGCTGCAGGGTCGGACAGCTGGGAGCCGGCTGCTGGTCCTGCCGGTGATCGGCGTTGCCTTGCAGAGCTGAGGGAGCTGAGCGGCTCCATGACGACGCCCGAGATGGCCCGGGAGGTGGAGGAGCTGAGGAAGGACTGCGCCGGTTACGCGGACAAGCTGGAGAGGATCAAGTCTGCCACCAACCACGTCACGCCGGAGGAAAAAGAGAAGGTGAAGAGGGGCTGGGCACTTTATCAATTCAACCTGTCCCTCTCCTGAGCCATCACAAGGCACAGTTCATGTCCCTGTAAGGGCTGTGAGTTGCTCCTGCTGCCTGAAACCCCTCTGGCCATAGCGCAGATGTACGATGTCCTTGGAACCAGACATTTCCCAGCTTTGGGCTTACAGAGGCTCCGCAGGTTGGCTCCTGGCTGGGTTGTTCTCACTTTGCCTTGCTCTTGGCAGGTGTGCAGTGAGCAGAGGCTGTACTGCAAGGAGTGGAGGAAGAGGAAGCGGATGGTAAGGCTCTGCTGTGAACATGGGGTGGTTGGGGGGGAGCAGTGGCAGTGACAGTCCCACGGTGACGCTGGTGCCTGTATGGGACAGTGGTTGGCAAGTGTTCTGTGAGCTGTGACACAGACTGGGGGGACTTCAGGCAAACACTGTGACTATTAAAGGTGCTCTGTGCTCACTGCCGAGCGCTGCCCGGGCTTGGTAAGGACTAATGTGTACCAAGAGCCTCTGGGAAAGGCCATGTCACTGAAATACCTGATTAAGAAACATCTTCAAATATTGTTTGTTCTTGTGGAAACAAAAGGAATGCTCCTTGAATCAGAAAGAGCAGTTTCCACCTTTTCCTGAGCTGTGCTGGCTCTGACACCCCCTGCGGGCCAGTGCCTGGCAGCTGCAGCAGAGGCTGGGACTCAGCCCTGAGCCTGACCCCAGGGCTCTCTCTGTCCTGCCAGGCGACCGAGCTGCTCGACGCCATCCTGGAGGGGTACCCCAAAAGCAAGAAGCAGTTCTTTGTAAGTCCCAGTGCCTGGCTCTGCCCCGGGAGGGCTGTGCCAGCAGCTCCCATCCTGCCCCGAGCCCCTTTTGTCCTCACACAGGAGGAGGTTGGCATCGAAACGGACGAGGACCACAACGTCACCCTGCCTGCAGCCGTGTGAGGTGCTGAGGGAGGCCTTCAGGGAACAGAACGTGCTGCTGACACTCAGCTGCTGGTTTTGGGCTGTTTTTTTTTTGGGGGCTTGTCCCGCATCTTTTGTATGTGTTTGTTTTAAGTGCTTTGCCCCTGGAAGGGTGGTTGGAACGATTAACTCAGCACTGAGCCCTTTCCCTTTCTCCCTTGCCGAGGGAATGCCATTTCTTTCCTTACCTTCAGCCCAGTGTCCTGTTGAGGGCAGGTGTCTTCACCGGGCTGTGGCCAGGAAGCTGTAACTGCCCTGGTTTGGAGGCTCTGGTGGCGTAGCAAGAAGAGGAAGCGAGTGCCTGGTACAGGTGAATGAACTGGGTTTGGTGGGGGCTGCAGAGCCCCAGCACGAGTTCAGCAAACTGAAAGGCAGGGGGCGGCTTCTCAGGGGGTGCACGGAGCTGTACACAGACTAGGATTCATTAAACACCCTGCTTTTGTTCCAGATGTGCTTTGGTGTGGTGTCTTCTGTGTTCAGAGTGCTGCAGGGCCACCCTTGGGTGCAACTCCCCTGCCTGGGGGGTAGAAGGCGAGAGCCAGGAGGGTAAAAAGCACAGCTGGAAAGCTGAGCCACAGCTGCTGTGAAGGGCTGGGCTTCCAGAAATTTTGTGTCCAGCTCTTACCTGCTCCAGGGAAAGGCTCTGGGAGCCCAGCCACAAGAACTCAAAGCAGAGGTGTCATTAAAACATTCAGCACAATTTATTTCATTACTTCTCGTCATAGAAAAATAACGGCAGGTCTGTAAAAACCCCCATCCTCCTCGCGAGGTGGGGGGCTGCTTCTGGCAGAGGCTCTCAGCCCCCAGCAGCGTTTTCCTTCCTCACCAAGCAACCCCTCCAGGGCCACGGCTGCCCCACGTTACCAACTCCAGGCATCACCCCCAAGCTCAGCTCCTTGGGGGCTTCCACTGCTTTGAATTGAAAAGAACACCCAAAAAAAGGGGGCTGGGGAAGAATCGCGTATAAAAATTAATCCCCAGAAGGGTTCCTCTCGAGTCAGGCAGGAGCAGCTTAACCAAGCTCAAGCTGCAGCATCCCGACCAACAACGTGGAGCTGGGAAACAGCATTAAAGAGGGAAAACCACCCTAAAATAGCTGCTGGAGGGGTAGCAAGAAGGTGATGAGTGAGACCAGACCCTGCTGCAGGCATCGCTGCTGTGAAGGGGATCCAAAAACCCCCAGAGCAGCAAACGGCTCCTGCACTGCTCCACCCCATCTGTGGGGGTCACGGTCACTGTCCCAGCAAGCATTTGTCTGCACAACTGACACCGAGAGGGCTTCACAATGATTTCAGTGATTTATAAAATAAAATCAAGGGTGGTTATGTGTATATACGTATAAAAAAAATCCTATGGTTCTAAGGAGGAGCAGTGAGAGCTCCCGGCAGCGCGGGGCTGCGGCTACTGCACTACTTCCCTGGTCAGCATGGCCACGTCACGACCTGAAGCGCGATGAAGCCAGGCACATCTCAACGAGCACAAGCAGGAAAAGACTGCAAAGAAAGTCCGCTCCCTTCTGGGCTTTTATGGCTACAAAGAGAGGTCAGGACAGCGAGGCCCCGGTGTGCTCCCTGCGAGCACGGCCCTGGCAGTGAGGGGCTGATCATTCCTGCAGCTCCCCAAAGCATCTCCGCAAGCCCAGGACAGCCTCTTGTCCTCCTAGGAGCTGCTTCGGAGGGAGGGAGGGAGAGCCTGCAGCTGTGGAACCCTCCTAATCTGTGTTACAACAGCTTTTAGCATGCTTTTTTCATTTCCCAGGGGCAGAAGGGTTTTTAGCCCAGAGCAGAGCTGTTCTGCCAGCACGGCTGTGGCTGTGGAGAGTCAGTGGCACAGGCAAACCCAACCACCACCCGCCTGCCTGAGCTAAGGACTCTCTGCTGGCTGCCAAGACACATTCAAAACACTTTTTTTTCCCTTTTCCCTTTGCTAAGTCCCTAGAAGTACTTGGTAACGTCAGCTGTGCCAGTACCTGTGGAGCAGAGATGCGTGCACAGCCTGGTTTCGGTTTTGCAGTCACAATAAATAAATGGAGAAGCTTCAGGAACAGCCCCGAGGGGCACAGCCCGGCCTCTCCCTCACCCAGCACCTGGGCAGGAGGTGCCCAGCTCCGGCAGGGGCCAGGGAGGCGGCAGCCCTGGAGCTGCTGGTGAGGGAAGGCTCAGTACAGCTGGCTCTTCAGTTGGTGCAGGACCCCGATGACGATGTCCCGGAGCGTCTGGGGCAGAGAGGAGAGCCGGTCACTTGTTGCAGGGGAGGAGCAGCCCTTCCCTGGTGAGCTGCTCCTGCTGAAATCCCCGTCGGGGGGCACACGCGGTGCATGGAAACGATCACCCTCCGTGGTCCTGGGCTGCAGGGCCTCGGCACGACAAGGACCTGCTCTGCCTGCGTGCCTCACCCCCCTCAACGGCTTCTTAACTCCCAGCAAATTTTTAGGTGTCTTAAGGACTGGGAAGGAGCAGGACCCCTCCTGAACTGTTTTAAGGGGCCAACTTCCAGCCCCAAGCCAGCCCGGCAGCTGGAGGTGGGATCTTACAATCATGGAACCGTTAGGACTGGAGAAGCCCCTCCTGAATCGCCTGGTGCCCGTGCTCACCTGGGGCTTGCAGTGCTCCTCGATCCAGCTGAAGACGCAGGCCGAGAGCTCCTGGAAGCTGGTGACTGAGATGGAGGCGTTGAAGGACTGGAAGAGGGAATCCATGACGCCCTGGAAAACGTTGAACTTCATCTGGTCGGAGATCTGGTCCTTCCCCTCATTCGGGTTGTCCTGGTGAGCTTTCACGATCTGCTCGTAGTTCCTGCAACCAGCCAGGAGCCCGCGGGTGAATAAACTCCGGGCAGCTGCAGCCACCGGGAGCAGATCTGTTTTCAGACTCAGATCCACCTCACGCTCAACTCCACCAGCTGGCCTGAGCCAGAGCCCTGCTAACGAGCACCTAACGAGGAGGGATGCCAGCGGGGAGGCACAGGATTGGTACCTCAGGTGCTGGGCTGCCTGGGGAGCGCTGGGAGCACCCCACAGGAGCCTCGCAAGGACAGGGGAGAAAAGCAGCAGGAAGGAGGGCAGCGAGCGCGCAGTTTTGCTTACACTTTCATGATCTTCAGGGCCATCACCTCTTTCCTGAGGATAGAAACTTCCTCTTCTTGCTTCTTCTTTTCCTTGTGCAGGAACTGGATGTAGTCGATGGCTGAGCAAGAAAATACAGCGTGAGGTGTTGGGAGCACGCACGGCCCCCCTGAGACTCCCAGGGCAGCAGCTCCTGGTGGCCCCAACTCTCCTGTGGGTCAGCACCTGGCCTCCCCTGACCACAAGGTTCCCCCCCCGAGCTGTTGCAGGGTGTTTTGGGGTTTGGGAGCACCTTTTTACTCTCCCCCCCTGCTCAGGACTCACTTTTCTGGAGGACGATGGCCTTGCTCAGCTTCTGGGAGCCGATGGAGAAGTCCTGCTGCTGGCAGGTGGGGACGATGGCCTGCAAGTCGTCGTAGCCTTTCTGCGGGGGAAGCAGAGCCCCGTGTTTGGGGTGTGGGTCACACAGCCCACCCCACCCAGGGCTCACACGCAGGGTTTGGGGTGTCCAGTTCTGCCGTGGCTTCACACGGGGCCAAACCCCAGCTCCCACCACGCAGCCGGACAGAGCCAAGGCGGCTCCCAACACACGTAGGGTTAGGAGAGTAAATCCAGCATCAAAAAAAAAAGGGAAAGGGGCACAAAAAGCAGGGTCCTGAGCGCCGCAGGGCCCCGGGAAGGGGTGAGCCACCGCGCTCCCACGGCCTCGGGGTTACCTTGATGGCATCTCGCCTCTTCTGCTCCGCCTGCGTGTGTGCCCGCCTGCGCTGGTCCTTGTAGGACTCCTTGTAGGGCTCCTGGTGGTAGTCGCTGTCCTCATCGTCTGCGGGGCGACAAAAAAATGTGAGCACAGGAGGGGGGGCTCAAGCTGGGCCCACTCCTCCCGCAGCTCTGCAACGGCCCCCAGGACAGTTTGGGGACACCCCTGGGACAACTTGGGGACACCCCTAGGGCACCCCCAGCTCTGTCCACATGGGGCCAGGCAGCAGGCAGGGGGATGAAGGGAACAACCCAGGGATAGACCCCAAAACCCACCTGTGATGGGGACGGAGAAGGGAATAACTGGAAGACAGACCCCAAAACCCACCCATAATGGGGACAGAGGAGACAATGACCAGGAGATGGACCCCAAAACCCAACCGTAGGGCTCAGAAGAGGCAATGACCGGGGGCCAGCCCCCAAAACCCACCCGTGTTGGGGACGGACGAGGCGCTGGTGGAGCCGATGCTGTTGGCACGGGACACGACGCTCCCCTTGCGGGCGCAGTCCCCGAGCAGCGCTGCGGGCAGGCGGGCGGTGAGGGGGCGAGGGGCGGCCACGGCCCCCCCCCCCTCTCCCCGCCGCCGCCCCCCCGAGTCCCGGGGAGCCCCGGGCCGGGTCTGGCTGCAGCCCCGAGCCCCGCCAGCACCTACCCGAGTCCAGGCCGTTGTCACCGTAGGCGGCGTCCACCTTGGGGCAGCGGGGAGAAGGCGGCGGTCAGCGCAACCGGGCACAACGGGACCTGACCGGGCCCAACCGGGCCGAACCGGGACCCAACCGGGCTCAACGGGGACCCAACAGAGCCGAACAGGGCCCAAGCGGGACCGAACAGGGACCCAACCGGACCCCAACCGGGCCCAAATGAGACCCAACCGGGACGAAAAGGGCTCAACGGGGACCAACCGAGCCGAACCGGGCCCAACCGGGACCCAACCGGGATGAACCGGGCCCAAATGGGACCCAATTGGGCTCAACCGGGACTTAACCGGGACGAACCGGGCTCAACCGGGCCCCAACCAGGCTCAACCGGTACCCACCGGGCTCAACTGGGACCAACCGGGACAGAACCGGGCCCCCTCGACCAGGCCGAACCGGGCTCTACCGGACCCAACCGGGCCCCCTGGCCCTTTGCCCTCCGCCCCTCACCTTGACCTTCACCCCCCCGCAGCCCCTCGCCCGTGAGGCCCGTTCCCGGTGCCCGGTTCCCGGTGCCCCCCCCCCGTTCTCACCTTGCCCCACGAGTCCTCGGCCGCGGCCCCGGGCGGCTCCGCCATCTTCCGCCCGCCCCGGTCACGTGCCCGCCCGCGGGGGCTGATGGGAAATGCGGGCCCGAGGCGCCGCCAGGGGGCGCCCGGACGGGACCGGGGGAAGGGGGCGGGGCCTGAGGGAAGGGGGCGGGGCCTGAGGGAAGGGGGCGGGGCCGGGTCGGTGCCCGGTGTTTGCGTAACGGCGCTGACGTCACTGTGACGCAGGGGGCGCCGGGCCCGGGGCAGAGGCCGTGGGCCGCGGCCTTCCCTCGGCCCTGACCCCGGGAACGGCCGGGAGGGGGGGGCGGCGGGGGCGGGACGGGGACAGGAACGGGACGGGGACAGCAAGGGGACAGGGACGGGATGGGGACAGCAAGGGGACAAGGGGCAGCACAGGGATGGGGGCCACACGAGGAGAAATAACGATCCCGAGCCAGTCCGTGCCCCAAATTTTATTGCCCAAGCACCACAAACAGAGCGGCCGCACGGCCCGAGGCCGCTTGGTCCTGGTGTCGACAGCGTTCAACAGGAGCGGGGCTTACAAAAAAAAACAATAAATTATCTCCGGGGGGGTTAAATAGCCATAAATAGGGGGAGGCCTCAACAGGGCTGGGGGCAGGGGGAGGCCGAGCTCAGGCCCGGCGCGCTGCTCGCTGTGCAGCCTGCGGCCCGAAGAGCTCCCGCGCCCGGCCCTCGAAGGCGGCCACCATCTGCTTGGCCACCTCGTCCAGGAAGAGCGCGGCCAGGCGGGAGTGCAGCGCCGAGCGGAACTCGAAGGAGACCTGGCAGGAGGCGGAGAGGTGCTGGGGAAGGCTCGGGGGGGACGCAGCGGGGCCGGCAGCCCCCTGCCCCCAAAGCCTGGCCCGGTCCCCGGTGCTGTAAACTCACCGAGAAATCCAGCGAGCAGCTGTCCGTCCGTCCCGGCAGCCCCGGCCCGAAGCTCCACAGCGTCTCCAGGTGCCTGAAGAGCCGGCAGTCGCTGCTCACCGCCTGCGGGAGGGCAAAAAAAGCTGCTGGGGGCCCAGGCACCGCGCACCCAGCACCAGGCAGAGCGGCAGGAACGGCCCCGGCCCCATCCCCAAGTGCCAAGCAGGGGACAGGACACGGGGCTGCTGGAGCGGTTTTAGGGCAGGGGGAGCGTTGCTGGGGGCGGCTTTCCTTGCACAGGAGCAGTTTGGGGTCTCCGGATCCAGGGTGCATCGCAGCCCCTCGCCCCCGGTGCCCCCTGCCCCCAGCTTTTCCCCCCGACATGGATCCTGCTGAGCCCCAGCACTCGGACACAAACCCCAAACCCAAGAGGGGGGGAACACCACGGCTTACCCGGATCTGCCGGGGCCCCAAGGACACCTCGGAGAGGTACCGCTCGTGGAGGGGGGGGAAGCCGACCTCGAGCTCGGCCCGCAGCACATGGCCGCGGCGGGACAGCACGGCCGAGCGGCGGCACCACGGCACGAAGAGCCGGTAGTCCCCGACGTTGGCCACCAGCTCGTACATCTGCTGTGCCGAATACCTGGGGAGGGGAGGCAAAAATACAGCTCAGCACCAGCACCTCGCACCCACCCGGTAACCGGGTTCCCCCCCCCCTCTGATACCGAACTCACCCCAGGACGCGGTGCTCCCGGTACCCGGTGGCACCGGAGCCCACCAGGCTGAGGAACGGCCGCGTGGGCTGCACCGGCTGCGGGCACGGGGAGCAGAGGGCACCGGGGCACCTGGAGAGGATAAAAAGGGGGTCAGAAAACCGGAGCTGCTGCCCCTCGGTGCTCTGCACCGACCCCGGTCCCGGTGTCCCGGGGTCCCGGTGTCCTGGGGTCCCGGTGCCGGTGTCTCACCGGGCAGCAGCCCCGAGCAGCGTCCGCCCGCACCCGGCCATGGCTCGGCTCTGCTCTGCGCGGCCCCGTGCCCCGTGCCGGTACCGGGGCGGGACGGCCCCGGGTGCCCGCTGATATCACGGGGGAGCGCCGGGGGCGGGACCGGGCGCCCCGCCCACCCCCCCCGCACTCGGACCGGGTCCAGGACCGGCACCGGGACCGGCACCGGGACCAGGACCAGTTCCAGGACTGGCACTGGGACCAGCACCGGGACCGGCACCAGGACCGGCACTGGGACCCCCAAACCACACCCGGTGGAGCCACCCCCGGTGTAACGGGAACGCAGAGGGGGGAGCCCAAGGATGAGGGCACCGGGACCAGCACCGGGAGCAGGGCAGAGCCCCCGAGCACCCCCGGCCGTGGGCTGGTGGCACCGGGGGGACACTGGCCGGTGGCACCGGGGGACGCCCCGGTGGGCTGCTGCCCCCCTCTGAGCGGGGAAGAAGCCCCCGGGGTGGCGGCGGCGGTGGTGGGGGCAGCCCCCGGGGGGGGAACGGCTGAAAAAGGGGACAAAAACACCCCACAGACACTGCCGAGGAAAACTGCTCTTTAACTGGCACAGCGGGACGGGCTCACAGTGCCCAGGGCCTGTCCCCAAGCCCTGGGGGTTTTAGGGGGGGGCTTCAGGCGGTGCCCCCCGCTCTCGGGACGTGCAGGCACCAGCGGGGGGGGGGCTCAGCCCTTTGACCCAAGGCACTGCCGCAGCGATTCCAGCTCATTCCCACTCCTGGGGTCACGGTGTCTGGCGGCGGCAGCAGCAGGGCAGGGGGCTCCCGGCCCCTCTGCGGGGTGGGGACGCAGCGGGGGGGGTTCAGCCCCAGCCCCTCCGCACCCGTTTCATGGTCGGTGCCCTCGCCCCACGTCCCGGCTCGATGCTCGGTGTCCCACGGGGCCGTTAGCGGGACGGCGATCCGGGTGCGTGGCTCAGGCGCTGCTGCAGGAGGGCCCAGGCCTTCTCCACCTGCCAGGGAACGGCTGTCAGAGGGGGAGGAACCCCAAAAGAAGGGCTCCCAAACCTTCTGCCCCTTCCCTGCTCCATTCCCAACCCTGAATGTGAGTGAGAACTTTACCAAAAGGGCTGAGAGGATTGGGATGGGCTGCCCGGGGAGGTGCTGCAGCCCCCAGCCCTGCAGGGCTTTAAAGGATGTTAGGTTAAAAATTTGGACTGGGGGATCCTGGAGGTCCCCTCCAACCCCAACAATTCTGGGATTGTGTGAACTCATCCCTCATCCCACACCACAGCAGCCTCGCGGTGAGCCCCAGCACGCAGCCCTCCATCCCCGTCCCAGTCTGGGGTCCCCCCCTCGCCCCCCCAAATGCAGACCCCAGCTCGGTGGCCGGCAGCTCACCTGCTTGCGGGTGATTTCGGGCTCCCACAGCGTGCACAGCACCACCTGCGACTGCTCCACGCGCTGGCTGTTGCTCATCTGGCTCCGCAGCCGGCTGCGAGCAGCCCCCTCGCTCAGCCCGTCCCTGTCCATGATGCGCTTCACAGCCTGGGGGGAGCGCGGGGGGGACACTCAGGGGTTTGGGGAGGGGGGAGCGGGGCTCAGCAGGAGGGCAGCACCCACCTCCTCCTCGGGGATGACGGCCGTCCACACCTCGTGCACCATCTCCTGCCAGCCGGCCTCCAGCAGCACGGCCGCGTCCAGCACGCACACGGCTTTTCCTGCAGCACGAGGCCATCGCTCGTCGTTCCCGGCCAGGCAGGGCACCACGAGCGCTCCTCGGACTGCTTTTGGGGGCTGCATTTGCCCAAATGCCCCGTATCAGGGGGTTCAGGTGCCCCCTGCGCACCCCAAATGATGCCTGCAGCCAAACGCCCATCAAGCCCTCCCGGAGCTGGGAAGGTTTTGCTCCCGGAGGTTCCACCACAAACAAATTGGGGCTGTTTCGGAGCAGGCAGCACACCAGCAGCAGTGAAAATCCCCAGCCAAAAAAGCAGGGGCTGAGCACGGGAAATCCTCGCGGTGCTGCCCAGAGTAGCGGAATCCGTGGGGAGGGGGCACCTGGAGCGCGGCACAGGAGCGAACACCCCCGTTTGCGCGCCCCGGTTACCTTGAGCATCGGCCTCCCCGATCTCCTTCCTGACCAGCCGGGCGATCTCAGGCCACACGATGTCCGTGAGGCTTTTCAGCCGCTCCTGGAAGGGAAACACAGCGGGGTTCAGAGCTCCTGGGGGGCCAACGAGAGCAGAAATCGGCACCAGGGGACACCGGGAGAGACGCTGGGTAAAGGCTCTGGTGTCTACCGATGGCTGCCGGCTCTTTTCCCTTTCCCACCCTTCTCTCAGCAGAATTTCAGCAGGAGGAGCGCTTTGCAGAGCCCCCCTCGCGCCGCAGCATCCCCGTGGGACCCGCCAGCCCCCGAGGGACCCTCAGGAGGAGCCTGGGCTGCGGTGGCACCAGCGAGCAGGGGGTCCCGTGCGGCTGCGGGGTCACCGAGCCCCACTTGCCACGCGTCCAAGTCCCCTGACGGCCAGAGGGCACGGGTGACGCGCACGGCGGGGCTTCAGCTCGGTGCTGGGTGAAGGACAGAGGGAAGCAGGGCTGGGGAAGCAGCAGCAGCAGCTGCCAAGGGTGCCGGGGGCACGTCCTGCGTGGCCACTGACACAGTGACGGGGAAGTGATCCCCGTGTCCTGCCCTCGCCGTGCGGCACTGCTGCCAGGAATAGGGCCAGGAGCTCAAAGGGCTGCGAAGCAAAAAGCCCCCGGCACAGACGCGGAGACAGCTCTGAGCTCGGGAGGTTAAATATTGACACTCCCCGCGCCGCTTTTACCTGGTTGCCAAACACTTTGGCCCCGAGGACTTTCCTGTTAATCGTCCCGTCTTCGCTCAGGATCTCTGCAAGGCAGGAGGGGAACGTGTTTGGGATGGGACGAACCCCACTGATGTCCCCGTGGTAAGATGAGGCCCATGGGGCAGAGCAGGACTTCAGCACAGGACCCCAAAGGGCCCCCCAGTGTGGGACCAGACCCGGGATTTCCTTATCACACTCCAGAAAAAGTCGGACACGCAGCAGCTCAGCCCAGAGCCCCGAAACAGCCCCTTGAAAGCAGCTCCAACATGGGGCACGGAGGATTTGGGGGAAAACTTTGCCCCTTTGGGACCACCCAAAGCCGTCCCCAGGGACCCCTACCTGCCCCAAACGCTGCCAGCACCCGCTCGTAGGCAGGGCCCCCGGGGAGGTAGGCGGCGTGGCCCAGCTTGTCGGCATCGATGAGGAAGGCTCCGAGCTGCCCCAGGAGCCTGGCGATGGAGGTTTTGCCGCTGCCGGTGCCTCCGGTCAGCCCGATCACGTAGGGGCGAGGCGGCAAAGTGGGGGCTTCCTGCGGGGACGGGGGCTGCCGTCAGGCTGGGGGGTGGCACACGAGGATCCCGCGGGCGTCGTGGCAGCTCCCGGCCCTGCAGAGCGGGGACTTGTCCCTCCCTGGGGCTGGGACGTGCACCCCAGGCTGCCATCCCTGCGGCTCCCCGACTCCACGAGGGCATCGAGCTTTCACCCCGCAACTCACCCAAACCGGTGACCCCATTTGGGACCCCAAAACCCCGACCACTGCCTGCTTTCTGCCCCATATTTCACCCAGACCTGCTCCGGGAGTTCAGGACAGCAGCACCACGGGCGTCTTTAGGGACATTTCCCAAAGCCAGCAGCGGGGTCCAGCCCATTTATGGGTCCCACAGCCCCCCCAGACCCCCGACACCATCACAACCCCTCCGAGTGTCCCCCCCTCACCCGCGGGGGCCGCAGCAGCGTCCCGAGCAGCCTCTGCCGCAGGCTGGAGGAGCTGATCTTCTCCTCCTCGTTCCGGCTGTGCTCGGGGTCTTTGATCAGCTGGATCTCAAAGAGCTCCAGCGCAGCGAGCCCCTGCCGGGACAAGGAGCCCACTGAGCCCGCCGGTGGTGGGGCTGGGAGGTCTCGGCCCCCTCCCCAAAATTACGTTCTCGAGTCTCTTCTTGTTCACGGCCTCCCCTCCCTTGCGCGTCTCCTCGCTGACCACGATGCAGCTCAGCTCGGGGTCGGTGGCGGCGGGGCCGTAGGGGTCGGCCAGGGGCACGATGTCGTACAGCACCGCGGGCTGCACGTCCGCCAGGAACTCGCGCAGTTTGGCGGCCCGCAGCTCGTAGGGCTCGATCAGCTCCTTCAGCACCTTGTCTGCGGGGCACGGGGGGGGCGCGGGGGCTGAGCGCGGGGCCACGACGCGATGGATAAATGGGAAGGGAGAGAGGGAGAGGAACCGGTCCTGGGGTTTTGGGGTCTGCCTTCTCCAAAGCCCCGCTCCTGGTGGGTCTCACCCCAAATCCCGGTGGGTCTCCTGCTGTCCCCCTACCCGCGGTGGCACTGGGGTGCAGGGACATTGGGGTGCAGACCCCCCAACCCCCTTCCCACCAGCCTCCCCCCAAGCCCCTCCAGGCTTCCCAGGGTAAACTCCACAACCCCTCTCCCCACCACCCCCACCCCAAACCCTCCACCACGACCCTCTCCCACCTCCCCTACCCCCGGTGCCACCCCCGCAGCACTCACGGCGGAGCAGCTCCCCGTCCGCCACCCCGACCAGGAGCCTCCTCCGGGCCAGGAGGCAGCAGGCACTGAGCAGCAGGCGGTGGGCACCGTGCAGCCGGTCGAAGGTGCCCCCCACCACCACGTCGGGGTAGGCGGGCAGCTCCCCCTCGGTGCCCTCGGGGGCAACCCGGGGACCGTCGGGGTCGCCCAGCAGCAGGGTGGGCAACCCGGGGGGGCAACCGTAAGCGGCGGCCGCCAGCTGCCGGAGCCCGAAGCTCACCGGGTCCTCGTCGCCGCCCCCCCCGTCGGCCAGCAGGACGCGGGGCGGCTCCGCCAGCCGGTGCCCGTGACCCAGCAGGACGCGCACGTCCAGCCCCCGGTGCGCCGCCGCCGCCGAGTAAAGGGCGGCCAAAGCCCGGAGCAAAACCGGAGCCGGCGGAGGGGCGGCGGGGAGCGGTGCGGAGCCCCCCAGGAGCAGCCCCGGTTGCAGGTGCACGTAGAGCGGCCCCGCCACCAGCCCCGCCGCCGCCGCCAGCGCAGCCGCCGCCCGGCCCGGTACCGAGCCCAGCGGGGCCGTCAGCACCAGCAGCCCCGACGGGAACGGCGCCATGGCCCCGCCGGAAAGACGGAGCCTGCCCGGAACGCGTCACCGGACCGCCCCGGCGCCGCCCCGGTGGCGGAGCGAGGGCGGCATCGCCGCCCCGGGGGGGCTTCGGGGCGCCGGAGGGGACGCGAGGGGTGCGGGCAACCGGAGGGGGTCCCGGGGCTGCTCGCTGCAGGCTCGGTGCCTCCCGTTAAAAGCTCGGTGCCTCCCGTTAAAGGCTCGGTGCTGCCCGCTGGGGGCTCGGTCCCGGCCGCCCGCCCACCCCCCTGCTGTGTCCCGCAGCCCCAGGACTGCCCACCGGACCCCAGTGGCTCAAAGAGCCCCGGTAGTGCCTGCTGGAGCCCCGGCACCAGTCGCTAAAACAGCCCCGAACTGGCTGCCCCAGTCCCAGTACCGGCTGCCCAGTCCCAGTATCTCCCGCCCAGCCCCAGTATCACCCCCTCGATCCCCCATGCCCCCCACTCCAGCCATCCCACTACCCCCCCACTGGTTCCCCAGTCCCACCCTCCCAGTGCAGGCGATGCCCACCCCCCACCCTGCCGGTGCCGTCCTGCCCCATAAACAGCGGGGCCGGAGCCGGAGCCGTGGGGCAGCAGCAGGGGTTTATTGCTGGCACCGAGGGTCCCATCCCCTGCCGGGTGCTCTGCGGGTGCTGGTGCTCAGGGCTGGTCCCCGCCATCATCACCGGGGCCGAAGACGAAGTCGTGCATGGCCCGCACGTAGTCGGAGCCGTCGGGGCTGGCCAGCTTCAGGCGCGCCAAGGGGGCGAAGAGCTGGGTGGTGGCACAGCGCAGGGGTGGGCAGGGGGTGCTGATGGCCTCCAGGAACACCTGGCACCGCACAGGGCTCAGCACCGGCCCCGAGCCCCCATCCCATCCCATCCCATCTCCCCATCCCATCCCATATCCCCATCCCATATCCCCATCCCATATCCCCATCCCATCCCATATCCCCATCCCATCCCGTCCCATCCCATATCCCAATCCCATATCACTATCCCATCCCATATCCCCATCCCATCCCATCTTATCCCATCCCATCCCGTCCCATCCCATATCCCCATCCCATATCCCATCCCATCCCATATCCCCATCCCCATCCCACCTGCAGCACCTCCTCCACCTCCTGGGCTGCGTCTCGGAAGAGGCCGTGGCAGTGCCGCAGGTACCGGCGGTAGAGGCTCTGTGTTTCGTGGTCCAGCCCCTGCAGCTCGCTGCCCTCGGGGTCTGCTCGCTGCAGGTTCTGCAGGAAGCCCGTGTTCACCGGCCCGCACTCCACCAGCGTCACGCTGTGGGAAGGAGCAGCCCCAAATGGGGGGGGGAGGGAGGCCGTCAGCCCCCATCCCCAAGCTCTGTGCCCCTTCCCCGCGCTGCCGCCGGCACTCACTGGATGTTGAAGGGCCGCAGGACGATGGCCAGGCTCTCGCACAGCCCCTCCACGGCGAATTTGCTGGCGCAGTACACGGAATTGAAGGGCACCCCTGGGGCAGAGCGGTGCTTTGAGAGCCGGGCACCCCCCCCCCAAGCCAGCACAGCCCCCCCCCAATGCAGTGCCCACCTTGCAGCCCCCCGACGCTGCCGGTGACCACGATCCTGCCGGCCCTGCGGCGCTTCATGGTGGGCAGGAAGGCCTGGATGGTGCGGATGGCCCCGAAGAGATTCACCTCGAACACCGTCCTCATGGCCTGCTCGGAGCACGTCTCCAGGGGGCCCATCAGGCCCACCCCCGCGTTGCACACTGCCGGGGCACGGCCCCCGTCAGCCGGGCACCCCCAGCACCAGGCCAGCGGATCGGGGACGGGGACACGGGCACCAGACCCCATCCCTCCTCCCTACACCCCCAACCCCATCCTTAGGGCTATGGCACCCCCCGGCCCCACGCAGGACCACCGTGGCTCATCCTATTATTTGGCACCCGGTCCCGGCTGATGCCCGGGGGGGACGGTGAGAGCCGTACCCAGCACGTCCAGCCGCTGCCCCTGCACCCGCTGTGCCGCAGCGGCCAGCGAGCGTGGGTCGGTGACGTCCAACTGCAGCAGCTCCAGCGTTTCGGGGCAGCCGCCCCCAAACCTCTCCTGCAGCCGCTCGCTCTTGGCCAGGTCGCGCATGGTGGCAAATACTGGGGGAGAAAACGGGGCCGGGGGGCAGTGCTGCCGCCCCAGGGACCGGCGGGGGGAGAACCCCTCGGTGCCGGGACCCCCTTGGTGCCGGGATCCCCATGGTGCTGGGACCCCCATGGTGCCGGGACCCCCTGTGGCACAGCATCGTCCCTTTACCTTTGAACCTGCGAGCAGAATCGGCTGCCAGGCGGGCGGCCAGCCCCAGCCCGATGCCCGAGGAGCAGCCGGTGATCAGCACCGTGGTTTGCTCCATGGGCACCACCGCGGCAGTGCCGGGCCCCGGGGGGGCTGCGCTGTTTAAAAGGGCCGGGCAGGGGCCCCCTCCCTCCCTCCTTCCCTCCGTGTTTTGTCTGCCTGCTTATCTCAAGGCCCCTCCACCTGCCTCCCTCTGCCTTGATGCTGGTTCAGCTGCCGAGATAAAGACCCCGCGGCAGAGCCAGGGAGGAGGCACGGGGGGCACGAGGGGAAGGCAGCCCCGGAGCTCCACACCAGCCGGGGACAGCCCCGAGCAGCAGCCCCGCAGCTGACCGTGCTTTTTTCCTCCTTAGGGGGAAAAAAAATTCTCATCTGCGAGCTGCTCCCTTGCCAAAGTTCAAATAAATTGCACGCTGGGGAGAAGCGGAGGAGCCCGACAGCACTCAGTGTCCAAGCCTTTAATAGCTCTGCAGGTTTCAGCCCCCACCCTGCCTGGGGCCAGAGCGACCCACGGCCACGCAGCCTTGGCCAGAGCCCCAGCGAGGGGAGGAAAAGGCACAGAAAGAGCCCGGCCCGAGGAGCCCGGCCCCAGCAGCACCGCAGAAATCTCTGCCAAGGCTCCTTCAGTGCCACAGGCACCAAGCAGGGGCTGCGCAGAGGCTGACGGCCCCACAAGGAGGGGAGCTGGGGGGGGGGGGCACGAGCCATGGGGCAAGGCTGGCTCCCTGCTGCTCGGCCAGGGGCAGGAGATGTGGGGGGGGATGTGCCAGCCCCTCTGTCCGTCTGTCCTTTGTCCGTCTGCACCGTCCCAGGTCCCAGCGAGCAGCCAGCGGGGCAGCAGAGCGCTGCCTCCTTGCTCCGTGCCGTGGGGCGGCTCAGCTCCAGTGGGGCAGGCGTGGGGCAGCCACGGTGCAGCAGCGGTCCCTGGGGCACAGCCAGCCCCACAGCCACCTGCCAGCCCCCTCTGGGGCTCATCCTGCCCATGCAGAGCACGCAGCCAGGTCCCAGCGGGGCTCTGCGCCTTCATTCCAGCACCACCGGGACGCGGCGATCAGGCGGGGAGCTGCAGGAGCCTCGACGCACGAGGACGCGGGGTCCCTGCCCTCCCTCCTGGGGGAGGCTCCGAGAGGCACGGCCCCAAATCACGCTGGCCCAGCCCGGCTCCGCTTCATGGCCCCGGGGTAGTATTTGAGGAAAAGCTTCCTGGAGATCTCCAGCGTGTCGCCGACGGGCGTGGTGGGGTACCGCTTCTTGTTGTAGATGAAGCCCCTCTCCACCTGGAAGACGGCCTGGTTGAACTGCTCCTGGTGGAAGGGGCTGCCCGAGTTGAGGCTCTCCACCAGGAGAGAGACGAAGAGGCTCCAGCGCACGCCGTAATAATCCAGCACCAGCCCCCCCAGCTGCTTGTTGGCGTAATCCAGGATGTTCCCGCTCGGTCCCCAGAGCGTCAGCTGGTTGCGGGCGTTCATCTCGTACAGCTCAGCCTCCCGGTCGCTCGTGGCCGCGGCGCGGGCGCTCTCCAGCCAGCGGCCCAGGAGGAAGAGGCGGTGGCTGGAGAGGAGGCTGTCGAGCTCGGGCAGGAGGTCGTACACCAGCACCCCGCCGGCCGTCAGCAGCTCGGGCAGCGCGCGGCTCTGGAAGGCGCCGCGGATGCTCAGGTAATAATCGGCCACCAGCTGCTGCACCGCCTGGCGGGTGACATCCACCAGGTCGTAGCGGTAGGTGAGGCTGGAGCCCAGCGCGGCGCCGGCGCTCAGCAGCAGCCTCCAAGCCTCGTAGACGTCGCTGGCGTTGTACCAGAGCTGCGTGTCCATGTGCAGGGACGGGCGGCGCACCAGCGGGCTGCGGTTGTGGTTGACGCAGACGCCCGTGCAGTTGTAGGGGCTGCGGAGGAGCAGGAGCCAGGCGGAGGAGGCGGCGGCGTTGGCGGCGCCGTAGCGGCGCTGGGCGTAGCGGGACACCCAGGCGGGGAGGTCGAGGGGCTCGTGGCGCCAGCCCAGCTCGTTCATCAGCTCGTACACCACGTCGTTCTGCTCGATGCCTTCGGGCGCCAGCCCCGTGCCCACCATGGTGGAGTTGGGGAAGCGGCGAGCCTCGAAGGGGCCGCGGTTGAGGGACTCCACGGTGCCGAAGAGGCCGTGGTTGCCGCCGAAGTTGTGCAGCATGCACCAGATGAAGGGCTGCCCGTAGAAGGACTCCGTCCACGGGTAGACGGGCTTGGACTCGGCGAAGAGGTCGAGGACGATCATCCTGCCCAGGGGCACGCCGTGCAGCAGCGCCCGCACCTGCGCCGGCTGCCAGAAGTCCGGCTGGTGCTGGAACAGCCAGCCCTGCATCAGCCACAGCGCCTCGGGGTCGGCTGGGGACGGAGACACGGGGTGAGGCACGGGGAGCACCCCCGGACCCTACCACCCCCCTCTTCCACGGTGCCACCAGGCGGTCCCGGCCCCGACCCACCTCCCGTCATCGACCTGAAGACGGCGTTGCTGACCCTCGAGAGGTAAGCGGGGTCGGAGGACAGGGGGCTCATCTCGTTGAAGGTGTCGGCGCTGTAGATGTGGTCGGTGCCGAACTCCTTGATCAGCTCCTTCAGGAAGAGGGTGCCGATCACCTGGAACATGGGGTCCTCGGGGTCCAGCAGGTAGGAGCAGGAGTAGGTGCAATCAAAGTGGCTCCAGCCCCCGAGGCGAGTGGCGTTCACACGCGGGAAGACCCTGAGCAGGAGGGCAGGGACGGGGATCAGGAGCAGGATGGGACCGCACGCTGCAGGGGAGCCCCCAGGGGCACCCGGTGCTGCCCGAAGGTGGGACCCGGAGCTGGGACCCACAGGGCAGGGAGCTCAAGGACCTGTGGGGTCTGCGGGCACAGCCGCACGTACCGGAGGACCCCCGGCGGCACGTGGCCCGCGAAGGCCGGCAGCACCGTGAGCATCCCCAGCGAGCGCATCCGCTCCACGACCCTGTACTGGGAGAGAGGAAGAGGAGGGAGGGGAGGAAGAGGAGCCCCGGGCCCTACGAGGGGTCTCTGGGCACCCGGGGAAAGGAGCCCACACCCTGCACCACCCCAGCAGGGTGAGACCCCCCCCGGTACCTGCAGATAGAGCTGCTTGAGGTGCCAGGAGCGCGGCAGCGGCCCTGCCCAGCCGTGGAGGTTCCCCAGGCGGTTCCACGCCAGGAACGCCGGCCCCGTGAAGTAGGCGTCGATCTCCGACTGGTTCAGACCCAGGGACAGGTAGACCTGCGGGCACCCTGGCTGTCAGCTCCCCCCTTTGCCCGACGCCCACCACGGCTCCCCCCCGGGATACCCCACCCGCTGCCAGACGAGCTCCTGCCCCAGGAAGGCCAGCGCCAGGTTGATGCCGCTCAGCGCCATCCAGTCGATCTCCCGCTCCCAGCGCTCCCAGTCCCACCAGGCGTAGGAGTAGCTCTGGGTGCAGACGTTCTGGTAGTAGCGGTACCTGGGGCACAACGACAGAAGGACCGGGGGTGGGTGTGGGGGGGGTGTGGGGGGCACCCCGGCCCCCCGCTGCCTCCCCCGTTACGTAAGGCCGAGCGCCTTTTGTCCCGGGCTAACGAGCTGTGAGCGGTGCCCGGCTCCGTGCCCGAGCTGGCACGGATCGTGGCACGGATGGCACCAGCGGAGCCCCCCCCGTATGGACGTCAGCAGCACCGGGGGGGGAACTGGGACACGAACAGAGCCCCCCGGGTGCCCCCAGACCCAGGGCGTTAACGGAGCCCCAAGGCCCCCGCACGCCGGCAGCACCCGGTGCGTTAACGGAGCTCCGTGCATCGGTAGCGCCTGGGGAGCCCGGGGTGGTAACGGAGCCCCCGGACCCCCCCCTTGCACCCCGTGCATTAACGGAGCCCCCGGTACCCCCCCCCCCCCCCGTACCGGGGAGCCCGGTGCATTAATGGAGCCGCCGGTACCCCCACGGACCGGCAGCACCGTGGAGCCCGGTGTGTTAACGGAGCCCCCGGTGTCCCCCGTGCAACTTCAGCACCCAGGGCAGTACCGGGCCCCCGTGCACCGGTAGCACCGGGGATCCTGCTGCAGTAACGGAGCCCCCGGGACCCCCAGCACCCGGTACATTACCGGGGTCCCCCCCCCCGGTACCCTCCGCACCGCCACCCCCAGGACCCCAGCGCACCGCCAGCCCCGTGCCCGCCCCCTCCCGTCCCCTCCGGTCCCGGTACCGGTTGGGGGTGGCTGCGCGGATCTCGGCCGGTACCCGCGGCAGGGGCTCGGGCAGGCGGAGCTGGGCCCCGGCCCACGAGAGGTGGCATCCGCAGAAGTCCCGCAGGTAGCGGTAGAGCCCGGCGGCGGCCGCCACGCCGCTGGAACCGGTCACGGCCACGGCCACGGCGGCACCGGGAGGGGACAGCAGGCGGTAGGCATCGGGGCCGCCCGCCGCCAGCCGCCCGTCCACCGACAGCGCCACGGCGGAGGCCGCCCGGGGGCCGAGGAGGCGCCGAGCCAAGGCCCGCACCGCCGCCTCCTGCCGCCGCTCCGGGACCGGGGCCCACACCGGGACCGGCACCGCCAGCAGCGCCGCCAGCGCCGCCACCTGCAGTGGTCCCGCCATGGCGCGCCGCTTCGCCCTGAGTGACGTGCCGCTCCGCCAATCCGCGCCGCGGCCCCGCCCCTCAGCCGGCGGCGCGGCCAATGGGAGGAAGGGGGTGGGGTGTGGCCGAGGGGGTGGGCGTGGTTATGGGGTGGGGGGCGTGGTCAAGGAGTGGGTGTGGTCACGGGATTGGGCGAGGTGGTAGCAGGGGGCGTGGTTACTTGAAGTGGGCGTGGTCACGGTGGTGGGAGGGGTCGGGGTACCGGGGAGGTGGCCGCAGTGGGCGTGGTCACGAGAGGGCGTGGCCACAGCTGTGGGCGTGGTCACGGCGGTGAGGGCGGGCGTTGGGTTTAGGGTTAGGGTCAGGTTTCGGGTTAGGGTTATTGTTAGGGTTAGGTTAGGGTTTGGCGTTAGGGGTAGGGTGTGCATGGCTATGATTATGGCTAGGATCAGGGTTAGGCTTAGGGTTTGGTTTAGGGTTAGGGTAAGGGTTAGGTTTAGGATTACCTCCACCATTATACTTAGGGTTAGGTTTAGGGTTAGGTTTCAGGTTCAGGTTTATGGTTAGGGTTAACGTTAGTGTTAGATTAGGGTTTGGTGTTAGTCCTAGGGCTAGGACTGGGGTTAGAGTAATTGTTAGGGTTAATGTTAGGGTTAGGGCGAGGCTTAGGGTTAGTGTTAGGGTGAGGTTCAGCATTAGGTTTAGGGCTGGGGTTAGGGTTAGATTTAGGCTGACGTTTAGTTTTAGAGTTAGTTATGGTTACGGTTACTGGTGTTTGAAAAGACAGAATGCGCAGAGTCCCATTATGTGTGGGACTGTGTAAAATCTCCCCCCAGGTGTTCAGGTGAACCCAAAGGCTTCCACTGGGAGCACTTTTTGATGGGAGAAGGTGGCGCCCTACGTGCTCTCTAGGGTCCTATTTAGGGTTGGGCTCAGCGTTCCTCCTAGGGAGGAACCCACCAGAATATATGCGGCCCCACCAGAAGATATGACCCCAAAATTGGACACACTGGGGAGACACAGCCCCAAAAAGATCCCCACCAGGTGGATACCACCCTCAAAACAGCCCCACAAAAATGAAAAATCCCCCAAAAATGGCCCCTGCAGAGGGACGGAGCCCCTGAAAACAGCCCCCAGTCCCAAAAGCACCCAGCAGCCTAGAACTAGACTGTAAACTGTTGAGTGCCCGTGTAATACACAGACTCGGTGGTTTGGTATCACCCAGCAATCCTCGAGGTTTGTGACAGGCTCTTTACTTCAGATCCCAAAGTAGGCTGACATTTTCTCAGGTGACAGCTTGTCCTTGCAAGGCCAAACCAAAGATTTAGGCTAGTATAAAATTAATAAAGCCCCCACCTTACCCATGCCTCCTTAATTCAAGACAGTCTAAGCATCTGTACGGCCAACACTTTCAGGCAAGCAGATTTAGACAAAAAGAAGCACATACATGGGCGTTTCCCTGAAGAGGTAAGTTGTTTGCTGCACAAATGTGATCTGTATCAGTTTTTATGGCTTAAAAATAGCAATGGGAAAGCTCAGTGACTCGGAAAGGGCTCTCACACGTCTCTCCCCTATGGGTTGCTGGTTTGTTTAAGTGCCCACAGCAGGTAAAAGCTCTTCAGTCCCTTGCGGTTGGAGCTGGTGTCCTCTGTTCGATTCCTACTGGCAGGTTCTAAGCTATACAAAGCTGGGAACGAGGCCCAGAACAAAAGTGGCTGAGCAGGCCAGCTCCGCTTCTTCCCTCCTCCAGAAAACCTCTCCCTAGTTGTTCCCTAAGAGGCAGTGTCGGGGGAAATGTAGTATTGCTACTGTCCATGCCGGATGTGTTTGGGGATAACACAGGGGGTTTTTAGTAAATTGTTAGTCTGGTATTTTAAGAAAGCAACACAAGAACAGCTGCCACACGTGGATGTTCTTTGCAGGACTCTAGTCATCACAGTAGATGTCTTATTGCCATTACGTCTCTTACAAAATAGCATCACTAGAAAGCTTGAGCTGGAGATGAGTGGTCATTACAAGTACAAACGTTTGTGGCCGTACACCACCACGTCCACAAGGGGAGCAAGGTGTTCGTTTCTACCCAGAGCTGGATATTGCTGGGAGAGAAGAATCGGGATTTCTGTGCACATTTGAGGAGCAGGAAAGGGTTGTCTTAAAGACAGAACAGCATTAAGTCCTAGACACTAAGTCTGAGGGGAAACCAGTCCCATTCACCTTGTTGTGTATCAGCCCCGGAAGGTCGGCTTCCAGATTGTTCTCAGCGACGCTAATTCAGTCTGATTTGTGGTCTCTCGGCTGCAGACACCAGATTTATTGTCTTAGGTGAGGAAATTTGGAGCAAGCAGCATCCTGGCAGACAATGCAGGGCAACGCATGGGTGATTGTGGAGCCATCACATCAACACCTTTTCCCTACGAATTACCAGGGTGGTTTATTTTAAAATCCAAGCGAGGCTACAGAGTCACGGCTCGCAGTGGTGCTCCCAGCCAGGACTGGTTGTCATATCACTCGTACTCACACGGGAGACAATCTAGATAAGTGTGCAATGCTTCTTCCTTCCAGGATTCCCCTCCACGACACACATCAGAAAACCAGAAAGGAGGTGATGTGATTGCTTACTGGCCCCGGGAGCCAGCAGGATCCAGCTGGTTCAGCTCAGACTGATCCAGCAGTTCAAAGTCATCCCCTTCCGCGTCAGTGTCCAAGTCCGAGCTGGCCGTTCTGAGGTAAGTCTTTGCACCTCTCTGGGGATTGTCGCTGTGCGAAGAGCCCGGCTGAGCGGCTCCCGACAGCGCAAGCTGTATCATCCCCCTGGTGACAAACCCAGCTATGTTGTTAGTGAGATTCTGTACAGATGGCAGTGCGCCGGCTTCTTCCTGGTAATAAGGGAAGTGCAACTCTTCCGTTCCTTGCGAGCGGTAAGCCAGACTTGGGATCCCAATGCTGGTGTCATCTTCATCATCTAGGCCAGTTGCTTCTGGGTTGATGGAAGGGAAGTCAGGGAGATCCCTGGCAAAAGATTCTTCTGGGTCACTGTGACCATCCAGGTCTAGAAGAGGAGAGAGTATTTTAAATACACAGCACATGCCAAACACCCTGAAGGCAAGAACAGCACAGCACTCAAAATCTGGGCCATTACCTCACCAAGACAGACGGTCTCCTATCACCTCCGCATCACGCTGTCTTTAATCTCCCCCTCACATAGCTATTCTGGGTGCCTGCTTACCTCCCAGCTCACTCCCAAGGAATGCAGGTGCTGAACAAGAGGAAACTACCCTCTCGCTCAGTCAGCAGATAAGCAGAGGGTACAGAAGGGTCTTGGACAGGACGAGCTGGTTGTGCCTACACTATAATGACATGACCAGAGGGACAGGCCGGTCACGGTGACAGAGGCTGTGCTGCAACACACATCCCTGCGGTCAAAGACTGGCAGAGCTGGATCTGCCTTTGAAGAGCAGCTGAAATTGCTCTACCAAAGCACCACAGGAATTAAGAAGGAAGCTCTGCGCTGAAAAAACAGGTAGTTTCATCTCTACTTGGCCAGCAACAGACATCAAACAGCTAGACCTCAGGGACAGAAGGGAATGCATGGCCTCCCTCCAACCTGTCGCACCGGTGCCTGCTCAGCATTCCACACCTCTGAGGAGCTGCCAGTTTCCTCTCACCTTCTGATCCCTCTGTCAGTGGAGTCTGGCCCCTTGAGAGGTTAAACATCCCGTTCTCAGTGTAGGAAACCTCAGCATCTGAATGCTCCGAGTCAGAGATGGTTAGTTCCTTGGCAACCACGGAGTCATCCAGCTTTGAAACAGGAGATACATTAGAAAAATATTAAATACTGGAAAGCTAATTCCTCTGCCATCATCCAGCGGCTGCCTGTTAAACCCAGTCCTCATGAGAGGCTGGTATTTGAGACTCGTTTCATGTGTTACTGCCTACCCTAGGAGCTGGTGCAAGCAGTTCTGGACACCCACAGTACCCAGTATGTTCAGGTACAGTTCCCTACCTTGGGACAGAAAGCAGCAAGCTCCTCTTCACTGTCACTCCCATCATCCGTGCCCTCCTGATTAAGGGATCGGTGACGCACTGTCAGAAACCAGAGTCAAAGCTTATTATTGCTGTTAGGACAGAGATCTTACACCAAGAAAAAAAATTAATTGGCAGGCTTGGACGTAACACAGCATATTTGGTTCCTCAACAGAGCAATGGGATCATTTCTGACTTGGGCTGCTGCAGATCTTTTGCTGAGATTAACATGCTCAGCAGCAACCTTGCACTGAAAATAGGAAGGACTCGGTACAACTGCAACCTTGAACACATGGTTCTGACAGCTGAGAACTGACGCAGCTCAGCACCATGAAGAGCTCACACCACACGCTCACTGGCAGACTCCTGTGGAGGCAGAGCTGCCTCGCTTTGTCCCCAAAAGTACTTGCAAGTATTCACCAAGGGAACTGGAGTGACTGCCACGGGAGACGTGCAGGGCTATCCTACTCCACGACCAGAGGCTTGGTTTACAGATCAGTTCAGGTACGAAGTATCAGTGTCTGAAGGGCCAGAAACACCCTCTAGAAACTTACGCTGCTTCTCCCGCTGCTTCGATATCATGTAGCCTCGGACACTGAAATCCAGCCGCTGCAGAGCTGGCTCCAGCTTCAGGTACATGCGGTGCCCCAGCCTGTGGTAGACAGCCAGGGGCCACAGCAGGACGAAGAGCACTGAGGGAAGAGGGAAGGCTGATGAGAAGTTTGCACGGTGTGCTACCTGGCAAACACCTTGCCCGTGTTTGTGATGCAGTGTCACACACATCCAGAATGCAAGATCTGGGCACTGAAGGTGATGCTGCTTTAGAGTTGGTGCAATCACCTCTGCCAACGTAACAAAACGGAGAGGCCGACCTTTCAGTGCTCAGATCCATCGTTACTAACCACTCAGACATGTTGTGTCCGGACCAGAGACCTTAGAGCCCTGGACAGGAACCACCACATTCTAGGCAGAACACATTACTTTAAAATTTAAAGCCATTAACATGACCCTTCCTTTGGAGCAGGAATGGTTGCTGCTCTCTTTGGAGCAGAGCCTGACTCCTCAGACAATCAGATCCTACTCGTTTCTATCCCTTTTTCATTTTCAAGTCTGTATTTGGCATAGGGATCTTCTACTTACACAGCAAGTATGAGAGCAGGAGTCCAGGGATATACCGGCCCAGAACAGCCAGGAAAGTAAAAACTCCACAGACTAGAAGGCAAAACTGAAGACATGGGAGACGGTGAGTTTCCAGGGTTAAGCAATGGAATCACTCACTTCTTGACCATTTTGCTCCCTGCAGAATTCTAGCTAAAGTTGTAATTTAACAACAGCCAAGCCTTCCTAGTGCTACCCCATTCCAGGACTAGAACAGATTCAGGAAGCGTCTGCCTTCAGAGCCATAGGCAGCACAGCAAAGTTTCTTGCTTCGGATTATAGGGAGCTTCCCAAAGCAGGTATGCTAAAAGTGAGGAAGAGACTGAAAGAGAGAGAACTCTTTCACAATGAAGAACACAAATGCAGTTACAGGTTCCTCTTTGCATAAGCCTCAAAAACAAGAGCAACACAAAAAAAATGACACTTTTCTGCCTGTTAAAATCCACTGGCGGTGATGCATTTGACAGACACTTAAAAAACTAGAAAGCTACAGAAGGAGCACCTCTATTGCCACTTCACTAACGCAATCAACGTGCCAACGCTTGTTTTCTCCTCCCTCCTCCACATGATTATTCTGCTTGTGCTTTCTATTCCTCTGCACCACTTCACAGCCATGCCAAGCTGGGAGACTTCCCATGGTAACCTCCCCTGTTTGGAACGCGTTCAGCCAGCGCTGGATGCCATCACAAAAGGAAACCAGCAGAGGCTGGACAACTATGCCATCTGCTAACGTCTGTACATTCTCACCTTGCCAGGGCTTTGCCTCTTGAAAACGAAGAGATTATTGAAGAAGTTGGTCCAGGTCACCCATCCTTCAGCCAAATGGTGACAAAGTTCGGGCACTCCGAGCAGCCGAGGGTGGACATATCCCCAGCTGCAGTGAATGGGAAAAAAATCAGCAACAGATATTAATTACTGCATTGAATTCAGTGCAGACATCCCTTGTGACAAGCACTTGTCACCACACCACTTTCTCCTCTCGCCCAGCTGCTCAGCTCTCGAGAGGAGCATCAGCCTGCCTCTCAGAGCAGCGCCTTGCCAAGAGCAGTGCTCTGCATCCCCTTCTGCAGGCGTCTCCGTTCTCCCACAGCAGCTAAGGAGCAGTGATGTGAGTCACTCAGCCTCTTGCTGTCTTAGACTAGAGTTTCCATGCTACTGGAAGGGAAGGGGCACGGCAGAAGCAAATCAAGTGAAGCCATTTGCTTTCTCTGCATCGACTTGGTCAACAGCAACCCCCAAAAATTCAGCATGAGGCTTCCAGGCAGCCTTGTACCTTACTTAATAGATTCTGTTACTTTGGAGGTATTATCTTTGGCAGGTTCTATTAGTGCTTCTTAACTGCTAGTCACAGGAACCTGAAGCTTAGGAACAGCAATTCCTTTTGTCTTTGGGCCTCTTGCAGTAAACAAACAAACTTCTCTGGCAACAGCTCAAGTGATTTAATCAAGAGCTGAGCATCCAAGTGTGGCCGGGCAGCACAAGCAGGCAGAAAGGTGTGCCCAGAGAGAGGAAGGTGTTATTAGGAAGGCAACACCCAAACATTTCTCAACCCACTGTTATTAAAGCTGCAGTCAGGTCAGAACTATGCAGGAACAGCTTCTGGGAAATGCCTCTTTAAACGTTCCAGATCTAGTCTCAGAAGATTTCTTTCTTTCCAGCAAAAGCCCTAGTTGTTTTCCTACTGCTGGAGACCCACACAAAAGGAATTGGTTTTCAGGCAGCACCTCCAACCCGGGGGTGCAAGTGGAAGTTTTACAACACTCAAGCAAGCATTAACTGCCGGGCAATCTGAAGGCAGAGATTAACTATAACATAATGGCTTGGGCAAGTCAAAAACCTGTCACAACAGCACGACGGAGGGCTCCATCCTCACTGCATTAAGCAGTTCCCTACTCCCCTTCCTTCCTCTCTAAGAAGCCAACATTCCAAGCACGTGCAGGTACCAATTCCACGGGATCACAGCAAAGCACCGAAGAGCAGAGGATTCAATTAGTTTCCTACCTCTCATTGTCTAAGTCGTCAGGTCTTGCCACTAAAATATTAAGAACAGACACGACATTAGTTGCAAGGAATTTGCCATAAGAATGCTTAGCTCTTGGGATTTAAGTAAAGCTTTAATGAGTTGGGAGGTGCCTGGAAAAGACATTAACTGTTAAGAACCAGAGACGCATCACTCCGTAACACATTCTGAATTTGTACAGTGACGGTACAAGACTGCAAGAGAGCCTCCTTGCTGCTCCTCAGCCTTGTTGGACAGCATCTGGAAGGCTCTGGTTGCAGTAAGAGGTATTTGCAAAAAAAAAAGTTCCACTTTTATCTCCCTCCCTTCCCCTGCACACACCCAGAAGGTGAAGGACAAACAGTTTGCTTATTCGGAGCCATCGGATTTACGCCTTTTGATATTTTTTCACCCAGACCAAGGCTTGAAAAGTGAGCCAGGGATGTACCAGTTCTTCTGACGAGTTTAAATCAAGGTTATGCAGGAGCCAGGCGGATAACTCTCCACACTTCCCTCACCAGTAAGAACACTTTGGTTATAAAGCCTGCAGAAAGCTGCTGGCAGGAACCGAGTGAAGCTTTAATGTCTTCCAAAGAACTACCCAGAACACAGGCTGAGGCACAAAAGCTGGGATAGAACCTGCTCATTAGTTACAGAGCTCTCTCTGGGAGCATGGAAACCACATGCACTGCTTCAAAGGTCATCTGACCATGCAAAAGCAACAAAATCCTGCTTGGATTGGTATTATTCATGAGCATACTAATATTACAAACGAGAAAAAGAGCTGCTTTGTTCCCTGAAAGCTTAAGACTAATTTAATTAACAGCCGTTAAGATGCCTCTCCTTTTAATGAATTCTCTACTTTGTAGGCAAGGCTGGGACTCATCCCTGTCTTAAACCTTGAAGCTGATTTATTACCAAATCCGAGGAGAAATCCAGACATATTCCATAAACGCTTGCTTTTATATTGGATTTTTTAAATTTTAATTTCTTGCTCCTGTACTGAATGCTTAGAAGATGAATCACTGCTTCAAAACCTGCCCTAACTCTCACACACAGCAGCTGTTTCAAACATTACCATTTAGCAAAACGCTCTCTTTATTCTAGAGTTCTTCTCTTAGCAGAATATTCTGTACAACACAGGTTGCAGAGATCATTTCCTTGTAACTCAAGAATAGTTTGTGCTTCACTAAAATTAGACAGAGATGACAAAAGCCCCAACTGGTGAATATTCCAACACGCCATAAAACCACACCTGACGAGCGAACAAGAGCCTGGGGTGACACCCCACAAGCAGAAGCATCACAAACAAGTAGGCTACTTCATAACGTGCTAAAAGATCTCAAGTCTCTACAAAGCAGAATGGAAGGGGAAACTCAGAAGGTTACAAGACACTGGCAGAAAAACCTCTTGTTATTTACACAGGTTAGGGCTTCCCAGAGCAACTCCAGGAAGAACGTGCCTACAGCATTCTTGCCTGCTTCTGGATTCACACCAGAAAAAAGCCCTGGATTTTACCTCTTGAACTCCAAACGCTGCACGCTCTAGATCTAAAAACAGTACTTAACGTTCTGATATTAACTTAAACCTTGCAACTTACCTCCAATTTCAGGCCAGATTTTGTTCTTCCACTTATCTATACAAACTACTACAATAAGAGTAAACGCAACCAGGAACACCAATCGAAGAGAAGTCAGAGCAAAGAACCTATGAGGAAGAAACAAGCAGATAAATAACCAGCATGATCTGCCTGACGCAGACAAAAGGAGACACAAACCACCCTCACAACTTGGTTACAGCTACAGCAAGAGAACAGAAAGCAAGCAGTAATCAGGCAGCAATCAGCCTGCCCGCACTGCTTGGGCCAGGAGCTTATCTCACAGCCGCCTTGAGATGGTTTTACAGTATCTGCTTGTGTCATTTCTAGCACAACCACCCTCGTTTACAGCTCACGGGCCAGAGGCGAGCAGAACCTCCTGCCCTTCCCCTGCTGTTCACCCACCAGCTCAGTTCCTGCTGCCTGGTTTGGTGCTGTTATGAGAGGGACACGCTGAGAGGGACAAAGCTAAAGCAGAGCTCAGCGCTTCCAGCGCTTGTTGGACACAAAAACAGGTCACCAAGCCAAACTGCTCGCCCAGCAGCTCGGCCCGCAGCCCAAAACCCAAAGCGTAACCGGCTGGCTGCGGGAAGGGCTCTGAGGAGAAGGCAGCGCTCAGCAAACCCCGCGAGGGGCAGGAACGGGGGGCACAGAGTAAAGCCCCTACAGCACCGAGGGGCTCTGCTCGGGGTTTTGGGGGCAATTCCCGAGGTTTTGGAGGCTCTACACAGGGTTTTGTGGTCCTGCCCAGGGTTTTGGGGCCCTACCCGGGGTTTAGGGACCCTGCCCGGGGTTTTGGGGGCTCTACACAGGGTTTTGTGGCCCTGCCCGGGGTTTTTGGGGCAATTCCCGAGGTTTTGGGGGCTCTACACAGGGTTTTGGGGCCCTACCCGGGGTTCAGAGGCCCTGCCGAGGATTTTGGGGGCAATACCCGGGGTTTTGGGGCCCTGCCCCCCCACCCCATCCCCCAGCCCCCCCAGGGCTCGCTGCCAGGCCCCACACGCACCAAATCACCTCAGCACCCCCCCTCCCAGGCTCTCCCGGTCCCGTCAGTGCCCAGCAGGGCCCGGACCCTCCCCCCCGGCGCCTCCTCGTCCCGGTGCGGCCCTGCCCGCCCCCGTCCCCTCCGCTCCCCGGGGGCCGCTCACCAGAAGAGGCCGTGCGCCGCCACCCACCACAGGGCGCTGCGGCCCGGCCGCTCCCACACGAGCGCTGCCTGCAGGGCGCCCAGCAGCGGCTCGTAGGGCCCCAGGCGGCCCCGCAGCGCCGCGCTCAGCTCCTCCACCCGCCGCCGCCGCTCACCGGCCCCGCCGGGCCGCGCCGCCATGGCTCCCTCACGGCATCAACATCCGGCCGGCGCCAACATGGCGGCCGCCAGGGCGAAGGGGCCGGAGTCGCACTGGGCGCCGCCATCTTGGCGCAGGCGCGGTGGAGGCGGCCGGGCGGCGCGCATGCGCGTTGCCAGGGCGCCGCGGGAGGGGAGGGGGCGGTGGGGCGGAAGTGCGCGGCGCGCAGGCGCAGTGCCCGTGGCGGCGGGCAGCGGGCGGGAGAAGGAGGCGGCGGCGGCGGCGGGGAGGCGGGAGGGGAGCGCAGCGGCGGGCGCCATGCCGCGGGAGATCATCACGCTGCAGCTGGGCCAGTGCGGAAACCAGAGTGAGCGGCGGGGCGGCGGCGGGGCCGGGCCGGGGCGGGGAGGAGCGGGAGAGCGGGGCCCGGGCGGGGCTGGGCCGCTGTGAGGGAGGGGGCGGGGCTTAGGGAGGGGGCGGGGCTTAGGGAGGGGGCGGGGGCTCTGATTGGGGGCGTGGTGTGGGAAGGGGGCGTGGCCTGGTGCTGGGCGGGGCTTCAGGGTGTTGTGGGCGGGGCCTGCTGGGGGTGGGGCTGCAGGGGTGGGGGCGTGGCCTGCTGGGAGGGGGCGGGGCTTTGGGGCAGGGGCGTGGCCTGCAGGGGGCGTGGCCACAGGGCCTGGGGGTGAAGGGGGCGGGGCCTGATGGCGGCTGGGGGCGGGGCTTGGGGAGGGGGCGGGGCCCGCAGGGGTCTCTGCCCCCTACCCCCGCTGACCCCGTCCCCCCCCCGCTGCCCGCAGTCGGCTTCGAGTTCTGGAAGCAGCTCTGCGCCGAGCACGGCATCAGCCCCGAGGGCATCGTGGAGGAGTTCGCCACCGAGGGCACTGACCGCAAGGACGTCTTCTTCTACCAGGTACCCGCGGGGGCACGGCACGGGGGGCTGCACCCATGGGGGCTGGGGGCTGCACCCATGGGTGCTGGGGGCTGCAGCGCTTGGTGCTGCATCACTGCACTGATGGGTGCTGCACCCATGGGTGCTGGGTGCTGCCCCTTGCCCCAAGGGACGCCCCGGCTGCTCCATCTCTCTCCTCAGCAGCCCCCCCGTTGGGGTCAGCCTCGCAGCCTCAGCCCCTGTGCAAACCCCAGCAGCAGCCTGAGCCCCGCTCCTGCTGCCTGCCCGCTGCCAGCCCTCCCGGCCCTGCTCCGGGTGCTGCAGGGGAGGTGCTGGGGAGGCAGCACCTAACTGCTGGGGGAGAGCCAGCCCGCTGCGCTCAGGGGACGCTGTGAGGCACGTGGAGAGGCTCCGTGCTGTACAGATGTTCCGAGTTTCTCGCCCTCCTCTCCTCCGTCAGACGAGGGCTGTGTTGTGCTCTGCTGCGGCCAGGGGGTGGCACGCTCGGTCGCAGTTTCCCCGCAGTCAGAAGCCGCGCTGAGCCGCGGCTGCGTCCTGATTCACTGCTCCTCGTTAAAGGCAGATGACGAGCACTACATCCCACGAGCCGTGCTGCTGGACCTGGAGCCCCGGGTCATCCACTCCATCCTCAACTCCCCTTACGCCAACCTCTACAACCCAGAAAACATCTACCTGTCCGAGCATGGCGGCGGAGCTGGGAACAACTGGGCCAGTGGCTTCTCGCAGGTATCAGGCTCTGGTGCCCCAAAGGCATTGAGGCACGAGGCTTTACATCAGGCCAGCAGCTCCTGCAGAGCACCACGTCGCTCAGCAGGGACTTAGGGCTGATCTGGGGCACCCTGGGTCCAGTCAGACGTGGCGGGGAAGAAACCCATCCCATTCCGGTCTTTTTTGCAGGGAGAAAAAATCCACGAAGATATCTTTGACATAATAGACAGAGAGGCTGATGGCAGCGACAGTTTGGAAGTAAGTAAATTGAGGACTTTGGCTGTGGTTGCCCTGCCTGGTGGTTTAAGAGCCAGGCTGATGTTTTATGAGGTCAGGCTCAGTCCTTGCTGAGGTGCTGAGCAGACAGTGAGGAGGGAGGGGAGCTGGGGCAGCGAGGTCTTTTCTGTCATGACTACATTTACCAGGCTTCTCCAGAAATCATTTTACCTCAGTGAGGCATTTTTCTGCCCCCAGTGCTGCTTCCACAGGATACAGCCTGAAGGAGGAGTTCTCCCTCTCATTATCATGCTTTTTCCTTTCCACCCCCATCCCGTGGCTCCCCGGCAGCTCCGTGCTCTCTCTGGCTGGATCGAAGGGGCACCAGGGACACCAAGAGCTTGGAGACAGCTTTCAGGCCTCTTTGCTGCCTGCCTCTGGCAGGACCTTGGCTACCGTCGTGTAAACCCAGTTTCTGTGTGGGGACAGGCCCGGCTCGCTGGTGTTTGTGTCAGGCTGTCACATGGCAACAGAGAGAGGGAAAATGCGGCTTGAAAAACAAGCTGGCAGCTCTCAGAGCAGGTTGTGGGACCTGCAGCAAGGGGAGAGGAGCTGCCCTGAAGTTAGGTAGAGGGAGTTTGGCTTCAGAGACCCTGGAAGGCTTGCCCAGGGAAAGGGCTGAGAAGGTCCACGTCCATTTTATACGAGCAGCTGGGTGCTGAAGGTGACGTCTGAGCTGTCCTGAAGTCTGCTTTGGGCTGGGAGGAATCCAGGAGGCTCCCGAGCAGCGGTTGGACCTCGTGGTGTGTGCAGAGAAGCAGATTCCTCCCCCCCTGGCAGAAGTGGCACGAGGAGCGTGCGATCTGGAGGAGCCAGGGCTGAGCTCTGCCTGCCTTCAGCTCCCTCTCTGCAGCCCTGGCCACGCAGGGGAGGCTCTCACCCTCTGCCCTGCTCCGGGGGCTGACCCACGCCTCCTTCTGCTTCCTTGCAGGGCTTTGTGCTTTGCCACTCCATCGCCGGCGGGACGGGCTCGGGGCTGGGCTCCTACCTCCTGGAGAGGCTGAATGACAGGTGAGTGCTCGGCCCCAGCCCCTTCCCGCACCGCAGCAGAGCCTGGCCCATGCCTGGGCACCCTGCCAGAGCTGAGAGCTGGAGAGAGCTGACTCAGAGCCCCAGCCACCGCCCCCACCCAAACACTGTCTTGTGCAATCCCTGGCAAAGAGCCCGGGGAAGGGACGGCTCCTGATACGCCTGGGGACTACAGAGGCTCCGGAGCTGGGCTCGCGCTGTCCCAGCTCTGCCTTCCCTCGGCCCTTCTCAGCAGGCAGCTGCCTTCTGCCACCCTGCCTGTGCCGGGGAGGGGTGGGAGGCTGTAGCTGTGGGCTTTGAGCTGCCGTCCCCGCCTGTCGGAGCTTGCAGCCTCTTGAAAGGGCTGGCAGGCAGCTGCTGGATCAGCCTGCGGATGGCTCAGCCTCGCCTGTAGCTCCGTCTGGCTGCCTGCTCCCCGTGCTGCTGGGGTAGGCACTGCTGGGACAAATTCCCTCCCTGGGAGCCGACTCTGGCACGCAGTGCTGGTGACTCACGGCTGTCCTGAGCCCTGGAGACTGCAAAGAGAGCTGGTGGGAGGGGAGCGTGCTGCCTTGGCCCTGTTAACCCTTCCGAGGGCTGGGTTTTCTCACCAGGTATCCCAAGAAGCTGGTGGAGACCTACTCGGTTTTCCCGAACCAGGACGAGATGAGTGACGTGGTGGTGCAGCCGTACAACTCCCTGCTGACCCTGAAGAGGCTGACTCAGAACGCTGACTGCGTGGTAAGGGGGGGTCCCCAGCACCTCCAACCGGGCAGATTTGGTGGTTCAGGGCATGAGGACTCTGCTCTGACCCCTACCGAGCTGTCCTGCCCTGCCCCTGGGATCCAGCAGGTTTTCCCCACGGCAGCGAGGGGCTGGCTGTGCTTCCCCTGCAGCCTGCCACTCGAGCTCCATTCCAGCGTTGCTTCCAGCACCCACAGCCCCCAAACACGCAGCACCTTCAGCCCTCACCCCCCCCTCAGCTCCTCACCTCCTCCCTCCCAGCTCATCCCCGCCGGGAGCAGGGCAGGGGAGGCTCCGGCGGAGCTGCCGAGGCTGAAGCTGCCGTGAGGTGCTGGCCCAGGGGCTGTGCTCTTCGGGAGAGCGCTGGGGAGCGTGGCCAAGGCGCAGGGAAGAGCTCCCATTGACAGTGTCAGTTACGCTCCACGAATGAGTCAGCTCCGTGGTTTCCAGTGGCTGCCACCTGCCGCGGGAGGGCTCGGCCGGGCTGCGGCGCTCGGGGCCCGCGCTGGGCCAGGCTGCGGGATCCGGTGCCCTCAGACACGTGGCCGGGGCTGCCTTTTCCTCTGGGTGCCTCCTTTAAGCTTCACGGAGCTTTTTTTTTTTTCTTTTTCTTTTTTTTTTTTTTGTCCCCTCCTGCAGGTGGTTCTAGACAACACAGCCCTGAATCGCATCGCCACAGACCGGCTGCACATTCAGAATCCCTCCTTCTCTCAGATCAACCAGCTGGTGAGCTCTTCTCTTCCCTCCCGAGGAGCTGGCACGGGGCTTTCCCGGTGATTTTAATTTGGTTTGAGCTCCCCAGGCTCAGCGTGGGCAGCCTGGAGCCGGGAATGAGAGCCCCCTGCCCTTCCTCGGGGGCGGATTCCTGGGGCACCCCGACCTCCCTCGGCCCCGCTGCGTGGAACACGCTCCGTGGCCACGCAGTGACCTGCTCCTCTCCCCCCCAAAAAGGTTTCCACCATCATGTCTGCCAGCACCACCACGCTCAGGTATCCTGGCTACATGAACAACGACCTCATCGGGCTGATCGCCTCGCTCATCCCCACCCCGCGCCTGCACTTCCTCATGACGGGCTACACGCCGCTCACTACGGACCAGTCGGTAAGGCAGCCCAGTCCCTAAAGCAGCCCGCCGGGGGGCTCCTCCCGTTCCCCGAGGGCAGCAGGAGCTGCCACGCTCGCCTGCTGCCATCCCTCAGCCCCGGAGCCGTGGTGGGAGCTGTAAATGCTCGGTCCTACGCCGCGTGCAGCCACCTCGCCTCGCCTGACAGCCCGAGCGTGACGCCACTCGCAGCTGTGCGTGTGCTGGGCTGCCTCCTGCATGCCTCAGGTCGGCGGTGGCAGCTTTGGGAGAGCCGACAATGTTTGATTTGGCAAAAGGCAGCCTTAGAAATGATCAGAGCAAGCTCTGCCTGCCAGGCCTGTCGCCGCAGTGAGCCGCCAACTCAGGCCACCGCTGGTCGGTGTCACGCCGAGGCTGAGCGTGGTCTCCAGGTGTCAGCCCCTACCCCGAAGGGATGGTTGCCCCTCAGCTGCATCAAATGCTGCCTCTCACCTTCAGCTGGTCCCCAGCCTGTGCCCCCCTGGCTGCAGGGGAGGCCGAGGCTGTTTTGTTTTGAGACACTCACCTGCGTTGGCCGCATCTCAGTTCTGCTCGGGGCTAACAGCTGCTGTTCTCCTCTTGTTGTGTGCATTTCCTCAGGATGTTACTCAGAGGAGCAAATCTGAAAAACTGCTGGCTCTGAAAAGGGTATCGAGCGTGTGATCTGTCCTCCCAGAGAGGAGGAGTGTGGGGAGGGGTTCAGCCAGCAGCTCGGAGGGGACCTGGGCTGCCACACCACCAAGCTGTCCTCGCCGCGGGCACGCACCTTTGGGTGCTGGCACCCAGCGTGAGCACCCGGGGACTGCTGCAGCCCCCCACAGGCTCACTGCAGAGCGATGGGGTGTGGGCTGCAGTGGGGAATGACCCCATCCTCTCCTCCAGCCCTGCTCCTTGTCTCAGCAGCAGGGCAGGACGGGTTGATGGCAGCAACACAAAACGTGGCCCCGGTGCTCTGAGCTCTGAGCTTCACCCCTCGGCCCCTGCTGTGCTGCTGGAGGAGCTCAGCTCCCTCGGTGGAGCCTTGGCTGCTGCTCCAGCTCTCAGCCTGGCCGTGCCTGCGGTGTGACGTTGGGGTTTGCCCATCCTGCATGCAGCTTTTTGCACGTGGCTCCATCCCCTGGGCTGAGGGCTTCTCCCCTCCAGCTGCCCCCTGCTCCTGCGTGCGTGTGCGGGGCAGCGGGAGGGTGAGGGAGCAGCACGCCCGCTGCCTCTGACCCTGACCGCCCTTTGCAGGTGGCCAGCGTGAGGAAAACCACGGTTCTGGATGTGATGAGAAGGTTGCTGCAGCCCAAAAACGTGATGGTGTCCACGGGGCGAGACAGGCAGACCAACCACTGCTACATCGCCATCCTCAACATCATCCAGGGGGAGGTGGATCCCACGCAGGTGAGCTCCCACGGGGATAAACCATCGGGGATAAACCATCGCAGCAGTTCCTGGCACTCATGGGAGTGCTGTCCTGGGGCTGCTTTGCCCAGCGCTTTTCTCCCCCTTTTCTGCTCTTGTCCCACCAGGTTCACAAGAGCCTGCAGCGGATCCGGGAGCGAAAGCTGGCCAACTTTATCCCCTGGGGGCCCGCCAGCATCCAGGTGGCTTTGTCCCGCAAGTCCCCCTACCTGCCCTCCGCACACCGCGTCAGCGGGCTGATGATGGCAAACCACACCAACATCTCCTCGGTGAGTTCCCCCTGCACCACGGGCAGCAGCAGCCCCCTGGAGCTGAGCTTCTCCCCTTCCAGGCACATCCATTCCTCCTCTCGACCTTCCCCAAAGCCCCAGCGGGGCCTGCAGGTGCGGGGTGGGGGCCAGTTCTCTCCTGCAGCACGGCGGGGTTCAGCTCGAGCCTGGGGTCCCACCCTTCCCTGTAGGTCCCCATCCCTGGTGCTGCTCTCCCAGGAGCTCGATTCCTTTCTTCCTGGGTTAAAACAGCCCCAGAAGCACGAGCTGGTGGCAAACATCGGCCGGGGGCAGGAGCTGGTGCTGCTCACCGTCCTCCCTCCCGAGCAGCAGCCGGGGGAGGCTGAGGGCCCCGTCCTGGTGTCTCTGCGCGCGGGCTCCCCGGGGACCCGCGGCCCTCCTGACCGCCTCGCTGCTGCCGTTCTCCAGCTGTTTGAGCGGACGTGCCGGCAGTACGACAAGCTGCGCAAGCGGGAGGCCTTCCTGGAGCAGTTCCGCAAGGAGGACATCTTCAAGGACAACTTCGACGAGCTGGACAACTCCCGGGAGATCGTGCAGCAGCTGATCGACGAGTACCACGCGGCCACGCGCCCCGACTACATCTCCTGGGGCACGCAGGAGCAGTGAGGGCCCTGTGCGTGTGGGGGGAACGGGAGGGTCCCACGGCCTCCCCCACGCGTGCCAGCGGGGCTCGGCTCTGCTGTGCCCACCTTTAGCACCCCTCCGAGCTGCCCGGCCGCAGCTGGCATCGCCACGGTGGCTGCACACACACACGCAGGAGCGGCTCAGCACGGAGCTGCACTGCCCCTAAGACCCTTGGCAGGGGACAGCCTCTGCTCCACGGGCCCAGGACGGGACTGGGGCAGCTGCTGGTAGGGAAAGCTCTTCCCCTGGGAGCACGGCGCTCGCACGGAGGAGGGCGAGAGCGAAATCGGGGGGCCAGGAGCAGGCTTGGCCCAAAGATTTGGGTCCTGGGGCCGAGGGCTCTGTGTGGCTGAGCCAGTCCTTGCCCTGGGCACAGGCCGTGTTCCTCCTTCGCCAGATCAGGCCTGGGGCACAGGCTGTATCTATATTTTTGTAGGTTATTTTGCTTTAATAAAGGCTGTTCCTGCACTGACCCCACCTGCAGCGAGCAGCTCCGAAGTGGCTCGCAGACACAGCCCCCAGAAACCAGCGCTCACCTCACCTCGCCGGCCGGCCTCGGCACCCGAGGGGCTCCTGCTGCTCACCCGCACGGCGCAGGGTGGCCGGGCAGGGCCGGGGAGCCGGGTGGCAGCTGCAGCAGAGCCAGAAATACTGGAAGGACCTGCGGCACGGCTGACCGGGCGCCGGCACCGCCCTGCCTTCGCCTCCCGTCCCGCACGCGGGTGCCCGCGTTAATGTTTCACAGGGGCGAGGCCACGTGCAGGATGGGGGGCGCACAAAAAAAAAGCTCCCCACCATTCTGGCCCCAAGGTAAGGGGCTGGCACCTCGGGGTGGCATCAGGCAAGGGGCTGTGTGGTCCTGACCGCCCCGGGTGCGGGGCAGCGCTGGCCCCAGCCCAAACCCCATCGGCCCAAGGTGAGAATTAGCCTTTTCCTCTGACCGTGTGGCACGGAGCAGCGGGCTAAAAATACTCGCCGGCCCTCGCAGCGCCGATGCTCCCACGCCCTCTTTGGCACCGGCCCCACCGAGGCGCCCGCTGCGGGGACGGTTCCCCCCCAGCCGGGGCAGCCAGTGCCAGCGGGTGCCGGGGGGAGCTGGAAGCGGAGCCGCAGCGCTGGCTGTGCTGTTGACGAAATGCCAAAGGGCAGAGCGAGGAGCCCGGCTCCCGGCGTTGGCCGCAGGGACGGCGGCTCCCTGCCCCCCAAGGACACGCTGTGCCGAACCCTCCCCGCGGAACGGGGGCCGCCCGGGATGGGGCCCCGCTGTCCCCGCGGGGACAGGATCCCATCCACGCCTGCTGGCTGGGGGACGCAGGAAGGCTCCGCTTTGCTTTTGTGCATTTATTTAAAAAACAAAAAAACGACAACAACAACAAAAAATGAACAACAACAACAAAAAAGAACAAAAAAAAAAAACAACCCAAAAGACTGGAACCGACAAACTTTACAGAGGCAATGCCACGGGGCTGAGCCCCAGCCGTACCTGCCCAACCCACCCTGCCGCCCCCCGGGCCGGCCACCCCTGCACCCCGAGCCCCACCGCGGGGCCACCTGGCAGGAGCGCACCGGGCCCCGAGGCAGCTCGGCCAAAAGCCGCCCGCAGCTTTCCAGGAAGGGTGGGTTCAGCGGACGGACAGACGGACGGACAGACGGCAGCGCTGCTGCCCAGCACCTCCTCGCCCGGGGCAAAAGCACCAGGATGGAAGGAGCCAGGGCAGAGGCAGAGCCGCCAAGGGCAGCACAAGTGCTGGAGGCGAAGGCACCAGGGGGACAGGGGAAGGGGACGGGCCTGGGGGGGCAGCAGCGTTGGGGGGGGACCGGCCAGGGGAAGCAGGAGCGCAGCCAGCACCGGGCACCCGCGACACGGCCGTCCCGCTGCCCCCTCCAGGGAAAGTGCTGGGAGACGTGGGCGAGCGGGCGTCTCGAAATAAATTAAGGAAATAACCAGAAAGGCAACGGTGGAGCGGGGAGAGCGCGGGGCACCGGGGGTCGGCGCGGACCCCACCGCTCGCCCTCCCCGCGCCGTCCACCCGGAGCATCCTCCGTGGCCACCGGGCTAGCTGCCGAAGGAGCCGGTGGGTGGCGGGCGCTGCCAGGGCCCGGCCACGGGGCAGAGCCCCCGGGGCAGCGCGGAGGGGTCCGGATCGAGGGGGGGGCTGGGGGCTGGCTCCTGGGGTGGCCGGCGGGCAGCCGTGGAGGCGAGGTACGTGGTGAGGAGCTGGGCGATCTCGTCCACCTGCGGGGCGGAGGGGAGACGGGTGGTCGGAGGGGGCTGCGCCCTAGGGGGACGTTCCTAACAGTCCCCCCGAGGGGGACAACGGATGGACGGACAGACAGACGGCAGCACGGAGGGACAGACGGAGGGATGCCCCTTACCTGGGAGGTCTCAAAGAGCAGGTCCCGGTCCTCCACGGAGAGGCGGAACGTGCTGCTGTCGGAGGCCCCGAAGGAGGAGATGCGACCGTAGCAGAAGCTGTCCAAGGGCTCGGGCTCCCCCGGTTTGTACAACGACACCGCCTTGGCCCCGATGCCCAGCCACAGCCGCTGGGGGCCGGCTCCCACCGGGCTCTGCGTGGAGAGGGGCGTCAGGGCCACCCCCTCCCGCCCGTTCCCCGTCCCCTCGCTGCCGCGCCGGGGCCTCACCGCGCGCAGGTCCACGTCGAAGAGCGTGGAGCCGAATCCCGGCCATTCCCGCACCAGCGCCACGTAGGCGGCCATGGCTTCGGGCCGCCCCATGCCCTGCAGCAGCTTCCACTTCTCCACGATGGCAGCCATGGTGCTGGCCCCCTCCTCCCGCAGGCGACCCCGCAGGCGCTGATCCCTCTCGGCGCGCTGCTTGGCCAGCGAGTGCCCCCACAGCCCCCCGGCCAGCAGCCCCGCGCGCAGCCGGGCCCCGCGGCATTTGGGGGGCGGGGGGTCGGGGCGGGGGGCCGGCAGGCGGGCGTGCAGGACGTGGGGTGGGAAAAGCTCCTCCAGGCGCGGGAAGGGGGCGTGGGTGGAGAAGTCGCTGTTGAGGCTCTGCAGGCGCAGCGCCGCCAGCGTCTGCAGCGTCTCCTCCGACGTGGGCACGTAGCCCCGCAGCACCATCTCGTGAGCCTGGGGGAGGGCAGGGTGAGACGGGTGCCCGGGCACGGCACGGCCACCAGGGCACGGCCACCCGTGGCATGGCAAAGGACAGCCACTACGGCACGGTCACCCATGGCACCGTGGCACAGGACGGCCACCCGTGGCACCATGGCACGGGACAGCCACTACAGCACGGCCACCCATGGCACCGTGGCACAGCACGGCCACCCGTGGCACCGTGGCACGGCTCTCACCTGCTCAAAGAGGAGGGCAAACTCCAGGCTGTCCCGCGGGACGTTGTCCGTGTCCAGGAAGCCGTAGTGCTTGAAGCAGAGCCGGCACGGCGCGTCCTGCTCCCGCTCCTCCCCGGCCAGGCTGCGCCAAGAGAGCAGCGCCGTCAGCGCTGGGCAACGCAGGTGGGCGCAGCCCCCCACAGCATCCCCTCGTCCCCGGGACCCGCTTGCCCCCCTTCCTTCTCCCTCCCCGTAGGCAGCAGAGCAGGACATTTACTTTTCAAACCTGGTGAGGACGTCGGCCAGCAGCGTGGAGCTGCCCACGGGCTGCTCCCGGAGCCGGGACTGCTCGTAGAGCGCAAAGAGGTTGGGGCTCTGGGACAGCCCCAGGCGCGACACCAGCTCCCGGGCCACCTGGGGCGAGACAAAGGCAACCAACGGTGACTGCGCGTCCCTGGCCGCGGCGCTCAGGGCTGCAAAGGGACACAGACAGGTCACGGCGGGCAGAGGCAGGCGTCCCCGCATCCCCCAAATTGCCTCCCCGCCCCCGTCCCCTCTGCCTGATGCTCCCCAGCCCCGCACACGGCACGGGTTCGGCCCTCACCTCCTCGGCCGTGGTGTGGGAGCTGATGGCCACGCTGCAGGCGGCGGCGCCGGGGCAGTGCACGGTGCAGACCATCTCCTGCCGCCGCATCAGCACCAGGATCTCCTCCAGGGACGGCACGCACTCCCTGCCCCTCGTCTTGCCCAGAGCCTCCCGGATGAAGCAGGCGTACTTGGCCATCTCCGAGGCAGGGAAGCGGCTCTCCGTCCTGCGGGGGGGGGGGACACCAGGGTAAGAGGAAAAGGGGGGTCACAGCAGTGCCGGGGACCCCGCGCCAATCCCGGTGGGAACCCGGCGAGCTCCGTGGCACTCGCCTGTCCAGGTGGAAGCGCAGGAAGCGCAGGACAGGCGGGGAGGGCAGGAACGTGCAGCTCATGCAGGTGAGCAGCTGCCAGTAGTGCAAGTCGCCCGGCCCGCCCGGCGCCGGCGGCTCCGTGGTCTGCTTCACCAGCTGGCAGTAAATCTCGTCCACCAGCGGCGGCAGGTCCAGGCAGGTCTGCAGGATGCCCTGGATCAGCGGCACCGGGTCCCGCTGCGACTCCAGCTGCTGCAGCGAGTTGAAGAGCTTCACGGCCTCGTCGCGCAGCGTGGTGTAGCTGCGGGGACCGGGGGCTGCAGGACAGGACGGGATGGGATGGGGAGGGGGTGTTAACAGCCACGATTTTGGGCTCTCCAAATCGCCCCCAGCAACCGGGCACCGTGCCCATGACGTGGAGCGGTTCAGACCCAGCCCAACTCCTGCCACTCCTGCTCAGCACCCGGCCCTCCCTGCTGCACCGGCACCGTTTGGCACCCCGGGGTCCCCTGCACCGGCACGGTTTGGCACCCCAGGGTCCCCCCCACCCACCCGCTCACCGCTTTGGTCCAGGCTGCCGTAGGGGAAGGGCAGCAGGGGGGCGTAGAGCGGGCTGCTGGTGTAGCGCAGGATGGGGTTGCAGCGGTAAATCTGCTCCAGGACCTCAGGGCTGCCGCAGTGCTCCTGCAAAGCGACAGCAGCGGCTGCAGAGGGGCCGCCCGGCCGAGTTCCTGCAGTATCCCCCCCGTGTCCCCCACCCCGGTGCCGCGGACCCACCTCGACGTCGCGCATGAGCAGCTGGGTGGGCGTCTGCACGGGCGCCTTGCTGTCGATGACCTTCTGCACCGCGCACACCCAGCGCACGGCCTCGTTGAGGTGCTCGCTGTACAGGCGGTAGCAATGCTTCCTGCCAAACACCGTCACGCTCCAGTAGCCTGGGGGGGGACACACAGCTCACCCAACGCCCCCTCCCCGGGTGCCAAGGGGTGACACGGGGCGCTAGGGTTTGCCAAGGGGACGCCCACCCGTTGGGCACCCTACCCGTCTCCTTGTAGGTCTGCTTGTCCGGCCAGAGCACGGAGCAGAGGCTGGTGAGCACGAGGGAGCCCAGGCGCTTGGCTCCCTTCTCGTTGCTGCTGTAGTAGTCCAGGGAGTCGGGGGTCAGCACGAACCAGTACTTCCGAGGCCGGATCCAGGGGGTCTTGACGCCTCCCCGCACCTCCCGCTGCAGCCAGCCTGGGAAGGAGAAGCCTCAGCCCCTGCCACCAGCCCCATCCACCCCGCTGGATGCCCGTGTCCCCTGCCTTGTGCCACCCTAGGGTGGCATCCAGCCCGTCGGGGCACAATCCTGCCAACCCCAGCTGTGAACCCGGGGATTGGGCAGAAAAAAACCACCCTGTAGCGCTGCGCCTACCTTTCACCAGAGCATCGGGGTCCTCCTCCACCGGCCCCGGCCCCTTCTCCACGATGAGACTGCGCATCTCCTCCGACACGAGCAGGGACCTGGGGACATCGCAGGGCTGAGCCCGGGCGCCCTCAGGAGCCCGCCAAGCCCCCAGAAGTGGGGGTCAACGGTGCCGCAGCAGCGGGGAGCAACGTCCCCGGGGGGCACCGGACACCCCGCAACCCCGCGGTGGGAACGCGGCACAGCCATCGGGTGCAGATGACCCCGGCTAAAAATAAGCTGTTTGCAGTCGCGGCCCTGCCAAGGAATTCGGAAAATGAACAACCAGGAAGGAATGCTGGCAGCGGTGTCGGCACTGGGAGGACGGGGAGCGAGCAGGCCCCTGTGCCCCCAGCACCCCATCTCCCTGGGCACGTGGCGTCCCGGGACACGGTCCCCATGGACGGACACGGTCCCCACGGACACATCCCGGGGTCGGGGACCACGCACGGCCCCACTGGCAAACCCTGCCGCAGCCGCGCCATCCGACACGGCGAGGCTGAGGCAAAGGGATGGGGATGAGCCCGAGGGTGCAGCAGATACGGGGACGGAGCCCGGCAGTCCCAGCACCACCAGCCCCTGTTCTTGCCAAGTGCCCGGCCAGGCGAGGGGGGCAGGATGGTGCACGGCTCCTGCAGCACCGTGAGGGGGACGCGACGGGATGCCCGGCACCACGGGGTCACTCACCGCTCCGAGCCGCTGCTGGTGCGGGTGGGCTGGCTCAGGCTCACCTCCAGGGACGCCTGGGGAGGAAGCAGACACGTCTCAGCCCCACAGCCACCGCCTGGCACTCCCCGAAACCACCTCCCCCTGATCACCGCTCGGCTCCAGACCCCGAGGGACGGGCTCGCGTCCTGGGGAGCACCTGGGGCTGCAGCTGGGGCACCCCTCGGGGCAGCCGCCGGGCGCGCTGGCCGCGTATCCTCAGCTGACCCCGGCAGGCTGAATACCGTGCAGAATTGCACAAGGTCAGTGCTGAGTAATACGCTTACGGCACAAAGTCCCATTGTAATGGGGCCGCTGACTTCCTGCCCGCGGCGGTGGGACGCTGCGCAGGGAAGTCCCTGGCCCTGCAGCGGGGACGGGGGCCGGTTCCTCCTCGCGCGGCACGGCCTGACGTTGGCGGTGCCACACACGTGACGAGCCTGGCACACGTGCCGGGACATGAGGCAGAGCCCAGGCACGGGCAGGCACCGGGCAGGGCAGGGCAAGGCGGCAGCGCCGGGGCGCAGGGATGCGGTGGCACGGGCAGGATGCGACCCCAGGAGAGGCGCGGGCTCCCCGCCAGCTGCAGCTCCACGGGGGCAGCCGCAGCCAGGTCAGGGCGCTCCAAAAACACCGAGAAAAAGAGACGGCTGCTAAAAATAGCAGCAGGGAGAGGGGGAGCAGGAGCCGCTCCAGGTATCGCCGCGCCGGGGCAGGAGCAGGCTCCGCTGACCCGTGGCATTAAGGGCACCTGTCATGCAACGCCAGCGCCTCGTGCACGGGGCCAGCTCCTGCCGGGGCTGTCCCACCACCGGGGTCACGGCCAGGGAGAGCTCCCCACGCTCCTGCCCGGCTGCGAGGCATGGAAACGGTGCCCGGTTCCTCTCAGCCGTGGCCCGCAGGAGGAGACGGCGGTGGCCGGCTCCTTCTCAGGGTTATAAATAAACAGGAGAGGAGAGAAGCCGCCACGGCAGGGCCAGGGCAGCTGCTCCCACGCTCCCGGGAAGGGGCGGCTGGCGCCGAGGGTTTCCGAGGACCCCGCGGCCGTGGGGCGGGCAAAGGGCTCCCCGGGGAACCAGCGTCACGGCCGCCCACGCCAGCCTGGACCTCCGGAGCCAGCGCAGCCCGTGGGACACGGGAAAGCCCAAAACGGCTTCTGCTGCTGGCCCGTGCCCTTGGCACTGCCACTGGCACCCGGTGGGCCCGGCTCCAGCCCCTGGCACTGCTGGGGAAGGGGATCCCAGCACAGCCAGGCCCTGCTGCAAGGGGGGAGCTTGGAGAGGGGGGGCTCAGATCTGTCCCCAGCCCGGCTGTAGGGGAACCAGGCTGCAAACCAACGGTGCTGCGGGGCAGGAGAGGGGCTGCAGCGAGCTTAGCTCTCAGCAAGCCCCGCGTCCCCTAAGGGCAGGGATTCAGCCCCGTGGCTCCCCGGCCGCCCCCGCGCTATCAGCCGTCCCCAAGGCAGCCCGGCAGGAGGGAAGCGCCGGCTTCCGCCGCGCTGCTCCGCTTCCCCGAGCAGAGGAAGCAGCCGGAGCGGGGAGATCCAGGCCCTGCTCCCCGGCGCGGAGCGTGCCGGGAACGGCCCCAGCAGCGCTGCCTGGACCCGCAGGTCTGCGCAGAGCAACCCCGAGGAACCCATCCCACAGGGACCCCCAAACCAACCCGACCCTCGGAGGTGGCACCGGGATGATCCCAAGCCTGGATCTGTTCCTGTTTCTCCTGCTTGAGGAGCAGGCGCAGGCAGCTCCGCTCCCCAGCCGGGCACCCAGGCTGGCAGCGCCCCGGCTTTGGCTGCGCCCCGAAGCCCCGCGGGTGCCCAGGCTCCCACCGGGCTGGCGGGGCACCAGGAGCGGCCCCGGCAGCAGCCCCACGGCTGGGAGCCAGCAGCCGCCGCCACGGCCCACGCAGCACCGAGAGAGGGACCCGGGGGCACCAGCACCGCTTGGGTTGAGCGGCCAGGAGCCAGCCCTGCTTGGGAACAGGGGCTGGGGGCACCGGGGGTTCCGGGAGCCCCCAGTGCCTCCCCATTGACCAGACACAGCCTGAGCTAACGGGAACACGGAGCCAGGCCCCAAAGGGATAGAAAAGCAGCCAGGCTGCCTCCTCCCAAGGAGGGCAGGGGGACCCCTGGGCCAGGGGACCCCATCCCCTCTGCCACCCTGCAGACGCAGCCCCATGGACACCAGCCAGGCACCCTCGTCCCCGTGCACCCCCCCACTGTGCCCCAGGCCCTGTTCATAGGGGGGCAACACCCCCGGCCAGCCTCCCCCCAGTGCCCCAGCTCAGGCAGGGGCTGCACACGGGGGGGCTCAGGATGAGCCCAGGGGGTCCGCAGCCCCCCAGGCTGTGCCAGGATCAGCCCCAGCCCCTGGGCAGCCCCCCCGGTCACACCACGGAGCAGCAGGAGCCCGGCCCCCTGAGCACCGCAGAGCCCCCCCCGCAGCGACCTGCGGTGGTACCGGGAGCCCGCACGCCCCCCGCGGCCGGGACACCCCCCACCGGCTGCCCGGGAGCCCCGCCGAGCCCCGGTGGCTCCGGTCCCGGTGCCCGGGGAGCGGCCGGTGCGGGGACGCGCCAAGGGCACCCCTGCCCGCGGGCCCCGGCGCGCCCCGACCGCGGTAGGGACGTGCCCGGGCAAGCGGCGGCGGAGACCGGAGCCGGCCGGTCGCTACCGGGAAGGGCCGGATCCGCTCCCGGTGCCCCGACCTCCGGGCCGAGCTCTCCGAAGCCTCCCGGGACCGGGCAAACCCGTGCGCACCGCGGTGCCGGCCCCGCACGGCGCGCACCGGGACGGGCTCCGAGCCCCGTGCGAGCCACGCTCGGGGCCCGCAGGCAGCGGCCGGTGCACCGGGAGCGGGGCCGGTGCAGCGCAGCCCAGCACGGTACCGGACAGCCGCGGGCCGAGCCGAGCCGAGCCCAACCGAGCCGTGCGCCCCGGACGGGACGAGGGGCGCACGGTGGCACCCACCGCGCCGTGCCCAGCCGCGGCTCCGGTGCCGGTGCCGGTAGCACTCACCTGGTCTCCCTGCGCTCGGAGCTCAAAGGACGCCTCCTCCTCGGCCTCGCCGTCCGCCTCCCGGTCCGCGTCGCCGTAGTCCCGCCGCAGCAGCGTGAAGCCCTGCCGGCAGCACAGCAGCCACCAGAGCCCGCCGGGGAACGGCATCGCCCCGCCGGGCCCGGCCCCGCCGCCCGCGCTGCGCCGAGCACCGGCCGCCGCCGCCGCCACCGGGACCGGCCCCGCCGCCGCCGCCGCCGCCCCGGGCGGGCCGGCCCCGGCGCGTCACCGGCCCCCGCCAATCGCCGCGCACAGCCCGGGGCGGAGCCAGCGCGCCCGGGGCGGCGGGGCCGCCGTTTGCGTCATCCACCGGGCGGGGGCGCGCGGCCGAACGGGGCTGGGGGGGCAGCACCGGGCACCCCCCACCCCCGGGTGCCCACCCGCCTCCAGCGGGGAACCGGGCACGTCGGGGATTCGGGGGGATCCGGCCGCCCCGGTGCGCCCGGTGTGGGCAGCGGCACCTCGGTACCGGGCACCGGGTGCTTGGTGGCCAGGCTGGGAGGTGCCGGGCTGGTGGCACCCGGTGCCGTGCACCGGGGCTGTCACCGGTGGTGGCACCGAGGACATGCGCTGCCCCCGTCCCGGTGAGGCCTGGCACCGCCGGTGTCGTGTGCCGGGGCTGGGAACGGGGCCCATGGGGCGCACGGTGCCGCCACCCGCAGCAGCGTGGCTTTGGCCACCCCTCGGTGCCACGGTCAGGCAGGGCAGGGCGCTCCTGCCAGCCTTGGCCACCCCATCCATGGAAGGAACTGGTGCCTGGGTCACACCTCAACCCTGTGACATCCCCCAGCCCCGCTCCCACAGCCCCCGAAGGGGTTAAGCCCCCCAGCCCCGCTCCCCTGGAGCCGCTGGGACCGGGGATGCGCAGGCAGGAGCCCAGGAGCCGCCGGCTGCCAGCTCGACGCCCACGCAGCACCGCCAGCCCCACGGGGCCACGCAGGGAGGGAGGGAGCTGAGCCCGCCGGGGGGCCGCAGGGGACACGGGGCCAGCGTGGGCGATGTGGCACGGCCGTGGGGCCAGCAGAGGTGGGATCGGGGTAGCCCGAGGGTGACGGTTGGGTAGGGAGATGGGGAGCTGCGTGCAGGGCCAGGTGCTCCCCATCTGGCACCGGGTTGGCGAGGAGGGGGGGGGAGGCTGGGGGGTGGCGGGGGGATGGGGGCTGTGCGGTGCTGAGTCAGCGGTAATTGCATTTCCTGCCCAGAAGTAGGCGAAGGGTCTGGGCTGGATTCTCCCAGCGAGAGCACCGGGCTAATCCCAAAGCGGGAGCCGTGTGTGGGTGAGCGGGAAGAGGCCTCCAGCCCGCAGCACGGGGAGGCACTTCCCCGCTCTCAGAAACCCCAGAAGAAACTCAGAAACTCGGCCAGAGCCAGAGGCAACCCCCTCCTGCTGCCCCCTGTGCTGCTCTGCACCACGGCACCGCTCAGCCTGGCCCCAGGATAGAGGACGAGGGCACCCCCGTTGTGCCCACCCCAGAGGCACCAACCCCAGCCCTGCTGGGATGGGATTTGCTGCGCCAGAACTCAAGGGGAAGTGAGAGGAGACAAAAGGAGAGGAAAGCCCCTCTCGCCCCTCAGGCTGGGGGGGGGGGTTTCCAGCCTGACCCAGAGTAGGTTTTTCCCAGGGGATCACGCTGCTGCCGGCCCCAGGGGGATTCCCAACCCCTGCAGCCCACGGGGTGGGCTCCGCCGCCACCTCGGCTGTGCTGGTGGGGACGGGGGCCGTGATACCCCCAGCTCCTGCCTTTTCCTAGGCCATAGCCCCCTGCCCTGCACAAAGCAGAGCCCCCTCTCCCCACTGCGGGGCTGCAGCCAGGCCCCCTCCTGCTGCTGGAGCCCAGTTTAGGGGGTCCCCACCCTGCATTTGGGGGTCCCCACCCTGCGTTTGGGGGTCCTCGCCCTGCATTTGGGGGTCCCCATCCTGCGTCCGGGGGTCCCGGCTGGGGCAGACGCGTTCAGGCCCTGCAGTGCTGGGCAGCCGGGTGGGGACAGGCAGGGACAGGCAGGGACAGGCAGGGCCGGGCAGGACGCGCTGGGTTTTGCTGCCGCCTGCAGGCATCCCCCGGCCAGTGCCGGGTCCCTTCCCCGCTCCCCGCCGCCTCCCAGGTCCCCCTGAGCCCGCAGGGACACGGCCACTCTCGCAGCGGGGTTGGAGCAGGGTTTATTGCCAGGGTGGGAAGGAAAGTGCAAGCCAGCGCCCTGCCCAGCGCCCTGCTGCGTCTGGATCCGCACGCAGCGCTCCGAGCTCAGGGGCATCCCGCAGCCCCCTCCCAGAGCCCACGAGGCCACTGCATGGTCCCACCGGAGCACACACGGCACCGCACGGTCCCCCTGGGGTGTGCTCATCCCCCCCGAGCCGTGTGTGACACTGCACGGTCCTTCCAGAAGGCAGCTGGCGTTGCACGGTCCCCCCGAGCTCGGGGCATCGTCCCCATCCCAGTGTTGGGCAGGACGCCGTGGGGCTCCTCGTCCGTCTGCCCAGGAGTGCGCTCTGTCCATCCTGCCCCTGCCAGGGTGGTTCAAACGACTTAGGGTGGCTCAAACTCCCCCAAAACGGGGGTGTTGAGCCCCAAGGGTGCCGGTACCCGCCCCGGGGCATGGGCACCGCGTCCCTACGCCACGTCCTGGCAGGTGGAGAGCGACGAACGCCGGCGGGGACTGGGGCAGCCGGGGCAGCGCGGGTCGATGGGTCCCACGCAGCCGGCATCGCTGGCCAGCAGCCACAGCTCCCGGCGGAAACGCTGCCCCAAGAAGGCGTAGAGCAGGGGGTTGAGGCAGCAGCGCAGGTACGCCAGCCCGCCGGTGATCAGCAGCGCCAGGTCCTTGCGGCGGCTCTGGGCGCAGCTCACCTCCCAGCTGGCCAGCAGCTCGGCCGTATCCAGCAGCACCATCAGGCTGTGGGGCAGCTGCAGGGCCACGAAAACCAGCACGAGGGCCAGCAGCACCCGCAGAGCCCGGTGGGGTTGGGTGCCCCGAGCCGCCAGCAGCGTCCGAGCCACAGCCGCGTAGCAGCTCGCCATCACCAGGAAGGGCACCGCGAAGCCCAGCACGACCTGCGCCAGGTTGGTGGCCCCCCGGGCCGCCCGCGAGACCGCCGGGGGGAAGACGACGCGGCAAATCCGGAGGTCCTGGTGCTGCTCCGCTCGGCCGTAGATGAACTGGGGCAGCGCCAGCAGCGTGGCCAGCAGCCAGGCCAGCCCCGCCGTCAGCCAGCCGTGGCGGCGAGCCCGCGGGCGCAGGCGGCAAGCGGCCGGCACCCGCACGATGGCCACGTAGCGATCCACGCTGATGCAGGTGAGGAAGAGGAACCCCCCGTAGAAGTTGAGGGCGTAAATGCCCTGCAGCGCCCTGCAGGCGGCTGTGCCCGGGGCCCAGCCCTGCAGCGTGACGGTGACGGCGAAGGGCAGCGTGAGGAGCAGCAGGAGGTCGGAGAGGGCGAGGTGCAGGAGGCAGACGTCGGTGACGCTGTGCGCCCGGCGGTAGCGGGTGTGCGTGAGCAGCACCAGCCCGTTGCCCACCGTGCCCAGGAGCAGGAGCAGCAGGTAGACGGCCGGCTGGTAGGTGCGGGCGAAGCCCTGCACCTCCTGCTTCTCGCACAGCTCGGGCAGCATGCCGTCATCCCACGCGGGGTCGTAGTCCCAGGAGTAGAAGTCGGTGGTGGCCGCTGTCTCCATGGTGGTGGGGCTGGGGTTTGCCTGAGCAGAGGGATGAGGAGCGAGGGAAGCTCCGGGCGTGCACCAGCCACAGCCGCAGCCCCGCTGCGGTGTGCAGCCTCCACCCAGCCCCGTGGAGCAGCACAGCTCGCTGCAAGGAGCCCCGGCAGCGCCACCGCCCCGGCCCCTTGTGGGCTGCCCCGTGCACAGCGAGGTTTCTGTCTCACACCCTCTCCAAGGCAGCGGCGGCTTTTGCCTCGCTCAGTCATTGCGAGAGCAGCCGTGCCCTTCCCGTGCTCCCTGCTGCAGCTCAGGGCTGGAGGGGAGACGTGACCCCAGCCCTGGCGTCCCCGGCACAGCCCCAAATCAGCCCTGACCCCACCGTGGGGGAGCTGCTCCTGATGCCCCCGGGGGCTCGCACCCAGCCCATGACCCCGGGGGGCCCCATCCAGCCGGCCCCCAGGCTCCACGCTGGCGGTGCCAGGAGCTGTGGGTGCGCAGAGACCTTCCCCAAGCACCTGCGTGCTTGTGCATGAGCCCTGGGGACCCCTGTGGGGCTCAGCCCCACACTGCCTGGTCCTGATCCCGGCCAGGGATGCGCCCAGAGCATCCCCCTGCCTTGCACAGGTTGCGGGTAGATGTGCCCAGTGCTCCCAGTGCTCCCAGCTCCCAGCCCTGCCACAGGGGAAAGGGGCAGCACCACAGCCTGGCACAGCACCACTGGGCCCTCGTTGCTGGAGAGCTCAGGATCAGGATCTGACCCAAAGCAGCCTCACGGCTGCCGTCTCCCTCCTGCTCCATTGGTGAGCCCGTGAGGATGAGCCAGGGCTGCAGCAGTGCCCGAGCCCCAGCACCAGCCAGGATCAGCCCCCAGCAGCTCCCCCAGCTCCTTCCCCACCCTGGGCTTGGGGACCTGGAGCACCCAGCACTGCTCTGCCCTTCCCCAGGGCGCTGCCTCCCAACCCACAAGGTGCACAGGAGAACATTTTAAAGCAGAAATAGGAGCCAGAGAGCGGTGTCTCCGCCCGAACCCCCAGTGAACCCTCACTGCAGCCCCTCACCTTCTCCATCGCCCTGCAGGACCTCTCCCCTCCTCGCCCAGTGGAGCCGCCGGTGTCTCCGAGCTCTGCAACCTGTGGTTTGAGCATGTGCTGCACCGATACCGAGAGCTGCGCTGAGAGCACAAACCCAGCCCCAGGGGGGGAAGGAGAAGCAGCCACGACCCTGCTCCGGAGCCGTGTCCCACATCTTCAGCTTTGTGGCCAGCATCTGCCCGCCGGGTGACAGAAATAGCTGTCCTCCGCTCAGCACTGGTGACGCAGGGCTGGGGACAGCACCTGGGGGTGGGAGGAGAGGCTGGTTGGGGACACCCGGCGCTTCCAGGAGACCCCAGCCCAGGGGGCTGCTGTTTGCATCTCCCACCCCATGCGAGAGCCACACGGGGATGATGCCAAGGAGGGGAGCGGGGGCTGCTGTGGGCTGTTGGCACGGGGCTGGGCGCAGGCAGGATGCCTGGAGGGATGATTGGAGCCGTGCTTGGTGCAGGCATGGCTTGTTCTGGTGGGAAACGGGGGCTCCAGGAACCGGGGGCAGCTGCTGGAGCGTGACATCCCCCCCGCCCCTGGGGTCCCATGCTCTGCTCTGTCCCCAAGCCCCTGTGCCCCCCCAGCGCTGGGGGGACGACCTGCTGGTTGTTGACAACGTTCCCTCCTCCTCCTTACGGGGCAGATTAGGATCTGCGGGGAAGGGGCCCCGCTTTCCTCTCCCCAGGGGGGAGCAAATTGATTCCAGGCTGCAGCAGGCGTTCTGCCTCTCGCAGCGGTAATCCCTCAATCCCTCCTTTCTCCTGGCTCCAGACGTCTTTCCCTGGCTTATCCCGGCTCTGCGCGGGGTCCCTGCTGGCCCCAGGAGCTCCCAGTTGGAGCCCCAGGGCCGTGGAGCTGCTGGAAGCACGGGAGGGCTGGGGGAAGGGGCAGGGGTCCCGGGGGGCAAATGCCCCGACACGGCTCGGTTGGAGCCGCCAGCACTGCGAGGGGCTGGGGGATGATGCAGGAGGGCACCTGCGTCCCCAGCCCAGGGGACACGGCTCCAGCTCCCCCCGCAGCCCCCCTGCACCTGGGGCTTTCTGTTCCCTCTTTCGCCCTCTGCTCCGGCCCCAGCTTTGCTCCTGCACAGGAAGCAGCCCCGGCACCACTGCAGGTGACAGCCGCTCCGTGCTGCCCCTTGCAGCGAGGTGCCCGGCCACTTTGGGGTCCTGCCCAGCACCAGGACCCTGCTTGGACCCAGCGGCCCCCGGAGCATCCCCAGCCTTTGGGGTGAGCCTGCAGCTGCCCACCCAATTCCCCACAGGGCACCGCAGGGGCTGGGGGGAGGCAGCGAATGTAGGACACGCGGCGGCCACCCCCCTCGGTGGGTGCCTGGCACATTTGGGAGCAGATGCGGGCTAAATCCCGGTCTTCTGCACTGCTGGGAGGACGGGCGACCCCTAAACCCCCAGGCCTTAATCTGCTGCTTGATTACAATCACCGCCACATCTGCTGGCACGGCGCAAATCCCTCCCTGCCTGGGTGCCTGGAACACGGCTGGGGGGGGGACTGCACCTCCCAGCCACCCGGCCACGCTCACCCCATGCAGTGCTCACCCCGTGCCCCACTCCCCCCATGCCCCACGAAGGGCTGTTGGCACCCAGTGCCCCTGCAGCCCCTGGGCTTTCAGTGCTGAGGGGTCCCGGGGATGCTCAGGGCTGTTGGGACCAGGACTGGGGGGTCCTGGAGATGCTCAGCAGGGGGGGACTGGAGCTGTTGAGAGTGGGACCGGGGGTCCTGGTGTTATAAATGAAGTCTCAATCTGAATTTGGTAATATTTATAAAATATTTATAAAAGGTATAAAAGGCAAGTAAACCGCACTGGGTGTGCGGGGAGTCCCCGCTCCACCAACACGCACACACGAACATCAAACATCCTAAATATTCAGAACATTGCTTGATATACTAAACCTGAGTCTGCCTGTACATACGTACGATCAGGAAAGGTAACAAACAATCCTCTAGGTTCCATGACTTAACAGTCTCCATTTTCCATTCCCTTTGAACAAAATGTCTCGCTTTAAGTCAAGCAGCTCGGTCTTCAGGCCCTATGGATCCTGTTCTTCCCATATCAAAGAAAATCACGTCCATCCCCTTTTCAAGGCTGTAGGGCCTGGGTGAAAAGGCACCTCCAGGTCCCCACAATGTGCAGCTGCTGAGCAGCGAGGGGCAGTTTTGTGCTGGCTCCGCTGCTCTCAGCTCCAGCTTCTCTCCAGCCCCAGTGCCCATTTCCAGTGACTTTCTGTAGAGCTCCTCTGAGCAGTTTGATTTTGGCCGAACCGATCTTCCTGATGCGATCAAAGTGCCTGTTCCCGTCCTGGGCTCCATTCTCCCAATCTGTTCCTCTTCACTCCTTTTTCCTGCTTCTTTATTGATGTAATTTCATCGCGTTGCCTTTTTTTTATCTTGAGGCCAGCTCCCCTCTTACCCCCTTCTCCCCCCACAGTTCTTTTCAAAACACCTTTTCGTTGGCCAAACACCTTTGCACAGAACAGCAAACATCCAGAAACTTCCATGGAGTTTCCTGGATCACCCTTTTTGGTTCCCCCTAAACCCTTTTCCATTCCTGCTGGCCTCCTCGTTCAGAGTCCAATTTTATCTCAACCCCGGGGCTTTCCGCCCCCCATGGCCACCCTCCCAAATCTCCCCCTTCTTTATTAATACCAACCATCTCGACACGAGTTACCGCTCCATGTATAACCCCGGGGGTTCTTGGAAAGGTGTCTGGGGGTTTTTGGGGAGGGGACCGGGGGTCCCAGAGCTGCTCGGGGGGATGCTCAGGGCTGTCGGGACTGGGATTTGGGGTCCCGGGGCTGCTCGGTGGGATGCGTGGGGCTTCCAGGAGCAGGACCGGGGATCCTGGGGACAGTCGCTGTGACACCCAAGGCTGTCGGGGGCAGCACCGGGGGTCCCGGGGGTGCTCGGTGGGACACCGGGGACCATTAATACCGGGACCAGGGGTCCCGGCGATGCTCGGTGGGATGCTCAGGGCTGTCCCGGACCGGGACCGGGGGTTCCTGGGGCTGCTCGGCGGCATCTCGGTGGGGTCGGGGGGGGGCTCAGCGCTCGGCCCCATCCCCGTGCCAGCTCCCCGCCCGTCCCGGGGCCGCCCCGTGGGTGGAGCCGCCGGTCCCGTTCCGCCGCGCGGCTGCAGCAGCACCGGGAGCGGCGGCGCCGAGGGCGCTCGGGGCGCTCCCAGCATGGGCGTTCGCCGCCTCCTCGGGCTCCTGCTCGCCGCTTGCGCCTCGTTCCTCCTCCCCGGCCCCGGCTGCCTCGCACGTAAGTGGGGCCGCGGCCCCGGGAGCCGCCGCTCCGCACTGCGGGACGGAGCCCGGCAGCCCCCGAGCATCCCCCGAGCATCCCCCGGTCCGCCCCCCCCCCAGCCCCGGTGTCTGTGTCCCCCCCCTCCCCACCTCTCTCCAGCCCCGGTTTCCCGGTTCTCCCGGGCACCCCCCGGTGTCCCTCCCGGTTCTTTTCCCCCAAGGTCACCGCCGGACCCAGCGGCCGGGCGCCCCCCCCGAGCCCCGCCCGGCGCTGCCCCGCCGCAGCCCCCCCCCCCCCTCGCCCCCAGGCTCGGCCCGGTGTCTCCGGTGGTCCCGGGGATGCTCAGCACCGGGAGCCGCATCCCACGACCGTACCGGGTACCCCGAGGCGGGGGGGGGCAGCCCCCGGAGCCCCCCGGTGCGGCTCCGCCGGGACCACGGGCAGCGCCGCAGGGATGCTCGGGGCTGGCCCCACGGCAGGGGGGGGGCTGGGGAGGGGCAGGGGGGGTGCAGGGGTAGGGGAGGGTCGGGGCCTGGGGGCTGCAGCCCAACTGAGGCGGGGGCAGCGGGGGGGTGCTCGGGGGGGCGCTGGGTATGGGAGAGGGAGGCAGGGGGTGATGATGGGGGTATAGGAGGGTGGGGGGGGTTAGGGGGGATTTTTGGGGGGGTGGATCTATGGCAGAGGATCTATGGGGGATGAATCTATAGGGGATGGATCTATGGGGGGGTAGAGCTATGGGGAGATGGATCTATGGGGGATGGATCTATGGGGGGAGGCAGACAGGGAGAGGTGGAGGCTCGGGGGGGGGGGGCTGGCATCGTGGGCACACCGCAGCTGCCCTTGTCCCCAGCCAACCCCCCCCCGGGTGTAGGAGACCCCCATGGAGCTCCTCTGGGACACCTCACCGGGGGCTGCCCGACCCCCACCCTACAAGCGGCTCGGAGCCCCCAACCCCACCGCGGTCCCCTCTGCGGATGCCACCAGGATTTGCGCCCCCCCCCTACCCCTGCAACTCCCCCTCCTTCCCCTTTATCCCCCCCTCCCAGAGCCCCCAGCGGGCTCCCGGCCCAGCAGCTGTCCCTGGGCCGTGTGGGACCGGGCTGGGGGGGTTCAGGGCTGGCTGGGGAGGGGGCTTCCCCGGCCGCCCACGGCAGTGCGGAGGCAGCTGGTGCTGGTGCGGCGCCGGGAGCCCGCAGAGGTGCGTCAGCTCCCGCTGCAGTGGGAGGGCAGAGGCAGGAGCCGAGCTGCCAGGGAAGGATCCGTCGCTCCTCCGGCTTTGCGGGGGGCTGGGGGGGTCCATGAGCCACCGGTGAGGACCCTTCCCAAAAGTGGGAACCGCGGGAGGGGCTGGAAATGGCTGCGCCATCCCCCCCCCTCGCCGGTGGGTTCTCGGCGCTGGGCTCAGCGGGGCGTGGAGACGCAGAACCGCTGGGTCACGGTGCGGGGCGAGGGCCCTGCTGCTGCTGCTGCCACCAGGATGGGGCTCGGGGGCTGGCTGGGGGCTGGCTGCCTCCTCCACCCCACGGATCTGTCACCCCGTGGGTCCCTCACCCCATAGATCGACCACCCCGTGGATCCGCCACCCCCCGTCTCCATCACCCCTTCCTCCATCACCCCTTCCTCCCTTAATCCTGGCACCACGGAGCTGCTCCCCACCCTTTCCCCACACTGCTGGGGTTTTGGGGTCACCGCACCCCATGTCGGACCCCCCTCGTGCCCAGCACCCCTCTCCCCCACAGGACCCTGTTACGATGAGCTGGTCGCGCCCCTCTACTCCTCATCCATCGGTGCCTCCTCCAGATACAACATCTTCTACTCAGCCAGCTTCGCCCGGCTGCACAGTGAGTCCCCCCCCTGCCTGTGGGGTCAGGGACAGCACATGGGGACCCCACCCCACTGTGGGGCTGCCACGGAGCTTGGGGGGCTGTGGGGAGGGGGCTCCTTGCAAGGTCTCACCCTCAGCATCCCCAAAGGGCACGGGGGGCTCCCCAAGTGGGGTGCAGTGGCCGGGCTGAGGGTGGCCCTTTTTGGGGCTGCGGGGTCCCGCCTGAGCCCCCCCATCCCGCAGGCACCAGCGGCTGGTCCCCCGACCCCCGCGACAAGCAGCCCTGGCTGCAGATCGACCTGATGCAGAAGCACAGGATCAACGCGGTGGCCACGCAGGGGACCTTCAACACGTACGACTGGCTGACGCGCTACATCGTGCTCTACGGGGACCACCCCACCAGCTGGAAACCCTTCTTCCAGCAGGGCAGCAACTGGGTAGGAGCCGTGGGGTCCCCCTCACGGGGTTGGGGTCCCCTGTTGGGAGCAGGGAGGTGCAGGTTTGGGGGCTGGCCCCACACTGAGCTGCCCCTTTGTCCCCAGACGTTTTTTGGGAACGTGAATGAGAGCGGGGTGGTGCGGCACGACCTGCACTACCCCATCCTCGCCCGCTACATCCGCATCATCCCGGTGGCCTGGAACCCCCGGGGGAAGATCGGGCTGCGCCTGGGCCTCTACGGCTGCCCCTACCGTGAGTACCGGCCCCGGTGGTCCCTGTGCGGGGAGGGACCCGGGAGGGAGCCGCGGGGCACGGGGCCAGCTCCTGCACCGAGGCCAGTGCCGCAGCCCGGTTCTGGCACGCCCAAAAAACCCTTTTTCCATCAGGATTGCGTCCAAGCAATCCGCAGCCGTTATTAGCTCTGACATAAACCTGCCCCAGCTCTTAGCACGGTTGGAGAGGAGCGCTCCCAAACGCCAGCCTGCCTCTGCCTCTCCCCCAGGGTCCCACGTGCTGTACTTCGACGGGGACGATGCCATCTCCTACCGCTTCCGCGCCAAAAAGATCAGCACCATGGAAGACGACATCTCCTTCAACTTCAAGACGGTGGAGCAGGACGGGGTGCTGATGCACGGGGAGGGCTCGCAGGGCGACTACATCACGGTGGAGCTCAAGCAAGCCCAGCTCTTCCTGCACATCAGCTTAGGTGAGCCGGGGATGTGGGGGGTCCAACCGGGGGGGATCAGAGGGGCCGGGGGCAAAGGGGCCGCAGGGTGACGGTGTCCCCTCCCCAGGCAGCAGCCCGGTGCACGCCACCGAGGGCCACACCACGGTGGCGGTGGGCAGCCTGCTGGACGATCAGCACTGGCACTCGCTGCACATCGAGCGCTACGGGCACCACGTCAACCTGACGCTGGACGGGGAGGTCAAACGCTTCCGCTGCCACGGCACCTTCGAGCATCTCGACCTCGAGACCGAGGTGGGTCCGGGGAGCGGGGAGCTGCCGGCCCCACAGCATCCTTGGAGTGAGGCTGAGCCCCCCCCTCTGCCTCCCAGCTCTTCTTCGGGGGGGTGATCGATCAGGACAAGCAGCACCTCACCTACCGGCAAAACTTTCGGGGCTGCGTGGAGAACATCATCTTCAACGGGGTCAACATCGCCGACCTGGCCCGGCACCGCAGATCCAACATCCGCTTCGAGGTGCAGCCCCCAGACAGGGGGCAGGGGTCCAGCCCTGCCGTGGGGTGCCCCCTTCCTCGGTGCTGCTGTCCCTGCTGTGGGGTGACCTGTTTCCAAGTGGGGGCCAGGTCCTCAGCCCCCGCTATGGGGTGACCCCTTCCCTAGGGCCGTGTCCCTGCTATGGGGTGACCCCTTTCCCAGGTTCAGGCTGTGCTTTGGGGTGATGTGAGGCTGGAGGCTGCTGCGCTCAGCCAAGCGGCCCCGCATCGACCGCACGAGGTCATCCCTGGCCTGGGGCACCCACCCGGCATCACCAGGCAACGGGATCGAGCGGGGCAATCGGGGGTGTTGGGGGGGCTATGGGGCAGATCTCCCTGCCACAGGAGCATCCCATCCCTCACCGCCTCCCGTGGCCACCCGCAGGGCAGCGTGGGCCACTACTGCCAGGACCAGGTGAACACCCCCATCACCTTCGCCGGCATCAACAACTACGTGCAGGTGCCGGGGATCCCCCGCAGGAACCGCCTGGCCGTCAGCTTTCGTTTCCGCTCCTGGGACATGGCCGGGCTCCTGCTCTACACCAGCTTCGCCGACCGCCTGGGCTCCCTGGAGATGGTGCTGAGCCAGGGCCAGATCAACGTCTCCATCGCCCAGCCCGGCAAGAAGAAGTTGGAGTTTGCTGCAGGTGGGCAGGGGGCTGATCTATGGGGTCTGGGGGTCCCGTTGGGGTGTCGGTGCCCACCCGCCCTGCACGCCCACCTCTCCCCCGCGCAGGGCATCGCCTGAACGACGGCTTCTGGCACTCGGTGCAGTTGGTGGCACGGGAAGGCTCGGCCGTGGTGACCATCGATGATGACGACGGTGCCGAATTTCGGGTGGCGCACCCCTTCCAGCTCCGCACCGGCAGCCAGTACTTCTTCGGAGGTGGGCGCAGGGTGGGCAGGGGTGTGTGTGGGGGGTGTTTGGGGTACCCGGGTGCCGCTCACCCCCTCGCCCCATGCCTTGCAGGCTGCCCCAAGCCGGCCTCGCTCACCGGCTGCCGGTCGAACCAGACGGCTTTCCACGGCTGCCTGCAGATGCTGAACGTCGACATGCAGCCCGTGGACCTGGAGATGCTGGTGCAGCACCGGCTGGGGAAGTATGCCGACGTCTTCTTCAACGTCTGCGGCATCACGGACAGGTACTGGCTCGGGCAGAGGGCACGGGGTATGGTGGGGGCGGGACCCAAACCCTCTGCGCCCCCAGGTGCACCCCCAACCTGTGCGAGCACGACGGCCGCTGCGTCCAGTCCTGGGATGACTTCATGTGCATCTGCGACCTGACGGGGTACAAGGGAGAGACCTGCCACAAATGTGAGCGCAGCAGGGTGGGACGCGACGGCCCCCACGGCTCAATCCGGTCCTGGGTGCCCACCTTCTCTCCATCCCTGCGCCCCGTTTCCCTCTTCCAGCCCTTTACAAGGAGTCGTGCGACGCTTACCGGGTCAGCGGGAAGACCTCGGGGAACTACACCATCGACCCGGACGGCAGCGGGCCGCTCAAACCCTTCACGGTGTACTGTGACATACGAGGTGGGCGCACCAGGACGGCGGGGGCAGGCACCGGGCTCTCCCTCTGCACCCGGAGCTTGGGGATGGAGCGAGCTGGGGCATCCCGGGGGCTTCTCCTGACACCCCCTGCCCTGCAGAGGACCGGGCATGGACGATCATACGGCACAACCGCCACTACGCCACGCGGGTGACGGGTTCCAGCATGGACCAGCCCTACCTGGGCGCCGTGGAGTACTGGAACGCCTCCTGGGCTGAGGTCTCGGCGCTGGCAAACGCCTCCGAGTACTGCGAGCAGCGCATCGAGCTGCACTGCTACAACTCCCGCCTGCTCAACACCCCCTGTGAGCGCCGGGAGGGGAGCGGGGCCGTGCTGCGGGGCTGTGCTGTGTCCCCCCCTCCCCACCGTGTCCTTACCCTCCCCTGTGCCCCCAGCCGGGCTGCCCTACAGCTTCTGGATGGGCCGAAACAACGAGCGGCACTACTACTGGGGGGGCTCACGGCCGGGCATCCAGCGCTGCGCCTGCGGGCTGGACAAGAACTGCGCCGACCCCCAGTACTTCTGCAACTGCGACGCCGACCACGCGCTGTGGTGAGGGCTGGGGGCTGCGGGCACGGGCTCTGGGGGGGTCAGGGGGGTGGTGGGGAGCAGCTCCTCTGACGCACGTGCCATCCGCAGGAGGACGGACAAGGGGCTGCTGACCTTCGTGGACCACCTGCCCGTCACGCAGGTGGTGGTGGGAGACACCAACCGCTCCGGCTCCGAAGCGCAGTTCCTGCTGGGGCCCCTGCGGTGCTATGGGGACCGTGAGTGGCCAGAGCTGTGTTGGGTCCCGTGTCCACGTTGGGTCCTGTTTCCACGTTGGGTCTATGCCAACGTTGGGTCCATACCCACATTGAGTCCATACCTACGTTGGGTCCATGCCCATGTTGGGTCTTGTATCCACATTGGGTTAATTCCCCAGTTGAATCCATGCCCACATTGGGTCCCATACTCATGTTGGGTCCATCCTGCACTGGGTCCATACCTATGTTGGGTCCATACCCATGCTGGTTCCATGCCCGCATTGGGTGCTGTATCCACACTGAGTCCATGCCCACGTTGGGTCCATATCCACACTGGGTCCTGTATCCACATTGGGTTCATTCCCACGTTAGGTCAATGACCACGTTGGGTCCATGCCCACGTTGGGTCCATGCCCACCTCTCACCCTCTCCTGCTCCCCACAGGCAACACCTGGAACACCGTCTCCTTCAACAGGGGCGCAGCCCTGCTCTTCCCCACCTTCCAGGCCAACCACAGCCTCGACATCTCCTTCTACTTCAAGACCACCGCCCCGTCCGGCGTCTTCCTGGAGAACCCCGGCTCCCGATACTACGTCCGCGTGGAGCTCAACAGTACGGGCACGGGTAACGGGGGCGCGGGGGGCGGTGGGGCTGGGGTGCCCCTGCCGACACCGCGTCCCCGCAGCCACCAGGGATGTGGTGTTTGCCTACGACATCGGGAATGGGCACGAGAACCTGACGGTGCGCTCGGTGGTGCCCTGGAACGATGACGAGTGGCACCAGGTGAAGGCTGAGCTCAACGTGAAGCTGGCCCGGCTGCGGGTGGACAAACTGCCCTGGGTGGTGCGGCCGGCCCCGCCGCAGAGCTTCGTGCACCTCGAGTTCGACAGACCCCTCTACGTCGGTGAGAGCCCCCCCGCCCCGTGCCCTATGTCCCTGGTGCCCCCCCCGTGCGCCCCAGGGCGCTGAGTCTCGTCCCGGCTGCAGGCGCGGCGGAGCACAAGATGCGCCCGTTCCTGGGGTGCCTGCGGGCGCTGCGGATGAACGGGGTGACGCTCAACCTGGAGGGCAAGGCCAACGAGACCGAGGGCGTGAGGGTCAACTGCACCGGGCACTGCCAGGACCCGCCGGTGCCCTGCCAGAACAGCGGGCTCTGCGTCGAGCGCTACAGCCACTACAGCTGCAACTGCAGCATCTCCGCCTTCGATGGGCCCTTCTGCAACCACGGTGAGCACTGCGGGGGGACCCTCTGCGGGGCCCGGGCTGGGGGAGAGGAGCTGGCACCCCCCGTCACCCCCGTGGGTTCCCCCGCAGATATCGGAGGGTATTTCGAGGAGGGCACGTGGGTGCGCTACAACATCCTGCCCATGTCGCTGTACGCCGCCCGCGAGTTCGCCAGCATCATCAGCAGCCCCTGGCAGCCCCTGCCCGGCTACAACCTCACCAGCGAGGAGGTCAGCTTCAGCTTCAGCACCACCTCGGCGCCCGCCGTGCTGCTCTACGTCAGCTCCTTCGTCAAGGACTACATGGCCGTGCTCATCAAGGATGACGGTGAGGGTCCCCGAGGGGGGGCTCCCCACCCTGTCCCCAGGCCGATGAGCGGCGCTGCAGCCGCCTCGTGCTGTGCCCGCAGGGAGCCTGCAGCTGCGCTACCAGCTGGGCACCAGCCCCTACGTCTTCGCCCTCACCACCAAGCCGGTGACGGACGGGAGACCTCACCACGTCAACATCACCCGCCTGCACCGCACGCTGTACACACAGGTACGGGGCCGGGGCACCCATGGGGTGGGAGGGGGGCGCGGGAGGCTCCGCGGGTGCTGACGCCGCGTGCTTGCCCCCTCCCCAGGTGGATTACCTGCCTGTCATGGAGCAGCAGTTCTCTCTGTTCGTGGACAGCAAGCTGGACTCGCCCAAAAACCTGTACCTGGGGCGCGTGATGGGTGAGCTGGGTCCTGCTCCTTGCTCCAGCGTCTTCTCGGCCCCAGCTCAGTCCTTGGTGGGGCTGAGCCACCTCCTCCTGTGCCCCCGCAGAGACCGGCGTGATCGACCCCGAGATCCAGCGCTACAACACGCCCGGCTTCTCGGGCTGCCTCTCCGGGGTGAAGTTTAACAGCATCGTCCCCCTCAAAGCCATCTTCCGCCCCACCAGCCCGGTGCGCCCCTACAGCATCCGCGGGGAGCTGGTGGAGTCCAGCTGCGCCTCCATGCTGCCCCTCACCACCATCCTCATCCCCCCCGAGATGGACCCCTGGTACATGGGCACGGGTAGGTGCCGTGCTGGGAGCCTGGGGGGGGGGGGTGGGAGTCCCCGAGCCCCCCTTTGGTAAGCGCCAGATGCTGCCCGGGTGATGCGGAGGCGATTTGGAGGCGCAGAACCCCGCGGCCCCATCCCACCCACCCGCTTTGTCCCCGCAGAGTTCCCCCACGTGCACGATGACGGCTGGATTGGGATCATCATCGGCTGTAAGTGACACCCCTGGCGGGCGTTCCCCCACCCCCCCCAGCCGTGCCACGGGTTGTCCCCGGGTCCCCTCCCCAGCCTCCCTCACCGCCGCCCTCCCCGCAGTCGTGACGTTCCTGCTGCTGCTGCTCGGGGGCTTGCTGGTGCTGCTCTACCTCTACTACCACCGCTACAAGGGCTCGTACCACACCAACGAGCCCAAGGCCATCCAGGACTACGGCGGCACCGTCAAACCGCTGTCGGTGCGCAAAGACCAAAACCTGCCCCAGATCCTGGAGGAGGCGAAAGGCGACTAGCGGGGCCGGGGAGGGGTGGGACGGGCTCGCAGCCCCCCTCCACGGCCACGGCGGGGGCCGCCCGGAGACCAGGAGCGAGCGTCGCGGGACCAAAGGGCCGAGCACACCTGAACTGCCAGCACCGCCGAGACGAAGCCGGCCCCGGAGCCGGAGCGTGGCCACCTCCAGCCCAACCTGGCCACCGGCACCCCCAGACCCCTCCGCCGGAGGCCACCCGCTGCCAAAGCCCCGCTCCTCGACGGGGACCCCCCCCGGGGCACCTCACAGCCCACATGGAGGTTGTGGGGAGGGGGGGAGCAGCACCGTGGGGGTGCCCCCCGCCTCGCTCACGCCTCGATTACCTGCTGCTTTACTCGCTTAGCAAGAGCCACGAAGGAAACCACGCAATAGCCAGCCTCGGAGCGCAGCCCCGGGGCGCCCCAGCAATACCCTGCCCGTGCGTGCACCGCGCATGACGCCACCGCACTTTGCTGAGATGCTGCTTTCCGACCGTCAGGTACGGATGATCCTTTCTACCTTTTTTTTTTTTTCGTTGGTGTCGTTCTTGTCGTCGTTGCTGGATATTCTACTACACTCCGGTGTTTTTTTTTAATTCTCTCGGTTTGTATAAAAACAAAACAAAACAAAAAAAAAAACACAAAAAAAACGCAAAACGGAACGTTACGTCGGGTGTTACACGGTCGAAGTGTCGTGGTAAGTGGTCCGTAGTTCGCTACTTCCCCGCCCGGGGTGCTCGTCTCTTGCCCTTACCGCCAGCCCGGGGAAAGCTCCCGTTCGCGCGCTGTATCGTGGTTCAGACGATGTTACAGAAATGCATTTATCTACCCAAAGGCCTGGCTCCGCTGGGCACTTTATTTAAAAAAAAAAAAAAAAAAATCCGTTTTGTTGGACGAGATGCGGAGAGCCTCAAATAAAGGCAGAACGACGGTGTTGGACGCGCTCCCCCGGCCTCCCCTTGGGTGCGGAGGGCGAGCGGCTCCGCTCCTCCCCAGCACCGGGGATGGGCACTGGCAGTGCCTGGGGTGACCCCACGGGACATCCACCACCCACCGGGGCCACAGGGACCCGAAAAACCTGGTTGGGTCCCGGCATGGGGGGGCTCATCCCGCTCGGCTGCAGGGCAGTGCCGGGGAACAGAGCGCAGCGAGCCGCAGCGGGGTGTTGGCGACCACTTTATTGTGACAAAGGCTACAAGCCACGTTCATTTTTTTAAAGTGCATTATAATTCACCGTCAACGAACCACAGACACAAGCCTGGCATAGTGCAGATACGGCCAACGTGGCGCAGGACACTGAGCGGACAGCGGGGGCCGGGGCAAGCCGGGGGGACGGAGGCAGCGGGAGCGGGGATGGGGGAGAAGGGAGAGGGGCTGGGGTACAAGCGCTGCTCCAGACGGACCCAAATCGCCAGGCGGGATGGGCAGCGGGCAGGACGGGAGCAGACCCGGGCCAGGAGGGGCTCAGCTCCCCGTGCACACCCAGGGCGCTCTCTGCGTTTGGGGATGCGATGGGGGCCGTGCCCTGCCCTGCGTGGGAGCCCTGGGGGTCCCAAAGGAGCAGGGCTGTGGTTCCAGCCCTGGACAAACACCGTCCTGCAGCACCGCTCCAGGCTGGTGCAGGAGTCCAGCAGCTCCCAGCACCCCACACCAGGCCAGCTGGCAGCACACGTGGCTCCTGGGGACAGCCCCAACCTTCAGTTCCCTGCTCAGGGAAGAGGCATCCACCCATCCATCCATCCACCCATCCATCCACCCCTCCCCGCATCCATCCATCCCTCCCTCCACCCACCCAGACAAACGGCCCCACCAAGGTGCTGCCGAAGGACGGTGGCGGTCTGGGACATCCGTGGTCCCCCCCCCCCCCAACCTGAGAGCACCCTGGGCAGCGCACGGGGCTCAGCTGCCTGGCTGGGAATGCTTAGTTTAAAGTGCTTTTTTCTTTTTAATTCTTGCATGGGGTGCTAAGGCCAAACCTCACCTTGCCAGAGAACGTTTTCCCTTTATCCCCAAGGCCAAGGCCAGGACAAAAAGCATCAGAAACCTCCGCAGAGCTTTCTGGGGAGTCTTCCCCTCTGTCACCGCACGCAGCAGTCTGCTGCGCCCTGCTCAAACCTCACCAAAACAACATCCAAGCAATTCTGTGCAATGAAAAAGGCTCCTGAAGCACCCGGTGCATCTCCAAGGGCCCATGCCTCTCCGAAAAGGACTGTCCTGGCAGAGGAGGGTGGGGGAACCAGCTTTGGTACTGCGTGGTCAGGAAGCACCTGCCTGGAGCACGGCCAAAGCCCCAGCCAAGCAGTGGGGGGCTCCCCCCACAGCCCCAAATCTGTCCCAGCCCCAGCAGACCCAGCCAGCTGCGGGCTGGGAGGGCTCCCTCCCACCCCCCAGTGCTTTCTTTCCGTGGATTCCCCTTGTGCTTGCAGCAGCACCCCCGTAACATCGTCTCCAACCAGCTCAGTAGCTTCCCTACCCAAAGTGACTTTTTGCATAGTGCTGCTCGCCCTGTCCCGGGGGATCGTGCCACACGAGCCACGTGCTGGTGGTCCCCGTCCTCCAGCCAGCTGGGGCAGAGGGAAAAAAGCCCCAGGGACAGCAGCTGTGAGGCTCGGGGACGTGCAGGCATGTGGCCACAGCTCCGATGCTGTCGCTGTCCTGGTTGTCAGGACAAGACGGGCAGTGAGAGGCAGCACCAGGGACCTGAGCTTGTCCCAGGGGAGCTGGAGCTGCCCCCGAGCTGTGCCCCGAGGGTCTCGGTGCAGGCAGCCCCTCGCTTGCTTTCAGCAGTCAGCAGAAAATGGGAAGAGGCTGAAAGCTGGCGACTGGAAACCTTCTGCACCACGGCTTTTCTTCAAGCCCCAGCCACCTTGGTCCACGGGCTCCCTCCAACCCAGGACACAGCCAGCAGGGGAAGGTGCCGGGGCTGGGCAGAGCCGATACCCGGGCAGCAGCTGCTCACGCTCCTGCCCCAAGTCTCTCTCCGGGTGTCTGGGCAGCAAGTAGCACTTGTGACACACACAGCAAGGGGAACACGGGCAGCAGTCATGTCAGCGTGAAGCAAACATGGCATCGCTTACAAGGTGCAGCAGCAAGGAGCGCGGGGACCCCCCCGGCACACAGCCTAGATGATATCCGTCTCCCTCTCTATGCCGACGTACTTCAAGGCGTCTGCCTGGCTGTACCTACAAGACAGGGAAATCCACAGCTGCTGGGATGACCTCTGAACTCCCTGAAAATGTGCACGGAAAGCAGGGTTAAGCCCTGCCTGGGGTCCCCAGCCAGCTGCTCCCCACGTTACCGGTAATCGAAGAAGAGCTCCTCTCCCGCCTGGATGGCCCTCTTGGCAAAGATTCCTATCCGGTGGTCTCCATTCACCATCACAACTGCAAGCAGAGGGACAACGTCGGGGACATGCGGCTCCCCCTGGGGGGCTCCAACCTGCAGCGACCTCTCTGGGTCTCTCCCAGAGACCCTTCCCCAGCCTTGACCTGCCCGGCTGGGGACAGCTCACCTTTGGCATAGCAATTGGGGTTCACGGAGTGGTTGGCAAAGCGGATTTTGTTTCCCTTGCGAGTGGCGTCGACGACAAAATCTGTCGAAAGGCAAAAGAAGAGAACTCTGCAGCGTCCTGCGAAGACAAGACCGCTGCTCACGGGACGGAGGGGCTCGAGGCTGCCCACCCACCAGCCCCTGCCACCCCTTGAAACCCCACGTGAGTTACCATTGTTGAGGTTGAAGAGGAAACTCGACATGTACTTGTCGTAGACCTTTCCTCGCCGGTCAGCCTCATCCTGCGAAATAAGCTGGAGAAGGAGAACGCCTTGAGAGAGCCTCAGTGCCAGAGGGCACGGTAAGGATGGCTGCAAGGAACAACGCTCCTGGATCTCCTGCAGGTGCCTCCTGCCCTTCCACACCAGCGGGTGGGGGTTCGCCAGGGCTCAGGAGGAGCAGAGGAGGAGCTGGGCTCCCGGGGAGCAGCACACACACACTCCAGACATCCCTCCTTGGCATGGGGCTTAGAGCTGGGTCCCAAAATTGCATGAATTTCTAACTCAAAGCTGGGTCACAGGGAGCTCGTGGCCGTGGCTGAGCTGGGGAAGGCCCCTGAGATAACCACAGAGCAGCATCCACGACGCACACCCACCCGAGCACGGGGCAGCACTGTGATCTATGTTCCATACTGACACCAATCAGATGAACATGTATCACAATTCTTTTAACATCTCTACTCTTTTAATAAATTATAAACTTTGATTATAATCCTATTTTGAAGACTGAGCCATTTATAGCAGCACTGACCTCCCCGCAGTACTCCGAGATGAATTCGTTCTTCTGCACGGACTCCTTGATGAAAGTCCCCCAGCCAGCGACATCCGAAGGTGCCAGCAGCAAGTGCTAGAGCCAAGGAGAGAAGAAAACAGTTTGGGTGGGCAGAGCGACCCCCCCCAGCTCCGAAGCAGCGCAGGGATCGTGCCCCAGGTGTCTGTGCTGGGCTCAGGGCAGTGCCCAGGAGCAACCACGCCGTGCTCTGAATTTCTCTCTCTTTTATACGCAGTCCCTTGTCCTGACCAACAAGATTCAAGACCTGACCTTTCTTTGGAGCCATTTTTCACACTCCCTTGTTCTCACCCTTCCTCGTATCCCCCCCATCTCCCAATTTTCACACCCATAATCCATACTCCAGAGTAAGTGCTGTAGGAGCCTGGGGCACAGCAGCTTCTGTTTGATTTTTTTCCTCGCTCAGACAGCTGCGGGTGGCTCACACCCCCCCTCTCCCACACCGCAGCGATCCGTTTATCAACCCTGCCCCGAGGCAGCCCTTTTGCCAGCAGCCCAGAGCCACGGCAACACCGCAAATACCTTTTTGAGACCTCGCTGGATGCTGCAGTTCTTGCAGGAGACCACCTTGCAGTCCCAGTGCTCCGAAGCCCCGCAGGTCAGGCAGAGGTCGGGGTCGCACTCCCGCACGGCCAGGTAGCACGGGCACTGCTTGGTGTTGCACTGGGTTTTGCAGCGGCAGCCTGGGAAGCGATTCTGACCTGCAGGAACACAATGTGGATGTCTCAAAGACAGGGAACAAAACACAGAAGCTCCTGCTGAGCCGGGTCTCGCCCTGGCAGGCTGTTTGGGCTCTGCGCAGAGACAGAACTCAAATTGGCTGTGAGCAAGGGGCAGGCTGCCTGCACGCCACCCAGCTAACACGAGGAAGGTGCCTTCGTGCTAATAATGAGCTTTGCAGCCCCTCTGCTCCGGGAAGGAGAGATGGCAGATCCTCACCGCAGGATGTAACGTGATAAAGGGACATTTTTCAGCCTGGGCACCCACGGCTGAAAGCCAGAAAGCAGAGCAACAGCCTGGGGGCCACTCACACCTCGCAGAGCACAGACCCACGCGTGGGGTCCCTCCTGCCTCTGCGGCTGGAGATGCTGATCTGCCTCTGGGGGCTAATTACGTGCAAATTGAAATCAGCTCTAATAATATGAACAGATCAGGATGGAGAAGCTGGGAGCCTGAGCTGGCTCCCTGTCGCCCTTCCAACCCCAGGCTGTGTCATAACCCGGCACAAATTCACCCTCAGAAGCCCCAGTTATGTGGGCAAGTGCTGTTATCTCCATCCCTGAGCTGGGAACGGGAGCCCAGAGGGGAAAACCAGGGCTTGGTGCTCGATGCAGATGAGCAATCTCTAACGAGAGCCTGTGTCGCTTGCTGCTGGGGGACACGGGGCAGCATGGAACAGTTTCCCCTCAGATTTATCAGCCTGCTAATCCACCTGCTGCAGACGGACAGAGAAATGAAGGCAGGGATAAAAGAGGCCTTCAGCAAGCCCCAGGGCTGCGCCCTCCCCCTGTCTGGGTGAGAAGAGCTGGCTGTGTTCAGGTCTGGTAGCCCCAGCTTTTTCCTTACAGTCAGGGTTGCACTGGCAGAACTTCTCACAGAAGTTCTGGGTCATGATGCAAGGGCAGGAGCTGTCACAGGGATGTTCGGGGTGGTCACAGGGCTGGTAGTTGTACACCTGGGTAGGCGAGTTATCTGGAGCAAGAGGAGAAAAGGCAGGGTTAGAAAGCTGCAAACCCGGGGCTCCGGAGCAGAGCACGTGCATGTTCCCCGTCTGCCTGCAGAGGGCAGGAAGCCCAGCAGCGCTCAGAGCACAGCTGTAATTACAAACGCATGACACACGTCTGCTTTACACCTCCGCAGCCCGTTTTGCACGGGGACTGCACGCCAAACCTCAGCCCCCTCCTCCGGCTGGAGCAGGACCCTGCCTCTCCCACCGCCTGGGAGAGAGCGCTGGCACGGCAGGGATGGGGGTGGCACAGCCACAGGGGCACCAAAACCGGCCCCTTCGGTGGGGAGCTGCTCCCCCTGCACCCCGGGACACGCAGCAGGACGCGGTGTCCTGTGCAAGCCCCCGGGGGAGAACGGCCACGCAAAACCGCAGCCGAGCGCAGCCGCAGACGTTTACCTTTCTTCAGCTGGATCTTCCTGCAGTGCGCAGCCCACAGCCTGGGAGGGAAGCAGAGAAGTGTCAGGGGTGGGGGCGCCGCCAGCCAGCTGGGGCCAGGCGATTCCAGCAGGGCTGCCTGGCAGCAGCGTGCATTAATAAACCACCCGGCGACCGCGCGGCGCAGAAAGATGAGAACGGCGCAGCTACAGGAGTTATTTAAGGCAAGCCTGAGAGCCAGAATCACGCTGGATACGCCGGATCAGCACACAGAAAGTAGGTTAGGAGGCAGGGAGCTCGGGCTGAGGCTGCTGTCAGGACAGCGCCGGCCTCCTTGCAGCAGTGCGGCACGGCACGGCCACCGCACAGCCCCCTGATCCGGGGCTGAGCCCGTGGGCGCAGGACCCCGCAGAGCTCCCCGAGCAGGAGGACAGCACCAGAGAAGGGCCAGGGGCCAGCTCCCAGCCGGCAGCACAATCAGCCCTGTGTGACAGCGAGAAGTGTGCGCAGATGGGAGCCAGATGGGGATTACCAGGAATGCTCTGGCACGAAAAGCAGTGGATCTGGTTGCGTTTTTAAGAACAAAACAAGCTTGTCCAACACTTGCCTGTGCTTCCTTTTCTTCTTCTGGGATGGATTCATTAATTCGTTTGTTGGCAGCTTTGTTATAAGCGATTCTTTAACTGCAAACTGAAAGACCTACCAAAAAAAAACAGAAGCAAAAAGAAGAATAAAGTTCAGTATGTCCAAGTCACCTTTATCTAAAGCACAAATGGAGAGAGTGCAAGCACACACACGCACGGTGGGGGTCCCAGTAAGCAGGCAGCTCTGCCCCCAGTTTCACCAAGCTGTGAGTGTTCTTGCTTTTCTGGCCTGGGACACAAAACCACCCCCTGTCCCACCAGGCTGGGATAAGGCACGCTGAAAAAACCTCACAGCACTGCACGTGTGCGGGGCTTGTTCTGTGACCAGCAGCCGTGCTGCTAAATAACACCGCCCAGCTTCCCAAAGCGTTGATGCAACACGCTCCTCCGGGCAGTTTGCAGCAGGGAAGAAGAAAAAAAAAGCAGCAAGCAGCAGCAAAGGGCTCCCTCCTGCCCCGGGGCCAGGCGCTGTGTGCCTGCCTGCCCAGACCAGAAGGTCGGGCCATACCTGCTTGCACGTCTTCGTCCCCAGCAGCCTGGCAATGGAGCAGAAGTTGTTGAAGTAGGTCCCGTGGAAGACACGGAAGAGAGACTCCTCAGCTCCTGTCCACTCCACCGGCTCCTGCTGCGTCTCCACCGCAAACAGCTGGGACGAGGCCGGGCTCAGCTTCTGCTTGGTGGGGGTCTGGCAGCGGGAGTTTGCCTCTGGCGAGGAAGGCAGAGGTTAGGGCCAGGGATGAGCAAGAACACAACGCCTGCTGTCACAGCTTCCTCGGGCAGCGGTGCTCCAGGGGTGCCTGAGCCAGCCTGTCGCACCCCTCCAGGGCACCGTGCCACCTCCCCCTGCCTCCGTACCCGAGGAACTAGAGGCCCACTCGTTGCCCGTGTCTCGGTCGCTGTCTCCCTCCCTTGTCTCAGCGAGGGCCGGGGTGTTTGAGCAGGACGCACTGACCACATGGTGCCTCCGGCGGCGCCTCCCCGAGCACTTGGAGCGCGGGTTGTGCAGCGCAGCGAACTCCTTGGCTCCTTCCTGCAAGCAGAGCAGAGCACAGGGTGGGTGGCACGCAGCCAGGACGCGCAGAAAGGCCTTGGGAGAAGCCCTCCTGCCACCACGAGAAGGCAGGAGACCTGTCACACGGAATAGGGTCACCTCCAGGAAGTGCCACGGCCCTGCCAGCTGCCTGCACTGCACCCTGCTGCTTCGTGGCCTTCAGCATCACCGCCCGGTACGGGCAGGATCCCTCACCCCGTTCCTCCAGCCTGCTTCCCTGTCTCCTGCCCTGGCAATGACACCCTCCCGGCCTCTGTTCTACATCCTCCCAGCCTCCGTTCTGCCTCAGCCCTGCAGCTCCCCTCAGACGCTGATATCTCAGCCGGATAATCTGAAGGTGACACGAAGACGCTTCCAGTAAGGCTCATCTCTGGATCCATGCTTCCCCACATTCAGTGACAACGAGATAATCAGGTGAGATAATCAGGTGAGATTTCAGAATTAGGCAATTCTGAAAAATCACCAAAGTTGTGGAAAAAAAGACCCACAAAGTTCTGAAAAGCAGGGCTGGCCAGGCCACTTCCTACGGCGGTTTCAGAAGCTGCAGGGCAGAAACTTACCAGCCAGAGGAAACAGTCTGCTCCGCAAGGGTCCGGCTCGATTTTCGTCTCTCTGTTCTTTCGTTTGTACACATTAGGAGTAGCGTGAAAAGCTGAAAAAATAACAGTGAGCTTTACTATCAGCGTTCTCCAACAAGGGTCACCCACCACAGAGCAAAGGACAGGGACAGCACGAGGGGAGTGAAGGCAGTGACCAGGAGCAGATCTCCCAAGAGCAGGGCACAAGGTGGGGACGTCTCGGCCAGCCCAGCTCCTAGCGATGATGGGAACTTAGCATCAGAGGGGAAACACTTGGGAAGGAGAGGCCGTAGGAAAAATGTCTGCTTTCAGACTGAAACACTACGACTGCACGATCTTAATAATAGATCCTTAAATAAATAATTCACTGGAGAGAGTCCTGTGACTTTCCAGGGAAGCTCTCAGACCTGGGAAGCAGCAGGTCCAACAGCTAACCCCTATCCAAAAAGGCTTTGGCAGAACAAACCGCAGGAACATGACTAAGACGGAGCTGTAAGTTCCAGCGAGGCAACAAAACACGGGGGCATGTCCAGACTTTGGAAGCGTGCCAGCCTGGCCTTTCCCTGCTGAGCTTCTGCGAAGTGAGAGTGAAGCCCAGTCACAGCACTGCTTCTGGAACAAAAGTGCCAGGAGGCCCAGCACAGCACAACAAACGGTGGGGAGCCGGAGCGGGCTGCCAGGCGGGCTGCTTTCCGTCCACTCGTGGGAATTGGTGGAGCTGCCTTTCCAAAAGGCTCGGGGGCACCTGACAGCCTCTAAAGGCTCCGCTGCCAACGCCAGGGAGGCGTCACCCTCTGGCGACTGCCGAGCGAGGCACGCAGGAGCACAAAGCGCTGAGGAAAGGAAAAAAGGGAGCACTTACGGTGCAGAAAGCAGTCGTATTTGAAGCAGCGCCGGCAGAAGAGCGTGTGGAAGGAGTGCAGGGACTGCTCGCGCTGCACCGACTTCGCGCAGGGCCCGTCGATGTTGGGGGTGCACTGCGGGGGCAGCACATTCGGGTCCGACACCTCCGTGAGCTCTCGGTACCTATGGAGCAAACAGAGACAGCCACCCGTGTGCATTTTTTGCCTAATTCGGGACGTTTTACAAGGCTTTGTGTGACTGAGGTCTCATGACTCTGGCTCGGATACCTTGAGGCTAAACCAAAAGTTGCTAATACTCAAAAAATGTTCTGCTCACAGCGCCCGCAGCCAAGCGAGCTCTGCTTTCTGCCCAGAGCACAGGGCTGTTGTCTAAAACACAAATTTTAGCCATCACTAACAAAGGGAATAAGCAACACACGCAACTTCTACCTCTCTTTCATGTCATCTGGAAAGCCGTACTCAGGGAACATGGAAGAAATGGCAGTGAAAATCATGTCGTTTGGAAACCGCTTCTTTGAACACTTCTTGTTACCTAAGGAAAAAGAAGAGAGTTGCTCGGTTATGCTGGACGTGACCGTGCCTCCCCTTTTTCCAGAGAGGGCGATTCCAGGAGGTGTTCTGGACGGCGTTTTAAGAGACAGAACCGTAACCACCCAGACAATTCTGTCTTGCAACCAGGCTAAATCGTTTCCAGATGCATTGCACTCTGCCACCTTCCAATTAGCATCATGTGTTGATGGAAGTACTAATGATTTTGTGTGGAATATTGCTTTTTTTTTACCAAGACAAGGTTTACAGACAATACTTTCCTACGTCTGCAAAAGGTGCTGGTGTTTGTGCTGCTCCTATCGCTATAAATCAAAGGTGAAACTCCCCGTCAGCATTCTGAAGGGCACGCAGGACATGTGAAAATCCCATGAACCAGAGCTGCTTCGACGCAGCAAAACCCCCAGGTGGCACAGGAGAAGGCAGATGAACACTAAGAGGTGGAAAAGGAGGCTGGAAGGGATTTGAGAAGCTTCACCTCCCTGTCCTACAGCACAATGAGATCTCCCTACAAACCTACTGACAGATGCTTGCCAGGCCGGCGCTTTGAAGCCTCCAGGAGCAGAGATCTCACATCCTCCCCAGGTAATACCCCCCTGCTTTGCTCATCGTCCCATTACACGGCTTTCCAGATGACTCATCTGAATTCCTCCTTGCTACACTTAAAGCTGATGAGTGCTTATCCTGTCCGCAGGGGACAAAGAGAATAACTGGCTTCCCTTCTCCTTTCATCCACCTCACCAGAACTTGCCAAGCTGGCTACTGCCCCTAAGTGACACACGAATAACCACGAGAGCAAGGGCAGGAGAGCACTGGGCAGCTCCTAAGGCAAGGTAGGATGGAAACACGACCGTCACAGCCCCATTTTCTGCAGCCAAACCCACCTTCTGCTGCAGTTCGTTTCCTCTTCCTCGTGACTGGCAGCTCCTCTTTCCCATCCTCCTGCTTAGCCTCAGAATCGTTGTGTCCTTCCTCTTCCTCGTCCGAGTACTGATTGAGGGCGTTCACCAGCTCCAGGAACACAGCGTCGCTGATGAGGACCGACCCTGAAATCATTTCTGAAACACAGTGGTGTCAGCCAGGCTGTGGTAAATCACCAGCCAGCCACAGGGTGTTATTATCAGTGAGAACCTTCCTGGCCATTTTGGAAGGACAGGTGGGATTTTAATGCTACAGAGTCATAAGAGTGGTGGTCTTGGCTGAGGTAAAAGTGAAACGATGTTGCTGAGCTCCTCCTAACATCTGGCACATTTTTTGGCTTCCCAGAACTGCCTGTGGATGCCCCTGAACAAGAGCTCTGGCTCCAGAGCATCCTGGGCCTAGAACGGAGCAGGGTATCAAAAGGCAGGACCGTGTCCTTGCAAACCAGCACCACGGGCACATTCCTGCTTTCCTCCTCTAAGAGCTCTCAGAGAAAAGCTGGTTACTGCTGCCACCTTTTGACTTCTTAACTGCTCTGATATCGAATTTGCAAGAGGGCAGTGAAAGGACAGCGCTGAGCGCTCCCACGTTACCTTCCTCTCCGTGAACCTTCCCATCGTAGTTATTAATGAGCTCTTCAATGAAGGTTTCATCCTCTTCCTTCACCTCATCTCCCATGTACGGGATATTGCACAGAACAGTTTCATCCTCCACCTGTACAGAGATCAGATGAGGTTCGGTAACCCAGCACCTGCTGATTCCCACCCAGGCTGTGCCTCTAGGGCTGCTGCCATCGGTTCCACACAGCCCACACAGTAAAGCAAAGGTTCAGCCTCCCCAGCAGAAGTTTTGGCTGTCTCATCACTGACATTTCCTTGTTATTCCGTACCAGCAGCATAACCCTGATGCCAAAAAGTGCAATCTGATTTAAAAAAAAAAAAAATAAGAGCGGCGTATCCAAGGGTTATGGAAACTCAGAAACGCACACGCTGCCAAGAATAATAAACACGCGAAAATGTCAGAGGGGTCACGGTGATTAAGGTGGAGTGGGACTAGGGCAGTGAAAGGCAAAATGGCAACGCATCCCAGGAGGGATACAGCTGGAACCGAGGAGCGTTCTCACATCAGCTGCACGGAGCAAGGACATTTGGCTCTCATTGCCATGGCACCGGCGAGGGGCCCTTTTCGTGTCACATCTCCTAGTGCCAGCCTGCTACGCCTGGTCCCAGGGAGCTCCTTGCTTGTAGGAACACACACACACACACACTGGGCAAAGGGGCAGGCTAGCCACAGCCTGCTTTGTAAATAATCTTAACTAAACCAGGACAAAACAGTATTGAAATCGTCCTCCACGCTACTGGGATCCTCGATAGCGTCCCTAGAAGCAGATCAGTGGAATAACCCAGTCACAGGGGAAAGGAGCTGCCTAAGAAATGTGAGTCTTCATTTAAAAGGGAATTTAAAGGAAAAAAAGAGAAGGTAATAACCCTGCCCAGGCAAAAAAAAAAGCATTTGCTCCTAGAATCCTGTGAAATAAGGCAATAATGGTGGCCCCATCAAGGAGCCAGGTGTGGAAGAGAGACTGGCTGGGTAAGACAGCTTGGATGTGGGGTTCAACACAACAAGCAAATAAAGCGATGCTCCCCCTCATCTCCTGAGCAGACATCGCTTGAAACAAGCTGGCTGAAGATGGTTTAATCACTGCACAACCAATCTCACAAAGATCTGCACTGATCTCACAAAGCCCCTGCTCTGCAGAGCCTTTGTACCTACCATGAAGTTCTGCTGAAGGGGGGACCAGGAGTACATGATGGGCACCAGAGCCACGGTGTTCAGCGTCCTCATGTACAGCGTCTGGCTTGGAAATCCTGGAAAAATGCTCTCCACGGTACACTGGGAGAGAAACGAAGAGAAAGGCAGTGAAGAAACAGCCCCTGGGAGGCAGCCACAGGAGGAAACTGCACTTCAGGACAAACAAAAGTGCTGCGGTCACTCATTGTGGCTCCTCCATAGTAAAAGCTTCTCCCCCCCATTTACCAAACTATCTATAAATTATCCTCGCAGTTCCCTGCAAAGCCCTGGTTCTGATTCACCTTTGTTGCTGCTGTGCCTTTCTTTTGCTCTCCCTACCTGTTTTAGGAAGGGGTGCCCACTGACTGGCTTCATCAACTGCACCGGCTGAACTCGAAGCTTCTTCCAGTCTTCGTTCAGGATTTGAGTCTTTTCGTGAACCTTTGCAAAGTTGGCCACAAAAAGAGCCTGAAACGAGGGAAAGAAGCACTGGAAACTTAAAAATCACGTCGAGGTTGAGAACATCAAAATCCCTCCTGAGATTTTGTTTCACGTATCAAAACGTAGCCGAGGCAGAGCACTTCAGACTGATGACACTCGTTAGAAGGAATCCTAATTAACCTCAGCATCGCTACAAAGCTGTGCCGAACACGTAGCAAGAGCCAGCAGCTTTTAATAATTCTTGATCGGATCCAACCTGTTCTAAAATCTTACCTGCCACGGAGAAAAGCAGAGGCAGAAACCCAGGGAGCCTGAGCACCGAGGGGGTTAAAGCAAGGAGAGACTTTGCAGGGTCAGTGGAAAGGAGTCCTCTCCCTGCCCACCCTGCTCTGCCTCAACCACGGAGCACGAAGGGAGCTGAACTCTCTTCATGCTTACCATGGCTACAACCGAAATGCAATTTTGCAGCTCTCCCTGTGAAGCTCTCAGCTGCAAACTGCTCAAACGCCACAAGCCAGAGCGAAGGCTCAAGCAGAAATCCTCCCAGCTAGAGCTGGCACCTCTCGTTCCAGCTTTACCTTGGCTCCCATGTTCGCCTGAAACCTCTTGAGCTGCCGAAGCCGCATGTATTCGGACTTGACTTTCCTTTTCCAGTATATGATACACTTCGACGTCGGAGGAGTGGCGATTTCCATTTTTCTACAAAAAACGCAGGAAGAGTAAATATCGAATAACGGAGAGCTTAGCGTTACGAACGAGTGGTGTTAGGAAAAAAAAAAGAAGAAAAAAAACAACACGTGGATTTTAAATGCATCACAGGCTTTAACGAGGAAAAAAATAATCACATAAATCTGCACGAGCCCTTTTTACGGAACAATTAAGAGCACAAATTGCACCGAAAAGCTCGGAGAGCTCTTGGATGTAAGCGGCAGCAGAGAACTGCGTGTGCTGACAGGGATTCAGCTGCCTCTGCCCTGCGTGAACCCCTCCGAGTCCTCCACGGGCACCGTGTCCGCGCCGTTCCCCTTTCTCCTTCTGCCCAGGGCACCGGCAGAACAAAACATCGCCGCCAGGAGCCTCCTCACGTCCAGCCAGAGCCTTTCTGGCCCTGCCAGGAGGCCGGGGAGGATTTCTGTTTGTTTTTCAGCCCTTCCCTTCAGAAAGGCACCGCTGTATCCAGCAGGAACCAGCAGGTTTCGAGGGACGAGGGGCAGCCTTCGAGCCCCCCAGGGAAGGGATGCTGCAGCCCCCTCCCCAGGGTTTGGCCCCCAGGGTTGCCAAACCCTGCTGCAAACACCCCCTGTGGGGCACGGACGTGCTTCTGCCCTCCCTGCAGCCCCCCCAGCCTCGTGCCCAGGGGGTGGCAGCAGCAAACGGGCCCCTGACGGCACGAAAACCCTACAGAAATGGGGTTTGTCCTCACAGCCCGCAGGGTTTTGGGGGGAGCCTGGTTGGGGGGGGATGGAGGGGCCAGCCCGAGCCTCCTGCCCCACACGGTCACTGCCCTACAGGGGTTTGGCCTGCCCCACAGGCCCCAAAATACCCCGCAGGGCCCCCAGCTGCCCCCACAAGCCCTGATCTGCCCCCACAGGGGTCCCACACTGCCCCACAGGCCCCTCGGCATGCCTGTGGCCCCCCCAGGATGACCCCATAAGCCGCAAACTGACCCATGGGGGCCCCATTCTGCCCCACAGCCCCCCCCAGTTACCCCCATCAGCCCTGATCTGCCCCAGAAGTGCCCCACAGGGGCTCTGCTCTGCCCTACAGGCCCCAACCTACCCCACAACCCCCCCGAGCTGCCCCCACAAGCCTCCATCTGCCCCACAGAGGCCCCGATCTGCCCCACAGCCCCCCCAAACTGCCCCCCCAAGCCCCAATCTGCCCCATGGGGGCCCCACTCTGCCCCATAGGCCCCCCAAACTGCCCCCCCAAGACTTGATCTGCCCCACAGGGGCTCCGATCTGCCCCACAGCCCCCCCCAAACTGCCCCCCAAGCCCCAATCTGCCCCACAGCCCCCCCAAGCTGCTCCCACAAGCCTTGATCTGCCCCACAGGGACCCCTCTCTGCCCCACAGCCCCCCCAAATTCCCCCCACAACCCCCGATCTGCCCCAAAGCCCCCTCAAACTGCCCCCCAAGTCCCAATCTGCCCCACAGGGACCCCTCTCTGCCCCACAGCCCCCCCAAACTGCCCCCCAAGCCCCGATCTGCCCCATGGGGCCCCCACTCTGCCCCCCAACCCCCCAATTTTCCCCCTCCCCCCCCCAGCAGCCCCCCAGCTTCCCCTCTCTACCCCCCCCCGGTGCCCCCCCCCAGCAGCCCCGAGCTCCCCCCTTCCCCCTCCAACCCCCCCCCCAACCCGGGGGGGCTCCCCCGCCCCTGGCGGCCCCTCGCGGCCCCTCCCCTCCCACCGCCCCCCCCGCCCCCCGCCCCCCGCGGGACCCCAGGCCCCGCCCCGCCCCGCACTCACTCCTCGGCCATCGCGCCGGGGGAGGCCGCGCTCCCCTGCGCACCGCGCATGCGCCGACACGAAGCCCCGCCCCCTCCCCCCCGCAGAAGCCCCGCCCCTCTGCGTGGAGGCCCCGCCCTCTGTTCCTCAGGCCACGCCCCCTCCCCCCGAGACCCCGCCTTGTGCGCGCAGGCCCCGCCCCTTCACCTGCAGGCCACGCCCCCTTCGTGTAGAGGCCCCGCCCACCCTGGTGGTGGCCCCGCCCCTTAGCCTGCAGCCAAGCGGGGTGTGCGGCTCAAGCCACGCCCCCTCCGCTCAAAGCCACGCCCCTCGGGTTAAGCCACGCCCCTTGAGTTAAGCCACGCCCCCGAGTTAAAGCCCCGCCCCTTGTGTGGCGCATGCCAAGCAGCCCCAGGGGGCGTCCCAGGGGGTCCCAGGGGGTCCTGGGGGGGTCCCGGGGGGGGGTCCCGAGGGGATCCCGGGGTGTCCCGGGGGGGTCCCAGGAGAGGTCCAGGGGGGGTCCCGGGGGGGTCCCGGGGGGTCCCAGGGGGTCCCGGGGTGTCCCGGGGGGGTCCCGGGAGAGGTCCAGGGGGGGTCCCGAGGGGATCCCAGGGGGTTCCGGGGGGTCCCGGGGCCGTTCCCCCTCACAGCGGGCACCGGGAGCGGCTGCCGGTGTCGGACCCGGTGCAGCGGGGCCAACCCTCGGCCTCTGGGGGGCCGAGAGCTTGGAAACTGGGAGCACTGGGAGGCCACTGGGACGCATCCTGTGCGCCTCGCCCCAGGCAGGACGCGCTCGGAAGGGCGGCGGCGGCGCCGGGCAGGAAGCGGCTGCGCGGGGACGGCCCCGGGCCGTGGGGCCGGGGCCGCTCGGGGCTGCTCGTCCTTCCCCCATCAGCCCCCATAAGGCCCAAACTGCCCCACAGGGGCCTCGCTGTGCCCCACAGCCCCCCCAAACTGCCCCCACAAGTCCCCATCTGCCCCACAGCCCAATGGGTCGCACGACCCCACAGGGTGAGGGGTAAGGGACCCTCAGAGCTCGGCCTGCCTGGGTCAGGTCCCACAGGGGGGCTTTGGGTGTCTCCACAGACCCCATAACCCCCCAAGCGGGTTTATTGCCACCATTAAGGTCACCCCGTCACCCCCCTCCCCGCAGCGGGTCCCCGGGGGGCGGTGGGTGCCCGCATCCCACCCGCAGCCCCGATGCCTCCTGCCCCCTGCATCCGCCGCCTTTGGAGCCTCGCTGCTGACTCAGCCCAACGCAGGGACCTCACTGCCCCCCCCCCCCAACCCCCCCCCCGACCCTCCCACCCATAGGGACTGGGTGGAAAGGACTGGGATGGTCCCCGGGACTGGGATATACCCCCGGTGGCCACCTCGGCCCCAAAGCAGCCATCCCGGTGGGTAGGAGGATGCTCCGGGCACGGCTCCTCTGCTGCCTGCTCCTTCCAGTGCTCCGGCAGGGTAAGGGGCTGCGGGGGGGGGGGGCAGGGAAGGGGCTGGGGGCCTCCCCATGGGGACTTTGCCCCCTTTCTGCCCCCCGTCCTGGTCAGGCCGTGCTGGGGGGCATCTCCCCGGCCCCTTCTGGCATCTCCCCGTGGGGGATGCTGCAGGTTTGGCTCGAGCCAGGAGCCCCCTGCTTGTTGGGGCAGGAGGAGGGGGCTTGCTGTGCCGGGACCCCCCCCAAAAGCTCCGTCCGCCCCCAGCTGTGCAGCCCCCATCCCATTTCTCCTGGCTGCAGGGCACGGGGACCCCCTGTACGGAGCCCCCCAGGATGAAGGTAAGGCTGTGAGGCTGTGATGCCGTGGCCGCGGGCAGGGCTGACACAGGGGAATGGGGGGGCCCTGGGCACGGTCCCGTGGGTCCCCCCCCCCGGTGCCGACGGCTCCGTCTGTCCCTCCAGCTGACTACCCGGACCTGGATGAGGACGGTGAGTAGGGCTGTGAGCACCACAGGGGCTTCTTGGTGCCCTGTGGGTAACCGACCCCACAATTTAGGATCCCCGGAGGTGCCGGGGGGGCCGTCCCGCTGCCAGGACCCCTACCAGGACTGGGTGGCCCTATACTGCTGGGCCCCCTTCCACGCCACCCTCATGGCCACCCCCGAGGGCAGCCGCTGCCGCTGGGAGCAGATCGGGAGGTGGGTGCTGAGACGGCTCCGAGCAGCCCCCATGGGGGGCGCTGCCCCCCATACACATGGGGTCCTGCCCCCCCTGGATACCCTCACCCCATCTTTTTCCCCAATTCTCCGCAGCGCCTACAGCGAGCTCTCCGCCTGCACCGAGCTCCTGGCCCGGCTGTTTGCCTGCCCCTGGCCCAGCACCGCTCTCGACGCCTTTTTCCTGCAGGTCCACGCCGAATATTTCAGCAACTGCAGCAGGACGGAGCCCCCCGGGCTGGGGGGGCCGCCCCCCGGGCTGGCTGCCGCTGTGGCTGTGGGGCTGGGCTGCCTCGTGCCCCTCGCAGCCGCCGTCACCCTCAGCAGAGCCCGGAGAGGGGCTCGGAGCCCGGCGGGGGGTGGCACAGCCCCCGGTGTCCCAGTGCCTGAACTGGGCTGAGAGCAAACCCCGGGGGTTCAATGGAGGGGGCGAAGGGTGAGCGGGGTGGGGGTCCGGGGGTCCAGTGGTCCTGTGCCGTGGGGTGAGGTCGGTACTGGGGGTCTGAGCGCCTGCCCTCGGGGGGGGGGGGGGGGGGAATGGGGAAAAGGGTTCTGGGATTGTGGCCTTGCTGGAATGAGCCCCTTCCCCATGTGCTGAGCCCCCTCCCCACGTGCCAAACCCCTTCCCCACAGGCTGAGCCCTTTTCCCATGTCCTGAGCCCCCTCCCCACATGCTGAGCCCCCTTCCCATGGTCTGAGCCCCCTCCCCATGGCCTGAGCCCCTCTCCCCACATGCAGCCCCCCCCTCCCCATGTGCTGAGCCCCTTCCCCATGTCCTGAGCCCCCTCCCCATGGTCTGAGCCCTCTTTCCATATCCTGAGCCCCTTCCCTGTGGCCTGAGCCCCCTCCCCACAGTCTGAGCCCCTTCCCCACAGGCTGAGCCCTCTTCCCATGTCCTGAGCCCCTTCCCCAGCACCCCAGGGTGGGTCCCAGCGGGGCAGCACCTTGGTGCCAGGCCACGGGGTGGGGGCCGTGACAGCGGGTGCTGGCCGCCTGCCCCCATCCCGTCCCTGCCCGTCCCCTCGGGGCGCCCAGGGAGGGGCCGTGCTGAGCTCACTGGGTGTCTCCCTGGCACCCGCTCAGGCCGGGAGGCTCCAGCGGCTCCGACAACAAAAGGAGCGGGAGCGGGGGCTGCGACCCCGGCAGTTTTATGGCTTCCAGATGCGTCCCGGGGCCAGCGGCGGCCGCGCAGCCCCCCCCGGGCCGCTCGGGTTCGGCCGCCAGCAGCGTTGGTTGGCGAGGGAGGGCGCGAAGCAGCGGGGGGATAGGAGCTGGCCACGGCAGGGGGGGTCCCCAACATGCGTTGAGCTGCGATCTGTGCTCCCACGGGAGGGTTTTTCTGTTTTTTTTTAAAAAAAGGGGAAGATTTTGGGTCGGAGCCCGGCCGCAGGGCAGCGGTGAAACGAGTTGGTGCGGCCTCAGCCGGCTCCTCGGGGCTGGGGGCTGCGGGGAAAAGCCCCCAGGGTGGGAGCAGGGCTTTTGGCAGAGCCCCGCGGTGGGGTTGGGGTCGAGGGCCGGCACCGCCAGCCACATCCCTCTGTAATTTCGCCACCTCCCTGCCCACTCGGGCCTCGTGCACGTCATGGCACCGCCGCCGGCCCTTCAGTTCCCACATGGGGCCTGTCATGGCGTGGGGCAGGTGCCCCACAGAGGGGCTACGAGCCCAGTTTTGGGGCCACAAACCACAATCCCAAACCCCCCCCCCCCCCACACACACACCCCAAAGCCGAGCGGCGGCGCCCATCCCGGGGCTGAGGCTTTGAAATTTCTCTTTCCCCGGTCCACTCCCCCCCGCTGCCGGGCTGCCTGCCCTCCACGCAGGAGACGAGGGATTTCACAACCCAGCCCAGACAGGATTAAAGAGAAATACACAAGTAAACAAAATCGCGGCCTCCTCACACCGGACGGGGCTGCGAAGGGAGCAGAAGCCTCTCCTAGGCCGGGCCGCCCGGGGTGGTGAGCGCGGGGCGATGCCCACCGGGGTCTGGTGGCGGTGGTGGTGGTGGTGGTAGAAGGGTTTTTTTTTTTTTTGGGGGGGGGGGGGGGTGGTCCCGCCGGGAGCTCTGCTTGAAAGCAGCGCTGAGCAATCTCATTTTTCACACGTCTCCTGTAGTCCAACTGCCCCTGTCAGAGGAAAGGAGTCGCTTCCTGTTATTTCCATTGAAATACTTGTCCCGCTCGTTAGCCCCGCAGGCTGTGGCAGGATGGCACCGTGCGCGCCCACGGGCTCCGGCCGCCTCTCCCGAGGGCTCCTCCTGCTCTGGGGTAAGTGCACGGAGGGGTGGCTGTGGCCGTGGGGGGGCTCCGTGCTTCGTGCCAGCCCCACACGTGGCCGCCGTCCTTCATTTGGGGCCGTTTCAGCCCCAAAATCCTGCAGCGAGCAGGACGCGGCGCTGCGGTGGCCGTCGCCTGCCTCGTATCGGGGTGCTGCCTTTGGGTGCTGGGGGGCGCCCCCTCCCCGGGTAAAACCCCTTGGGGTAGGGGGAGGATGGAGGGGTCCCGGCTGTGACAGAGTGGGGAGAGAGGCGTGAAGGGACCCTCGTGCATGGGACTCCTTCGTGGGGTGCTCCTGTGAGCAGCAGGAGAGCGGCTGGGGGGGTCCCGGCAAGGAGGGACAGCGGGATGGGGACAGGGTGGGCCACCCTTGGGGACAGGGTGGGCCACCCTTGCCGTAGCCACCATGCCTGCCCCAGAGCTCCCCTCCAACCAGCCCCCGGCCCCCCAAAGAAGCCACGGGGGGCGATTCGCCACGCACCGCGGCCTCGCTGCCCAGGGGACAGGATGGCGGCGGCGACTTCCCGAGGGCTGCAGCGGGGCTGGCGGGGTGCCGGGGGGACGCGCCCCACGCCGGTGGCACGATGGAGCACGGGGGGGGGGTTCTGCTGCGGTCAGCGCTTCCTCTTCCTTCCTGCCTCAGCCCTGCCCGGGCTGCTGACGGGACAAAGCTCGGCCCCGCTGGGGCCACCGCGTGCCACCGGCTGGTAGCCCCCGTCCCCTCCACCGCCACCCGCAGCCAGCCCGGTGGCATCCCCCCCCCGTCACCTCCTCGCTCCCTAACACTGCTCCTGTGGTTCCTGTCCCGTCCTTTCCCGTCCCACCCCGTGCCCACCCCGCTGACCGCGTCCCCTCCGTCCCCTCTGCAGCGCTGCTGGGGCGGGGGCTGTGCCACACGGCCGGCAAGGCGGACGGCTTCGGCCAGGAGGCGAGGACGAGCCCCCCGATGGCCAAGGAGAACTCCACAGGTGGGTGAGCACCGGCAGCACCCCCATCCCCAAATCCTTTCCCTTCCCCTCCGCCCGTCCCCAAATCCACGGTGCCATCCTGGGCACGGTCCCGTGGTGCCATCCCGGGCGCGGTCCCCGGTGCGGTGCCGGCGCTCAGCGCCTGTCCCCGTGCAGAGGAGGTGTACGGCGCCATGGCGGAGAGGTGCTGGGAGTTCTTCGTCGAACTGATGAGGAATGTGACGGTGCCGCAGCTGTGCGACTGGAAGGTCATCAGCAGGTAGGGACAAGGGACAAAATGTGTCCGGGGGTGACCCCAAGCCCCCAAAAAACCCACCCAGCGCCCCCCAACCCACCCCGGTTGCGTCCCGCAGGCCCTACAGCTTGCTGCAGGAGTGCTTGGAGGGCTCGGCCGAACACCTCAACCACGGCTACCCCAACGCGCTGGCCGAGCGCTTCATCTTCCAGAGCCACCACCGCTACTTCCACAACTGCTCGGTGGGCAACCAGGTGTTCGACCCCCCCGAGGACGTGCTGCTGGCCATGGTCTTCGCCCCCATCTGCCTCATCCCCTTCCTCGTCACCGTCGTCATCTGGCGCAGCAAGGACGGCAAGGCGCAGCCCTAAGGCGCCGCCGTCACCGCCATCGTCACCTCCTCCATGCCCGGTGCCCGGTGCTGGGCTCCCGGTTGTTCCTGTACCAGGGGGGGGGGTTGGGTCCAGGACCCCCCCTCCCGGTGCCTCCCTGACCACCCGCCAGCCCGCGGCGGGCTAGTAAAGGCTGCTTGCCCCCAGCCCCGGGGTGCTTCTTCCGTGCCCGTTTCCGCCACCGGGGCACAGCCACGGCCCCGCTCCAGGATCCCCCCCCCACGCCCTGACAGCGCTGCCGCAGCCACCGGGCACCGGTGGGGGGCGTGGCTTAACGGGAGGGGGCGTGGCTAAGGGCGGGGTTTGAATGGGTGGAGGGGGTGTGGGCGGGGCTTTGAGGGAAGGGCGTGGCCTCGCGGGATGGGCGGGGCTTTTTGATTGGTACATTGAGTGGGGGCGGGGCTTAGCTGCTGGTGGGCGGGGTTTAGCGAGGTGGAGTGGGTGGGCGGGGTTAGGAGGGGTGGGCGTGGCTTTGGGTTAATGGGCGTGGTCATGATGGAGTGGGCGTGGCTTTTGAGGGGGCGTGGTCTGGGGAAGGGGCGGGGCGGGTGCGGGAGGGGCGGGGCTTAGCGGGGCGGAAGCCGGAAGCCGGAAGCCGGAAGCCGGAAGCCGGCGGCGGTGGCGGGGTTGGTTCCGGTGGCGGCGATGAGCTTCGCGTGGCCGTGGCAGTACAGCTTCCCGCCCTTCTTCACGTGAGCACCGGCACCGGGGGCGGGGGCGGGGGGAGGCACCGGGCGGTGCGTGGGGGGATGGGGGGGCTCACCGGAACCGGAACCGGGACCGGGGCGGGGGAAGGGAAGGCCGCGGCCTGGTCCCGGTGCCGGTGCCATGGCGGAGCCCCCCGCAGGCTGCAGCCCAACGGCGAGACGCGGCAGAAGCAGCTGGCGGCCTGGTGCGCGCTGGCTCTCGCCTACAGCCGGCGGCACCGGCTGCCCGCCATGACGGTGCGGGAGGCGCAGGACAGCCCCCTGTTCGCCAACCGCCGCCTGCAGCGTATCCTTGGGCACGGCCCCGCCACCCCCCCAAGCCCCTCGGACCCCCCCCCCTCCCCCAACACCCCTCGGCCCCCGTTACCGGCCCCCCGGTTATCCCCCGGTTACCCCGCCCCTTCCCCGTACCGGTTCCCCGCTGTCCTTCCCCGGCGCCGGTTGCCTTAACACGACCCCCCCCCCCCGCCAACTCCCCACCCCGGTCACCCCCTGTCCTCTCCCACCCCGTTGCCCCTACCCCCACTTTCCCCCCCCAGGTACCGTCCAACCCGTTCTATCCCAGTTACCCCCTCCCCCATCCCAGTTACCCTCCCTCCTGTCCCCCCCCATCCCAGTTAGTTGATCCTGGCCCCCCCATCCCAGTTACCCCCCATCCCATCCTGTCCCAGTCCCAGTTACCCCCCCCCCCAGTCCCAGCTACCCTCCCAATCCCAGTTACCCCCCATCCAATCCTGTCCCAGTAACCCCCCCCCCCCATTCCCTGTTATCCTTCATCCCGCCCTGTCCCAGTTACACCCCCCCCAACCCCAGTTACTCTCATCCCCAAATACCACCCCTGTGTCGTGTCCCCCCCCCCCACCCCCCAAGCTCTGTCAGTGCCTCCTTAACCTCCCTCCCAGGGAAGCTGCCGTTGGAATCCATCCAGGTGGTGCTGGAGGAGCTCCGCAAAAATGGTGGGTGTCCGTCTGTCCATCGGGGTGGGGTCTGTCCTCTACCGGGGGGGCTCTGCCCCTGACTGCTGTCCCAGCCCCGTGCCCTGCCTGGAAGCCTTCCTCCTGTTGATTCCAGGGAACCTGGAGTGGTTGGACAAGAACAAAACCAGCTTCCTCATCATGTGGAGGAGACCCGAGGAGTGGGGAAAGCTCATCTACCAGTGGGTGAGGAGCTGGAGGCTGCCCCAGCGCGCAGGGGGGGCCTTCCCTGTCCGGAGGGCCTCGTGTAAAAGACTCCTGAACGTCGTCCTCGTGCTTTCCCCCTATTTCTACTTCCATGCTGCTCACTGCATGGAGCTGCGTTAGCTCCCTCGGGTGTCATTTCTTGCCTTTCTGACACCCCAGCACGTTCTGAGGGGGGTTTTGCTCGTTGGGGGCTGCCCACGTTACGCTTTGTTTGCGCTGGGGTGTGCGAGGGATCGAGCTGAGGGCGTTAAATCACGCAGATCTGCCCGATGCTTTCACGTTTCCAGGTGTCGAAGAACGGTTTGACCAACTCCGTGTTCACGCTGTACGAGCTGGTGAGCGGCGACGACACTGCAGAGGAAGGTAATGCCATGAGCCGTGTCCCACAGCAGCTTTTCAGGGCACGCTTGATCCAAATACCCAAACAGATGATTAGCTGAGCCTTCCCAGTGCCCGGGGTGAGCTGCAGGCTGTTGAATTTTCATACCTGGCTTCTTTGCTGCTTCAGAGACAGCTCTGGCTCACTGCCTCGTGTCTGCTGACCTCCAGGCTCTGTGGCTGATGACTCGATCAGCAGGGCCTTGTGGCTTTGCTGTAGTGTTACGGTGCTGGGGTCTGAGAGGTGCCCTGCAGGGCCCTCTGCCTGCGCTGTCACCGCCCCGTAGATGTCGTGAGCCTCTCGGTTTCCCGCTGTGTTCCTTCTTCTTCTCGCTGACGGGGCTGGCTGTCCTTTCCTAGAGTTCCACGGGCTGGATGAGGCCATGCTGCTTCGCGCCCTGCAAGCCCTGCAGCAGGAGCACAAGGCTGAAATCATCACGCTGGACGACGGCCGAGGCGTCAAGTTCTTCTGATGGGAGCCCTCTCCCTGCTGCTCCTCTCCGGCTGCTGAAGCTGCGAAGGTTTCGTCTCCTGGCCTGGTTTCAAGCCCTGTCTGCAAGCAGCTGCATACTGGGGATTTCTTGGGGCGAGGAGAATCTGTGAAGCCTTCCAGAGACGTGACTTTTTAGAAATCCTCAGAGCTCCTCCGTCTTTCTTTTCTCCCTGTTGTGTTTGAGAGGCTAAAGCTGCTCTCAGCGGCTCTGGGAGGGACCGCCCAGAAGTGAAACCAGGGAAAACTGCTCCCGTGGCTGCTCCCTGCTCCCAGCAGAGCAGGGGATGGGCTCTTCCGTGGCCGGTCAGGCTTGGCCTCTGAGGGCAGCTCCTTCCCAGCTTCCAGCCGCATTCCTGGGCTCGGCAGTCCCTGCTGCTCGGGCTGGAGGCAGGGGGACAGGACGTGCTGCTGCTGCTGCGGTGTAAAAGACCTCGCTGGAACAACCACGTGCTCGCTGCAGAGCAGGCCGTGTGGTGGGGCGGGTGCCAAGGAGCTAATCTGGAGTAATTAAAATGACAGGATGTATTTATAGAGCCGCCTGGCTGTTTGGGTCTATCTTTATTTTTCCACCCGAAACAAAACACAAGGGCCCACCGAATCCCTGCCCTTCAGCTGCGTCTCCTTGCTGCGCTGTACAAACAGCGCGTGCTGGGTGGGGGGGGGATTGCAAAGCCGCCCCCCCTGCCATGGAAGCAGGCAGTGCCGGGGCTTTTCCGCGTGCTGTGGACCACGGGGGCTCCTCCTGCCTGTCCTCGGGGCCACGCGTGCCTTCATCTCCACGTGTGATCTGCCGAAAATCTCTTGGGTTTGGTGCAGAGGTGGTGGGGGAAGCTCGAAAACGAGAGGCTGGTGGGGGTTGTAATGCAGTTCTGGATTCTCGGTGCTGACGATGAGGTGCACAGCTTGCTGGGAGCTGACCCAGGTCCAGTCTTTGACCCGGTAAATCCTTAATCACTGACCAGGGAGCTCCCCTGGGGAAGGATCGAGCTCCCCTTGCTCGGTCTTTGCCTCAGATGCGGGGCGCTGCGCTGCAGTGACCTTTCATCCAAGCCCCTGAGGTCGTTTTTAGGATCTCGCAGAGCCCCTCGGCACGCTCCAGCTGGCGCTGAGCAGCTCGTCCTTCCCTCCCTGCCCCTCGCTGGGCTCCTCGGCTCCGCTCCAGCTGCGGTGCTGCTGGCACCCGTTGGCGGTGGTAACCGGCAGTGCAGACGAGATGCCAGAGCCCAGGCTGGGTTTGTGGGACTGGGGGAATTTTAAAATACATTTTTTTTCCAGCATCTCCCTGGGGCTTGGGTCAGTGCCTGGGCTCTGCCTCGTTCCTTTTCACGCTGTCCCCGCTGATTTCCCTCTCTGGGTGCTGTTCCCTTCCCTGCTGTTGTTCCCCCGCAGGATGTTTCTGTGCTGGCCGTTCTGTGTGTTTAATTTCATCCACGTTTGACCCGGGATAATGAGTCTGCAGAGACAAGCCCGGGCTGTTTGTGTTTCTCCCCCTGCCCGTGCGTGGTGCTGACCTCCCGCATTGTGTTCCGAGCTGCCTGTGCTGGCCGTAACCTCGCCGTCCTTGAGCCGCTCTGCCTTCCTAATTAAATTTGCTCCCTTCTTAGGAAATGGCCGATGTGAGGTTAGATAAGCTTAAAATTAAGTCTTTTTCTTTCCAAAGCCCTCCTGGCAGAGATTCTCGGCTCGTTTTCAGCTTCCTCCTCCAGCTTGCTCGGCGAGGTGAGGAGGAAGAGTGCGCTTCCCCTCGGCGCACCCTCCCGGGGCCGGGCTGCTGCTGCTTTTCTGTGCGGGTTTTCTGGTGGTGAGGTGCACGCCAGGGGCGAGCTGGAGCTGGTGGTGATGTCAGCACCTGCTGGCAGGCAAAAACAAAGCCTTTTTATTGTCCTCCCAAACCGGCCTCCTTATCTTCGCGTGGCGCTTTATGGCGTAATCACGGGACTGGGACATCAGAGCCCGTCTGCTTTGCGTTCCCGTTCCCTGGGGGTGCTCAAAACCCTTAGTTTGGGAGCCCCGGGGTGCTGGTTAGATAGGAAGGAGATGAATTAACCTGCAGGGAGCGGGGTAGCCTCCAAGCATGACTTCCCTGCACCTAAAGCAGCTCCTCCCCGTGCGCGGCGCTGCAGCCATGTGCGCTCCTGGAACGAGGCAAAGGGCAGGGGAGCTTTGGGTTCGTTTCCACGCGGGGCTGAAGCAGCTCGGGCAGCTTCCCCTCGGCCTCTCCTGTCGTAGCTGCGAGCTGCCTGGGTGGGGTGTCGGGGTCTGAAACCAGTGCAAAGGGACCTGAGCCCTCCTCACGGGGCTTTGGCGTCGATGGTTTGAAAATAAAACAAAACAAAACCTGTCCACGCTCCTGGGGGCACCGTGGCGGGGTTGGTTCTGCTCTGATCAATGCCCAGCTGCAGTTTGGGAAGTTGGGTCGGAGAGGGAGGAGGCAGAGCCCTGCTCCCTCCGTGCTTTTTGGCAGAAAGAAATGAAACAATTCCACGTAACCGAGAGCAAAACAACTGGAAAGGGGGGGATCCACCAGCGCAGAGGGAGCTGAAGCAGGAGGCACGGCCCTGGGACGAGGCATGGGGCTGCGTGCCAAGAGGAGGGCAGCCGAGCGCCCTGAGCTTGGCCACCAACGCTGCCAAAAGCCTCGTGGGGCAGATTTGGCATCCTGGGGCCGCGACACCTCGCCGGGACGAGGCAGGGACCCCGCTGGATGGTGCTGGGGCGCTGGATTCAGCGGTTCCTTGGCATGGGCCCGCGGGTGCTGGTCTCCAGCTCCGGCTCTGAGGTCACTGCTGCCGTCTGGCTGCGCCGATTAGGGCTCATGGGCCAGGGCGAGGTGGAGCTCAGGGGGCTGGGGCCGAGATAAGGCGCTATCGGGGCACCGCACACTCGGCTTCTGCTGGTCATGGGAAGGGAGAGAGCTCGGAGGGGTTTTTCGTGAGCTGGTTGAGGACCAGGAGTTGCTTCGGTCTGATAAATTTATGAGCTGGGATCATTTGTGTGCGGGTTGCTTTTGTCATTCAGGGCAAAGGAAATCCTCAGCAGTTATCTGCCGGGGCTAAGGTCACGGCTGAGGTTGGAGTGACTCCTCCTCCTCCCCAAATTTCCACACTTTAGGGTAGGGGGGCACGCTGGAAGGGGAGGCTGAGGCTCCCAGCAGGCGTGGGATGCTGAAACCGAGCAGGACGCATCCCCTTTGTCACTGGGGAGCCTTCCTCCTCCTCCTCCTCCTCCCCGGCCCTCCCATGCTGGGGATGCTCAGCTCCCACGCAGCCCCCCCTGAGGGGCTCTGCAGATACACCAGCTCCGCAGTGCTCGGGCCCATCCCAGCCGATGATTTCTGGCAGAATTCTCTGGAGTCGGTCTTTGATGAGCGATCCAACCCCGAGGAGGGCGATCGCAGTCTCCTGCTCTCTGCCCAGCAGCCAAAAAATCGGCGAAGCTGCCTGGCTGCGGCGGTTCCTCAAAGCGCAGGGCTGGCACCGGGAGGAATGTCACCCTGATAAGGTGCCGGGGAGCCCTGCGTGTTTTCCGAGCGCTGGCAGGGCTCCTTGCGGGCTGGAGCTTTCTGCTTTCAGCCCAAACCTGGCTCCAGCTTGGTGATTTGGGGTGGGTTGGGAGGGTCACCTCGCTGGGTCACCTCGCTCCTGCCACGTTTTGGCGCTCCTGGGCTGGGGAGAGGAGACTCCTCCAGCTGCTCACCGGGGAGGGCAGTGAGCAGGGTGAGCTCCGTGCCCAATTTCCACCCTCTCTGCTCCTCCGGGACCTTTCGAGGCATCTCCTCCCACGGTGAAAATGGTGCCGGGCCACGAGCCTACTGGCAACGAGACAGGGAGCCCTGCCTGGCTCCTGCTGGCTGAGCCCTCACCAAACAGCGCGGGCTCCTCGCCAGCCCCGGACGTGTCCCAGCAGCTTGGCACAGGGAGCGGGGCTGGAGGTGGCTGCAGGGCTACGCCCCTCGATGCCAACGGAGCTGGGGCCGAGCGGGCGCATCCTCGCGCTGATCCTGGGCAGGGTGCAGCTGAGCACGGCGCCTTGCTTGGCACCGCTGAGTCAAGCCCTGCCAGGTTGCACCAGGCAGAAGCCTCCCACAGCAGGGACGGCGCGGCACCGCACCCGGCGGCACATCGCTGCTGGGTTTGGGCTCTGGCAGACGGCGCTGGCTGCTGCTGCCTCTGCCCCTGCTGCAGGCACCAAGCAGAGCCCAAACTGTGCACCCTGAGCAGCCTCCGGTGCCTTTTCCCCTAGGAACGTGCCCTGGGCATGCTGTTGGGAGCGCAGGGTAGGTCAGGACACGCTCCCTGCTCTCAGCTCAGCAGGTGGAGGCACCTGGGCCGGTTCCCTTCCTGGGGAAGGTTTTCCCCAGCCCCCTTTTTTTGGGAGGATGAAGGAGCGGGGTTGTGTGGAGGTAGCAGAGGTCTGCCCGAGTGCAGGAGATGAGCCGCTGGCCGCTCAGCCTGCCCAGGGAATCAACATTTCATTAAATGCAGCTCCCTCCTCCCGCCCGGACAGGGACAGGGGGGGGATTTGTGGGGCTGCAGCCGTGCCTCGGGTTGGTAAATCTGCACAGAGGACACGGCCGTGCGAACGCTTCAATCCTCCCCGTCAGGTTTCCTGTACCGTCAGGCAGAAACAATCCGACCTTAGGGAAAAGAAATTAACGCCAGCCTCGATCGCTTTGTGTTTTGTGTAAACAGCTTCCCCGGGCAGAACAACCTCACCGCTTAAGCTGCAGAGACAACAAGCTCTTGTCCAGGGCTCCCCGGCTAGCGCGTGGCCGACGGACACGTCCCTATCTCGGCATTTGCATGACCCTAATTTTCAGGATTTCACCCAGCAGTAAACCCCGGGAGGAGCGGGGCAGGAGCTGATAGCGTGTCAGTGCTGCTGCAGCTGGGGGGGAGCCGCGGCCTCTGGCAAACACGGGGCTGGGAGACCTCCCGTGCTGAGCTCTGGGTGAACATTTAAGAGGAGTGCGTCCTCGCAGCTCGGTTTAGCCTCCGTCCCCATGCCCGGTGTCTGTCCTGGTGCCAGTGCCCATAGTGGTGCTTGACCCAGTGCCTATCCCGGTGCTCTCTCCAGGGCTTTTCCCGGTACCAGTGCCCATCCTGGTGCTTTCCCCAGTGCCCATCCCAGTGCCATCGCCATTCCAGTGCCGTCCCCATCCCGGTGCTCTCCCCAGTGCCCATCCCAGTGCTTGCTCCAGTGCCTTTCCCAGTACCGGTGCCCATCATGGTGCTCTCCCCAGTACCTTTCCCGGTACTGGTGCCCACCCCGGTGCCATCCCCATCCCGGTGCTCTCCCCCATGCCCTCCCCAGTGCCTTTCCCGGTGCCCACCCCGGTGCTCTCCCCGGTGCCGGTGCCCACCCGGTGCCCACCCGGTGCCCACCCCGGTGCCGCTGCCACCGGCGCAGCGCACACGAGGGGGGCGGTGGCCGCACGGAGGCGGGGTCGGGCCGGGGCGGGGCCGGTGCTACCGGGCGGGGCCGCTCCGGTGCCGGGGCCCGGGCCGGGTGCTCGGGGACCGCTCCTGGCTGCGGGGCGGCGGCACCGGGCGCGGAGCTGCGGGAGCGGCCGGGGCGCAAACCGAAGCGAACCGAGCCGGGACCGATGCCGGCGGCTGAACCCGAGCCCACCGCCACCGGAGCCATGTCCCAGCCCGAGGCGGAGCGGGCGGGAGGCGGCGGCGGCGGCTCCGCGGTGGAACCGGGGCCCCCCGGGCGAGCTCCGCACCGTAACCGCGGCCGGCGGCCGTCGGGGCGCGACCCCCGCCGCGCCTCGTCCCGCTTCAACCGGCGGAGCTCGGTGGAGCTGGAGCTGCTGGGGTACCCCCCACCCACCGGGGGGTCTCCGCCGTCGCCGCCGCCGCCACCCCCGGGAGCCGCCGGGCCCCGGGAACCGGAGGAGACGGAGAGCGAGGAGGTGGAGACGCGCGCCGTGGCCACGTCCCCCGACGGCCGGTTCCTCAAGTTCGACATCGAGATCGGCCGCGGCTCCTTCAAAACCGTCTACAAGGGGCTGGACACCGAGACCACCGTGGAGGTGGCGTGGTGCGAGCTGCAGGTACGGGGAGCGGGCTGCACCTGTGGCACGGCACGGCACGGCACGGCACGGTATAACAGGGCATGACATGGCATGGCTCAGCACAGCACAGTGCAGAACGTGGGTAGGGGGCTCAGCCAGAACCTCCCGTGCCCCCCCAGCCCACCCCAGCACCCATCACCCACCGGGCTGCAGAGCAGGGCTGGGTGCTGACCCCCCCACGTGCCCACCTCGGTGCTGTGCAGGGCTCAGGCTCCGTGCTCATGGCCCTCCTGCTGCTTGCACGCTGCTTTCCCTTCACCTCGGCACTCCCTGTGCTACAGAGCACTCGTGGGGTGTCAGCACCCCTAGTGCCAGCTCCTGCTCCGGGGGAGGGATGCCACCCAGCTCCGGGCTGTGCCACAGGGCTGAGCGCCCTGCTGCGATTTGGGTGCCTGCTAGCTCACAGCTCACCCTTTGGAAGGGCAGACGGGGCAGGGGGGCCCTCTCCTGCGCTCCCTCCACGCACGTGCCCGTGCTGGAGCTGGCCCAGAGGCTCGCTGCGATAGCCCTCGGCGTGCTTAGGGCCACGTGCTGCGGTGAGGCTCAGGGTACGGCGCGTCCTTGCTGCGTGCCAGCCGCTTGCCCTTGGCTGCAGCGGTGCCCGCGGGTACCTGCAGTGGCTCCTGCGGCGCTGCCAGGGGCTCTCTGTTAGCAGCCCCTGGACCTGTGGCTTTCCCAAAGCAGCTTCCTCACCTCCTCTCCCTCCTCTCCCTTCACCATCCCGCTCATGCGGATGCTGGGAAGCCGAGGGCAGGGGCAGAGGCGTTGGCTTTTAAAGATCCTGGGCGCCGAGGGGAGGCTGCAGGGGGAGAGCCTGGCTGCGGGGCTCCTGCTCCCTCCTCGCAGCCCCTGGGGATGGGCTTTGGTGAAGTCCAAAGTCTCCGACGGACTCCCAGCCACCCTGGGGTGCCTGCTGCAGCTGGGAGGTCCAAGTCCTTGTTTGCGCAGAAAAGAAACGTGCCCTGCGAGTTTGTTGTCTTGCTCCTGGAGCCCCGGTGCCACCTCTCGGGTGGCTGCGGCCCAGTAACGCGCGAAGAGATCCTCAGATAACGGTGAATGAGTTTTGGAGGGCTGAGCGGGGCCTCTTGGCGAGGAAGGTGAGGGCTTGGGCTCCAGCCGGCCTCTGCGGGGTTGCGCAACCAAGGGCACGCCGCGGTCCCACCCTCGCTTCGCCCAATTCTCCCTCCGAATGCTCCTGAGCTCCCCTTTGTGCCTCCCGACCCTCCGTGTGGCACTGGGAGCACAGCTTGCTGCTGGCACAGAGCTTTCTCCGGGTGATTCAGCCAAGCTGGGGCATCCCACCTGGCTGCCTCTGTGTCCCCTGGGTGCCCCGACCCCGCTGCGCTCGCAGCCGTCCTGCCGGAGGTGATGGCACAGCTTGGCCCCCGTGCGCCCGTTTGGTCCCGTGCCGGGGCTGCGTTGCCTTGCACATCCCATTTCCCTACTCTGCGGTGTCTATGGGGGTCAGATCGTGATCCCCAGCACCCATCTGGGGGCTGGGCTGGGTGCTGCAGCAGGAGCTCTGCTTGGCACCCTGTGCTGATGGGCACCCCGTGCAGGTGTCTGTGCCGGGGGGGCTCCTGGGGGCACCTCCAGGTGGAGCAAAGGCAGCCTAGAAGCAGCACAACCCCCCTCCCCCTTCTCCGTCCTGTTCTTTATCCAGTGTCTCTTGTCCCCAAATCCACATCCCGTGAGGGGCTGGGAGCGCATAAGCAGACTTTTCAAAGTTGTTTTTATTTATTTATTATTTTTTTTTTCCTCAGCAATGGTGCAAAGAATCAGACACTGTGACACGAATGCAGGATTTGGAACCGCAAATAAAAATGGTTGTGGTTCTGCCCTTTTAAAAATAGCTTTGTCCCACGTCTTTCACAGCTCTCCCTTTTATTGCCTTTAAAATCTAAATGAATTCCCAACCTCAACCCTGACCTGCAGTTCCGGTCCCGAGAGCCTTGTCCGGCTGTCGTGATGCCTCCCAACCCCAAATCCCCCCCTCTCGGTGCCTTCCTGGCCCCGCCGCGGTGCCAGGTGATTCGGGGGCACCGCTTTTGCCTGTCCCCTGCCTTCCTGTGGGCCCCCCCCCGGGGACCTCCCCGTCCCCGCTGCCCCCCGGCCCTGAACGGAGCCGTCTGTGTCTGCCTCCCGCAGCCCCGCCGTGCCCTGTTTGTGCTTTCCAGCTTTAGGCTGGAGGCTATTTCTGTTGATAGGTGCCAAGGGTTTGGGGGGGGGGAAGGAGGGAGCAGGGAGGAAACCAGAGGCCCGGAGTGGGATCGAGCCGTAAATACGCTGCCTGCCGGTGGTTTTCCTGGGGGGGGGACCCCTCGGTGCGTCCCCCCCTGCAGCCCCGTGGAGCGGGGTGAGAGCACCCCAAATGGGGCAGGTGCCCCCAAAAGAGCTCCTGTGCTGATGTTGGGGAGGGAAAGGAGAGCGGGGGCTGCTTGGAGAGGGTTTGGGAACGGAGTGGCTGCCTGTGTGTGGGCAAGGAGGGGGGGGGATGCCCTTGGGGCCCCCTCATGGCCAGAGGACCCGGGGCCATGTCCGGAGGGGAGGCCTCTGGGTGCCGCCCCAGCTCCTCTGGAAACGTCCCCTCGCTGCCTGGGTGCCCCCTTCTGGGTGCAAATCGCGGCTTTTACCCCACGGGGTCTGTCCCTGGGACACAAGAGGGGGACATTGCAGGGCCCCCATGCCCGGGCAGCGTGGTGTGGGGGGGCTGTGGCCGCAGGCTTTGCTCCAGCTCCGGCGTTTCCTCGCCTCCTGCTCTATCCCTCCCCTCCAGCGCTGGCCCCAGCTCCTGCACTTGGCCCTGCCGAGCTCCCCGACAGCCAGCTCCTGGCTCAGCGGGATGGGGCTGGGACAATTCCGTCCCCCCCCCTTGGCACCCTCCTCTTCCTCCCGCGGGAGGTGGCTGGCAGGAAAAGGACACCGCGTCCCGGCGGCTCTGCTGGCAGCCCTGGTCGCGTGCCGCCCCACGGTGCTGGGGCAGAGCCCCGGGGATGCTCAGCTCCTGCTTGGGGTTTGCAGGAGGAGCGGGGCCGGGACCGACCCCAGCAGCTCCGAGGGTTTGGGGAAGGAGCTTGGCTCCCCTCAGCCTTGCTCAAATCCCCCTTGGGGGGCCAAATTCTGTGCCGCCCATCGCTGAGGCTGGGGGAGATGCTGTGGCTGCCCTCCAGCCCCGTGGGTACCCTGAGCCCCCGAGCTCCTCGCAGCTCCCGGGGGGCAGCCGAGGGCCGGAGGGGGCCCGGGGCGTGCGTTTGGGCACCAGGGGGGTGATTTTGGGCGCTGTTTTCCTCCCTGGCTATGAAAGGTCCCATTCATCCCCTGCAGCAGGGCTCAAATTCTCCTCCGGGTCTCAAAGCGTGCGTTAAAGGAGAGAGGGGATTATGGAGCAGCTCCAGCCCGGCCACGGGGCCGGTTGTGATGCAACGAAAATATTACAAAAGCTGCCGGGGCTGAGGGACGGCGGCTGCCAGCCGAGGAGCCGTGCACGGGGCCGAAGTGTCCCGGTGCCCTCGGGGGGGTCCTCGGGCTCCGTGCCCACCCGGCCCCTTTGGGATCCGGGCTGATTTGGGATCGTGGCAGCGGGGCACAGCTCTGCCCCTTCCCCCTGGGGTGTCACTGGGCCCTGCTCCTCCTGCGCCCCCCCAATTCCTGGGGTTTTGGGGTCTGCGCCTTGCGGCCCTGGCCCCGCTCAGTGCCTGTGTCAGCGCTCAGCTTGGGTTTCCACTTTAATTAACTCGAGCAGGAGGAACATGGAAAAACCTGGGCTGGAGCCTCCCACGCCGGCCTTCCCCAACAAAGGCCTCATTGAGGCCTGCCCGGCTCCCTGCCACCGAGGTGCCCGGTGCCTCGGCGGGGGGCAGGAGCCATCCATGGGGGGGGGACACGGAGGGTGCTGAGGGCATTGGGCCTGCACGGGGCACCTCGGTGGGCTGGCGGTGCTCGTTTTGGGGGGGGCACCGTGCGGGAGCTGAGGGCATCGACCATGGGGCCGGGCAGCCCTGGCATGGGGCAGGAAGGCAGGCGGGCGTCGTGGTGCAGGGATTTCAGCCATCGCTGCCCCAAAACCAGGCCCTGGAGGAGCCACGAGCGTGGCTGGGATGTGGGGATTGGGGTGGGCTGAGCTTGGGGACCAGCCCCAAACCCCGTGTCCTGTCCTGTCCCCCCCCCCCCCGCCCATTCCTCGCTCCCGGCAGACGCGGAAGCTGTCGAAGACGGAGCGGCAGCGCTTCAGCGAGGAGGTGGAGATGCTGAAGGGGCTGCAGCACCCCAACATCGTTCGCTTCTACGACTCCTGGAAGTCGTCCGTCAAGGGCCAGATCTGCATCGTGCTGGTCACGGAGCTCATGACCTCCGGCACCCTCAAGACGTGAGCCGGGGGGGCACCGGGGAGGGGAAGGGGAGGCGAGGGGATGGTCCTCACCCACTGCACGGGCTCTCGGTGAAGGGGACAGGGCGCTACGGGGCTGGGTGGGGGTCTGGGGGGGTCACAGGCCTCTCCCCCCAGCTGGCACCCCGGCTCTGACGTCCCCTTTGCAACCCAGGGGTGGGCACAGGGCGGCGTCGGGGTGAGGAAGGGCCCGGGGTTGGGCTTGGTGCCTTCAGGGGGGGCTTCGACGCCAGCCCCCGCGTCCACCTCGCAGCTACCTGAAGCGGTTCAAGGAGATGAAGCTGAAAGTGCTGCAGCGCTGGAGCCGGCAGATCCTGAAGGGGCTGCATTTCCTGCACACCCGCTCGCCCCCCATCATCCACCGCGACCTCAAGTGCGACAACATCTTCATCACCGGCCCCACCGGCTCCGTCAAAATCGGCGACCTGGGGCTGGCCACGCTGAAACGAGCCTCCTTCGCCAAGAGCGTGATAGGTGGGGACATGAGGGACACGGGGAGCACCCCCACGGGGAAATTTGAGGGCTCACGGGGCGCCCCCCGAGGCGCTGCTGAGCCCCGCGGTGCCCCCCAGGCACCCCCGAATTCATGGCCCCGGAGATGTACGAGGAGAAGTACGACGAGGCGGTGGACGTGTACGCCTTCGGGATGTGCATGCTGGAGATGGCCACCTCGGAGTACCCCTACTCCGAGTGCCAGAACGCCGCCCAGATCTACCGCAAGGTCACCTCGGTGAGCGCTGGGGGGGGTGGGGGGGACACAGCGATGGGATGGGGGCAGCGGAACCTCGCCGCTCCCCGCGGCTTGGCAGGTTGTGCAAGAAGCTAAAATTAGGCGGGGAGGTGAGAGGGGGCTCGCCCCGTGAGCCGCACAGGGCAGGGGCACCCGCCTGCCTCGCCCCGTGCCGCCGGAGCATTAATGGGGTGGAACGGGCACCGTGGTCGCCTCTGGCTGGACTCAGCCGGCTCCTACTTGCTGGGGTGGGAGCTCAAAGCCCCCCCAGGGGCTTGGATCCAGCTGCCGAACGGCGTCTGGGCCCCCCCAGGGCAATGTCCTGTCTGTTGGGGCCCCTAAAAACATGCACGAGCCCCGGTGGAGGCTGACGGGTGCTGCCTGCCTCCCCCAGGGGCTGAAGCCCAGCAGCTTCTACAAGGTGAAGGTGCCCGAGCTGAAGGAGATCATCGAGGGCTGCATCCGCATGGACAAGGACGAGAGGTGGGAGAGGAGCCGGGGCCGCTGAGCCCCCTGCCCTGGGTGCCTGCACCCATGGGTGCCCCCCGTGCACAGCAAGCGGCCGCGTCCCGGCGCTGAGCACCCTTTTCCCCCAGGTACACCATCCAGGACCTGCTGGAGCACTCCTTCTTCCAGGAGGACACGGGGGTGCACGTGGAGCTGGCCGAGGAGGACGACGGTGTCAAGTCCGGCCTCAAGCTCTGGCTGCGCATGGACGACACCAAGAAGCTGCACGGCAAGTACAAGGACAACAACGCCATCGAGTTCCTCTTCGAGCTCTACAAGGACGTGGCCGAGGAGGTGGCCCAGGAGATGGTGGGTGCTGCGGGGCACGGGTTTTGGGGGGGACGACGGGGTGCCGGGGGGCTCCCCGAGGACCGCTACGAGCCCTGCTCCCGCACAGGTGATTTTGGGTTTTGTCTGCGAGGCCGATTACAAGCTGGTGGCCAAAGCCGTGCGGGACCGTGTGGTCGCCATCAAGCGCAAGAGGGAGAAGCTGAAACGGGCGCGGGACGTGGTGCCGCCGGCCGAGCTGGGTCAGGGGCCCGGAGTCCTGCAGCTGCTGGAGGATTTCAAGTCCCCGCTGCCATCGGGTGTCCCCACGCCTGCCCCGGCCACTCCCGGCTCTGGGGACTCCGTTTTCGGCAGCGCCTTCCCACCGGAGCCCGAGGAGCCTGAGGCCGACCAGCACTTTGTGTACCGGCACACCAGCTACTCCTCGGCCACCTGTACGTAGGCACGCGGAGGCGAGCGCGCATCCCACCCCAAATATATTTCCCGGGGAGGGGATTAAGAGCCAAGGGGGCCCCGTTTCTGGCCGCGCTCGCTCAACTCGTGCTTGCCCCCAGCCGACTGCGAAACAGACGGCTACCTGAGCTCCTCCGGCTTCCTCGACTCCCCGGACCTCTCCCATCGCAGCACCTCGGCGGGGACCCCCACCAGCCCGCCGCCCGCCCGCCCCGTGCGCTGCTTCCCCACGGTGAGTCCCCCCTTTTGGGGAGATCGGGGGGGGGATCACGGTGGTGGCAGCAGCAGCAGCCGCCCCGGCTCACGGCCTCGTGTCCCTGCAGAGCATCGCGGTGCAGCTGCCCACCGAGCGCCTGCCGCCCGCCAGCGGCTTCTCCTCCCCGGTGGACAGGTGAGCCCCGAGCTGCGGGGTTGGGGAGAGGGGGGCAGCGGAGGGGAACGGGCACGGTGACGCCTCGGGGCTTCCCGCAGCTACGCCTCGGACGTGGCTTCGGGGATGAGCGACGGCTACGAGGGGCTCTCGGCCGGCGAGAGGAGCAGCAAGCTGCCGGCCAAGAGGGCAGCGGGGAAGCTGCTGCGGCGCCGAGCCCGGTCCAGGCTGCGCATCACCAACGTGAGTTGCTCGGGGGGGTGCTGGGGTGGCTGCATCCCCGCTCCCCGCGGTGCTGAGCTCGTCCTGCTGTCCGCAGATCTCCGACAAGAACGACCGGGTGGTGGAGTGCCAGCTGCAGACCTACAACAACAAGATGGTGACCTTCAAGTTCGACCTGGACGGGGACAACCCTGAGGAAATCGCCGCCGTCATGGTGAGGATGGGGCTGGTGGTGGTGGTGGTGATGGGGACGGTGGCTGCGGGCGCTGAGCACCCCCCTCGCCGCCCCATTTCCAGGTCCACAACGAGTTCATCCTCAAGTCGGAGCAGGACGGCTTCATCCACCGCATCCGGGACATCATCCACCGCGTGGAGACCCTGCTGCGCAAGGACGGGCGCGGCGCCGCCGAGCTGCCCGAAAACCCCGAGGCAGAGGGTGGCAGCAGCCGGCCCGTGAGTACCCGGCCCCGGGACCCCCCTGCTGGGGACCCTGGGGACACCGAGCACAGCTCTGGGGGGAGCTGCCCGGTGCTGGGGACGTGCGGTGTGGGCACCGATCCCCTCCAGCTCCGTGCAGGATGCGCCCTGGGGTCGTGGGGGCACCGTGCCTGGCGGAGCCACCGGTTGCTGCCCCCTGCTCGCGGTGGGGATGTTTTAGGGACAAGCTGGGGTCTGGCTCAGCTCGTCCCATCTTGTCCCGGGGCTCAGCCTCTCCTTCCTCAGCAGGCAGAGCTGCAGCTGCAGGAGTTCTCGCACTCCATCTCCTCCTCCTCCTCGCTCAGCGGTACGTCCCGCGCCCCCGGCCGAGCCGAGAGGGGGTCCCGGGGTTGGGGGGGAGGGGGCCGCATCGTGCCGGGGCTGAGCACCACGGGCGTCTCTCCCCCTTGTGCCGCAGACCTGGGCTGCACCAGCCCCAGCCTCTCGCTGCAGTCCCCGGTGCTGCCGGCGCTGAGCAGCTCCCTGTCGGAGAACGACCTCTCCAGCCCCGTGGAGCCACCGGCACCCCAAACACGAGGGCAGCTGCCGGTGCTGCCGGGCTCCCCTGCAGGTATTACGTCCGTCCATCTGTCCATCCGTCCGTCCGTCCGTCCATCCCGGCCGCTGACGCCCCTTTTTCCGTCTCTCTCCCCCCCGCAGGCTCGGTGCAGACCTGGCCCCTGCTCTCCACAGCTCCCTCCTGGCTGACGGCAGCGCCGCTCTTCCCCCAAACGCCCCCTCCGAGCACCCCGGGGGCTCCCCCCGTTCCCCCTGCCCTCCCTCCCGCCCTCCCCTCGTCCCCCATCCCCAGCAGCCCCGTGAGCCCCCCCGTGACCAGCGGACCCTGGTCCCCGACCACCCCGCTCCTGTCCCTGGCCAACGTCTTCTCCCTGGCGGTGATGAGCGTGGCCCACACGCTGCTGCCCGCCGTCTCCTCCATCGCCCCCTCGGGGGGCCACCTCTACCCCCCGCTGCTGCCTCGGCCCCAAAACCTCGTCCTGGGACCCCCTCGTTTTGTCTACCCTGACCCCGCCAGCATGGCCAAGCCCCCCCCGGCTCACAGCGGGGCGCTGAGGGCCGCTGTCCCCGCTGCGGGGGGTGCTGTGCCCTTCTCTCCTCCAGCACCACCGGGGGGTGAGGCCGCGGGGAGCCCCCCAGCACCGCCGCCACCGAGCGCGTCCACGCCGGGGAGCCTGGAGGGCAGCGGGGTGAGTGCGGGGCGGGGAGGGCTCCAGGGGTGCTTTTAGGGTTGGGATGCGGAGCCCTCTTAGCCCTAGGGACACCGGGGGGGTGAACGGGCAGCGGGTTGCAAGGGCTGTGATGGTTTTGGGGTGTCTGCAGGTGCCACTCGCCCCCCCCAAGCCCAGCCACCCGCTCATCGTCACCGAGTCGCTGCCGCCCGGCGTGCCCAAGGCGCGGCTGTCACCCATCAACGAAGGTGAGGCGGGGAAGGGGCTGTGCCCACCCCGAGGAGGGGGTGACACCGCGCCGCCCCCGACCTCCCAGCTCACCCCCAGGCCCTGCTGCTTCCCCCCCAGCAGAAGCCAAGCCGCAGATCCTGGGCCGCTTCCAGGTGACGCCGTCCAAGGAGCCAGCGGCCGCCTCGCCGGCACCGGGCAGCGGCGAGGGTGAAGAGCGCGGCCCCGAGCTGGCGGCGAGTGGCTCCCCCCTGCCCCCCGCCCCTGGCACGGGGAGCAGCAGCAGCAGCAGCAGCAGCTCCTCGGAGTCGGAGGCAGCGGTGCAGGACCCCGAGGTGGAGGAGGCGCAGCCCGGGGAGGGCACGGTGGTGGCGGCGGCAGCCGAGAGCGAGCGGGAGGGCGCCGGGGAGGAGGGCGCTGAGGGTGCTCCGCAGGCGGTGCTGAGCCAGGTGTGGCTGAGCTACTCCCGCAGCCTGTCCTATGTGAGCAGCGACGACACCGAGAGCGAGGACGAGGAGATCTGGGAGGAGCTGCAGAGCCTGCGCCAGAAGTGAGCAGCCCCTTGGGCCGGGGGGGCTCTGTGTGGGGTGCCGCACCCCGGGAGGGTTCCCCTGTCCCCAGGATGAGGGGGGGGGGGGGTTGGGGGGTTTCCAAGCTCAGCTCCCCCTCCCTGCTTCTCTCCCAAGGCACCTGGCTGAAGTGCAGCTGCTGCAGAGCAGCCAGAAGAAGGAGATCGAGGAGCTGTACCTGCGGATGGGGAAGCAGCCCCCGCTGGGCATCGTCTCCCCTGCCGCCATGCTCTCCAGCCGCCAGCGCCGCCTCTCCAAGGGCAGCTTCAACCCCTCCCGCCGCAACAGCCTGCAGCGCATCGAGCTGGGGCAGCCCCAAGGTACAAACCCCGGAGCTGGCCCTGGCTCCTCGCAGGGAATTCGGAGAGTTTTGACCCCCCCCGGGGCGCAGCTCGGTGCCCCCAGCTCAGGGCCCGTCTGTCCCCGCAGGGATCATGCGGCGAAACTCGCTGAGCGGCAGCAGCACCGGCTCCCAGGAGCAGCGCATGAGCAAGGGGGTGACCTTTGCGGATGATTTTGGCCGCATGGTAAGGGGCGCGGGCCTGATCCTGCTGCCCGTAACCCCCCCAGAAGCGCTTCCAGCGCCCCTCCAGCTCACTGACACCTCTCTCCCGCAGTAGGCAGCCGGCCGGGAGTGACTTCGTGAACTACCTCAACCAAGTGCCTGCTGCCCCGCAGGGGGGGGAGCCCCCCACGCCTCCTGGGGAGCAGCCAGCGGGGTCTCTGACTTGGGGGGGCCCAGCCCCAACCCTTCTGCACCCTGCCAGGGCCGGGCTGGCAGCACTCTGCTCGTCCCTATGTGTCCCTGTCCGCTCCTGTCCCCTCCCAGCTGCGGGAGGGAGCAGGGCACTGGCACCCCCCGCAGCCCCCCGCGCTTCGTCCTGGCTCCCCGAGCAGAACCCAGCCTGCTCCGTGCCCCCGTTACACCGCCTCCTCTGCCTTACTCCACCTCGCCGTCCTCCAGCCTCGCCCCCGCGGCACAAAGCGGCGCCTTCCCCTCCCTGAGCCCAAAGCAGCGCGGGGGCCGTGCCCGAAAAACGACGGAACCGGGGGCTGCAGGGGGCGGGCTGCGGGTGAATTTTGTTACAAACCCACATCTGGGAAGCGTTTCATAAATACGGATCAAACACCAGGCGGCTCTGGCTGTGTCTGTGGAGGAGCTGGCTGCTGAGAAGAGCACAAACCGAGTAAAATGGGTAACAATAAGAAGGAAAAGGTGCAACTATTCAGCTTTTTGAGAAAATCACCTCAGCAGCTGGCCGGGTGTGGGATCCAGGCTGGATCCCGGCTGATTTAACGGCAGGCACCGAGGCAGGCTCCAGTCACGAGGCGTTTATTACATTAGGGCCGGCCGGCAGAGCCCCCTGCCCACCCCAGAGCGCGCCCCCCGCCCGGTCCCGGTCCCATTCCCGTTCCCGGTGGGACACGGGGGGGAGATGAGGGCGGGGGGCAGCACCCTGCCCGCAGGGGAACCGCAGGGGAACCGTGAGGAAACCGCCGGGACCCCGCAGGCCGCGCTGGGCCCACCGAGGCCGCTCCGTGCCCGGCCCGGGGCCGCTCCCCCCGCCGCCTCACGCCGTGTCCGGGGCCGGGCCGCCCTCAGGTGGCCGCGCTCCGCTCCCGTTGCGAGGCCCGGGCCCGCGCCGCCTCCGCCTCCAGCTCCAGCTCGTCCAGGAAGCGCTCCTGAGACACCGAGTAGAAGGTGTAGCCGTCTGCGGGGCGTTAAGGAGAGCACCGGGAGCGCACCGGGACCCCCCACACACACCCAACCCCCTCCCGGTGCCCTCCCGGCCCTGCAGGATACAGATCCCCGCCGTCACGGCGCCGATGCCCAGCGCCAGCAGCACGTTGCGGCCTCGGAGCCGTTTCTGTAAGGCTCGCTGGCGCTGGGCGAGCTCCACCTGCGCCATGAAGCGGCGCTGCTCCGGGCTCAGCCCCGGCTCCCGCGCGGGGTCGATTCGCTGCGCCACAGCCGCCTCCCTGGGCGCCGCCATCTTGCCCCGCCGCCGCTTTCCGCCTCTGCCACCGCCCCGGGGAGCGGGAGCCAATGGGGAGGGAGGGGAGGGACCAGAGCGGGCGGCTCGCTGAGGCGAGGCGTCGAGTGATTGGCTGAGGAGCCGCACGCGGCTGGAGGAGGGAGGGAGAGGCGCGAGGTGATTGGTGGAAGCGGCGGTGATTGGCAGGGGCTGGGCCGGGAGGGAGGGCGCTGAGGTGGGGTCCTGAGGGCCTCGGGGGCGTCGAGGCCGCACCGGGAGCCCCGGATCCCGGTCTCGGGGCCTCTCCTGGGGCTTCTGCCCCGGCCCCATCGACCCTTGGAGGCTGTGGGTGAAGCCTCCCAGCCCCCAGGGGGGCTCTTGTGGCCGGTGGCCTCACCACCCCCCCTCAGGTGTCCACCACTGTTGGTAACGAGGGGAATTACCCACATAATCACTGCCCAGAGTGACCGAAATAGTTAATTAAGGGAATTACCCAATTAGTTAGTGCCGGGAATTACCCAATTCCTTAATTTTTGGAATTCGGGGGGTGGATGGCTAGGATGGGGTCCCAGGCGGTACCCAGGTTTTACAGCTCCGAGCCCCTCTTCGGCGGGGTGGCCCCCGAGGTGATGGAGGCCTCGCTGCTGCGCCTGGCCGCGGAGAACGAGCGGTACCTCAGTGAGCTGCCCGGCCAGGCCGGCTGCTGCAAGGATTGCAGGACCGTGGGTGAGGCCCCTTGAGGCTGGAGCAGCTGCCTGATGAGCTGCATCCGTCTGAATTCAATGACGCGCTCATTCTGTTTCATGTTTTTTTTTTTTCCCTTCAGAATTCATCTTCCTTTTGGCTGAAAAATGGCACTTGGACCATTCGGCAAGGTATCAGGCAGTAGAGTTGCTCGAAAGGTAATCAACGCATCGATAACGAAGCACGCATCCCATGCGGCTGTACCAGCCCTGCCCTTTGCCAGTCATTCAAACAACACAGAATAATTGTCTCATTTAGAGCTTCGCCTTTTTACTTCGCTCAAGTCAATAGCTGTGCGTATTTTCTGTGTACGTGCAGAATTGCTTTTCTTCTTTTTTTTCTTAGCAGCAAAGTGTTTTTCATAGGTTTATGATCAAGCAAGTAGAGCAAGTCTGTAAGTCCCCCACTGAGAACATGGAAGGTACCAAAGGAGGCAGCAGTCGGAGCTCTCTGAAAGAACAGATTTATGACACATTTGTCCTGCGACTGGTGTCGTGCATTCAGCTTGCAAGCAAACTTTCCTTGCACTATAACGTAAGCTATCTAAACTTTTGCTAGTAGCATTTTCAGTACTGTAGTGAATTATCTAACACCTTTAAAGAATCGATTTTCTTTCTGAAAATCAGGAGTGATAACGAAATGCAAAGGATAGCAAAACGAGGCCCTAAACTACTTGCATTTAGGGCAGGTTCATTGGCCTTCCTCGTGTAAAAATTTGTCAGGAGGTGTTCCCAGTACAGATCGCAAAGAATCCCAGCCTGTGGGTGTTGGGAAGCGTACAGCTGCACAGGGCCCACCCCTGGCTGGGGAAGGTTTGTGGGGTTACAAGGAGCCGAAGAAAAAGTTCTCAGCTGGATTTTTCATGCCAGCTTAAAAGGCTGGGGAGCCAGCTGGGTTAACGTGCAGTCTTACAACTGCAGTGGGTCATGCTTAAATTTAACAGGGGGAGCAAAGCAAGAAGCAAATATTGTAACAAGTGTCCTATTGCCTTTCTCAAAATAGAAAACAACTTGTGTGTTTTTTTTTTTTTTTTTTCCTCTTCAGATAGTTAACAGCAACACAGCTTTAAAATTCCTGCAATCCTTAAAATACTCATACACCAAACAGGAGCTGCTCGAGTCAGAGCTTGCTGTTTTAGAAACTCTGCAGTTCCAGATCAATGTGTCAACTCCTCTGGCTTACATCGAGTTGCTTCTTGAGGTTTTAGGTAAGAGTATTAGTAGGAGAGAATGATAAAGACTTTATTAAGAGTAACGGAGCTGTTACTGAAATAGAGCTGGCTGAAACAAACGTCCCATGTTACATCTCTTTGCACACTGTGAGGGCGCCTGAAACTTTTCAGACTTTGCCTTTCAGGTGAGAACTTTGTCTTTAATCGATCTGCAGGACGTAGACTGACTGCCAGTCCCGAACCAATCTGTAAATGGTTGAGTTTAAACCCTCAGAGCACGTTTTCTAAAATGATTTAACCATTTTTTTTTGCCCAGCTGACAACCTGAGTCTCAGAGTGAGTGTAATTACGCTGAGATTGAGAAGGCTGCAGAAACAAAGGGCAGTTCTCCCCAGAAATCTTCATCCCTCCCTTAGAGTAACTGGCGCCTCTTCCTGATTCAAGTGAATGACCCCAAACGTATGGTTAATTATGTGTGATCTCTACACCAGGACATAACGGCTGCTTACTTCCTGCAAAGCCCTTGCATCAGATGTGTGTGCAGCTACTAGACTTCTTGTATCTTGAAAGAGAGGCCATCTACAACACGTTACTGAAGACTGCCATCGAAAATTCGACACCAAGTGAACTGCAGGTGTAAGTGGCTTGCGTTTAAAATAAGTTTTTGAAGTTGCAACCTGGGAAAAAGGCTAAGAAATAGCACCCTGGTTCTCGTTATTCTGCTTTTTGGGCACCTGCTTTTAAATTTTTTAAAGTGTTGGGCTGTCAGCATTGTTGATGGATCTTTGCATACCAGCTCAAAGCAATGTGCTACACGTTTGCTTTCGGGGCAAGCTAGGGAAGTGTTTAACTTCAACTGAAAAATCCACCTTTAGGGCTGTTGGCGAACGCTGATAGTATCGGTTTTCTTTGGGCTGAAAGACTCTGAGCTAACATGGCTGGAGGCTGTGCAGGGCTTATAGAAGTGGGTGGTTTGGAGCTACAGACCTAGCATCGTTTTATACCAGGAGACGCTTTTACTTGTGCAGAGCCAAGTTTTTGGCAGTAAAGGAAGATTTCATGCTCTTGGCAGTTGGAATCATCAGCACAAGCGCTTTTGTACTAAATCCCGAGCACTGGAAGCAGGTACCGTCATTTCTAAACAAATTAGCTCCACATGGAGGGGAAAAAAAAAAGAAAAAGGAGGCTTGTTTATGTGTTTTAGCACAGCTGGGAGACCGGCAGGCTACGGGGAGGGACGCGAAGGAGGGGACCCCTTCCAGTTTATTGGCTGGAAGCGTGCACGCCTTGGTGGAAGGGTTATGGCCCAGCAATTCAGGAGAGAGGCGTGCGCTTGCGCTGCTGCCAGCTTGTCCTTGTGCTTCAGCTTCTGCACAGCTAGAACGAACCCAGAGAGACGCAGCTTCGCTGGCAACCAGCAGTGATCCCACCAGACAGCTTTCTCCCCGAGCTGCTGCTGAATGCTGTAACAAGCAGCCCATTAACCACAGCGAGCTGCATTCTGTAGCTTTTTTTTTTTTTTTCAGTTTACTTCTTTGGTAGAAGCAATTCCTTTAAAAAAAAATCCTCTCGTTCTGTCACACTGAGAGGTTTCAGCTTTTGGCAAAGGCGTTAGTCTTGGGGTTTGTGGGGCCCTGCTGCTTTTGTTAGATTTGGGGGGTGTTCAGAAGTAGCTCTGTAAATTAATGTCCCTTAAGCACTGTCAGTAAGTATTATTATTGTTACTTTTAAGGTTGTGGAGCATTTAAACTGCATTACGGGCATCACTTCACAAAGCATCTTAGAATTTTCGTATGCGGTACTGAAACACGTCCTTGGCAGCACCACGCCAAAGCAGCAGCGGAGGAAATAAAGCTCCAAAAAATGGAATCCATCCATCCATCATCTGCGACACCGCGCAGGGCACCCCAAACAGTAGGCTTGTTCTTCTGATTCTGAGCACGGCGTGTTCTGTAACTTGTTGTGTGCTGTTTTAATTAGAGAAGCTCGTTATTTTAGGCTGTGCTCTAGCGCTGGGAAGGTAACAGACAAAGCAGTGCTTATGTTTTCCAGCGCCAAAAGCTTTTTATTAGTAGAGCTGCGTTGTTTAAGTTGTGATTATGCTTTCCTTGAAGAAACAGAAAACTTATTCTAAGAGCATTGTTTTGAAAAGGCCTCAACGTGAGCGTTATTCTGCTGGGAAATCCCAGCCCAGCCCTTACAGACAGGGCTGCCGTTTGTGTTTGCTGCTGTTTTAAAACCTAATTCTTTCTGCCAGGCTGCTTGTTAAGGTTCCTCTTTGCCAGCGCTCCGAAGCCTGGTTGTTCTTACCTCCATCGAGCTAGCCAGCGTTGTGGCACCAAAATCCCCCCCATTTTGTTCTGGCAGCAGGGGCCTGTTCAGCACGGTTGTCTGAGCACTAAGGGGGGCTTAGGTTCCAGCTGAAAGCACTGAGGCTGGAATTGTGTTTTATTGGGACATTTTTCCGTGTGCCCCTGTGCAGGACCAGGCTCCAGCCAGTGTCAGGCCCTCGTGGCAAAAAGAAGCGCTGATACGACTTAAAAAATACTTTATTTCAAGCTGCAGTGACCAAACAGACCTTCAGGGTTTTTCCACGTTATTCCCTGCATTGGAAACTTTCCTTTTCTAACCCCCACGTTCTATTAGGCTGTACCAGAGCCCTCCCCACAGCGCTGGCAGTTTGAACCTTGACAATAACTTATATACATCTCTCTAACCCCCCAAACACCACTTTAGCATCTATTTAACAGCTGATTATTATTATTTTTTTAATTCAGTTCAGCTCCGTGATAGAACTTTACATATTGCTTTTCTATATACTACTCCTCATAACGGTATTTTAAATAAAGTGTCTTGTGGATTTTTGGTATTGTAAACATTTCGTACGGGTTAACCTTACGAGACAGCTTGATTTGAGTTTCTCCAACAAGCAGCAGGCGCCACAGCTGCCAGGGCGAGCTCTTGCCGTGGTTACTTGTTGTAGAATTGGGACGAGACCCAGGCAAGGCCCCACTTCAGGTTAGTTAACATGAACTTTAGGGCTTTTGTCCATTGCTCCTCGGAGTTAAACTGCGTTTTAATAGAGTAGGAGCCGCCGCTGCCGCCTGTATCCTCAATCTTGCCTTTCTCCACGTCCATCCTGCATCAAACAAAGTTGATTAGCACATTAGTACAGCAAGCATTTAATTTCAAGGGGATATTGAGCACCAAACTTTCAATCGGATGCTCAGAAACTTCTACCTAAGAATACTTTAAAAGAAATCTAGCAAGCCGCAGACTTTTGCCTGAGGAACTAGCTTTAAATCCCAGTGAAATAAGAACAAGCGTAGTAATGCTGCACTCTGCAGAGCTCCCGATGATCCCCAAAAGCCAGGACAGAAACAGCAAGCGGGGCTGTGGGCTAGGCCCAGGCAGGACAGGGGGTAACAGCAGCACTCACCTGTAAGGCAAACAAAACCGAGTTTCGCCCTTTTCCACTTCCTCCTTAAACTGCTGCACGCAGTCCAAGAAAGCCACCATGGCGTGATCAAATTTATTGTCCCAGAAGAACCTCAGGCCTCCAGAGCAGTACAAGGGGAGCTCCTGCAAAAGAGATCAGCTTCAGGCACCCCGAGCATTCCCCTTTAGATGCTGCCAACGCAGATCTTTAGTCTGGCTGAGACTTCCAATTTGTCACGGGACACTTAAAATGCTTTGTGGCATGTAATAGGTGGTGCTGGTTTTGTGCCAAGTGCCTGCTGCATGAGTGCTGCTGGCTAGCAGGAGAAAACTCAGGTTCCTGATCACCTACGGCCTTCCCAAATCGTGTTTATTTCCTTGGGCCAGTTGCTCTGTGTAATCTGAGAGCTCCTGGATGGCAACGAGTGGATGTGGAGTGAGAGTCTCCTGGGGGAGAAACCAGGGCAGCTAGCTCCCCGGGGCATAAATCCCCAGAGGTGCGCTCTCAGGAGCAGAGTCTCAGTCTTCGGTGCCTTTCAGCAGGGATCTGGGCTGCACGAGGTCGTTTTTCTCCAGCTCGTGCAGGACCTTACCTTCGATTTGTCTGTGAGGGACTCCAAGTAGGAGTGGTTGCCGTACGGTACGAGGCGGTACCTGAAAGGAGACGGGGCAGAGGCGGGTGAGCCTTAAGCTCCTTTCTCTGGGTCAGAAGGGAAACGTGGATTTTATTGCGTGTACCTTTGAAACTTCAGCCCCATTTTGTTAGCGAGGGCATGCAGCAGCAGCACGGTCTGCCCCCAGGCTGCGTTGATCTCGTTCCATTCCACGGGGACGCTGGGGAGGCGGCCAAGTCGGAAGTTATTGATCGTGCCAAACTGACCGCTGTGCCTGCGACAGGAGGGGTTATAAAGGAGCAGCCGGGCAGGAGCAGCCGGCAGCACGCCAAACAAATGGCGCCGCCTGGGAACGCACAACGGGGACTCGGGGCCCCGCTTGAAAAACGGGCAGAAACACCAAATTGTTCTGCTTTTCGTGAAGGAATCTGAAGCGCCACCGCCGCCTGCCTTACCAGATGTGGAAGGTGGCGTTGAAGACGTTGGTTTTCTTTAGCTTGTCCAGCTGGATCTGGGCGTAACGCATCTGGTTGTCCACACTTTTCAGCTCGTCGTCCAGCTCCAGCTGTTGCCTCTTGAACTCGCAGTATTCCTTCTGGTACCTCCGAAGGAAACAAAGCACCGCTGGGTACGAGGCTTACAGGAAAAGAGAAGTGCTCACGTGCTATAATACGGTGGTTTGGTTGTAGTTTTTTTTTTGGCAAGGAATAAGCTGTTTAGTTTGGGGCATTAATTCCAGGTCCCTCCCCTTTCTAATCTCATCAATTATCATTGATCATCAATCTCATGTACCCAAAATCCACACCGCGTAGTGGATTTCACTCACTGAGCTTCTTCCTGCTCCAGCCGCTCCGCCTCCGCCCTGACCCTCTCGAAGTCCTCGGCCACGATCTTGCGGTTCTTCTCCACGTCCTCCAGCTCCTGAATCAGCTGCTCTTCCTCCAGCGCCAGCTCCTTCAGCTCCGTTTGCAGCTTCTCCTTATCGTCCTCGTTCATTTGCTCCAGGATCTCCAGGCACCTCCTGCAGGGCAGCCACAGCATCACCGCAACGGCCCGAGCCCCGCCAGAAACCGCTCTGCCTGCGCCGAGGGTTAACCCCCGGTACGTTTTTACTTTGGCTCCACGCTGTGAGCCAGGAGAGCAGATGTAACAGCAAAAAGGAACGAGATGGGGAGCCAAAATATTTTACAAGATGGTGAGCAAAGATTTTTTACTACCACAGCCGGTGCCTCCCTTCGTGCCCTCGCCCTCCCAGGGGCCCAGCTGGGTGCCCGCCGTCCCCAAGTCCCCGGGCACAAACCCACGGTCAGCACGCTGCTCACTTGTAGTTCTGGCACTCGTTCTCGGTGATGTTGAGCTGTGTGTCCAGCTGGTCCAGCAGCGTGTCCGTGCACTCCTCGCACAGGGGGTGATCCACGTCCGTCTGCCCCGACATGATGTCGAAGAGGTCGCCGGTCACCTGCGGAGAAATTCCGTGCCCCCCCCATGAGCTCCCGACAGCCGGGCGCGCCTCTTCCCTTCCCAGAAAGATTTCTGCAAGCCACACCTGGATTTTAAACCACCTTTTTTTCAACTATTTGCAAGAAAAACATCTCAAAGGCCGTCATGGAATAAATTCGACCTCGTGGAGCGTCAGTGACGAGGATCTGAATTTTGACGAGGACCCGAGGTGCCCCCCCTGCACACCACTTGCCTTCAGCCTCCTGCTGAGGTTTTCCATCGTGCCGCCGTCTGACGCCTCCCCGATGAGCGTGAAGCTGTTGGCGCTCTCCGTCGACATCATTCTGGGGACGAATTTCACCGGGAAGGGAGCGCCGGGGATGGGGGTGAGGGGGGCTCAGGGGAACAGGGCGCAACCGGGATTTGGGAGTTGGGGGAGATCGCCTCCAATTTTTTTGGGGGAAGGAGGGGGGCAGCATTTTGGTGCTCGGCCAAAGCGCACAACTGATAAACGGTGCCCTAAATACACCGGGGGGGCAAAACGGGGGGCGCCCCGTGAGGGGCAGCGCCCACGGCTCCTCCCCACCCCCCCCCAAAGCTCCGGTGCCCGGTTTGGGGGCTCCCCACCGTACCTGGCAGGTGGGATGAACCTCCTGGACACGCCGTCCTGCCGGCTCTCCGCGAAGCCTTCCTGCGGGGAGGGAAAGGGAACCAGGCGGTGCCGTTACTGGGGCCCGGCGGCTCCCCCCCCACCCCCTCCCCGGTCCTCCCGGTGCCCCCTCCCCGTACCTCGCTCAGGGCGCTGCTCTCCTCCTCCTGCGCATCCCCGGGCCGGGCGGGAGCGGCGGTGAGCAGCGGGGCTGTGGGGGCGAGGAGCTGTCAGCGGCCGAGACCCGGTCCCGGTCCCGTTCCCGTTCCCATTCCACCCCCCCCCCCCCCCTCCGCCACCACCGGGGCCCCCGTTGCCGGTACCGGTGAGCTCCTGGATGGTGAGGCGGTCGAGGATCTTGAAGGAGGTGTCGAGCTTCAGCGGCTGGCTGCAGCGCTGGCACACGAAGCTCACCTGCGTGGTGCAGCCGCCACCACCACCGGCCCGCCCGCCCTCCATGCTGCCGCCACCGGGCTCCCTTCACCGCCGCGCTCCCACCGCCACCGCCGCCATTACTCCCGCTGCCGGAAATCAAGCCCTCCACTTCCGCCCCTTTCCCGTTCCACTTCCGCCCTTTTCCCTTTCCACTTCCGCCCTCAACCCCTCCAGTCCTCCCCGCCAGGTCCTGGCAGGTACATAACCCCCCCACACCACCCCCCCCCCTCTTCCTACACACCCCCTAAATTCCCTCCCTCCCTCTGCCCTACCAGGACCCTCCTCCCTATCACGTGTGCAGAAATCCAACCTCCCATTGGCTGCCTCTCCGCGCCGAGCTCACTTCCGGCGGCGGCGGCTGTGGCGGCGGCAGCGCTGCGGTAGCCGGCGGCGGCGGCGGTGGCGGCAGAGCGCGGCCCCGCGGCGCAGCGAGACCCGGAGCAGGCCCCGCCGCCATGGCCTCGTTGCTCAAGGTGGACCCGGAGGTGAAGCTCAAGGTGCGCTCCGCCGCCAGCAACCATCGTTAAGGGCCCGCCGGGGCCGCCAGGGCCTAGCCCCGAGGCCCGGGCCGGCGCGGATCCGCGCCGGCCCGGGCCTCGGGGCTAGGCCCTGGCGGCCCCGGCGGGCCCGAGGCCTTTGTGGATGCTCCCTTGAAGGGCTCCGGTTGGGTTAAAGCGCACCCAAGGGGCGGGTTTCCCCTCCTTGGTTCCCCTCCGGGTTGTTCTGAGCGCTGCGGAGCTCGGCCCGTGGGGGTAGCGGAGGGGTTGGGTGATTTGAGCCCCGTCTCGCCCCGCGTGGGGCCTCCGCGGTGAGGCCCTGTTTAAAATAAGGAGGGGATAAGCGAGGTGCAGGGTGAGGGTGGCGTGGCTGCCTCGTGAAGGGAAGGAGAGGTGGGAGGTTGAGGCTGCCTGGTTCTAAAAGCAAGGGGAAGCGCAAGGTGCAGGCGAAGAAGGGGGTGACTGCTCAGAAAAGCAAGGGGGAGCCCAGGATGCAGGCTGAGGGGGGAGCAGCTGCTCATAAAAACAAGGAGAGGTGAAGGGTTCAGGCTGAGGGGTGGTCTGTCAGCTCGTAAAGGCAAGGAAGGATGCAAGGTTTAGGTTGAGGGAGGTGTAGCTGCTCCAAAAAAGCAAGGAGAAGCCCAGGATTCAGGCTGAGAGTGGGCTACCTGCTCAGAAAAGCAAGGAAAGATGCCAGGCTTAAGCGGACTACACACGCCTAAAAACAAGGAGAAGCCCAGGATTCAGGCTGGTGGTGGTGTACCTGCCTTGGAAAGACAAGGAGAATTGGAAGATTCAGGCTGTGAGCGGTCTGCCTGTTTCTAAAAGCAAGGAGAAATGCAGCGTTCAGGCTGAGGGTGGTTCATCAGCTCCTAAAAGCAAGGGGAAGCCCAGGGCTCAGGCTGAGGGTGCTCTCTGCTGCTGCACAGAGCAGTGCTCGGCTGATACCGAGCTGTACCTTCAGCTCATCACGCCCAGGGGATTCCCCAGCTTGGCCCCGCTCATAAAAGCAAGGAGAGACACACGGCTCAGGCTGAGGATGATCTCCACCGCCCCGCAGAGCAGTGCTCGGCTTACATCAAGCCCTCGTTTTCTTTCTTTTCCTTTTGGGAGAGATTCCTAACCACTGCTTTGTCTCTTCCGCAGGTCGATTCCTTCAGGGAGCGGATCACAAGCGAGGTGAGCATCCCCCTGCCTGGGGTGTGACAGGGCAAAGGGGTTGTCTGGGTGCATCTTCCCAACGCGCTCTGCTGTGATTTGAGTCCCTTCTGTAAACGTAGCAGCACTCAGGGCTTCACTCCGAGACTGAAGTGAGGTTTTACAGCCTGGTGGTTCTCCCGATGTCTTTCCCCTTTTGGCTTTGTGTGAGGCCTCTTGGCGGAACTCCTCCTCTTCTGTTTCCTGTCTCGGGGCAGCCCGTTTCCCCGGTGTTCTTGTCTGCTCATGGTAGTTTCATCTCACCGTCTGTTCTTTCTCTCTCAGGCTGAAGATCTGGTGGCAAACTTTTTCCCAAAGAAGCTGTTAGAACTCGATGGGTTCCTCAAAGTAAGATCCACGTTGTCTTCTGCCCTGCTTTTCGTTTTCGTGCAGCCCGCTGAAAAGCGAGGTGACGGGGACAGGCCTTTCCCCTGCCCTTCCTTGTGTGTTTCACCCCATCACAAAGAAATGCAGCAGCGGCTCAGCTGCTGGCATGCACTGGAGCTCTGTTAGCTCTAGAGGGGGTGCTTCCTTCTCCAGCTCTCTTTGTGTGATCAGCACACTCACCCTTCCTACATATTCAGCGGCTCTGGGCTATCCTTCGTGATGCTGCGGGGCTCCAGTGTGTGCGCAGACAATGGCCTTGATCCTAATCTAGAGCTGGCGCTCTGCTCTGGGCCGGAGGGAGGCCTCTCCACAGGCCCATTGTCAGATCTTTTCCTCATTCATTCTTATTTTGTGGTCGGCTCAGTGAGAGATCTGCAAGTTTGTGTTGCCTCATTGCGCCTGGTGGGCCAGAAGCTGTTAACTCCTCATTAAACACCGAACCTGCCTTGTTTTCCAGGAGCCCATCCTGAATATTCATGATCTCACCCAGATCCATTCGGACATGAACCTCCCAGTGCCTGACCCGATTCTTCTCACCAACAGCCACGACGGACTGGACGGGGTAAGGTTTCTCTCTTGGCCGAGATCCCCGCTGCTGATAATTAAAACTGCATGGCCTGCTCTGCGTGGGGTTGGGGTGTTCTTGTTTAACAGCACGCCGTGGCTCTCCCAAAAGCTTGTAGGAATCGGGCTCTGGAGCCTGGAGCCGTTGTTTTTAAAGGAGGGTGCTTAGAGTCCAGGAGCCCAGCAGGGATGCTGACGTTTTCCTCATTTCCTTTGTGAGGCGGGGGTAGCTGCCGTTTAGTTTGTGAGTAAAACGTTTTGTGTGTTTTAGCCAAATATGAAAAAGAGGAAGCTGGAAGACCGCGAAGAGACCTTTCAGGGTAAGAGTCCCCGAGTCTCTCTGTTGCTCTTTCGCTGCACCTTAGGGCCGTGAAATCTCAGGAGCCCCCAGTTCCCTGTCCTGTCTGCATGAGCAGCAGATGCTGTCCTGTCCTGGAAGCTCAGGGCCTGGCCTATGGATGTTCTGATGTGGAGGAGTCGGGTTCCAGCTCTTAGAAGCATGATTTGGATTCCTCTGATAGGCGTTAAGTAGCACTAGCTTGAGCTTGGCTGACAGGCAGCTGGCCTCCCCGTGGCTCTGTGCTAGAAGCTTTCCTCACCTGGAGGCAGGCGCCAGGCTTTGGATTAAGCCGAGGCAGCAACACCTCGTACATGTGCACCAGGAAAATCCTCCGTGCCTGGCCTCAGCAGCCCGGAGCTCTCCAGCCCTTATCTAAGCTCCGTGTTTCCTCTCTTCCTCCTTCTGTGGTAATCGCTGCTGTCCCGTGCCAGTTTCCCCTTCCCCACAGGTTTACTCTAGCGGGGCTCAGGGCCTGCTGCTGGCCTTTACGGGAGGCAAAAAACTCGGGTGGACCCTCGGGGTCTGATCTCCTGGCGCAGGAGCTGCTCCTCTCTCCGTGCTCCCGCCTGGGGCTGACTGGGAGCTGTTTGTCTCCTCTGCCCCTGTAGGTACCAAAGTGTTTGTGATGCCCAACGGGATGCTGAAGAGCAACCAGCAGCTGGTGGACATCATCGAGAAAGTGAAACCGGAGATCAGGCTGCTCATCGAGAAGTGTAACACGGTGAGTGCGGGCTGCAGCGCCGCGCTGGGGCGGCGGGGACGCCAGAGGGCTTCAGATCCTAGCGAGGCAAAGCTGCTCAGAGCAGCGGGAGCAGCGCCCTCTGCCTCTGTCAATGAGGAAATTCAGGATTCATACCGCGTTCTAGAGGTGGCTGGGAGGTAGGTGTAGGGAAATGTTCTTTTCCTGAGCCCCTAGGGAGCTCCACAGCACACCTCGTGGAGGAGGAGGGTGTCTGCTGTGCAGGCTCCTTCCCCGGGGCCTTTTGCACCCTCTTTTTGCACGCTCAGATGCCCGCTGAGAGCTGCTTTGGCACAGCCAGGAGAGCTTCTTGTGAGAAGCTGTTCTTGTGCTGGCTTGTGGGGCATCCCAGCCACGTGGGAAACTATTTTCTCAGAAGTGTCGTGAGCGTGAGGGACCTGTAGGGGTTCATCACGAGCTGCAGGGCCTTAGGGGGCTTGGGAGGTCCCTGTGAAGATCCCAGTGTTGATCTGTTTTGTGATCTCTCCGCTGCAGGTCAAAATGTGGGTGCAGCTTCTCATCCCCAGGATAGAAGATGGAAACAACTTTGGTGTTTCTATTCAGGTGAGGCAGCCCTGGCCGCAAGCCCTGCTCCAGGAACATGGGTTTGGGGTTCCTCTGAATCGTTTGATGGTTTCTGGCTGCGATCATGGGGCTGGTTTAGGTTTTAAAACCCCAATCTGAGCTTGATGTGAAACTCCCAAGATAGGTTGATTTCAGAGCCCTGAAGGCCAGTTGCAGTCTCGTGATAAGGCTTCTTTGTTCCTCCCTTGCAGGAGGAAACAGTTGCTGAGCTTCGAACCGTGGAGAGTGAGGCAGCATCCTACCTGGACCAGATTTCTAGGTATGAAAGAGCCGAGCTTTTTGGGAAGTCCTCTTGGGAAAAGCAGCCTGCATGGGGAAGATGCCCCAACTTTTCTAGGGCAGGCTGGGCTGAAAAAAATAAATCTCGGTGCTCTTTGTCTGACCTTCAGTCTCTCCGTTTTCCTACCAGATATTATATCACAAGAGCAAAGTTGGTTTCCAAAATAGCTAAGTACCCTCACGTGGTAAGTAGACGGGGACGCGGAGCTCCGCGCGTTACCTGCCGCTGCTTTTTGGGACTCCTGGGGCCGCTCGTCCCTGTCCTGGAGAGGAGGGTCTCCTGTGGGAAACGGGGGGCTGTATGAGGATGGGAAATGCCTGCGTTAGAGAAGTGGGGGGGGTTCCTTTGTAAAAAAGCAGGAGCTTGGCGTGGTGTGCAGGGGGCACGCTGACCTCGGGCCGCTCAGCCGCGCGTCTGTCTGCTCTCTGCAGGAGGACTACCGCCGCACCGTGACGGAGATCGACGAGAAGGAGTACATTAGTCTGCGCCTGATCATTTCAGAGCTGAGGAATCAATATGTAAGTGGAAAGCCAGAGCTCCCCCTGGCTTCCTGCATGGCAATTTAGGGAGCCCTTTTGATCCTTTTGCTGCTTTCCCCTTTCCCTGTGATTACGCCCGGTCTGATTTGGCTCTGAGAAGAGCTCAGTGTTTGCTGCCTCCCCACCGCCTTGCAGAGACACACGGGTGTTTCCAGCTGAGCGCTCGCAGGAGTCTAGCACAAAATATTCCTTCCACTCCTGTGGGAACCTGCGATCCTAAATTCTGCAGGCAGTACAAACCCTTCCTAGACTCTCTTTTTGATGTTAGATACGTGATTTTTGTGTTAGATGTGTGAAGCAGGGGCCGAGAGCAGTGCCAGGGTGAGCTGTGCTGCTCTTCTAATCAGTGCTTGTTGTGAAAGCAGAATGCTAAAGGACTCTCCCCCTTCTTTTCTGAGTTGTGTTCTCTCTTTTCGCAGGTCACTTTGCATGACATGATCCTTAAAAACATTGAGAAGATCAAGAGGCCTCGGAGCAGCAATGCTGAGACCCTCTATTAAGTGTCAACGTTTGAACTTGAGAACTGTTCAGTCAACTAAAGACCGTCATTGCCTTGGTTTGTTACGTGACTATCGAGATGGGAAACTGGCTGGAAATAGTATTGCATTCTTAGTTAAAATCTAAAGAAATTCTCGCCTAGTTTTGTGATTGGTTTTATTCAGGTCTCAGGAGCTCTCCCTCCCTCTAGTAACTGGTAACGAAACGGCCTTGCTGCTTTGGGATGCCCTTGAGGCTACTGCAGAGTGAGAGCACCAGCCAGGCAGGATCATTCCTTCATGCCTTGCTTCCTACCTTAGTAGGAACTCCAGTAGAGACCAAGCCCGTGTCCTGTCCCGTTTTTTGGCTGGAGGCTTCCCTGGGGTCTCTGGGAGCGGGGCAGACCAGCGCGAGCCCCAGCCCGGGTGGCGGTGTGGTGGCTGGAAGCCAGCTCTCGTCCCTGCTGGCTGCAGCTCAGCCCCTCTGCCAATGCTCTGCACTGACTTAATTGCAAGGACAGGGGACCCTGCCCCTTCTGGGCTGGTGGCCACAGCCACGCTCCAGCCCCACCGCGAGGTCTGCAATCATTTCCTGGCGTTTTTCTGACTGGGCAGAACCTGCCTCGTCCGCCTCTGCCTCGTCAGATCTGCTCAGGTGAGTGCAGAGCTCGAGGTGGTGCCTGTCACACTGGGGCTGGTCGCTGCACTGGCTGGTTGCGAGCTCAGGCGGCTTCTGCTGCTGTTGGCAGCTGGCCTGGAGCCACATCCATGGCTAAACCCAACGTTAACTCCACACGTGTCCTGGTGTCCCTTCAGCACGAGCTGGTTTTTGCCCAGGCTGAGAGAAGGGAGGGCCCGGAGCTCTGATACCAAACCCACGGCAGTCTCCACGCGTGGTCAGACTGCGACCCGCTGTCTCCTGGCAGTGCTTCCAGTGGAGCAGGCCAGCCCCGACGGCCGGTGCTTGGGGTGAGGATGGCCGATTGCCACCCGGTGCCGCTGCAAACCTTTTAGTCTTTCCCCTGCAAAAGGGCACCCTCGCGTGCCCGGCGTCTCTAAGCCACTGGAACGTTTCATGGTCCATTACAAACCCCCTTGGAAATGACTGGTTGTGTTGCGTCAAGTTTTTGTGTGTGGGAAGTGGTCCCATAAACGCTGCAGGCTCCAAAAGTTTCTTATTTATAGTATTTCTACTTCAGTCCCGCATTCAGGGAATGTTTAAATCATTTGTTTCTGGAACCTTGCTGTTTCCCGGGTCTCGCTGTTCCACCCGTATATTCTTATTGTGCAGTAGCCTTCCTAGTTGTGTTAACTTCAGTGTAACAACAGTGACAAATGGAATGAACTTTCTCCCCTTCTTTTTTTTTTCTTTTTTTTTTTTTTAAACTTGTTTTTGTTTCCTCTGCTTCCACCTCTAAGAGCCATGTTGTCTCTTGCTGGTTTCCCAGGGATTTGCCCAGAGTGTGGGGGGCCGCGGGCCCTTTCTATAGACTCTTCTGTTGTTGTTTGTAGTAAGTCAACTCTTAGTCTTCCCACTAATAAATATTCAGTAACAAACCAACTGCGTTCTCGCTGCTGTCTGGGAGCAGCACTTCCCCTTGTGTTTCTTTGTATCGATTCCTTTTAATTTGTCGGGCTCTCTTTGCCAGATGAAAGTATGTAAACTTTTACCATGTCAAGAAATTAAAATAAGGTACTTTGAATTCTTTTAAGCTAGCCCCTTGTCTGTGATACCGAGCTCCTCCCCACGCTGTGCCATGTCGGTGTCTGTCCTCAGTCCTGCCTTTCTCCCATCCAATCGCTCCTTCCCTGCCTTCTCATTCCTCATTTTGACTGTCGTATGCCGCCGTGTGTTGCTCTGTAAGTCCTTCCTCTCCCTTCAGCATGCCTTACATTAGGCCCAGGGACCTGGAATTGATGTGTTTGGTCCCGTTCTTGCCCTGCGTGTCGCACTCAGGCCGTGTCGGGTCACACAGACACAAGGGATTTGCATGATTTGCTCAGAGAGCTGCAGCGGGGCTGCTCCCACATCCCTGCTGCGTGGGGCAGGCACCCGAATGCCTCCCCCAGTAAATGTCACACTCACCTACAGCCAAAGGAATCTCCTCTCCCTAATCTCCATGGGCCAAAGCATCCCCTGCCCTGCTCAGAGGGTCAGCCTTGCTCTCGCTGCCCCATCCCCAGGCACGTTGCAGCGCAGCCGGTGCTGCAGGGCTGCTCTGCGCTGTTCGGCTTCGTGTCAGTCGTGTTCCCCTGGTGCCCTTCTGCCAGCTGCCGGTGTCCAGCCCGTGCTGTGACCCCGAGGCTCCGTCCCTGCCCGGTTTGGGTGCCGCTAGGTGGGGCCCACGATCAGCCCGAGGAGCTGCGGGTGGCCCGGTGAGCCCTGGCCTGGTGGAAATCCTTCTTGGAGCAGCAGCAGCAGCTTGTGGATGGCCCCTTCCTGCCTCGCAGTGCTGGGCAAATCCCTGCTGCTCTGGAAAAAGGGGAACGGAGCTGGAAACACCAATCCCTGGGTCTGGAGGGGCTGCTGTGGACAGGACTCAATGCGGTGCAGCAGCAGGGGGACCTCGCCATGGCCAGAGGGAATGAAGGGGACACGCAGGAGCCCCGTGAGGGATGGAGCACCCAGGGGTGCTGTGCTGGGTGCTGGCAGGGAGCGTGGGCCACCCGCAGGAGCAGGGGAGGGTTTCTGTGGGATTTTCACCCCCTCGCTGCGGAGATCTCCGCTCTGCCCTCCAGGACGCCGTCAGGGCTCTCGTTCAGCTTCTGGAGATGTCGCAGCCCCTGCGTGCACTGCAGGTGAAAGCTGTGGAAGGAGAATAAAAGCACAGCGGTGGCGTGCAGGCACAAACAGCGCAGCCAGCCTGAGTAAGGGTCACACAATTTCCACCAGAAAGCTTTACACGAGCGGACCAAACGAGGTGAGGGTGGGAGCGCGCCAGGGGACGAGGTCTGGCTTGGCGTCAGCTTCACATTCACATCAGGGGGAACTGGCAAAGGTTTTTCTCTACTGTACTCCTTCCCCAGCTGCATGGCAGCCGCTGACTCAGAGTTTCCTTGAGCCAGAGGCCGTCTGTCTCTGCTTTTGGTTCCTATAAATTTCGGGGACTGTTTTTTCGCCACCTCCACCTTTCCGCGTGAGCGAAGCGCAGCGAGCTCGGCGCTGCCGTGTTTTGTTTTGGGAGGCGCGGGCAGCTCACCGCGTGGAAGCCCCTAAATAAACAGCCAAATAAACAGCCAAAATAAACAGCAGGAGGGAAAGGCTCCGTGTTGGGTACGGGGCAGCCAGCCTGGCGAGCTGAGTGGAGGTGTGTGTGCACCAAACAGGTCGTAAACAAGTTGCGCTGCTGGTGGTGAGACGTGTCATTTATAAAATTCTAGGTTTGCTTTCAGCTGCCCCGGGTTTCTCACTGGAGGAAGGTGCACCAGCAGCTCCTGCGTGGCCATAAAGATCCCCGATGGTTTTTCGTCGCGGGTTTCATGGCTCTGCAGGCTCAGGGAACTGCTCGGCTCCCTGAGCTGGCTGCTGCGAGGTGGGGATGGGTTCAGGGCTCCTGTGTTTGTTCTGGAACAGAGCTTCCAGAAAGCGCAGGCTGATTCTCGTCACAGACTTTAAAAAACCCTTCAGCTTGAAAAATGCAGCAGAAACAGTGTTAAATAACCTGCTGTCGGATGTGAGCCCCGTGGCAGAGGCGGCACGGGGAGCTTCGGTCGTGCCAGCTGTACCCTGCGGCCCTGCGCTGCGGGCTCGTTCGTCACGGGGACGTCAGCGCAGGTTGGGGCTTCTGTGCTTTTGTTGCCTTCCAAAAACCCGGCGTGCACAGCAAGGAGCGTTCCCACACTTTATTTTCAGCCTCCTGACAGGCGGGCTGCAGGGCTGAGTTGTGATTTGCGGGGCAGCGCAGGGCCTGTGGAGCTTCTCCAGTTCTCCTAAACTGCCCGGAAAATGACAGGCTGTAATTGCAGTGTGTGGCTCGGCTTTTTGGGGCCTTGGGATGCAAACCCAAGAGGCGAAGTCAGGAGTAAATTAGCTGTTCTTTTGAACTTCAAGGAAATGTGGCCGTGGTGTGTGCAGCCTCCGGGGTTTGTGCAGTACTCCCAGCTTGGTGGGACCCCTGAAATGGGGTTCCGCGCTCTAGGCTTGCACCAGAAGGGAATTCTTCTTTCAACCCTAACCCCAAGGAACCCTCGAAGCCTTGTTGACCTCACAGATTGGAAGACTGATGTGGAAATCAACACTCGGGTGCTCAGTCTGGGGCTGCTCAGGCTCCTCCTGCCATCAGAGGCCGGTGGGAAGTCGGTGGGAGCAGAGCAAAGCTGAAACCTGTTGCGTTCTGCGTAGCGGGGGCTCTTTTATCACCTGCCCTCTCTTCCCATTCCTGTGTCCACGTTTCAGAGCGATCCCTTCTCCAGCCCCATGAAAGCACCTCCGTGGCTCCGGGGGCTCTGCTGGCGCACCAGAGGTGAGTGGTGCTGAGCAGCTGCACTTCTCCCCTGCCTGCCCGGCTGCAGCTGAGGCTAAAGAAGGCTGCGAGCTGCCCAGGGTGGTGAGGATAATGGAGCGTGTCCTAAAGCCACGGGGCTCTCTGCCTGCCAGCGTGGGATCTGGTGTAAGCGAGGCCGAGCTGCGGGCTGGAGGACGGCCCCGTCTCCCACCAGGAAACTCTGACAGAGGAGGAGGAGGAGGAGGAGGACGGGAAGGCTCGGGTGAGGCGAGGTGAGGCTGGCAGCTGGAGTGGAAACGTTGGGTCGAATCTCTCCGGCTTTGGTGCTCTTGGATTCCTCGTGCTTCTCGGCACCAGCTCGGGGGCAGGCAGGGATTGCAGCGCGTCTCGTCTGCCCCCGGTGCTGCTCGGCCGAGGGTTTTCGGCGATGCTCCGAGAGCACCAATGGCTGAGGGCGGCTCTCACGAAATTCGGGAGGCTCTCCTGGAGGAACAAGGTCGGCCTTGTCCTCGGGGGAACTCCTCCGAAGCTGCGCCTTGGTTTGTGTTTGAATCCGAGGCAGAGGCAAAAGCTGCTTGATGTCGTTTCAGTGGAATTCGGGGGGATTCGTTAGTTCAGGGCTGCTCGGAGGTGCAAACTAAGGGCTGGTTGTTCGCAGCGCCTTGGGACCTGAATCTCGTCCTGAACTCCATCTCTCCGTGCCTGCCAAAGTTTTGCTGCTACTACACAGATGGATGTGTTCTCAGCAGAGGCTTCCACGTGGAAGATTTTTAAAAAGTAAAACAAAAAGCACCTCCAAGCTCGAAATGGCGCTGCCAGGGGGAACGTTTACAAGGAAGCAGCCTGGTAAACATGGAAATTCGGTGAGCTGCAAAGGGAAATTTGCAGGGTGGCAACAATTCACAGCCTGTGAGAGGCTCGAAGTGGTCCCAGCCACCTCGGGCTGCCTGCAGGATCCTCGCTTTTCCAAGCAGCCTCAGGAAGCTGGGCTGGACCGAAAAAGTAACGGAATGATGTGAAGCTGAGGTCTGAGTCACTGACCCCGCATCTCCGCTGGTTCTTTCAGGGCACTCGGAGCAGGCTGCAGCTGAGTGAGGTCTGCCCTTTCTGGTCACAACGAATTTCAGATCTCCTCCCCTCGCCTCTCCCAGCCTTTTGTGCTCTCCGTGCTAATCCATCCAGTGCAGCGTCAAACTGACGGAGGCAGCAGTCAGAAACCCTGCTCGGGAAGAGCCTGAGGACCAGCAGCAGGCATGCACCTGAAAACCGCGCTCATCCTCCTCGTCCTGGCTTTTGCCACCATCTTCGCCCTGGTCTGCGTGCTGCTGACCAGGGGACGGGGTCCCGGCACCTGCCAGCACCAGCCCCCGGAGCCCGAGGTCCCGGAGGACGGCCGCAGCCTGGTGTTTGCGGATCTGACGCCCGAGGAGCTGGTGCAGGTGGTGCGGTACCTGCGGGGCAGCCTCGGGGTGCCGCTGGTGGACGCCTCACGTGCCAAACCCTCCGACAACTGCATCGCCTCCGTGGACGTGCAGCTCCCTGCCAAGGCGGAGGTGCTGCAGTTCCTGGATGCAGGGGGGGCTCGCCCACCCCGGGAGGCGCTGGCCGTGCTCTATTTTGGCAACCAGGAGGACCCCAACGTCACCGAGTACGTGGTGGGGCCTCTGCCGGTGCCGATGTATCACCGGGACGTCACGGTGCAGAAGTACGGGGGGAAGGTGCCGTACCACCGCCGACCGACGCTGGCTGTCGAGTACGAGCAGATTGCAGGATTTTTTAAGAGCCGGGTGTTCCCCGCGGCTCCGTCCTTCATGCGTCAGGTGATGGAGTACGACGGCACCAGCCTGGCAGCGGTGACTGCTGCTCCCCGGGGCTTCCAGTCCGGAGATCGGGCCACCTGGTACGTCCTGTTCCAGAATGTGAGCGGCTTCTTCCTGCACCCCGTGGGGCTGGAGGTGCTGGTGGACCACGGCAGCCTGGACATGGGCCAGTGGGCGGTCAGCAGGGTCTTCTACAACGGGCAGTACTACAGGGACATGGCTCAGCTGGAGAGCGCCTACGTGCAGGGCCGCATCAGCGTGGAGAAGGTGAGGAAAGTGCCCCCGGACGGGGACTTCTCGTCCATGAGACCCCGAGCGCCCTGGGCTACGGCGTTCCCCTTGCAGTACGAGCCCCAGGGTCCCCGCTACAGCCTGAGGAAGAACCACGTGGCCTTCCAGGCGTGGAGCTTCGCCTTCGGCATGAGCGTGCAGACGGGCCTGCGGCTGCTGGACGTCCGCTACAAGGGGGAGAGGGTCGTGTACGAGCTGAGCGTGCAGGAGGCGCTGTCGGTGTACGGCTCCAACTGCCCCGGGGGGATGTCGACGCGCTACATGGACGGGAGCTTCGGCATCGGGCGCTACAGCTCCCCGCTGCTGCGCGGGGTGGACTGCCCCTACCTGGCGAGCTACGTGGACGTGCACTACCTGGCTCATTCCCAGGAGGTCAGGACCATCAAGAACGCCCTCTGCGTCTTCGAGCAGAACCTGGGCTCCCCGCTGCGGCGCCACTTCTCCAACCTGCAGGCGCTCTACTATGGCGGGCTGGTCAACTCCGCGCTGGTCCTGCGGTCCGTCACGACCGTGGGCAACTATGATTACATTTGGGACTTCATCTTCTACCAGAACGGGGCCATCGAGGCCAAAGTCCAGGCCACGGGGTACACGAGTTCGTCCTTTTTCCACGGGGATGGTCTGCGGTACGGCAATAGGGTCGGGGAGCACACGCTGGGGACGATTCACACCCATTCGGTCAACTACAAGGTGGACTTGGATGTGGGAGGTAGGTCCAGGTCTTCCCCTAGCTCCTGCTGTTAATGTGGTAAGCCCCAGAGTTTTTTGGGGATTGCCTCCTGGTCTGTGAAGTCCCTCCTCGCTGACATCTGATCTCTGCTTTTTCGCTCTCTTACTTCATCCCCAAATTATTTTTCTATGTGTTCAACAGCCTGTCCAGGTCATGGAGCTGGAGGCAGAGCGAGTTGTCTGGGAGCTCTGTGTTCAGCCCCGGGGAAAGGCACGGAAAGGCAGCGGCTGCCAAACGTTTGAGTTTCCTTGAGGCCTCACGTCTGGCACGGGCTGTGTTGCCATAAGCGTGGCCAGACAGACGGGGCAGACGCGGCGCTGTCTGCAGGAGGGGAGGTGTGAGCCGCTCCTGTGACGCCTGGCGCTGCTTTGGGACTTCGCTTACAGCTCGGAAAAGTCCCGTCCGTGCCTCCTCTTCCCGGCATGCGGCTGGGTGGCAGCACCGCGGGGCTGACCTCTGGCAGCTCGGTCCCTGCCTCTCCCTTTTGAGGAAACCCTCGGCTGGATCCTGAGCCTCGAGCTGCGGAGCTGCTGCAGGGAGAGGGAGAAATCCCCGCTCCTCTGTGCGGGCAGGGCTTTTTGGCAGCAGGTCCCTGCAGGAGCTGCTCTCTGCTGCAGCCGAGGGCGAAACGGCCACGCTGGGATGTGCGGGCTGGATTCTCGGGGTTTATTTCTCCTCCGGGACTGATCCAGAACCAGGACGGTGCAGGGGCAGCACCGGGTGCAGCAGGCACCGACTGGCACCGTTGGGTGTCTGTGGCCAAAATCTGCTGCTGTGAAAGGTGGGGGAGAAAATCTGCAAGACCACCGGTGGGTTGGGGGCTCCGTCTGTGCCCGCTGGAGGAGAAATTTGGCTGCTCTGAGCCCTGCTGGGGCTGGAGCTGCGGGTGACACCGGGTCAGGAGTGGCACGCGTCCTGTGCGTGGAGCGGGGTTGTGCCCCCCTGTCCCCGGGATTTGTGTGGCCTTGAGAAATGCTGTGGCTGTCACCTGTGGCCGAAAGCAGGGCTGACAGCGGTGCCCTTCCTGTAAACAAGGCTGGCAAACGTGCTAAAAGAGAGCTCCTGTGCGGTGGCAAGGTCCAAAGCTGTGTCCCTGCTGTGTCCCTGCTTTTCCCCGCTTTGTTTACAGACCCAGAGCCCTGGCTGGAAAGCTCTGGAGAATTGTGTCAGCCCCAGCCTTGGTCCACTTGGCGAGGGAAAGGGAGAGCTTGTCCCGAGCAGCGGGGTTAGAAGCAGCGTGTGGTGCTCGAGAGGAGCCCTCGCAACCTCAAACCCTGTAAAGGGAAACCAGAGCAGGGCACAGCACAGCAGAGCCTCTCCAGCACAGGTTCCTCGCATCCAAACCTGTGGCTGGCGTGGGACCTGCAGGGGAAACGGGCGAGTGCTCCCTGGCTGGCACTGAGACAAACCAGAAGCTCCTAAATTAACGCTGTGATGGAAAAATTGGTGCCGAGCTGTCATGGTTTCAGCCCCTGCCCTGTGCCTACCAGCTGGCCGTGACGAGGGCTGTGGTGGCCGGGTGAGCTGTCCTCGGCTGTCCCTAACGTGGGGCTGCCCTCGTAGGAGCTGTCGGCCCCCCCTTGGCTGCAGGGGGTCTGGCAAAAGAGGGGCTGCGCCCCCCGGGTGTGCACACAGAAGGGCACAGCCTTCCCCTTCAGGCCCCTTTGTGTCCCTGCTGGCTCCTGCCCGAGGGTCCTGGTGGGGGGAGAGGGTTTGGGGGGCCTGGATCAGTGCCGTGAGCTGCCCGTCCTCATGAGCCCCTCTGCCTGCAGCTGGCACTGCTCGTAGTTACTGCTGGGGTTTGGTAAATGCTGCCTGATCTCAGCAGGGAGCTTCCTCCCATCTCAGCCCTTCTGGAGCACCAGTGCCAGAACTGGAGCAGCCGGGTCCCTTCCCTTAGGGCTGGGAAGGACTCGGAGGTGACGGGGAGAGGAGCTGTGGTGGTGTTGGGGAGCCGGGGGCTCTCCGGGAGCACCAGGCAGGACCAGCTCCCGGGGTGCCCGTGTTGCAGAAGGAGCCAACCCGGCCGAGCCAGCCCCGTGGCATCGCCGTGCTCCCCATCCCGCACCCACAGCCCTCACAGCCCACCGAGCTCCTTGGTCCAGCACGGGACGAGGCAGCAGGAGGAGTGCTGGATCTGGGCACCTTGTGCTTCCAGCAGGGTGCTGACCCCGTGGGGTGCGTGCCAGATCCACGGAGCATCCGTGCGATGGGCCAGGGCGTCCCGGGAGGTGCACTGGGCTGAGCAAACGCCCTGTAGCAGGGAAACCGCTGGGTAACCCGGGGCAGGAGTCGGGCGCCAGCTGCCCAGCTCGGTGCGCCCGGGGTGGGGAGGGAACAGGCAGAACTGGCTGGGAGCTGGGAGCTGCGCGCGGAGTGGCCGGGGAGCTCCAGGTTTCCTCCCCACATCGGAAGCGACGCCTGCACGCCCACACCACGACTGAGTTAAGAGCTTGGGCTGCAGGTGAGGGACGCAGTCCGGACGCCGCAGCCGAGCCCCGCGCGCTGTCTCGACGCTCGGAGAGATGAACCCCAGGCTCCCCTACGTCCTCCTGTTCGGGGCTGCGGTGGTCATCTTCATTCTCTCCTGCATGCTGCTGAGCAGAGGGAGGCGATCGCCCGGCTGCGAATCCCAGCCCCGCAGCGCGGAGAAGACGGGGTCCCGGAGCCAGAGCCTGGTGTTTGCGGATCTGACGCCCGAGGAGCTGGCGCAGGTGGTGCGGTACCTGCGGGGCAGCCTCGGGGTGCCGCTGGTGGACGCCTCGCGTGCCAAACCCTCCGACAACTGCATCGCCTCCGTGGACGTGCAGCTCCCTGCCAAGGCGGAGGTGCTGCAGTTCCTGGATGCAGGGGGGGCTCGCCCACCCCGGGAGGCGCTGGCCGTGCTCTATTTTGGCAACCAGGCAAACCCCAACGTCACCGAGTACGTGGTGGGGCCTCTGCCACAGCCGACATATCACCGAGATGTCACGGTGCAGAAGTACCGGAGGAAGGTGCCGTACCACCGCAGACCGATGCTGGGCAGCGAGTACGAGCAGGTGGGAGCCTTCCTGAAGGCGGTGGCGTTCGCTGCAGCCCCCACCTTCCTGCAAGAAGTGTTTGACTATGACGGCACCAACGTGGCGTTTCGGAGCACGGCTCCTCACGGGTTCAGGTCCGGGGACCGCAAGTCGTGGTTCGTCGTGTTCCAGAACGTGAGCGGCTTCTTCCTGCACCCCGTGGGGCTGGAGGTGCTGGTGGACCACGGCAGCCTGGACATGGGCCAGTGGGCGGTCAGCAGGGTCTTCTACAACGGGCAGTACTACAGGGACATGGCTCAGCTGGAGAGCGCCTACGTGCAGGGCCGCATCAGCGTGGAGAAGGTGAGGAAAGTGCCCCCGGACGGGGACTTCTCGTCCATGAGACCCCGAGCGCCTTGGGCTACGGCGTTCCCCTTGCAGTACGAGCCCCAGGGTCCCCGCTACAGCCTGAGGAAGAACCATGTGGCCTTCCAGGCGTGGAGCTTCGCCTTCGGCATGAGCGTGCAGACGGGCCTGCGGCTGCTGGACGTCCGCTACAAGGGGGAGAGGGTCGTGTACGAGCTGAGCGTGCAGGAGGCGCTGTCGGTGTACGGCTCCAACTGCCCCGGGGGGATGTCGACGCGCTACATGGACGGGAGCTTCGGCATCGGGCGCTACAGCTCCCCGCTGCTGCGCGGGGTGGACTGCCCCTACCTGGCGAGCTACGTGGACGTGCACTACCTGGCTCATTCCCAGGAGGTCAGGACCATCAAGAACGCCCTCTGCGTCTTCGAGCAGAACCTGGGCTCCCCGCTGCGGCGCCACTTCTCCAACCTGCAGGCGCTCTACTACGGCGGGCTGGTCAACTCCGCGCTGGTCCTGCGGTCTATCACATCTCTGGGCAACCACGACTACGTGTGGGACTTCATCTTCTACCAGAACGGGGCCATCGAGGCCAAAGTCCATGCTACGGGGTACCCAAGTTCTTCCTTTCTCCATGGGGATGGTCTGCGGTACGGCAATAGGGTCTGGGAGCACACGCTGGGGACAATACAAACCCATTCCATCAACTACAAGGTGGACTTGGATGTTGGAGGTAGGTCCGGATCTTGTCTCTGTTTTGTGCCCTCCATGAGTGCTTACAGGCTCCTCAAACTCTGTGTTTCATGGTCTTTACATGGGTTTTTCTTTCCACGCATGGGGTAGGGCGATGTGCTCCTATAGAGCTGCAGGGGTCGGGGTCTTCCCCCTTCAGGATGAGTTTTGAGCATTTCTGTTTAAAAAGAAGAAAAGTGGGGTGTGGATTGCGAAACCCTAAACATAGGAAAAGGGCATGTGAAATGTCAGACTGTGTCTGCTTGATGCTGCCACACCAGGCGTGGGGTTCAAAGTCTTGTTCACATCAGAAGGAGGATGAAAACGAGCTCTGCAGTAGCTGTGGGTGGGTCCTCTTCGGCAGCTCCTGGCACTGTCCTTGACTGCAGGTCCCAAGGCTCTGGTCCAAGTTTTTTTTGGGGTGGAGGCTTGTCTGGAGAGGTTTGCTGCTGTGGTCCGTGCACGGGGCCCCTCTGCCAGCACCCTGCTGGCCCTCGAGCTCTCTCAGCCAGCTCTCTGCCATCCCGTCCCCATTTATCTGCCTCTCCCATTGCTCCGAGCCCCTGGCTGACGCAAACTCTTTGTGGACAGACCGGAGCTGCTCCACTTCTGTGATGTGCAAATGCGCTCGGAGCCTGAGCTCCTCCTGGCGCGTCCTCGCAGGATGGGTGCTGATGAGCAGAAACAGCACCCGGGCCATCAGGCGCTTGGGCTAATTAGGCTGGGCTCTCACTGGGAAGCAAACTGGTTCTTCTGCCCATGGAGGTTTCCTTCTTCTGGTCCCCAGGGACCACACTGCGTGCCACAGGGTGGTGTTGCCTGGGTTAGGCAGACGTAGACGATGCGTAAAGGCACGCAGCGCTGGGGAGCGGTGCTTGGAGCCCGGGGCGCAGGAGGGCAGGATGTGGGGAGCAGGCTCTGGCTGCAGGGAAGCTCCTCACCCACTTCTTGTCCTCGTAGGGGTGAAGAACTCCCTGGTGGCTCATGACATGGCGTTCGAGATGGCGCGGGCTCCCTGGAACCCCGAGCAGCAGATCGAGCGGCCGCGGCTCACCAAGAGGGTCCTGGACACGGAGGACCAGGCGGCTTTCCGGCTGCAGTCCAAGATCCCCAGATACATCTACTTCGCGGCCAACAGCAAAAACAAGTGGGGCCACCAGCGGGGTTACAGGATCCAGATCGTCAGCTTCGCAGGGGACCATGTCCCCGAAGCCAGCTCCATGGAGAGGGCCATCAGCTGGGCAAGGTCAGGCTGCTGCGGTGGTGGCACTGGGTTCTCCAAGATGCCTCCAGCATCTGGCTGGGGGAGGCATCACGGGGATGTTCCCCATGGAGAGGGATGGGGCAGGGACTCCCCAGGGCTGGGGTTGCTGCAGGGGACCAGCCCGGTGCTCTGCAGGCTCTGGGGAGCCGGTCTCATCCGCGTCCTTGTCCTCAGGTACAAGCTGGCTGTCACCAGGAGGAAGGAAGAGGAGCCCACCAGCACCAGCATCTACAACCAGAACGACCCCTGGACGCCCACCGTCGCCTTCGCCGACTTCATCGACAACGAAACCATCACCAACGAGGTGAGCAGGCTCTCGGGCTGTGGTTCCCACCGTGGGGCTGAGCAGGAGCTGGAGCTGCTGGTGCTGGCCGTGCGTTGTTCGTGCATTGCCCGTGGGCTCAGCCGGGACAGAAGCAGCTCCGGGGAGGGGGTCTGAGCGCTCGTGGGCTGTGGGTGCCCACCAAGGCTCCCTCTGTGGTCCAGGCACAGATTTTAGTCTGAAATAACCTGGGTCGTGTATCTCCTCCTGCCTAGGACCTGGTGGCCTGGATAACTGCTGGCTTCCTCCACATCCCGCACTCGGAGGACATTCCCAACACCGCCACGGTGGGGAACTCGGTCGGCTTTCTCCTGCGCCCCTACAACTACTACGACCTGGACCCCTCCATCTACTCGCACGACGGCGTCTTTTTCACTAGTGAGCAGGACTTCACGGCGTGCGAGGTCAACCCCATCGCCTGCCTGCCCAAAACAGCCTCCTGCTCGCCCAACTTCCCCCCGTTCACCTACGACGGATTCAAAAACATGAGCAGGCTTTAATGTTCCAGGAGCCGCGAGGCTGACCAACCTGTTAGGATTTATTTTTTTTTAAGTGAAGTTTTTATTATTATTTTTTTTTCATTTTCCAGTTGTAACTTCACTTTTTGTGTTGCTTTTAATTTAGTGCTCGGCGCGAGGGGAGCGTAATTGTCCTGGCGCGCTGCCAGGCGGCAGCCTGACTTTATCTCCATTAATTGCTGAATCCGGGTCTGTTTTGGGGAGGGTGGGAGGTAGGGGGAAGGAAGGAAGAAATCCTGTTCCTCTGCTGTAGCAGCGAACGCCATGTAGTGCCTATCTCAGGTTTTAAAAACAAAAAGATGTGGTGCTATCCATCCCGCCTGTCTCGTTCTTGCGGCTTCCAGCGCCGGCTGCTGGGGGATGCTGGGGCTCTGTGGGGCTGGACGGGGTGGTCCGGGGCTGGGCTCTGCAGCGTGGGGGCACCGGGCTCGGTGCAGGGCATCGGTGGCCCCGTGGGCTCTGCTGGGGTGTGGAGGGAAGGAAGTGCTGGGAGGAGCGCTGGTTTTTCTCCCTGCTGTCTGGATCTGTCCTCCCCGAGGGCTGCAGCGTAGCCTGCGGGACGGGACGGGAAGGACGGGTGCAGAAGAATGAGGTTTATTTAAATTTGTGACCCGCCGGGGGGAAGCAGAGCCAAGTTGCCTTTTATGGTTCCCAGCAAATCCCAGGCACGTCCAAGAACATCACCCTACGCCCTCCTTGCGAGCTTGTCTGGGCTGTTCCCGGAGCAGAAAAACGGGGGGAAAAAAACAAAAACAAACAGCCAACCCCACAACCCCTCCAGCCCCTGCTGCTGCAGGTCCCGGAGAGTTTCGCGGCTGGGAAGCCCGTCCTGCCCCACTGCAGCAGCCATGAACGTGAAAACGGCGCTCATCCTGCTCCTCCTGGCTCTGGCCACGATCTTCGCCCTGGTCTGCGTGCTGCTGACCAGGGGACGGGGTCCCGGCACCTGCCAGCACCAGCCCCCGGAGCCCGAGGTCCCGGAGGACGGCCGCAGCCTGGTGTTTGCGGATCTGACGCCCGAGGAGCTGGCGCAGGTGGTGCGGTACCTGCGGGGCAGCCTTGGGGTGCCGCTGGTGGACGCCTCGCGTGCCAAACCCTCCGACAACTGCATCGCCTCCGTGGATGTGCAGCTCCCTGCCAAGGCGGAGGTGCTGCAGTTCCTGGATGCAGGGGGGGCTCGCCCACCCCGGGAGGCGCTGGCCGTGCTCTATTTTGGCAACCAGGAGGACCCCAACGTCACCGAGTACGTGGTGGGGCCTCTGCCGGTGCCGACGTATCACCGGGACGTCACGGTGCAGAAGTACGGGGGGAAGGTGCCGTACCACCGCAGACCTGTTACCGGCGTGGAGTACGTGGCCATCAGCGCCCTCATCCAGGACGAGCTGAGGAAGGCGCCGCGCTTCCTCGCCGCGTGCTGCGCCTCCGACGGCACCGACCTGGCCGTGCTCACCACGGCCCCCCGGGGCTTCAAATCCGGGGACCGCTCCTCCTGGTTCGTCATCTTCCACGCCGTGGAAGGCACCGGTTACTTCGTGCTGCCGGTGGGGCTGGAGGTGCTGGTGGAGCACGGGGAGCTCGACATCTCCCTCTGGTACCTGAGCCAGGTCTTCTACAATGGGCTCTACTTCTCCAGCACGACGAAGCTGGAGGCCGACTTCTTGGCTGGCTCGCTGGAGGTGATCCGGGTGGAGAAGCCGCAGGATGCCACGGTGATGGGTTCCATGAGACCCCGGCGCCCTCCTGGCGCCCCGGGGCCGCTGCAGTTCGAGCCCCAGGGTCCCCGTTACAGCATCAGGGACAACCGCGTCACCTTCCAGGGCTGGAGCATCGCCTTCGGCATGAACCCCAACACCGGCCCGCGCCTCTTCGACATCCGTTACCGCAGGGAGAGGATTATCTACGAGCTCAGCCTGCAGGAAGCCCTGGCTCTGTACGGCTCCAACTGCCCCGGAGGCATGTCCACCCGCTACCTCGACGGCAGCTTCGGCATCGGCAGGTTTGCCTACGAGCTGGTCCGGGGCGTCGACTGCCCCTACACGGCCACCTACCTGGACCGGCACTACCTGGCTGAGTCGGACGTGCCCAGGACGAACCAGAACTCGCTGTGTGTCTTCGAGCACGACGCCGCCCTCCCCCTGCGGCGCCACTTCTCCGACACGCAGTCCTTGTACTATGGCGGGCTGCGCAAAAGCGTCCTGGTCATCCGCGCCGTCTCCACCCTGATCAACTACGACTACGTCTGGGACTTCATGTTCCACAGCAACGGGGCCGTGGAGGTCCGGGTCCACGCCACCGGCTACATCAGCTCCTCCTTCTTCCACGGCCGAGGCATCGACTACGGCAACAAGGTTGGGCCCCACACGCTGGGGACGATGCACCTCCACCACATCCACTACAAGGTGGACCTGGACATCGATGGTAGGGCTCGACTCGCATGGTCACGAGGGTTTTTCCTGTCCTTGGTGTGTCTGGGGGCTCCAAAGGTTGGGTTATGGGGCATGAAGTGTGTCTTTGGGGGGAAAAACTGCCTGTATTCCTGGGATGCAGAGCAGGGCAGCTCCGCGGCTGCATTTCCTGGTGGGGACGGAGCTCGAAGGGATTTTTCCTTTTGCTTCGCAGGCCAGCTGAACTCGCTGGAGACCCAGGACATGGGCTACGAGCAGCTGAGGGCCCCCTGGAGCGAGCAGAACACCATTGTGCGCCCGTTCCTCCACCGGGACAGGCTGGAGAGGGAGAACGAGGCGGCGTTCCCCCTCGAAGCCCCCCTGCCCCGTTACCTCTCCTTCACCGGCCCCAAGCTCAACCAGTGGGGACACGCGCGCAGCTACCGGCTGCAGGTGGTCAGCTTCCCCGGGAAGCATCTGCCCGACAGCAGCCCCATGGAGAGGGCCGTCAGCTGGGGCAGGTAGGTGTGGGGCTGGGGCAGCAAACGGGGGCACCCAGGCTGCAAACGGCCAGGGGAGGGTGGTGCACGGGCAGCCCTGTGCCAAGGGACCCCTCCGGTGCCAGCCCCTGTGGGTGCTGAGCCTCTTCTCGGTCACCGCGTCCCCGTCTTGGTCCTTTTCTCCCTGTGGGGAGGAAGGGTTAAACAGCAAACTCGCCTGTTTCTTGGCTCTGAAAAATCCCTAGAAAAGTTGCTCAACGGTATCCATTCATAGCAGTTCCCATGCAGGAATCTGACCCCAGATGAGTTCAGTTTCCAGCGATCGCACGTGTTTTCCCCTGCGGGGGCAGCGGGGCTCCTGGAGCAGTGCTGCTACCCCCAGGTCTTGACATCTCCATGTGAGGACAGGATGCTTTTTGGGAAAACGCTTCGTTTAACCGCAGCGTTGGCTCGCGACCAGGGTGAAATGGAAGGGGGAGGTTGTTTGAGTTAGACCTGGCACAGGCTGGAGGCGAAGCACCGAGCTGTGCCTCCCAGGGGCAGCAAAGCCCCCGAGGCACTGGGGCTGCAGCCAGCCCTGGGTCCCATCCCTTTGGGGTCACCTGGGGACACGGATGAGCCCCCCTTTCTCCCACAGGTACAAGCTGGCTGTCACCAAGAGGAAGGAAGAGGAGCCCACCAGCACCAGCGTCTACAACCAGAACGACCCCTGGACGCCCACCGTCGCCTTCGCCGACTTCATCGACAACGAAACCATCACCAACGAGGTGAGGGGAGCCGGGCACCGGGGCTGCTGCTCCTGGCCAGGCTGAGACTTCGCCTGCCTGAGGCCAAACCGGGTGGGAATGGGGCTGGGGGCTGGGCTGGGAGGGTCCCGTGCAGCCTGACGGGGAGCTTTGTGTGCCCAGGACCTGGTGGCCTGGATTTCCGTGGGGTTCCTGCACGTCCCCCACGCCGAGGACATCCCCAACACGGTGACTGTGGGGAACGGCGTTGGCTTTTTCCTGAGGCCCTACAACTACTTTGACGAGGACCCCTCGGTGGATTCGCCCGACAGCATCTACTTCAGCAGCGAGCGGGAGGCGGAGGCGTGCGAGGCCAACCCCCTCGCCTGCCTGCCCGCGGCCGCCTGCGCCCCACAACTGCCCCCCTTCCGCTACGGGGGCTTCCTCAACATCAGCCTGCCCCCACCGCCCGGCAGGCTCTGACGGGGACGGGGACACCCACGGGCGCATGGATGGCCCCCGTCCGGCCATGGGGCTGCATCCTCGGAGGGGTTTTGGTGATGGAGGGTGTGTGGCTGGCTCACCGGGACCTGCCCTGCTCTCCTCCTCCTCCTCCTCCTCCTCCTCCTCCTCCTCCTCCTCTTCCTCAGGGATGTGGGTGCAGGGCTCTGTCCCACCGAGGTAGGTGGGTGCCCCCTGGGTGATGGAGCCACTCGGGACCAGGCTGCAGCTGCCCTCTGGGTGCTGTGGTCCTCATTTGGGCACTGCCTTGGGACAGCAGCCCCCAGGGGATGCGTCCGCTGCAGCTCCAGGTGATGCTGGGGCCAGGAACTGGGGATGGGGGGGAGGGAACTGGGGATGGGTACTGGGAACTGGGGATGGGGGACCAGGAACTGGGGATGGGGACCAGGAACTGGGGATGGGGGCCGGGAACTGGGGATGGGGACCAGGAACTGGGGATGGGGACCAGAAACTGGGGATGGGGGGCTGGGAACTGGGGATGGGGGCCGGGAACTGGGAATGGGGAGGTCAGGAACTGGGCATGGGGATGGTGCGCTGGGCTGCACTGGGTGCCGGCAGGGTGAGCGCACTGCAGGAAGCGGAGACGGCTCCAATAAAGAGGCACGCGAGTGCTTTTCCTGACCCAACTCTTGCGTGGCTGCCTCAGTGCGGTGTTTGCCGCTCTGCCAGCACCCACCGGAGAGGGCGAAGGGCCGGGGTCAGGCACGGAGCCCAGCGCCGCCGTGTGAACGTGCACCGGCCGTGCTCTTGGACCCCGTGCGCTGGCAGCAGCCTCCGCTGCAAAATATGGGACAAACAAGGGAGTTAATGTGTAACAGCTGTACCGAGCCTGATTAATCGGTCCTGGCCTTGGCTGCTGCCCCGCGCCGTGTGCTCACCCCCCCCGGCGTGGGGACCCTTGCTCCGGTGCCACCGGTGCGTGCACAGCCCCAGATGCAGGACCCGGGAGCCCGTCCCCGCTGCACCGGGATGGGTTTGGTGAGGATGGGTTGGCTCCGACCCCACTGCCCAGCCCCAGCACGTGGCTGCAGCTGCCAAATGCTGGCTTCTGCGTCCCCAGGGGGGGCTCCACGAGCACCTGCCCTCGCCGTGGGAGCTGCTCAAGGCTGTGTCACGATGGCCTCGAGGTGCCCTAATGGCAACGTGTGTCCAGCAGGGAGCTTGGATGGCACCGGGGCTGAGGTGCTGCGGCACGGGGAAAGGATTTGGGGTGGGAGGGGGTGGCCCTGCATGGCCAGGTGACGCTTGGGGACACCAGCCCTGGGGGTGCAGGTGCATTTACACTTGGGGACATCAGTCCTGGGGGGTGCAGGGACAGCTGTGGCCGTGCTCCCCGGTGTCTGCAGGCGCTGCCTGGACTCTGCCCGCGTGCTGACGCAGGCGATGCCGGCCCCGCTGCCGGCACTGCGGCAGGCTGGGAAGCTTCTGGATGAAACCTTGGCACCGAGGGGCAGCCGGGTGTGATGGGGCGTGCGCTGCGCGTGCACTGCCCGTGTCCGGTGCCTTGGGAACCGCCGGGACACCGAGTCCTGCAGCCAGCCGCTGTCACCGCAGGGCACAAAGGTCCCGGGCTGCCAGCTCATCCCCGGCTTGTTGTGGCTGCAGGGGAGCCGCCGATCCCAGTTCCCATCCCAGCTCCCGGCCTCTCCCAGCTGCGATCCCAGTTTTGCTGTCGTGGCGCTTTCCAAGGGGGCTGGCGCATGCTTGTCCCCATCCCCCCCCCAGCACCTTTTGCCCTCGTTTCCTGCAGTGAAGCTTTTCAGGGAAAATTTATTACCAACGGTTTCAAAACACGTTGGACGCGGGAGCCAAGCCTGCTGAATTCCTTCGCGCTGGCCAGAAGCGGCTCTCGGCTGAGGACCCTGAAATGAGCTGCTGGGGAATTTGTTTTGCAAGAGTGATCCCATTTCCATGCAAACTTCTGCTCCATTTGGGCAGGGAAGCTTTGGTCTCCCCGAGGGTGCTGGGAGGATGGTGGTGAGCTGCTCCCCTCTGGTTTGGGGTTTCATCTTGGCTGGTTGTGGCTGGGAATCCCCCGCTCAGCAGGAGGGGGGGACCCCCTGAGCCCCCACGGAGCATGAGGAAAGCCCCAGCTCCTTGGAGCCGAGGCAAAGCTCCTCGCAGAGCACCCACGGTGCTCCCTCACGGCTGCAGCTCTGCCGTGGCATCAGCTCAGCATCAGTCGCAGCTCAGCAGCTCACGGCACAGCTCCAAACCACGTCTCTGCCCTAAGGGGACTGATGTTTGCCAGCGTTTTAACCTTCCTTGGCTTTAGCCAGCACTGTCCAGGCTGTGCTCCCGGGGAGGAGGATGTCGTGGTGGCCACCGTGGGGTGAGCAGGGGGGAGGAAAAGGAGGTGGAGGAGGAGGAGGAGGAGGAGGAGGAGGAGGAGGAGGAGGATGCCCCCCAGGTGCCACCGCTCGCTGCCTGGACGCGACCTCTGCCTGCTGGGGGCCGCAGCGGGGAGCGGTTCAAGGCTCCTGACCCGAACTTTCCCGAGGAGAGAGATAAGTGCAGCGTTTTCACTGGCTGCTAATCATTAACGCCCCGATGTCTGCTCCTGCCCCCCGTGGGGGGCACCACACCACTGGGCCGTGTTTTTCCGTGGCAGCGGCCGGGCAGACAGCACTGGGACGTGGGGTTTGTCCCCCTGGGACGTGGGGTTTCTTTTGCCATGCTGACCTCATGTCTTGGGTCCCTTCATCCAGCTCCGTGTTACTCTTTCATCACTGACTCCCAGGGGACACCAGGGAGATAAATCTGCCAGCACCGTGAGCCTGGGGTGGAGAGGCCACAGGCAGGGACCTGGCACGACAAGTGACAAGTGACAAGTGATATCCTCGCCTCCATGACCGTGGATGGGGTCTGGCAGGGCAGGAGGGGTTAACCCAGGGGTGTGCCGGGCAGGATTGCTCCCCGTACCTCACTTGCACAGGTCCTGAAACCCCACAGGGCTCAGGACAACATCGCCAGCAGCCAGGACCTCTCCAAGCTTTGCTCTCAGCCTCCAAGGAGCTCCCAAAACAGCTCGGAAAGGTTCCCAACGAGCAGAGACCTGGTTAAGTCAGCCTGGCAGATGCCGTGGCAGCAGGGTGCTTGTGCACCAGGCAGAGGTTTTGGCTCCGGGGATGGGAGCAGCATTTTTCCATCCCTCTGCAGGTGCTTGAGCCTCTGCCCTGCTAAAAAAAAGTAAATGCTGGGGCGCACGAGGAGCAAACTGAGTGATTTATTGGGAGCCAGGAGGAGTGGGGGGCTGCAGAACCCCACCCCGAGCAGCAGAGGCACCTGGCAGTGCAGAAGGAAGGGGTGGTGAAGGGTTAAGGCACCCGCCGGGCACGCTCCCCGCCGCCCCGCTGCCTGTTTTTACGTAAGTCCTTCCAAACATGTTTGTCACAACCCCCCGGTGATGCACCTTTGGCAAAAGTGGTTTTGGGTCCAAAGATCGGCGCTGGGACAAGCGACCTGCCGGCAGCAAACAAGAGCCCGCAGGGTATAAAACCACGGTGCGACGCGGGGCAGCCCGGACCCGCCGGGAGGCAGCTGAGGAGGAGGAGGAGGAGGAGGAAGAGGAGGAGGAGGATGGAGGCTGGCATGAACGTCCTGCACGACGCGGGCATCCAGGCCACGCGCTGGCTGCAGGAGCATTTCCAGGGCTCCCAGGACTGGTTCCTCTTCATCTCCTTCGCTGCTGACCTCAGGAACACTTTTTTCGTCCTTTTTCCTCTCTGGTTCCATTTCTGCGAGCCCGTGGGCATCCGGCTCATCTGGGTGGCCGTCATCGGGGACTGGCTCAACCTCGTCTTCAAGTGGTGAGTAGCCCCGGGGTGTGCTGGCACAGTTGGGTTCGCCTTAACCCAGGGCACCCAGCCCTGATGTGAGGTCCCGCGGCTCGGCTGCAAGCCTGGTGGTGATGGTTGGCGTTCTTCATCCCCAAGATTTTTAGAAAAGGCTCTTCCCCCTTCCCCAAAGGCAGGCAGGAATCAGCCACTGCAGGCAGACGCAGACACCCCCCTGCCATCAGCTCGAGCCCGGCACAGCTCGGTGTTAGCCACAGGACGTGGTGCCAGCGGCACAAGGGGACCAGCGCGGTGCCACCTCTGCTGTGCCACCCGGTGCCTGGCGTTGTGCCGGGGATTTGGGGCTGTTCTGTCCCACGGCTGGACCCTGTGGGGTGCTTGGGGAGCTGTGCTGGGTGCTCTGGTTCTGTGCCTGCCCCACGGCTGGGATGCCCACGCTGATGGGGACGGGTGTCCTCCCCCTCTGCTGACACCATGGGGTGCTCTCTCTGGAACAGGCATGGGGGGAGCAGACGGCCTCTTCTCAGCACGTTTGCCTGCTCCTGGGAAGTTCTCACTCCAGGAATAACCACCCCAAATCCCATTCTCCTTTCTTTTCAGGATCCTATTTGGGGAGAGACCATACTGGTGGGTGCACGAGACCAACTACTACAGCAACGCCTCCGCCCCAGCCATCCAGCAGTTCCCACTCACCTGCGAGACCGGCCCCGGTAGGGTCCCGCACCCAAGGGGGGGAGCACGGGGACGCTCTGTCCATGGGACCCCGGGGATCCTGGTCCCAAAGTGGGGGTGCTGGCATGGCCGGGACCGTTATCTCCGCTGTTATCACTGAGCTGCAGGGCCACTGCCGTGCCCTGGCGGGGCGGAGGCAGGGCAGCCCCTGCGCAGAGCGGACTTTTACCCTCGGTGTGCGCAGACGTGGCGGCTCAGCACAAATCCTGCTGGGGCCATGCTCGGCCATGTGCCGGCAGCAGCTCCACGGGGAAGGGGCTCACTTGGTCCCACTGCAACCCTGTGGGTGTTTTTTGTCTGTGGTTGCAGCCAGCTTGGGGCTGCGAGTGGCCTCAGCACGAGCCATCGAGGGTGGTCGCTGCCTTCTGCCCTGTCCTGATCGTAGGACAGGCCTCGGAGCTTGAGCTGTGCTCCTCGTGCCACTGTGGATGGGTGCTTGGTGCCATGAACCCACTGCGTGGGAGCCCCAGGGGGCAGCCTGATCCCACGGGGGTCTGACCGGGGGCTTCCTTCTTGCCCAGGGAGCCCCTCCGGCCATGCCATGGGCGCAGCGGGCGTGTACTACGTGATGGTGACCGCCCTGCTCTCCATCGCATCGGGCAAGAGGCAGTCGAAGACGCTGAAGTACTGGTAAGCTGGGTGCCCAAACTGGGGGCTGGGCTGGGGACTGCCCCAAATCCGAAAAGGGAGGCAGCGGATCCCGTATTGGCACATTTTGGGGTCCCCGATGGCAGCAGGATCTGACCCCAGTGCTGATGCTTCCCCTCTGCCCCTTGCAGGGTTTTGTGGCTGGTGCTTTGGACGGGCTTCTGGGCGGTCCAGGTCTGCGTCTGTCTGTCCCGAGTCTTCATCGCCGCCCACTTCCCCCACCAGGTCATCGCGGGGGTCTTCTCCGGTGAGTGCACCCCCTGGGCCCGTCCCCTTCACCCCACAGCAGCCCCCCAGCAGAAGAGCTGAGGCCTTTTCCCATGTCTGGGGGATCCATGGGGAGAGGCGGCCAAAGGGCTTGGGGCTGGCGACTCTCGGGGTGCAGCGGTGGCCGTGGGGGTGCTCTGACCACGCAGGAGCCCCCCCAGCTCTGAGCAGCGCTGCCTCCTCTCCCCGCAGGCATGGTGGTGGCCGAGACCTTCCAGCACGTCCGCTCCATCTACCACGCCAGCCTCCGCAGGTACCTGGGCGTCACCACCTTCCTCTTCAGCTTCGCCCTGGGCCTCTACCTGCTGCTGCGGGCGCTCGGCGTGGACTTGCTCTGGACCCTGGAGAAGGCGCAGAGGTGGTGCAACCACCCCGAGTGGGTCCACATCGACACCACCCCCTTCGCCAGCCTTCTCCGCAACCTGGGCATCCTCTTCGGGCTGGGGCTGGCCCTCAACTCCCACATGTACCTGGAGAGCTGCCGGGGGAAGCAGGGCCGGCAGCTGCCTTTCCGCCTGGGCTGCGCCGCCGCCTCGCTGCTCGTCCTGCACCTCTTCGACGCCTTCAGGCCGCCCTCCCACCTGCAGCTGCTCTTCTACGTCCTCTCCTTCTGCAAGAGCGCGGCCGTGCCCCTGGCCACTGTCGGCCTCATCCCCTACTGCGTCTCCCAGCTGCTGGCCACGCAGGACAAGAAGGGCGTCTAGGGGGGGGGCCGTGGCACGGGTGTCCCCCCAGGTAACGGCACGGCCCTCCCCAGGGCAAGAAGTGGACTGTGGGGTTTGTGCTGGTTCCTCTCCCCGTTACAGCTGCACGAGCAGTGCCACGACGCCACCGCCGGTGCCACGGGTGCTGGTGGCACGAGGGAGAGGGGTGGCACCGCCGGGAGCAGGGTGCTGTGCGCCCATGGGTGCTCAGGGGCTGCTGGCGAGGCGGCTCTGTCACGGGAACGGGCGGGCTGTGGGGGGGGAGAAGGATTTGGAGAGAAATTCGGGCTTGTGGGAGCCCCCCAGGCCCGTAGCCCATCAGCTTGTGGGCCCCGGTGTTCGGTATTTGCTGCTGCATGAAGCAGCGTGGGGTTTAGGGGTGTGTGTGTGTGTGTGTGCGTGTATACAGAGGGGAAACAAGGGTATTTTATTAAAGCTGGAGGTGTATTTAGGTGGTGTATTTAAGTCGGTGAGTTCAGCTGTCTCGTGGGCAGGGGGACGGTGACCGAGTGCCACCCGCAGGGACCGGGAGGGGGCTGGAGGAAGGATGTCCCTGCGGGGACACTGGGGACCGGCTGCCCCTGGTGCAGGGCTCTCCTGCATCCCCAAACCCCTGCCCCATTGCTATGGCTCCTGCAGGGCTCGTGTGATTAACAGTGTGGGCTGGTGGCTCTTGGGGACACCACAGGCTGCCTGCAGCCCCCGTGTTCCCGTGGGGCTCAGCCGGTGGCCGGTGCCGCTTGGTGATGAAGACCAAGCCCAAAATCACCAAAACCACACAATAAAACCAAGGGAACGAGGGCTGCTGCTGCTGCTCGCCCTCCTCCTGCAGCAAAGTGACCCAGCAGGAGCTGGTGGCCTGCACAGCCCTGACCCTTGGCCTGATCCTGCCGTGCACAAACAGCTCGGGAGCTGGCAGGGGGGTTTCTGCTCCGTGCGGAGGAGACCGCAGGTGCTGAGGCTGCTGCTTGTGGCAGAAAAATGGTTTTAGGATGGAGGTTTCTCATGTTTTATTTCTCTGGTTATTATCGATATCTGGGCTGAAGTTGTAGTGCTAGATCTAGGAAGGAAGGAGGAAAAACAAAACAAAACAAAACAAAACAAAAAAACATCTATTCCCAACTCAGGCTTTTTCCAGCGTGGCTCCGCAGCGCCCCTTTTGTTTCTGCAGCTGAGATTGCGGCAGCCTCAGGACCCTCCCTGGCAGAAAAGGCAAACCCGAGAGGCAGCGGGGAGTTGTTGTTAATCCAGGAGGTTTTGCATCGGTACAGGCTCGGAAACAGCCGGTGTGGTGGGGTTGGATGTGGTTTTCTGCCTCCCTGTAGAATAAAGCACGAGGTGGCGGTTCCAGCTGCATTTAATTCTTGTGTAGAGCCAGCACGTGTGCGTTACCATGGCTCTGCCAGGCCTCCTGCAAGCAGATGAACTTCCCTTTTTTAATAACGTGCTTGGTTTCTTGTTTTTAAAGAAAGGGCTCATGGAGACTTGCTCATAGGTTCAGCACTGCATCAGTTCTCTCTGAGCAGTAAGCAGCCACACCTGGTGCCCAGCTTAGTTTGGTCTTCTAAAAAGGATTTACTGACTCGAGCATCCCTTCAACTCCTGCCACGTTTCTCTTTCTCCCTACAAAGGCTCAGCATAAAATCTTGAACCGTTTTTCTCTGTGGTTGCTTGAAAATACCACGTTCAAACCCTCTGCTTCTTACCAGTTTTCTGATCTTTTTAAAAATGCATCCAGTTTATTGTGAATAAATAGGTTCACAAAGCAACTTGTACAAACTAAAAGCCATGGTACACTGCAAGCCAGAGGGCCCTTGTTTTGGCTTGTAGGAAGCTCATAAAAGTAGTCATTAAGCTCTTTAATTGCTTAAGCAGTACCACTTGCCTGGGGAAATTAAAGAAACCTCGCAGCATCTAGGGTCAGAGAAAAACTAAGATGGCAGTTTCCCTCCCCCTGTCTTCCATGAGCATCAAATCAGTTCACAAAAGATGCATTTTTTTTTTTAAAGTCTTTATTCTCTGAGACAGAACTTGGTGGAGATGATGCAAAGCAAGGAAGACAGCCGTACTTTGAGAATTCTTTATGTTTCAGCTCTTTGGTGGCTGACGAATTCCTGGAGCAGAGCTTCCACTTCTCCTCGCCGACTCATTTTGGTCGCCTTGCCCTGAAAGCGGCCTCGCTTCCCAGCTCCTTTGCCTCCCAGCAGCTCTGCCACCCTGCAGTAACGACAGCACATGCTGATAGCCACTCGTAGAGAAGAGGGTAACCTGCCCTAACCTGCTCCAGGCAGCAAAGAAGGGTCCATAGTCTAATTCTATGGCTCAGCTGCTTAGTCGGAATTCTTACTAATTTTAAAGAAACCACAGAACACGGTACCTGGGACCTAAATTCTCAACTGCTTCAACAGGTCCAGCTAGAAGGAAGAGTCCTGCTTCTTTTTCATCTCCCACCGTCAGGAAAAGCAGGGTTTCCTGTGGACAGAGAGACAGACCTTGCTCCAGAATAGCCACTGCCCTCCTTTTGCAGAAAGGGTACAGAAACACGAGCTACAGGTCCCCTTAAAGCACCTAAACAAGTCATGAGTTCATTACTGAGACCAAAACTCAATTTGAAGTAAGAGGGAGAGAAGCTTTTGAATCTCTTGTAGTGAATCCTATGTTGTAGGGAACAGAACAGGTACTGGGCTATCCTTAACACAGCCCATGAAGATCAGTATGGCTTTTTAGGGACAGGCTCTTCTACAGTGCTCAGAATTTTTGCTGCCATATTTCTTGACCATTGGGGATCCCCCTGTGCACTGAGGCTGCTGGGGACAATAACCTCATGCAATTTTTGGAAGGAGAGATGTGTAGCTTGTGACTGTGGCACAAACAGAAGCCAAGCCAGCCCCTGTCTGTGCTACAGGCTTGAAGGAAAACGCCACTGGTGTCAGGTTCGGCTGCATCAATGACTCACCTCCGTCCCTATCTCGTTAGCGATGATGTTCATGAACTCCGAGTCACCCTCTTTCCTGCATGGATGGGTAAAAAGCCACTTCAGAGAGGAAGAAAAAAATCCACACCAGAGTCCAAAACATCAATCACAAACCAAAGGCAGTGACAGTATCTAAGTTTAGCTTTTGTTAGTTTTCCATTTTGTTAAAGACTAAAATTTCCAACTGCCCTCAGAGAAGTTGAAAGAGCAGCCTATGATCATGCCTGGGGTTTTGATCTCTTGCTCTTAGAATGGAGACTATTTTTTTTCCTATAAATCTAAATCCTTTCTGTGCATTTCTGTGGATATATTAAGAATTATTTAAGTGTTTAAGGAATTGAGCTCCTCGGTTTTATTTGAAAGCACTGAGGGCAGAAAGAAATCAGACACAATTATTTCTTAGTTATAAAAACAGAGGAATTCAGTGACTGAATAACTTACACATTTCTTCCATTACACAACCTTCCAGAAGGCCCAGTCGGTTTAATATTTTGTTCACCTTGTTTATATTCACTCATGAGGAATGTTTGACTTTTAAGCAGTAATTGTTGTAAGCTTGAGTAGGTGTCAGAGAGATGCAGCTACCATAAATCACATAATATCCTGGCTTCCTCCCCCTGTCCCCGAACTCCCTGTACCTGTGTAACACAAACAGCTGACTCTGAACAGGTTTGCTCTTGAAGTCCCGCGCTATCAAAACAGCAATGTCTCTAAGCAGGTTCAAGTTATTCTGAAAGAAAAGTGAATGGAGAAGACGGATAAGCCAGCGTGAACACCAAGCTTTGTTCCCAGAGATGGAGCAGTTTTGATAAAAACGGATGCTTTAAATTCAGTGGTTTGGGCCTGCAGGGAGCAGACACTGTCTGCTTTTCTCAGCTATCCCCATACCTTCTGAAGCAGTTTCACTGAGCTCTGCAGCCTCTTCACGGCCTCAACGTGCTCACCGGGTCCATTTCTGAAAGAAAACAAAGAGCCTTAATTGATACTTAGAAAGATGAAGACAAGACTTATTAAGGGAGCAAAAGCAGATAGCGTATCATAAAGAACACCATGCAGATGCACCCTGAGGCTTATGTTGTATTTGTCAGAAGGAACAATGAAGATGAAAGAACCAAAGTGCCAAGGGTATTACTTGAGCAGTGAGGTTAGAGCCTTCTCAGTATTGTGACTTTGTTCAATGGACTTCAGAACTCTGTTCCCTGCCAGGAAAACCAAGTTGGTTTTGTTCTTTTTCCCTTTTTCCGTGCCAAGGAGTTTAATAACCTTGAAAAGAAAAACACTCTGGTCAGAAAAGGAGAACAGGATTTTGCTCTTACCCTTAAAAGCAAAGGGTAAGCAAATTAAAAAAAGCAAATTACCTAGTGGTAAAGGCCAGCCCCACCCCTTTACCACTAGGACAATTTCCAGAACAACCTGGATCCTCAGGACTTTTGTTGTGCTCAGTCTGCACGTGTGGAGCAAGGCTCCTGAGGGCAGCTGGGCTGCAGCCCCCCTACCTGCAAGTCGCTCAGGTTGGAGACGTGAGTCCCGCAGCACATGTTGGAGTCTATGCCTTCGATGTTTATAACTCGCACTGGCCCTGTGTGGTCATCTGGTAAGCCACGGCTTCTCACCTAGCAAAGGGGGAGGAGAGCCAAGGAGGTGACACACGTGTGCCACAACCGCTTTGGCCCCACGTTCAGTGTCAGCTCTACCCCATCGCTCACTGTTTCAACTTCGGGGTCATCCGCAGCCAGCTCCCGCACTGTCACGGGCACCCTCTCCCGAATCTTCTCGTTCACGCTCCTCTCCAGGGCTTCTATTTGCTCCGCTGTCACGCTGGGGGTGTCCAGCTCGATGACGCTTCGCTGACGGCCCAGCTCCCTGCACGGATGAGGGAATATCAGCTGCTGTGGAGAAGAGCAGCTGGAAGATCCCCCCGTGCAGCACCAAGTGCCATCCAGGACTAGCTTGTGGGGATGTGGTGATTGAAATGAACCACACCTCCCTCCTCTCCCTCCTTGTTACAGAGCATCAGATGCGTACCACGCATTTGGAACACAAGACGAAGCAAATATTTTGTACAGCTTGTCTCCAGCCCAGTCAATTTTCCCAGGCCCTCCGTGGTCAAATGAAATATCCAAGAGCTAACTGCTTTCAAATTATCAGCGATCACCTCCTCATGGCATATGCCAAACGAGATAAGACTGAGGTTCAAAGGAGCCTTTTTCCTGCTCACCATGAAGTCGTTTTGAATCCAAACATCAGGTCTGCAATGGCAGTGATGAGGTGCTGTCCTGGAAGAGATGTGCAAGCGACGGCTTTGAATTTTGGACACAGGGGAAAAAAAAATTCCCTGCCAAAGTGTATTTTTTCTGCTGACGTTTCCACGACGTTTGGGAACCAGCCCAGGGACATGCCTGGAGGTGTGGGGCTGCTGCTCGTGGTTGGAAACAGACGGAGGAGGCAGCTGCTGCCTCGCAGCCTGTGGGACCCAAGGGCAACACGGCGTGCTCGGAGCTCTCCCCAGTGGGTTGAGAGTTTGCTTCCAGCCCCTCTTGCAGCCGGTTTACAAACCACAGAGGGTTTCCCCTCCCAGGCAGCCCCAGGGACAGCCGGTGGGCACAGCGCTGTCAGCTCAGCCTTCCCCCTCCCCAAATTAGGGAGGACAAACTGGGCACTGACCCCCACCTCAGCCCAGACTGTGTGGCTCTGCCCAGTGCCCCTGTGGCTCGGTGCTACTGGTGGTAATGGGCACGGACCTGAGTGCTGCTGCATGTGGTCGAAGCGCCGCTCCCAGTCCAGCGACAGCAGAACGGAGGCGCCCGGCTCCAGCTCCTTCTGCACGAAGTGAACGGCCTCGGGGCCCCGGCGGGTGACACGCAGCACGGGCACGTCGCCGATCAGCCCACGGTCATCAGGCTATGGGAGATGGGGGTCAGTGGCCGGGCCTGGGTCCCGGTCCCGGTCCCGGTGCAGGGTTCTGCTTCAGGGTCCTGGGTCCCAGTTTAGGATACCGGGTCCTGGTGCAGGGTCCTGATTTAGGGTCCCAGTCCCAGGTCCCTGTCCCAGTTTCAGGGTCCCAGTCCAGGATCCCAGTCCCGGTAGAGGGTCCTGATTCAGGGTCCCAGTCCCAGGTCCCAGTTCAGGGTCCAGATCCCAGTTCTGTCTTGGTTTAGGACCCCAGTCCATGATCCCCATCCCAGTACAGGGTCCTGATTTAGGGTCCTGGTCCTGGGTCCCAATTCAGGGTCCCAAGTCCCTGACCTGGGTCCCTGTCCCGGTTCAGGGTCCCAGTCTAGGATCCCAGTCCTGGTCCAGGGCCCTGATTTAGGGTTCCAGTCCCTGTTCAGGGTCCCAGTCCAGGGTCCTGGTCCCGGGTCCCTACCCCAGTTCAACATCCCAGTCCAGGATCCCAGTCCCAGTGCAGAGTCCCTTGTCCCAGTTCCCGGTCCCAGATCCCAGCCCCGTCCCCCACCCCCTCCGTACCTGCCCACCACCCTCGGGGAAGAGGATGGTGTCCTCCAGCACCACCTGGAAGCCCCTCACCGGCTCCCCGCCGCCCTCGGGCCGCAGCTCCGCCGCCTGGCACGACACCACCTTGGTGGCGAACTGCAACAAAGAGGTGTCGGCACCATGAGGGACGGGACCAGACCAGGCCTTACCGGGCTGTACCGGGCCATAAACCCTGGCCCCGTTACTACCTGCCGGGCCCAGCTGTCCCGCTGGCACTGGAACACCATGGTGGTGGCGGCACGGAACAGGACCGGTGACGGTGACGGCGAGCGGCGAGGGACACGGGGCTGCGGGGCCCTGCCTCCCTCCACGGAAGCTCCTCCCCCTCCCGGTAAACCCCACCCCCTCCCGGTAAGCCCCGCCCACCCCCGGTATGCCCCACCTCCTCCCGGTGCCCCCCCTCCGGACCCCCCGAAACAGCGGACACGGGTGCAGGGTGGTGGCTGCCGGTGTTTATTGACCCCACTGGTAACCGGTGCTGGGGGACCGCGCTGCTGCCGTGCTCCTTCTTGAGTCCTGCCCGCGTCCCGGTTCGGCCGTGTTCGCTGCCGGTGCACCGGGAGAGCCTCACGGTGGCGGTGGTGGCCCACGGGAGCTGGGCTTCAGAGGTCGTCCTGTGGAAAGGGACACGGAGCAAAGTGGGACGGGGCCGGTAGTGGCCGTCCGGTGCTGCCCGGGAGCGTCCCTGCAGCGGGGATGGCAACGAGGGTGAGCACAGCACCAGAGGCTCCTGCAGTGCCTGGGGAAGGCAGCTCCGGGCTCTACTCACGTCCAGGTCGTCCATGGTCGGGGCAGGGCCCTTGTCCGTGACCTTCTGCAGGAGCTGGATGGGGAACAAAGGGCCATTGTGGGCACTCTGTGTGCCCGGCTTCCCCCTGCCTCCCCGAGCACCCAGCCCGCCCTTCGCCAGGCTCACCTCGGCGTACTCCTCCATCATGGCCCTCTCCACCTCCTCGTCCCCTTCCCAGTCTCGCCAGTTGTCGAAGTCCACGGAGAGCCAAGCTGGCTGCGGGCAGAGAGAGCAGGCCTTGAGGGAGGGAGCAGCGCAGAGGGGACCTGGGGGCCCTGACCTCGCAGGGAGCGAGCACTGGGTGCTGCTCCCGAACACCACAAGGGCTGGGAGAACATCCCTGCGTCTGCAAGGAGTGATCCTGACGCAGCCCACGTTGAGGGATAGGGATGCCAGAGGGCAGAGGTGGGCTGGGAGGCAGCGGGAGGCATTCCTGGCTCGTGGGGGCTCTGTGTTGGGTGCCCCAGGGGCAGGTAGAGCCCAGGAAGCCGGCGTGCTGGAGACAGGCAGCCCCCCGGGCTCTCTTTCCTGCAGGATGCCACACGCACCTTGATGTTCTCCTTGGTGATACGGGGCCACGCCACTTTCTCCTTCCATTTCCTTATGAAGCACGTGATGGAGCGATCCGAGCGCTTGTCCTGTGAGTCCTGCCAAGAGTTGGGGATGCCTCACCTCAGGGCCTGCCAGACTCCTCTCTAATCCACTGCAGACGCACGCTCAGACACTCCCAGGCTGTGGGACACAGCACCACAAGGGCTGTTTGTGGCTCAGCACCGTGCTGCCAGTGACAGACCCAAGCTCAGGGCTCCCAGCCTTGTGCTTGCTCCACTCGAGCTCTCAGGAAACAGCCAGGATTCAGCTCAAGGCAGTGCTGCTCGTGGCATCACGGGCCACGTTCAATTCTAAGCCTGCCACAGGCTGCCAGGGAACAGTTTGCTGGGGAGGGCTCACCTTGGAGTTCACCCTGCCGTACAGGTTGATCTCATTGTAGAACTCCACTCCATCGGCATTTTTGCAGCTGCCAAAACACAAACACTCGTTTTAGGACAGGGCTGAGGCCACGTACCACAAGCTCTCTGGTCCCCAGTCCAGGGCTTGCAAACCAGCAGCAGCTGACCTGAACACCACCCGGTGATCCTCGATGACGACTTTAACGTCTCTGCTGTCCTCCACGCAGAACTCCAGGAAGACGTACCGCGGGCGGTCGTACCACAGTGTCTTTGCGTGCTGCCTGTCAAAACACAAGCACAGCGGGCGTTTCCGCAATGCCTTTGGCCTGGCAGCACCGGGCCGGGACCGTGCGTGAGGTGTGGGCCAGGGATTTGGGGCTGGGCCGTGTTTGTCCCAGTGAATGCCATCAGGGTCTGTGCTGCGGGGCCGCTTATCACAGAACCACAGAATCATCTAGGTTGGAAGAGACCTCCAATCTTCCACTATAACTCTCTCCAGGAACCTCCTGGGCTGCTCCCTCTGAGCTGTATGGCATTTCCAGGATATGTCTGGGACGCTGAAGTCCCCCACGAGAACGAGAGCTGAGGATTTTGCAACTTTTGCCAGCTGCTACTAGCTGATTTCTCATCCGTCTCCTCATCCTGGCTTGGCTTTAAAGCTTAGTGACACGGTTTAGTGGAGGGCTTGGTAGTGTCAGGTCAGAGGTTGGACTGGGTGATCGTGGAGGTCTCTTCCAACCTCGATAACTCTGGGATTCGAAGATCACCGAGTCCAGCCTCTGACCTAACGCTAACAGTCCTCCACTAAACCATATCCCTAAGCTCTACATCTAAACATCTTTTAAAGACCTCCAGGGATGGGGACTCGGCCACTTCCCTGGGCAGCCCATCCCAACGCCTCACAACCCTTTTGGTAAAGAAGTTCTTCCTAACATCCAACCTAAGCCTCACCTAACAACCTTTTCTCTTCCTAATATCCAAATTAAACCTCCCCTGGCACAACTTCAGCCCGTTCCCCCTCGTCCTGTCACCGGGCATGTGGGAGAACAGCCCGACCCCCCCTACAGCCCCCTTTGGGGTTCCAGTGGGGTGCGATGGGGCCACCCCTGTCACCTCTCCCCGTGAGCTTTCTTCTCCACCCCCAGCCCCCCCCCCCAGCCTCTCCGCACTTCTCCGGACCCTTTTTAGCCCCTCCACGTCCTTTTTGTGGCGATGGCCCCAAACCCGGCTACCCACGGCTCCCCCCGGGACCGGTCCCGGTCCCGGGACGTGCCCTGTCCCGCCCCTTATTTCCCCAAACCCCCCTTCTCGGGGTACCCCCCCCACGTCCCCGCTGCTCTCCCCGGCTCCGTCCCGTGCCCGTTCCCACCTCGCCATGTCCGAGCCCGGCCCCGCCCCGAGCTATTCGGGACCGGGGGGCACCGGAGGGGGGGGGACCGGGAGGGGGGGGCAACGGGGGCCGCGCCGAGCCGCGAGGGGGCGCTATGGGGGGGGGGGGGGCTCCGGTACCGCGCAAGCCCCGAGCACCGGGAGGCGGGGGGGGGGGCAGGGCACAAAATGGCGGCGGCGCCGCGCCGGTAGTACCGCCATGGAGGCGGAGGGGGGACCGGGGGGGCCGGGGGAGCGCTGGGCGCCGGTGGGCGCCGTGACAGCGGAGGAGGAGGAGGAAGAAGAGGAGGAGGAAGGAGAGGAAGAGGAGGCGGCGGGGTCGCCGCGGTCGGTGCCGCGGTTGCGGGCGGAGCGGCGCCGGTTGCACGGGGCGCTGCTGGCGCTGGCCTCGCATTTCGCTCAGGTGCAATTCCGCCTGAGGCAGGTGGCGAGGGCCGGGCCGGGAGAGCAGCAGCGCCTGATCCGGGAGCTCGAGGATTTCGCTTTCCGTGGCTGCCCCGCGCCCCTCGCCCACGGTCTCGGGGACGGCCCGGTGAGTGAGGGGGGGGGGGGGGGGGGGGAAGGCACCGAAGGGATCGGGCCCCGAGCACGGTGACAGGACGGGGAGGGGGGGGGGTAACTAAAGAGAGCGGGTTTGGGTCAGGTATAAGGAAGAAATGCCTTAAATTTAGCCCAAGGGGCATGGTTTGGTGGGTGATGTTGGTGTTGGGGTGATGGTTGGACTGGGTGATCTCGGAGGGGTTTTCTAACCCTAATTAGTGTAAAATCGTTAGTTGTGAGGGTGCTGGTGCGAGCTGGAGGAGCTTTGGGTGCCTCTTCCCGGCAGGGCTCAAAGCCAGGTTGGACGTGGCTTTGGGCAACCTGAGCTAGAGGCAAGCATCGTGCCCACGGCAGGGGGGTGGAACAAAATGAGCTTCACCATCCCTTCCAGCCCAGGCGGTTTTGGGATTCAATAATTTGTTTAAAATCCAGTTAGTTGCAGCTTTGCTCCTGCCCGCTGCTGACAGAGGTGAGCAGCTGTCGTGGCCACCCAGCACGGCTCCGTCCGGAGGCACCGTGCCCCTCCCAGGGTGCGGCAGGCTCCAGGTAGGCAGCGAGCAGGCAGGCGGCTCTGCAGGAAGCTCGGTTGCAGGAGCTTTCACCCACTGAAGCCAGATTGCTGGGACAGCCCTTAAAACACCCAGCTCTGAGATAAGGCAAAAGCTCAGCTCGGGATGATGCTGACATTCGGCAGCGCCTCAGAGGATCTTTGGTGCCCAGGAGTTACGTGGGTGCTTGGAGCAGTGTGTGCTGCGTTCCAGCCCCACACCATGGGGTTTGGCTCTGGGAGGTTTGAAGAGATCCTTCTGTCAGATGAGCTGATGTGACACTCTCTCCTCAATGTGCACACACACCTTTTTCTTGAGGTGGCTTGTAGTGTTCAGTAGTTAATTGCATGAGCTGAAGGAAATTCTCCTCATGCCATGATGATGTTCTCTGTCGACGCTAAATGTTTGATTTAGTTTACTGGTAACTTTTTTCAGAGTGAACAGGAGAAGCAGGAGCGAATTGAGGTGCAGAAGGAAAAGCAGAGAGAGCTGATCTTGCAGCTTAAGACACAGCTGGATGACCTGGAGACGTTTGCTTACCAAGAGGGCAGCTATGACTCTCTGCCACAGTCTGTGGTTATGGAAAGACAACGGGTAAGGCTCTTCAAGTCATTCTGCACATGCTTATCCTTAGGATTTGTGAGCCTCTTAAGGACTGGCCAAATCATCTGTTCTGTATTTCTCACTGGCAGCTGTAATTAGCTGTATTAATAGTTAGTCTGCGTGCATAAATGTGATCCTGTCATCTCTTGTAATTTTCAACGTATAACAAAGGAGCCTGTTGCCAAGGTAGTGAATGGAGTATTTTGGAGCTCGTGGGCAGCTGCGTCACACGGTGAGATCATGCTACTGATTGGTGTTTCGTAGATGATTATAGATGAGCTGATAAAGAAGCTGGACATGGACTTGAGTGCGGACATTGCAACGCTCTCTCCAGAGGAATTGCGACAGCGTGTGGATGCTGCCATAGCACAGATTGTTAATCCGGCCAGGGTGAAGGAGCAGCTGGTGGAACAACTGAAGACGCAAATAAGGGACCTTGAAATGTTCATCAACTTCATTCAGGGTCAGTGCTCAGTTTTTAGACGAGCAGATTGTATTGTTTTGTAATTCCCTGGCGTAGTTATGAGGAGGAAGGCCACAGATGTCAGACGATGGATGTAGGATTGGTGCCTGGGTCATGGGGAAGTACAGATCTCTGAGCTGGTGGTGGGGAGAATGAGACTGACAAGGAAGGTGCAAGGAGGTCTAAGGGAATATTGACCTTAGCACTTGAGATATTCAGTTTAAACTCACAATTGTAAAGTAACGGTGTGAAATTCTTCTTCCAGATGAAGTCGGAAGCCCTGGTAAGGCAGAAGATGGACACTGTGAGTGCACTGGTAGAAAGGACAGTGGTGGCTCCTGTAAACCAAATACCCGGTCTTCTGGAAGCAGAGGTAGGCACTGCTCGGCTTGGAGCCTCTCTTCCTGCTGTAGCTCATTTGAGGTTCATTGGGCATGAACCAGCATCCTGTCACATTAGCCTGTTTTGGGTCTGTTATCTTCAAACTACCCATTTGATATTATACTGTCTAAAGGCTGATCACTATCTTCTCTTTGGTTGTACTGCCCACCAGAAAAAGCTGCTGTAGGATTTCTTCTCTGTAAGTGATTTAAGACAGATCTGATTGTTGAGAATGGACCGTTGAAAAGTTTGCTTTTTCTGGTTGGGTTCAGCGCTTTGCAACTAGAGAAAGTGCCATCGGTCCTACTGACAGCAGTTCCCGAGGAAAGTCTCTGGTGGAGGAGGAGCAGATGTGTACTCCCCCTGTGTGTATGACAGAGCAGAGATGTTGGTCTGCTCAGCAATGAAGGTCTCACTCCTTAATGAAAGTATTTTTTTCCTCTTTTTCTAACCTGATCAGTGAACCCGGAAGACGCCAGAAAGATGCGAGAAACGGGCCTGCACCTCATGCGTCGCATGCTTGCTGTGCTGCAGATATTTGCTGTTAGTCAGTTTGGTTGTGCTACTGGTCAGATTCCTCGGTCCCTCTGGCAGAAAGACCAAGCCAACAAGGACTATTCCCCCTTAATTAAGAAACTGGAGCTGTCGGTAGACCGGGTGAGGCAGCTAGCCATGAAACACCAGCAGGAAGACCACGTTATCAGTTCCTCCGACCTGCAGGATATTCCCTTAGGAGGGAGAGATGAGCTGACTCTGGCTGTGCGGAAGGAGCTGACCATCGCTTTACGAGACCTGATGGCTCACGGGCTCTACGCCTCTTCGCAAGGGATGAGCCTGGTGTTGGCACCCATCGCGTGCTTGATTCCTGCGTTCACCTCCTCACCGCAGACGATGCATCCCTGGGAACTCTTTGTGAAGTATTACAACGCTAAGAATGGACAAGCCTTTGTGGAGTCTCCAGCTCGCAAGCTCTCCCAGTCCTTTGCCTTGCCTGTGACAAGAGGAGTCACCATCACCCCAAAACAGAGCCTGCTGACGGCCATACACACTGTCCTCACTGAGCACGACCCCTTCAAGCGCAGCGCGGACTCGGAACTGAAAGCTCTGGTGTGTATGGCGCTGAATGAGCAGCGCCTGGTCTCCTGGGTAAATCTCATCTGCAAATCCGGAGCTCTGGTACAATCTCACTACCAGCCGTGGAGCTACATGGCAAACACGGGCTTTGAGAGTGCACTCAACATCCTCAGTCGCCTGAGCAACTTGAAGTTCAACCTCCCAGTTGACCTGGCCGTCCGGCAGCTGAAAAACATCAAAGATGCTTTTTGATGTATTTTTATTCTAGATCATCCACTTTCCACAAGTAGGCAGCTGTTGGGCTCCAGAAGCCTGGCTTTTTTTTTTTTTTTTTTTAAGACCAAATTTGGCTCTTTAAAATTTATATCTGCTTTTAGGGAAAATCTTACGGTGTCCTGATGCTGGAGGTTGGGTGCAGTACAGCACCCCACCCTGCCCTCACGCAGTTCTGAATAGCAAAACGCTGCTGGGTGAGGGCTGATGTTCAGGCTGCTCCCTGCAGAAATCCCAAAAACTCCTTTTTTTGAAGCTTTTTGTGCAGAGCCCGGAGCACCGGCGGTGCGGTGCTCCCTAGCGGCTGCGTTAATCGCTTTGGCAAGCCTGCGCGGGGGGAAAACGCGTTTCCAGCTGCTCTGTTTTAATTCTTGTCGGTTCCTAGCCTTTGTGCCGCTAGCGCGCTCGTTGACTTTTTGTGGTTATTTATAATCAGAGTTTAATTTATCTGTAACTCCTGGGGGGGGGGGCGGGAAGGGAGGCTGTGCTTGGTGTAACGGCAGCACCTCTGGGCGCGGGCTGCGAGCGGTTCTGAAATGAAATGGGTGAGCAAACGGCTGCCTCCGTGTCTGCCTTCGTGCCGGCCCCGCCGCCACCGGGGGCACCGGGGGAGGCCTTGAGGCCTACAGCAGGCCCGGGCCCGTTGCCTAGCAACCGCGGCGCCGCTCCGCGCATGCGCGACTCGCTTCGCGGCGCCCTGAAGCGGAAGTGACGTCAGGTGAAAGGCCGGCGGGCTTCCTTTTCCGGTCTGGGCGCCATCGGAGCGGCTGTGTCGGTGAGTGGGGCCCGGCGCCGCCATCCGTCGCCATCCGCGGCCCTCGGGCGCCATCCGCTGCCATCGCGGGGCCGGGGGCGGCCGGGGCCCTCCGCTGAGCGCCGCGCGCTGTGTCCGCAGAGATGGGCAAGTTTATGAAGCCGGGGAAGGTGGTGCTGGTGCTCGCCGGCCGCTACTCGGGCCGCAAGGCCGTCATCGTCAAGGTGAGCGCGGGGCCGGCCTGCGGGGGGCTGCGGGGCCGCCCCCTCCCTCCCCCGCTCCTGGCTCCGTCCCGGATCCGCGCTCCCGGCCGGTTCTGGGCAGCGGCTGAGAGCCCCGCGGCGCTGCCGGCCCGTGCCGGTGTCGGTGCTTTTGGGGGGCTCCCCGAGGGGGCTGGCGCTCGGCGGGGCCCATCGCGGGGCGGGCGGTGTGTTTCAGAACATCGATGATGGCACCTCCGACCGGCCCTACAGCCACGCACTGGTGGCGGGCATCGATCGCTACCCGCGGAAGGTGACGGCGGCCATGGGCAAGAAGAAGATAGCGAAGAGGTCCAAGATCAAGTCGTTCGTGAAGGTTTACAACTACAACCACCTGATGCCCACCCGGTGAGTGCGACAGCTTCGGTGTGGTGGCAGGAGCAGAGGAGCAGCGTTGTGTGCTCTCAGCAGCTGCAGCTCTCGTGTGTTCTCTTTGAGAAGTGCTGGGAGGTGTTGAGGGTCTGGCTTGCGTGGTTGAATGAGTGTGAGGCGTGTACTGTGTGGAAACAACTCGGCAGGTTGTTAAGCTGATGTGAGAGCAGCAAGCTGCTGAAATCCCCAGCTGGTTCTTCAATCCAGCCACCTTCAGCCTCAGCTGATCTTGGGATGTCAGTGGAAGAACCCTAAAAGCAGTCAGGGTGGGGTTGTGACAGCTCTTATGGCCCAGTAGTGGGTTTCCTGTCCAGTTGGAGCTGCTGCTGCATACAAAGTGCTGTCCAGAGGAGCTTGTTCCCTGTCGCAAGTTACCTTTTATGCATTGAATTGAACGTCTTGATGCTTCGGTGGTTTGTTGACTACCAGAACTAAACTGATTTAAGTGCTCGAGCTCTTTAACCTGGCCCTAATTCAGGCATCTGACAGGTGTGATTTGGGGCTGTGTTTTCACCCTTCGTGCCCATCCCGTGGCTGTCTCACGCTGTGCTGCTCTCATCCAGGTATTCCGTTGACATTCCCCTGGACAAAACCGTTGTCAATAAGGACGTGTTCAGGGACCCTGCTCTGAAACGCAAAGCGAGGCGTGAAGCCAAGGTGAAGTTTGAGGAGAGGTGAGTTGGAAACTCCTCGTGGCACCAGCGCTCGCTGGAGGACTTGGTGAGGTTGTGCCAGAGCCCTGCTCAAGCCCTGGATTGGACACTTCTGCTCTGACTTCCTTGAGCGTGCTTTTGGGGTGGATTATTTCTCTCCTGGTGTGTTTGCTCAGCCTCATGAGTGAGAACCTGCATTTCACTGAGAGCAGGAGCGGCTTGGGAGCAGCACTCAGCTGATGGGGGCGTTTATTTTGCTGCTGCTGCTTTGTGCCCACGCAGGCGGGGCTGTTCCAGTGCCACACACTGATCTCTCGCTGTCGTGGTGCCTCGTGGCCATGGGATGAGTGTCCCTAGGCTTAGCCTGACAGGGCCATGCTGGCGCTTTGCCCGCAACCCTTTGACATCAACGCCCCTTGGTTTCAGCATTTGCTTCAGAAACTCCAATGCAGGGAGTTTTAAAGCACAAATAAATCCAAACAAAGCGTCCGGTGGAACCGCCCCGTGCTGCTCTCCCCCTCCTTGGTGTGAGCACTGTTGTAGTGGGGGTGGCCTTTATAAAAGGATTTAATGAGGGAAATCTGCAGGGTGTTACTTCCCCGGGGCCTTCAGCTTTTTAAGAAAGATTCAGTCGGCAAAGTGAGGTGCAGAGAGCAGGTGAAGTACTTGTGGGTGAGGGGTGTGCGGCGTTTTCCCTGAGTAGAAGGATACGGACGGAGCAGTTGCATGTTTGATGCTGTCCCTACGCCGGCAGTCTCTCTGATGGCTGTGTTCTTTCTCTTTCAGGTACAAGACGGGCAAGAACAAGTGGTTCTTCCAGAAGCTACGATTCTAATCTTGTAATAAGGCGGTGTCAATAAATGTTTATTAAAAACCATTTTGTTTTGTTGTGCAAAACAGTGGTGCAAGGCCCATTTCATGGTAGCGTAGGCTTGCTTTACCTTTCCATAAAAGAGGTGGGAAAGGAATTGTAGCCCAGGCAAACTTCTGAGAACTCAGGAGCATTTCAGGCTTTGAAGCTGAGCTGAGCTGTCTGCAGGACAATCCTCGGCCCTTCTCAGTAGGAGATGACCTTTTCCCCTCTTTTCTGCTGCTGAATCAGGATTTATGTTCTGTCCCTGCTGCTGTTGAAAGGTCTCACCCCCCAAAACTCAGCTCTTCCCTAAGAGGGCGAATTCCTTCTCCAACTCGCAGTGGGGAGAGGAATGGTGAATTCCAGCTGCTGCCTTTGCTTCTCCTGAGCATGGAGCGGTGCCAGGAGCCCACTACAACATTTTTTTGGCCATCTCTGCAGGCTACCTGCCGAGCAAGGCCATCCCCAGGGCTTGAACCCCTCCCTGGCCGGGCTCAGGCTCACCGGGACAGCCCCGGAGGCGGAGCCGGGCTGAGGAAACGAAAGCGAAAGCGGCGGGGGCGGGCGGGGGAGGGCTCCCGGGGTGCCGGTGGGTCCGGCCCCGCCGCCCTTTTGCCATGGACTCGGAGGAGGTGACGGCTCCGTGCGGGGCTCCCGGGGCCGGGCCGAGCCCCGGGACCGGGCGGTGGGAGGGGAGAGGAAGGGTCCGGGGGGCTCGGGGAGCGCGGTTCTGACCCCTCCTCGTCCTCCAGAGCTCCTTCGTGCGGCTGGAAGGCCCCCAGGGCCTGCAGGACGGCGGCTCGGAGATGACCCCCGAGCAGGTCCGGCAGGAGATCGAGCGCTACAAGGTGCGGTCCGGCTCGGGGAGCGGTCCCTGAGGGATGAGGGGGGTCGGGTCGGATCCAGGGCTCTGCCACCACCAGCCCAGAACCCCCCCGGCCTCCCCGGGTTAGAGCTACTGCTCCTTGGAGCTTGTTGCCCCCCCAAAAGTGCCCCAGGCCCTGGGGATCGCTGGGTGCTCAGGTTTTTTGGTGGCGACTTTTCCCCCCCGTCTCCTTGCAAGCTCCCTGCATCGAGCCACCAGCAGATTTCTGGAGTTGGTTTTTCCAAGGAGTGTGATCTGTCAAAATGCTCCGCGAGAGGCAGGAGCGGTGGAGAGGGGGTGTTCACGTGGATGAGAACCGGGCTGCGGGGCTGTGCTTGGGGTTGGACGCGCAGTGGGGTCGGCAGGGTGCCCATTTCTGATGGTCCCTCTGGCACAGGAGCTTTGTAGTGCTGTGGAGCAAGAAAACGCCGCGCTACAAAAGGAAAAAGAAGAGACAGAGCAAAGGATACAACAGGTGAAGAACACGATAGAGCTCATTCAGGAAAATATCCAGCAGCGCAATCCTCTGGAAGATCTAATCCAATCACTCCAGGTGAGTGCTCGGAGGAATTGTCTCGGGCTTGGGAAGGTTGCAGCAGGCGGCCGGGCTCGCAGCTCTGCGGGGACTGGGACGCAACAGGGGGTTTGTGGAGCAGCACGGGGGGGAAAATGAGTTCATACTGGGGTGGCAGGAGGATGGGCTGCAGTAGAAAGCTGGGAGCTGTGGCAGGGCTGCAGGGAGCCGAGAAGAAAAGTGGCGTGGTTGGAGCTGAGTCCGAGCACTTGGATGAGAGAGCAGCGTAGCGCTGGGCTTCGTGGTGGTTCCCTTACTGCTCCCTGTTCCTTTCCTTCCAGTCCGAAATTTTTTTAGCAAAGGAGGAGAAGAGCGGACTGAAGCAGGAGAAGGAGATGTTGGAGGAGAAACTGGAAGAAATGAGGAAGAAGGGCTGGGAGGATCCGATGATGGTAACGGAGTGTGTGTGGGTGAGGGGTGCGAGCCAGGCTGCTGGTAAACGCAGCTGGGCAGTGTGCTGCTGCTCTGCCAGTGCCATGAGAGGTGGCTTTGGGGCTCTGGGCACAGCTGGACCCCAGGAGAGACCCTGCTAAGGCTTGCCAGCCGGTTGTTCTGAGCCGCCAGCTTGCTTCTCATCCGTGGATTGGGCCAGGCCCCGTGCGGGGTGCAGTCTCCTCCAGCCGCTGTGTGCTCTAACCTAGATGTTGCCTGCCCTGCCAGAGAGGAACCTGGTGTTTAAGGGACTTGTGACAGACAAGGAGGACATGAACAAGCTGATGCTCACCCCGCTGATCCGCTACCCTCTGCAGGGCGGCTCAGCTCTCATCACCTTTGAGAAAGCAGAAGGTAAGAGCGAGAAGAGCGCTGCCACGGGCAGCAAAGCCAGCCCCGTGCAAAGCTACGCCCTTTCCCCAAGGCGTTTGCTGCTCCGTGCCCCGTCCTGCTGAGCCACCAGGCTGAGGGCTTTCCCTTTCCGCAGTGGCCCAGAGGGTGATCGAGGTGAAGGAGCACACGGTGGAGCTGAGCAACGGGGAGAGCCTGGAGGAGCCTGACCGCTGCCGAATGCGAGTGCAGGCGAGCCCGGTGGACGTGCTGCTGCCATCCGCCCTGGAGGTACATCCCCAGGGCCTGCAGCTGCGTCCTGCTCCCAATTCCTGGGCTGGGTCACTGCTACCAGCTCAGCCCAGCACGTCCGTGCTGCAGCTTTGTTTCTGCTCCCTGAGCTCTGCCCTGCTGGGGCTCTGACCGGCCCGTGCTGCTCGCAGATCGGGCTCGCTCGGAGCAGCAAGAGCATCCTGGTGTCCGGTCTGCCCAGCCGGGTCATCCCCGAGGACATCCTGCTGGACAAGCTGGAGCTCTTCTTCAGCAAGACGAAGAATGGGGGCAGCGAGGTGGAGAGCAGGGAGTTCCTGGACGACTGTGGCCAGGTGGTGCTGACCTTCGTGCACGATGGAGGTGCGTGGGGAGCACGGAGCTCAGGCTGCCAGCAAGAGGGGAGCGATGCAGCCAGCTCAGGGGGGCACTGGTTGTCTCCTGAGAGCAGACAGAGCTGAGGCTCTGCGGAACGGGGATGGGAGAGTTGGAGCTGGGCAGTTCCAGTCGTGGCGTCCGTGCCAGGAACGTAACCAAGAGTTCAGCGGGGGCGTGGGGAGCTCAGGGCTTTTCTCTCCATCTGCAGTGGCTGAGCAGCTCATCGCTAGAGGGCAAGTCCAGGTTCCTATCGGGAAAGCAAAATACAAGCTCAAAATATCGCCCTACATGAGAGGAGAGGTCACTAACATCCAGGTAAGACCACGCACCCCGCTGTGAAACAGCACCTGCAGGCTGGGGGCTCGTGGAGCTCTGCCCCCCGCAGCGCCGTGCAGCCCCGGGGGGTGAATTTTTTGTAGGGTTTTGCCCCCTTTTAGGGTTCTGCCTCCCCTCGGGGCCTCGCAGCCCGGGGCTGCTGCAGCCCAGCCCTGTTCTCTCCCCAGTTCCAGCCCTCCCGCTGCGCCAGGACCGTCCTGCTGTCGGGGATCCCCGACGTGCTGGCCGAGGAGCCCATGAGGGATGCTCTGGAGATCCACTTCCAGAAGGAGAGCCGTGGCGGGGGAGAGGTGGACACCTTGGGCTACGTGCCGGCGGGGCGCCGGGCGGTGGCTGTGTTCGGCGAGTAGCTGGGCTACCCGTGAGCACCGCCGGGGCGTGAAACGAGTGAATTTAATATTAAAAGTGCCTGCGGGGAGCTCCGTGTGTGTCGTGCTGGGGATGGGGACGGGGACGTGATGGGAATAGGGACGGGAGCGGGGATGGGGATGGGGATGGGGACGGGATGGGGATGGGGACGGGGACGGGGATGGGGATGGGGACGGGGATGGGGATGGGGATGGTGGAAGAGCCACGGGGGCACCGGGCCGGGGCCGTTCCGTTCCGTTCCGCAGCCGCCCGGGGTTCGTTGTGCCCGGGGGCGGTGCCGGCCGAGGCGGGGCGGCCCCGCTTTCGCTTTCGTTTCCCGGTGGCTGCCGTGGGGCCCGAGCCGGGCCGTAGGTTACCGGGACCGAGCTGCGCGGAGCTGCGCGGAGCTGGGGCGGCGGCACCGGCGGTCGGGAGGAAAGGAACGGGCACGACCGGCCCCGGGGGCTCGGGCAGCGGCGGAACGGACCCGGTGGGAGAGGAGAGGCTCTGAGGGGTGCCCGGTACCCGGTGCCGCCTCGCCGGGGGCATGGCAGGCCACACGGTGGAGGTGCGGGGCATCCCCACCGACCTGCCCCCCGACAGGGTGGCCGACAAGCTCACCATCCATTTCCTGCGCTCCCGGAACGGCGGCGGGGAGATCGCCGACGTCCAGGTGCTGCCGGGGGCGCGGGCATGTGCCCTCATCACCTTCGAGGCTTTGGCAGGTAACGGTGGGGGTCCCGGGGGGGCTGGGGCTCTGCCCGCACCCCAACACCTCGCCCTGTCCTCCCCCGCCTCGTCCCGGCCATACAGAACCGAAACAAGGCCAAGAGCGATGCCGGTGCCTGTTTTTTTTTTTCCCCCCACGCAGTGGCCCAGAGGATCCTGAAGACGAAGAATCACGTCCTGGCCATCGGGGGGAAGAAATATCCCCTGGAGGTGACGGCGCACGTGGTGGAGCTGAGCCCCGACGAGGTAGCGAGGGGCAGGGAGCTCCTGCCCGCGGGGGCTCCGCGCGTGGCTGCGACAGCCCCAGCTGGCTCCCAGACAGGCTTCTGTGCCTGGAAGGGAGAGCTTGCACCCTCCTTTAATCTTAATTGGATTTCATGTTTATTCATATTCAAATGAGGATTCTTATTTATTTTTTTTTTCACGCTGATAACGGCGGGGACAGCCAAGCAGGCTTTGCACTTGGTCATTTGGTATTTGTGCCTGTCACAGCAAGGGAGAATAATTAGACTGGAGGGGAGGGGTGATTTTCCCCAGCCCATCTGGTGGCCCACAGGGGGATTCTGTTAATGCTGTGGCTCTGCCATTAGCTGGACACTGTGTCATTAGCTGGACACGCACAGGGTATTTTTCCTCTCCCTCTCAGGAGAGATTAGGAGACAGACACGCTGGTGTCTAGGAGGCACTGGAAATTTCTTGTGTCTTCTTCCCCATGTGATATCTTCACATCTGAGTGATGAAAATGAGAGTGTGGCCATTAGCCTGGCATTGGAGGCCTTTCCACAAACCTGTGGTGTCAGAAGCACTACAGCTGGAGCACGGGGAGAGCGAGAGGGAAGAGGTATTTCAGATGCAGAAGGGAGAGTGGATTTCTTGGTCGTGGGCTGTTTGCAGAGCTGCCAGTGTGTAGAAATGGGGCTGCGTATCTGCGCTTTGCCCTTTGCATTCCTTGTTTGCACAAAGCCTTCGGTTCTGCCTGTGCTGTGCTCCCGCTGAGCCTGAAAGCAGGATGCTGAGAGAGAGGGGTGGCAGACGCAGGGCCTGTGGCAAGAGCCAGGTGCATTTGCCTTCCCCCGTGCCTTGGAGGGGGTTTATTTTTGGTCCTTGCTTTCTTACTCCCTTGCTGTCTACCTGCAGATCTTTGTATGCGCTTCCATGGTGGTTGACTACAGCAAGCTGCCCGCTGGCAAAACCCTCCTGAAGAACCTGCAGAAAGGCCACAGCAGCGTGCAGCTCGACTTTGACCACAAGAACACGCGTTGCAGAGTCGAGGGACCATTCACCGAGGTTCAGGCCTTCAGCAGAGACCTGCTGGGCAGCCTGAACCTCAAGAGCCAAGCAGCTGGAGCGACCCTGCCTCCGGGATCCAGCCACGTGGCCAAAGACACCAAAATGCACGATCACCAGCAAGTGCCTCCCTCCACTGGGTCAGCACTGAAGACCACAGCGCTGTCACGCTGGGACCACGGGAGCGAAGGGGCAGCTGGAGGCCCGTCACCTCGAGGCCCAGTGGATGGGGAAGCTGTGGGACAGCTGGAGGACTTTTCCCTCGTGATGGACTCGGACATTTACTTGTACATGCAGAGGCTCTGTGCTGCCGAGTACCAAGGTGTGCTGCGGCAGCATTGCGTGGATGTGGTGGACATCAGCAACGATGATATCACCATACTGTACCTCCAGCCATCCCCGGGGACATCTGGGGACACGGACGCCTTGCGACAGGCTCACCTGGCCCTGCAGCAGCTCTACCAGCAACTGGAAGTGAGCTTGCGTAAGGAGAAGATCTCAAAGCGGGGACTGGATATGGATAGCCAGGCACTCGGGGCTCTGACACGTGAGCTGCGGGAGGTGTTCCCCTTGTTGCTTTGCCACGAGGATGGGAAGCAGCTTTACCTCATTGGAAACCTTGTTGACGTCTCGCAGGCCAAGCAGTACATCCAGCACTTCAGCGCCAGAAGCACCCCGCAGACGGTTGTCATGCTCAGCAGCTCCCAGCCCTCCCGGCCAGCAGTGTCCCACGCCACAGAGGCTGCAGGGCACAAACCCAAAGCTCCTGTGGACACCTCGTCCCCAAAACTGAGCCCAGGCAGGCCAGAAGGGAAAGCTGAGCACAAGCTGGCTGCCAACTTCAGCGCTCTGAAAACTGGCAGGTCTCAGGCTGGCCAGGGCCTCTTGCCGAGCCGGGACTCTCCTCCAGTGGGGCAGGTGCAGCTTTCTGAGAAAAACTCATCTGAGACACATGCTCTGGGTCCCAGTGACCCCAAAACACCAACCCAGCTGTACCAGCCTCGTGTCTCCACACTGGTTTTGGGGTCAGCAGCAGCAGAGTCTCAGCAGAATGACCCCAAAGAACAGGACCGTGTGAAAGGAGGTGCCAGGCTTGCAAGACACAAGAGTCTGTCTGCCTTTGTGGGCAAAGAAAACAGCGCTTTGCAGCACCCTGGGGACTCCAAAGGCTCCGATCCCACCAAGCACTGTTCCCTTGCTGACACCTCTAGTACCTTTCGGTCTCTGAGCCTCTTTGACACCACAAGGAGCTCTTCTGCTTTCGACTCCAAACCCTCTGAATCCAGACCTGTGCTGCGACGCTCCAACAGCTTCTCGCTGCCAAAGCCAAAGGAAAGCAACAAGCCCCAAGACACCGTCAGGGCAGGCAGTGGAGGCAATAGGGTGAGTGAAGAAATGAGCCTGGACTCTCTGCAGTGGTCTTACCTGAAGGACGTGAACTGCTCTGCTATCGAGGAGTTGTGCAGGAGTGCAGGTGTGCAGATCTCCGAACGCTCTACCGGGGACTGCACGGTGCTGTCGTTGCAGGCAGAGGACAGGACCAAGCTTCTCCAGGTGAAATGGAAAGTGGAAACTCTTGTGCAGAGGTGTCCCGACCTTGTGTGTCAGATCATGAGCTACTCCGAGCTTGCTGTCGAAGGGCCGGATGACGATGCCCTGAGTGAGCTGTGCAGCCTCCTGCGAGGCAGTTCCCTGCAGGTTGGGCTCAACAAAGACAAGTACAAGCTCTGTCTCGCCTGCCCAAAGGAGATGCTGCCAGGAGTGACTGAGGCCTTCCAGGTGTTTTCTTCCAGGAGGCTCTGTGCTCTGAAGTCTTCATCCTTGTCTCCAGGAGCAGAGAGAGCTTCGAGCCCGGGGCACCCCGGTGCTGTCCAGCCCAGCAGAAGCCAGGACACCGTGCTGGGGGCAGCCCTTCCCGACAGCCTGGAGTCCCTGCAGCTGGGCCTGCAGCTCCTGGACATTAGAGATAAAGCAGAGCACTCGGAGGTGCTCAGGGCTTTCAAGCTGCCGGAGGCCAAGGAAAAGAGGTCCCCGAGTCCTTGGAGGTACCTGCAAGCAGCGGGACAGGAGGAGGCCAACGACCGCGTTGATCCTGGGGCTGTGCAAGGAGGAAGCGGCCTTCTCAGCCCTCCCGTGGTGGACAACTCAAGTCCTGGTGCTCCGAGGGAGCCCCAGGAACAGCCGAAGGCCAAACTGTCACCAGGGGAACCTGACATTGCGCGGCTAAAGCAGGTCTTGCCAGACAAATTCCAGTTTGCGAGAGACAGGAGCAGAGGAGGTCACAGCGACGCCGGGGGCCAGCTGCGGTCACCAATTCCCACAGCCGAGGGTGCACCTCGCTCCCTGCCCACCTGGCACTACGGGGCTGCAGCTCCTGAACCGCCCCAGGCTGCGGCCGAACAGTCACCCACAGCGGAGCCAAGAGGCCAAGAAAGGAGCAGTTCGAGCAGGAACAGCACCCAGGAGGAGTCTGAACCCTCAACACTGCAGAAAAGAGGCCCCAGCCCTGGCCAGGAAAGCAGCAAGAGCCCCTTGGGCTGGTGCGATGCTTGCCAGGACTCAAGTGTGACCTGCCCGGCGCCCTGTGGGCACACCTTGTGCAGGACGTGTTTTGCAGCAGAGCAGCCAGCTTGCTGTGGTTCCTCCTCGGTTGCCCCAAGCTGCAAAGTCCCAGGGACCTTCAAGATCTCCTCCGTGTCTCAGAGCTTGCCTGGCTACTACCGGGACCTGACGCTCCAGCTTACTTACACCATCCCCGACGGCGTGCAAGGGGTAGGTAGCCCACCACAAGGGTCTGCCTGGCCTGCTGCGGGCTGTGCACTGAGTTCTTGGGGGTGTGGGGAGGAGGAGGAGAGGGGCAGCTCCATCTCCATGCCCCACGTGCAAAGAAGCAGGGGTATTGCCCCGGGAAAGGCAAAATATCACACGAGGTTTGGGAGCTGCTTGCTGCTTCGGAAGAACGTGTGAGCTCTTAAGTGGTCCAAGCACCTCGCACCCCACGGGGCCCACAGGTAGCTGTGTGTTTTCAAGCTGGACACTCTCAGAAGCCAGACCCGTGGTTGTTTATAATGTTTTCGTCTTGTTCTAAGGTTGGTCACCCCCATCCAGGACAGCCTTACAAAGGGGGATGTTTCATCGCCTTCCTTCCTGACAACAAGGAAGGGCAGAAGACAGCAGTGCTGCTGAAGAAAGCATTTGAGCAAGGGCTGACGTTCCGGATAAAGTCCTGCGATGGAGAAGAAAGAGTGACGTGGGGCCTTATCCCTCACAAAACCTCCTGGAATGGAAGCAAAGCCAGGTATGGCCGTGGTCATCCCAAGCCCCCAGCTTTTCCTTAGCAATCAGAGGAGGAAAAACACTGGCCCCAGCTGAGCAAACCCTTGGAGCTGGGTGCTCCTCCAGGCTCCCACAGCACCAGAGGTGGTACAAAGCCCTTACCCACCCCACACCCATAACCCCCCCCCCCCCCGTGGCCAAGATTTCTGGTTCCCTTAGGATTTTCTTGCCTTTTGCCCTGGCAGCTCTCTGCAGCCAGCTCTGCGTGCAGGCAGCAGCAAGGGGCAGCTCCTTGCAGCTCCCAGGGAGCAGGATTTCCACCCTCAGCCCCCCCCTGTTGAGAGGATGGGGCCAAAATAAACTGCTGCTGCCCTCGGCGGTTTTAGCACCATCAGCAGGATTTACACCACTTCCCTTTCTGCCCCACAGGGACGGCTATCCAGATGCCCAGTATCTCCACAAGGTTTGCACAATTTTGAAGAATTTGGGCATCGAGTGAGACTCCCCGCTGTGAGCAGCTGCATCCCGTGCCTTCGCTTCACCTCCCGTCCCAGTTGACAAAAACCACAGCTCAACACGGCTCAGGAAAAAGCAGGTGCTTGTCCAAGGAGCTCATTGCATCCCCGGAGGTAGCCAGAAACCTGCACGTTAGCTACAGCAGCCCCTCCATCCCCCAGAGCCTGAGCGTCCCCAGAACTCCAGCTCCTGCTGGCTGCTTATCTGCACCAGCCAGTTAACGACCAGCTTGTTCCAACACCAGATCCAGGCTGAGCCCCAGCTCAGCTTTTGACAGGGTGCCAATAAACCAAGCCTGGGCAGGAGCCTGCTTGTATTCCAGCCCCACCTTCTGTAAATCTGTTCCCCCTCTTGCCACTGCAGGCAGGCTCCAGGTCAGCCACCTCCTGAGCCTGTGCCAGAGCCGAGCTATCATTAATTTCAGATGTTAATGTAGACATTTCAGCCCTCCAGCAGACAGCTTTGAGTTACAGCCCCTCCCCAGCACCTGCTCTGAGGACAGCAGGAAGCCTTATGCTCTCTTGGAGGGGGTACTAACGCGTTTCAGCTCCTCGGACAGCTGCTTCCCCTGACAATATACAGGCATGGACAGCCTCCAGGTGGAGAAACAAAAATAAACAAGATTTATTCCCACATTTTCAGTCGTGGTTGTCCACACCTTGTCTTACTGTCACCCTGAGAGCCCATTTTAATCTCAGCTGGTTCCAGAGACCCCCCACCACAGACTAAAGTGCAGAGATCAGCCAGGGACTTTGCAAGCACTGTAGCTGCCCTGCAGAACAGGGTGTTACAGGAGTGATGCAACACTCGAGGCCATGATTAACAGTTGTCCTTGAGAGCAGAGGCAGCTCTGGAAGAGCTGCTGGGATCTGTAAACTGAACGCACCCACCCACTTAGTGCATGCAGGGGTAATGCAAGGGCTGCAGAGGCTGAGCTGAGGACAGAAGGATCGTTCTGGCAGAAGACTGAGCAGCATACCAGTGAGAGTTTTGTTATGCTTTTAATTAACATTTGAAACACATAAGGCATATGGTAACATTAGACAGAGGAGCATTACACATTATAGTCATGTAAACAGCATTGGCACACTTGCTTTCTGTCCAACTTGGTTACACGCACAAAGCGGAATATATTTTTTTTAAACAAAAGATTTTTCCAAGTGTCTGTAGGGTGAGCATCACTCGTATCACAGATCTGCAAATCAACACAACTCAGACAGTACAGACCAGACCATATGTTGTAAGAGGCTCAGAGTCTAATGCCTTTCCCATCACGCTCATGCACTACTTGCCAGCCACACTTTGCCATCACCAGGGCTTCACACACCAGAGACTTCATTAGGCAACAGTGGTTTTACACCTATGATAGCAGCTGAGAGTGGCCAGCATCCTGCACTGATTAAAGCCTGAGGCTCACGCTGCCTCTCTCTTGTCACTAGTCACTCACTTTTAGTTTAATACAGGTGGCCAAAATGAAATAAACAGCTAAGCTCCTCACCCCCCCCCCCCGAAAGCACTTAGCAGGGGTCATGCTTCTCCGTGCAAGCTGCTTTCCTTCTTCTACCCTTCACATGCAACACGAGCTTGAGAGAAACGGAAAGTCAGAAATGTGACAGAAGCTGCCTGGTGATAGCAAAGGAGTTGCATTTTTCCCCCAGGACCGAAAATATCAGTCTGGGAAGGCGACTACAGCAAGGACATTGGAGTGGCACGTGGACAGGCATCCCTGCCAGAACCAGGGGAGCCTGTCCTGCACTTCAGTCCTCATTACTCACATTTTTTTTGCCTGGACTCTTCTCCTCATGGCACAACCTTTGGGTCAGACAAGCAGTAAATAAACATTGAATTGCACTTCTGATTGCAGGAACGGCACACACAATCTAAGCACAGTAAACTCCAATTTCCTTGATAGTATGACTTCTATTTTTTTATATTTTTTTTTGCCCTAAACAGTTAAGCAACATTCAGTGGAACGATTTTTCAGCCTAGGTTTTTGTTTGTTTGGTTTTGCTTTGGTCCTTAGTATATAAACCTGCTGGTTAGCTTTAATGCATTAAGACACTTGAAGTTGTTTTGCACAGGTTATTGGCCCATAAAATGCTTATCCATTAAAAAAAAAAAAAAAAAAAAAAAAAAAAAAAAAAGAAAGAAAGAAAGAAAAAAGAAAAAATAAAGACTACTACTAAAAACAAACAAACAAGAAAAAAGAAAACCACAGAGCATTAATCAGTGAGGCAGTGAAGAGCAAGGTTACATTTAATCTTGGTCTTTCTGTAGAAAACATTGTTGCTACTGAGGGACACAAAATGGTGCTAAACTCTACCAGAAGGCCATAGCAATTGCTTAGCACTCACACCCTGATAAGAGCTTCAGGAATTCGCAGGTAGAAAATACATTAGCAGCTCCCCTACGAGCATAAGGAGCCCTGATTGTTTCCAGGAAGCCAAGGCAGTGCCAGCTGATAAAGCCTGGCTCGAGGACCCGGCTCTGAGCCAAATGGGCACCCGGGGGAGACCTCTGCGGCTGCTTTAGAGCAGCAATTTTGGCTGCAGGAGGCACAGGCGTCCAGGAGAGCCCTGCACAGCCCGTGACACGGGCAAAGGGAGCGTCACGTTCACACTAAGCCACACTACAACACCGGTGTTCACGAAACAGAGCTAGCAAGGATCATAACAGGTATGGTTTTTTTTTTTTTTTTTGGCAATACTTTGAAAGGCCAGAAGAGAAAAGGCTCCGGTGACTTCCCAGTCCTTACGGGCACACAGAAGAAGGCACCGAGATTCTGCTCCGTGGTGTATCGCAAGGCAGCAAGGCAGAGCAGCCCTACAGCAAGCTGCAAAACTCCCACCCTCCTCCTCCACATTCTGTCGGGAGGGAGCGGGCCGTGAAGCCCTTGCTGTGTTGCCTTAATCCAAGGCCATCCAAGTAAGGCACTGAGCACGCTCTTGGCTGAAAGTAAAGCAAGGAGAGGACGTTACAGTAAACCACAATTTGACAGCTTTCCCCTTTACAGCCGTGCAGGACCTGCAGATCTGCAGCGTGGTGTGCCCTTCGAACACGCTGCTCTCATCAAGGTGAAGTCGGGTTTCACGGAGGAACAGGTCCAGACTTCCCACTGCAGCAATTTAGCCAGCCGTTGTGTTGGCAGACCTGGTAAAGCAGCATTAGACACTGTTGGATTGGATCTAGATTAGCATGAGAGGGGCAGGTTGAAAGGAGCAGCAGCAAGATTTGGGATTCAGAAAGGTTTTAAGTTGTGCTTCTGAATTTTGTGCCACCGTGCCTGTGGAGTTCGCTTATCACCTGCAAGGGGTGGAACAAGCGCCTGTGCCTGGGCTCCTGCCCTTCCCCAAGGCCAGAGGGAACGGGGTTGTCTTAAAGCCAGCCAAAGAGAGTCCCCTGGGGTCTCTGCCTCCACGTTTTTAATATGCACTGGACCAAGGGACTGAGCCCAAGCACCTGAAAACAAGCTGCACTGCCAGCGAGGAGCACTGGTGGGGAGGAAGAGCAGGCAGAGGAAGATGCCCAGGAACCCAGGAACACTGAACCTGCCCAGGACCCCTCGCTCCCTGCCAGTGTTTGCTCTCCAGCAGCCGAGGGGCTTCCCAAATGGGTCCCTTTGCTCCTTCCTTCTCTGGAGTCGGGATAAGCGGGACACGGAGCAGCCAGCCTTTGCTCCTGGAGCCTGAGCTCACCGACAACAGGCAGCTCTCCTCGGTGCCCTCTGGCTTACCTTTTAAAATCCCAAATGGAGCCTAAAGCCCTGCAGGACCTACAAGTCGTGGCAAAGCCTCCGGCTGCTGAAGCAAGCTCCAGCAGCACCACGGTCACTCGGGGCTGGGCAGGGCAGGAAGCGGGGGCACCACCCAGGACACGGAGTGCTCACAGAACACGGCTTGGGTGTCTGCACAGCTCCGTTTCCAAACATAACGAAGAAAGAAAAGAGGAAGAGAAGCCGAGAGCTGGTCTGGGAGGAAACCCCAGGCAGTTCCTAAAGCCTCAGTGCTGGAAGGGTCCTGAGAGGGGAAGAGGAGTCAAACCCTACTGCAGCACCGACCCACGAGGTGAGAGGTGGTTAGAGGATGTCTTAAGAGCTCGCTAGAAGAGAAGGGAAAGCGTGATTTGAACCGTTCCAGATGCCCAAGCCAAGAGGCTTGACAGAGCCGGACACTTTGCCACCTACACTTGTAACTCAGTGACAGCCTCCCGGGGTGATGTGGCACACGAGGAGCCAGCGCCGAGCCCCGTGCAGCAGCCGTGGTTCTCACAAGTCACTTCCCAAACTGCAGCTCTCCCCAGCGCACAGGGCACGGCACAAAGCAAGCATTAACAGGGGCTTATTTGTTCCCATCTTGCTGAAGTCTGATTCAACCCTGCAGCCCTTGGAAATACAAAACACGAGGGTGAAGTTTAGCCTTAACAATACCAACTTGGAGCCCAACATTAATAAAGCACAGAGCCAACATCAATTGTTCCAGTCATTCGAGACACAGTTGAGTCCTTATGGTCTCTAAAAAAATCAGACACAGTTTAGATCTCCCTGTACAGTTTGGAAGCAGAAAATGGACAAGATCAAGTTACCCAACTGAAACTTCTCCTCTGTGTTCAGAGACCAGCCCGGGCTGTTGGATTATTTGTTGCCTGCACGAAGAAGTGACTGCAAATTAAGTGCAATATGGTATAGACTCCAAAACTCCAGAGTTATTTACAAGGCAAAGGCAACTGCTACTATCTGACTGGTGTTAGAGGCCAGCAGAGGGGAGAAAGCAGGGTTAGTGTGAGCAGAGGGGCAGACAGAGCTAGAATTAAACTAGGGCAGCCACGCTTCTCCTGTGGCTGTTTAAGAAACATCCTCAGTCTGCCCATTCTCCTACTGAAACGCTTCTCTAAGGTGACAGTGCAAATGCTTCAACGTGGGCTGGGTTTTTGTGGAGCTGCTTGGCAGTCCCTATAGCATTTTGCATCTTCACAGTGACAGCCTCTGCAGCTGCTAATCACCAACTGCCCGGAAGCTTTGACTGTGCTGCCAGGGGAAAAAAATAGGATTAGTTTGGGATTTCAGCATGGAAACAAGTGATTAGAGAGATGTATGAAATAATCAGGCTTCAAAACAGAGAGCTAGGGCAGGAGGCATATCTGGTAAAGGGTCAGTCACAACGGGAGCAAGCAAACCTCATCTGAACTTTAAGCACGATGTTCTTGGACTGGTGAAGGAGGAAGCTACTGATCTGTCCATTTCCAGGTCCCAAAGAGAGCAGGGAGTTAAACCATGAATTCACAATCTGCACACATCGCTCTCCTCCTTAGTTCTCCTCTTTTTTGGATTCTTCCTTGGGTGCTTCGGGAACCAGGATGACCTTTCCAACATTCTTCTTCTCTTGCATCTGCCTCATGGCATCTGCCACCTGCAAACGAGGGGAGCCCCGTGAGACCCGCAGCCCCCACGCGGAGCAGCCATGCCCCTCCTGCACCCCCACAGCCCCCTTGCAGCTGGAAAAAAAAAAGCCATTTTCAGCATTGTGCTTCTCTGCCTGGGCTCTCCTCCACTTGCAGAGGGGCAGCAGCAACCTCCCCAGCTGTCGGTGTAATTAAAGGGGGCAGACTCGGGGTGGTTCGCAGCCCGGTGCACAACCCCATCCCTCCACGGCTGCTGCTGCCCACGGAGTGCAGCTGAGCACCTGCCCTGCTCCGTGGGGACGCTGTCTGGCATTGCCCAGCTCCGTGCACCGGAGCAGAAGAGCCCAGCCACTTTAAGCTCTTAAAAGGGCGCTGAACATCTGAGGACAGATGGCTGTTGGAACCGCTCAGCCCCCATGGAAAAGGCGCTCAGCCTCAAGCAGAGCGCCCCGTGCAGAAAGCAACCACCCTGGGCTTTTTGTCAGTCCGTATATCAGCTCCGACTCACCTGATCAAAGGGCCATACAGAGTCTATTTTGGGCTTGATCTTGCCTTGATTGTACAGGCTAATCAGCTTGGCTACAACTCCTCCGATGAGCTCGTATTCTTCGTCCATGTAGCCGAGGTGGTAGCCGCACACTGCCTTGTTTTGGTGTAGGAGCTGCAGGGCGTTGATGCTGAATTGGTTCCACCAGGTTTTGGCCATGGCCATGAGGTTCTTCTTCTGCCCAGTGAGCAGGTTTGCTACCCCTAAAGGGAAGACAAGCCACGGATGAACTGGGGTCAACGCAACACAAGAGGCAGCTCGGGCAATAGCCAGGGTAGCACAGGATATGGTGCTGGGGGCAGTGCTGGGAACTGGATTGCATCAGGAGCTGCCCAATAATTTCAGTGAAAGCAGGTCCCCAGTTTGGGCTCAAGATTTGGAGCATCAGCACCTGCATATTGCAAAAATCTAGACGTCATAGAATCACAGAATATCCTGAGTTGGAAGGGACCCATAAGGATCATCGGCTCCCAGCACCACGCAGGTCTACCCAAAAATTCAGACCATAAATCTTGGGAGGGCAGCAGCAGTGCAGCTAGGCTGGAGCCCTGGCAGAGGCAAGAGGGGGTTACAAGTCCCAGGCAGGCTGGTGGGACAGCATTCCCCCTCTCCTACAGCCAGGCTCCCCCAGGGAAGCCACACGCTGCAAGGGCCAGGACAGAGGCAGCACACTGCCACAAGTGTCTGGAATCCCACTGGGGGCTGTGTGAGGGCTTTGTCTCCAGGGACAAAATCGCAGTGTTTCAGGGCTGGGGAATGGAGGGATAAGTATTCAGTAGCCTCAAACCTCATCACCCACACATCCTCTAGAAGGAAAAAAAAAAAAAAAAAAAAAAAAAAGCAAGGCTCTATTAATGCTGAGCATTAATCAGCCTGGACAAAGCAGCTGTGCCAGGGTTCCTCGTGGGGACATTCCAGCTTCCCCTGCGGGCACTGGCTCATACTCGGGGAGAGGTCTCACCATGGAAGGGAAGAGAGCTGGAGCCTCTCAGTGTCCGCAGCCCTCGGGACAAAGGTCAGTGCCTCACCCAGGCGAAGCATCCTAAAAACCTTTGTGAAAACCCCAGAACTATGACAGAGGCGGCTGGCAGCACCCGTGAGGCTCCCTCGTGGCCCCACGCCCAGGAACAGAGCAGAGCGGACGCACACCAGAGCTGGGGCTGGGACAGGCTGCTCACACTCACCGTAAGTGATGAGTTTGCCCATTGGCTTCAAGAGGTGAAATGCTTTGGATGTGTCGGATCCGCCCAGGGGGTCCAGGACGATGTCCACACCTAGAGGGAACAGAGAGCAGCTGGAAGCCTTTGTGCCTGAAAGGAGCGAGGGCTGTTGGAGAAGTCCTCCAGCACACGGTACCTTTGGGAGAGATTTTCCGGACCTCCTCTGCATAATCCATCGTCCTGTAGTCAATGGGGTGGGCGACCCCGCTCTCCTTCAGCGAGTCGTGCTTGGAAGCGGATGCTGTGCCGAAAATGGTGACGTTTTCTACTGTCTTGCACAGCTGGATGGCAGCAGTTCCCACGCCACCTGAAAACCAGCAAAGAGAAAGACTCAGAAGCAGACATGGGAGGAAGGCTTTGCCTGGACGGGAGGAAGGCTTGTGGTGTGTGCTGGTGAGGATTGACCCAGGCTACTGGGAAATGGGACTGCAGGTGATGCTTTGCTGGTCCAGCACCGCTCTCTGCAGCTTGACCCATGCCCCTGCGAAGAAGCCGCACGCTGATGCCGGGAGCCTCAGCATGGGCTGGCGAGGATAACTGACCTGCAGCCATGTGGATGAGGACACTCTGGTTGGGTCTCAGGTTCCCAAAGTCGAACAGGATCATGTAGGCAGTGATGTAGTTGACAAGGAGAGCAGCCGCTTCCTCGAAGCTCATTCCCTCGGGCATTGGGAACGTTTGCCCGGCTGGCACGTTCACGACCTCTTGCCAGAGCCCAGACCTGGCCAGGACCATCACCTTATCGCCAACCTAAAACCAAACAGACAGCAAGGAGGTGTGAAACAGGCTTAAAACAAGCAGAAATCATCCTACTCTTGGTCTTGCTACAGCAGGACCTAGCTGAGCATTGGCTGTTGTGGTTATTTCTGCTACCCCGCAGCAGGATCTGCCTGCCAACAGGCATGATGCTTGGGGCGATGCTTCAACAATGGGATCTACCCTGGAAAAAAGCTTTAGGTAAAGCTTTAAGCCTAAGCTTCCCCAAAAGCTGCTCTTATCCCACGGGGCAAGAAGCATCTGCTCAGCGTGCAGTGGGAAGGAGAACGGCAAAGACCCAGGGAGCCGCAGCGGCGAGCAGACAAGAGGCAGAGCCACGGAGCGAGCAGAAAGGCTCCTCGTTGTGTGGGTTTGGCATTCATGCTGCAATAAACCGAGATGTTTTCCTGGAGAGGAGGGGATCATCCCTAACAAACAAGGCTTTTTGAGGCACTTTGTTTTGCTAATTGTGCATCCAAGAGGGATCTCGATGGGGTGTAACTGCACTAGCCCGGAGACCCAAGGCTCTGGGACACCCGGGGCGAGCTGCTCTGCCCTGGGACTTTCTAGAAAGGCAGCGGCCGGAGGCTCACTGGCCACAAACCCCAAAATTGTGGGCAGCCAGCTGCTAGCACCCAGAGCTCAGCACCCTTAGGGCACGCTGGACACCTAGTCAGAAGCTGGAGCCATTTCCTTGTATGTCCATGTAGTCCGAAAGGAAGCAGAGCCGGGCAGAAATAGCACGGTCATGCTTCAGCCCTTTGTGCTGCTCAGCGTCAAGAAGACATTATTGGTGCAAAGCTCAGCCCCTTCGGCACAGGATCTCCTCCCAGGGGCCTCAAGGCCCCATGAGGGCAGACCGGCAGCGATGCTCTCGCCACCCCAAATCCTGGGGCAGGGTTTCGGGGCAGGATTTATGCGCTGTGAGCAGCCAGAACCCGGCAAAAACCCAAACCGGAGCCCCTTGGTGATGGTTGGGATGCTTCTCGTGGGCACCCAGGGCGCAAATCCTGGCTGCGGCACTGGGAGATGATGGGAGATGGGAGATGATGATGGGAGATGGGAGATGATAATGGCAGATGATGGGAGATGATGGGAGATGGGAGATGAGATGATGGGAGACAGGAGGTGATGAATGAAGACGGGAGGCAAGGGGAGACCCCCCCTCCAACCTCCCCACCCCACCGCAGCCCCACCACCGATGCCGCAGCTCCGGACCCCTTCCCGGGGCCTCGCACACAACCGGAGCCGTTGGGGCTTTAGGGAAAGGGAAAAAAGAGAAGGGAAGGACCGGAGCCGGGCCCCCTCCCACCTGGCGATCGTTGACTCCATCCCCCAGGGCGCAGACGGTCCCGGCGCACTCCATCCCGGGGCAGACGGGCGGCGGCGGCAGGCGGTCGTAGAGCCCCTGGCGGGCCAGCAGGTCGGCGAAATTGAGGCCGCAGGCACGGACCCGCACCGACACCTCCCCGGCTCGGGGGCCACCGCCCCTCCGTGTCTGCACCTTCACCTTGTCGTAGCCACCGAAACCCGTCAGCACCAGCGCCCGGTGCTCCGGGGGCTCCCCGCCGCCGCTCGTCGTCGTCGTCGTCGTTGTCGCCGGTGTCGCCACCGGAGGCTCGGGGGTTTGCTCCGGGGGGGCTGCGGAGGCCGGGGCCGGCTCGGTGGACATGGCGGAGAGGAGCGGAGCCGAGCTGCGGGATCGGGATCGGGACCGGGGCGGCGGCGGCGGCGGCGGCGGGCGGGGAAAAGCCGGAGAACGGGGCGCGGCCCGGGGGGGCGGGCCGGGGGCGGGGGCGGAGCGGCGGGGCCCCGTTCAACCGGGCCGGGGTTGGAGGGGAGGCGCTGTCCGCGGTCCCGGTGCCGGTTCTGGCAGCCCCACTTCACCCCCCCGAGGTCCCGGGGTCGGTCCCGGTAGCCCCCCCTTTCCCCACTGCGGACCCGGGGCCGGTCCCGGTAGCCTCTCTTCACCCCCCCGAGGTCCCGGTCCCGGTTCCTGCAGTCCCCCTTTACCCCCTCGAGGTCCCGGTCCCGATCCCTGCAGCCCCCCCGCAGCCCGGTGCTGCCCCCTCCGCCCTTTGCCGCAGCCCCGGTTCGCCCCCCCCGCCTTACAGCCGGTCCCCGGGGCCGCCCCGGTCCCTCCCGGGGCAGGGTCCCCGGTGGCAAAGCCCCGGTTGCGGCCGTGCAGCGGCTGCGGTTCGGGGCTTAAAACCCCAAAGTGCCCTGGGGCTGGGGCTGCAGCAGCTCTGCCAAAAACCACGGCTCAGCTCCCTGCCTGCCTCCTTCCTCCTCCTCCCCAAGCCCCCCCCCTTTTTGTGCTAAATGATTATTTTTCAAGAAAAAAGAAAAAAAAAATAATAAAATGCGGCTTTGCTGGTGGAGCCCTGCTTGAAATGGCTGTTGTGCCGGGGTGCCGCCTCGCCGAGCTGCTCCTCGGATTTATTGTGGATAACTGACTGAGGTCACTTCCAGGGAGGTTTCGTAACCAGCTCCCTGCTCACGGCCCTGAAATGGCTGCGGGTGTCGGAGACGAGGCACGGGCTGGCTGCCGGACGAGGAGAAGGAGGAAGAGGAGGAGGTGGAGGAGAAGGAGGAGGAGGAGGAGGAGGAGGAGGAGGAGGAGGAGGAGGAGGAGGAAGAGTGCAGCTTCAGTCCTGAGACTCCAGGCGGATAAATGAGGCCGGGAGTGAAGCTGGATCCATGGCTCCTGCCTCTCCTCCTCCTGCTCGTGGAGCAGCTGCCAGCAGGCAGCAACCCTCTCCGTGAATTCGCTGCCTGGGTGTTCGTGCCCAGCTCCTGGGGTGGCCATCGGTGGCTGCTGCAGTGCAATGTGAAGCCGGACCCGTTGGGATGTGCCAGGCGAGCACATCCTCGTCCCCCTGTCCCACAGCACCTCCAGAGTGATGGTTTGAGCCTGCACAAAGAGGAACATCCACCCCCCCCCAAAAGAAAACAAACACAAAGACCATCTCGTGGGGACTGAAACACGCACGTGGGAGGTTTCTGTTCTGCTCCAGTGCTCCAGAATTTCCCCAGCCAAGGCCAATCGGGCGCACCGCCCGCTTTGGGCAGGGCGCTCCCAGCACCGCTGACAGATTTGATGGAAGGTTTTGGCTGAGCAGCGGATGAGCAAACCCCGGTGCTTCCAGGGGCTTTGTTTGAGACAATAATCCCACTCTTCAGCGGTTGAGGACAGGGGCCAGCGGCGGCTCTGCGTGGCCGTGGCCCCGTCCTGCAGGGCTGCGGGGCCGTGTGGGGCTGGGGGGCGGCTGGGACCTGGGACGGGGCTGCTCAGGAAACCGAGCACAAAGGCAGGAAAAGAGCCAGAGGCCTGGAGCAGGCTGCAAATCATCTGGTCCTGCCGTGTGGCATATTTACGGGTATTGGGGCGGCTGCAGGGAGAGCGAGGAAGAGGCTCACGTCCCGTTGCATGACAAGAGCTCAGGGCAGCTTGGAAAGTTGCTTTGCCCTTTTATGCTCCGTGTCTTGGCTCGGAGAAATGCAGATGTGACCGAATTCATGATGTCTGGGCATCTCTCGGGCCCAAAGTTAGGAAGAAGCGGTCAAAGCCCAATCCTATCTCCCACCGGGAGCTGTCCCAGCATTTCTCCTGTCGGTGATTTATTTTCGCTGTCGTCAGGATGAGACCAGCTGGCCAGGAGGGAGTCCCTGCCAGGCCCTTCGGAGGCACGTGAGATGAGGGGATGACCCCCAAAAGCCCAGTGCTGGATGAAGTCAGCGGGATTTGGGAATCAGGTTCCCCTCCTGCTCGGCTGCTCCAGCTGCACGCAGCTGTAAAGCAGACAAAGAGATTTTTTTTGCAGATGGGCAAGTCTGCTCGGGCAGGCTGCTCTCATCGCCTTTGTCTCTTTTGTGCTCCCAGGCCAATCTCTCCTTATCAGCCCGGCTCAATCACATTCTCCCTGCAAATCTTGCTTCATTTGGTAAACTTCGTGTTCTGCTGCGCCGGCCTTCCCCCTGCGTGCAAGCTGCAGGCGTGGGGGGCAGAGCTCTGGGTGCTGGCCTGCGACTGCAGCTGCAGAGCTCAAATCTTGCAGAGCTGCGGCCCCAGCACGGCCCAGCGCTGGCTGCTGTGGGATGGGACGCTTGCGTGGGCTGCTGGGGGGGATGCATTAGCCAGGAAACCCACAAGTTTTCCTGGTGGAATTGGTGCTCCCTCCTCCTCCTCCCCGTTTTCCAGCAAGCTCTCCAAATGCAGGCCCTTTCGAACGGCGTCGGTTTGGGATTTACAGCCAGAGACGGGCACTGGGCAGCTGGGAAGCTGCTCCCATCACCTCCCTCCCCAGTGCTGAGGGTTTCAGCAGCCCTGTGCCTCACCCTGAGCTTTCCAACAGCCCCCCCGCTGCCTCCCCCAGCCCCTGGCAGCCAGCGAGGAGCAGGATGCCCCTGCAGCAGCCTGAGCCCGCCCGCCTGCCTCTTTGTTCCACCTCCCTTTCTTTTCACTCAGGGCTCTAACAATCCCTCTCCTTTGCTCTCAAGGACACAGGAACCACAGCGGGCAGGAGATAAGGCAGCCTGGCAGAGGGATGCTAGCATGTAGGGCTCCCCACAGCTGTGGTCTTGACACCAGAAAGGCCCCCCAAGTGGGGGCAGATGCCCCAAAACCAAGGCTGCTGGAGAGCCTGTGCGGACCAGCTCCAAACCTGCAGGTGAAGGGCTCAGAGCAGAGCTGGAAATGGGGCTGGGGGCTGCAGCCAAACCCAAAAGGGCTCTGGGGCTCGGAGGGATGCCCACAGAGCTACAGCACGTGTTGACCCCGTGCGCATTTCTCGGGGTGCGTAGGGCTCTCCAGAGGCTCCTCCTGCCTCTGCTCTGCCTTCTGCTCCCCCGTGCCTGCCGTGGGTTGGGACGCACAAAGCAGCAGCCCCGGAGGAGACCTCCCGGCTTCGTCACCGGTGGCGGGAGCGTGGTGCCACGGCGGGCGGCGAGACGGAGAGACACGGAGATGCGCCAGGCAGCGCGGCAGGTGGAGCAGATCTGCCACCAGCCCCCAGACGAAGCTGCCACTCACCGGCGCTGCTGTTTTGATCACGGAGACAATGGAGGCAATTGTGGAGCGCTGAGCGGCGCTGGGCGGGTGTCACTTCGCTCGGCAGTGACAGCAGGCGGAGGGAATCCTCCCAGCGCCGCTGCTCCCTTCACCAGGGCTGCTCCAGCACCTTGCCGTGCACCAGCAGAGGCCGGGGAAGCAGCAGGTTCTCTCCAAGGGGGTGCACAGAGCAATCCCATCTCTTGTCCCCCTCTCCTACAGCCCCTGGAGACATCCAGTGGTGTGAGGATCCTTCTGCAACCCCAACCTTCCGATGCCTTCCTGCCAATTACGGTCCAAAAAATTACAGGCTTCGAGCCTCCGGCACGCTGTGCGCCCATCAGCGGGGTGATTCCTTGGCCAGCACGCCCCAACACGCTGCGAACGGGGCTGCTCACCTCCAGGGGGGCGTGCTGGGGGCTCCAGGTCATTTCCTCCATCCAGAAAAAAAAAATCGCAGCGGTAATTGAGGTATTGTGTCTCTTCCGACTGCAGCACACACGCTCCGACTGCAGTCTCTCCAGCAGCAGCCCTGTCAGTTGAATGGCTCCTTGCTTTAATCCCTGAGATAGCTGAAGGATGCTGCTTTCATCTGATAGCGTTTATGGACTGTTATAATGAGCTTTGGCTTGCTGAGATAAATTAAATTGCTCACCCAGAGGTGCAAACTTCATTAATGCCAGCCGCGAGTCAGATCAGCATTATTCCGGCACAGAACATAAACAGGCTGGACACATGAAAGGGGATTTGGCTGGCACTTTTTTTTTTTTTTCTTCTTTCTCTTAACCCCTCTAATTGCTGTTGATTTGTATCTTTTGCTGTGTGTGTTCAAACTCTTTGCTTCTCCACCTCTTCATCTTCCAGGGGAAGCCATCCAGTAACACACCATTCAGGACCGGCTGCTGAACGCGAACAGTTAGCGGGAAGCTGCAGTTTTGCCTGGCAAGTTCCTCGTTCTTTCACATATTTCACAGGTCCAAACAGCCACTTAAGAATAGAGCTCATGAAAAATTAAAGCTCGAGCCTGTCCCTTGTTTCTGTCCTGGTTTAGAGTCTCACCAGGGAAAATTCCACCGTGGAAATAAGACGGCGCGGACGGAGGCGAATGGCACAGCAGTGGTTGTTTATGAAGTATCCACTCACACCCCATCAAAATACAGAGAAAGTGGTAATGAATAATGTGATGGGCACGGGCAGAGCTCAGTGGTGACACTCACGCACCTCTCAGGTCCATTCACCTGCTTCCCCACGGCTTAAATCAGGAGCAGAGTTTCTCCAAACCCTGCGTTTGGATGCGTTACACCAGGTCCTGAGGCTCTGCGCAGGCACAGGGCCAAGCTGTCAGAGGCTGCGGGTGAAGGATGGCTTCTCCCAGCGCCCTTTTCCAGTCCTGGTCCTGCGGAGGTCACTGGTTTCCTTGTCCAGGAAACGACACGAACACGACGCCGTCGATTTAATTCGGAACAGCCACTCACCCCCCCCACCAAGAGCACGGAGCAGCAAGGCAGGATGCGGCCACTGGAGGAGCATTTTTGGGAGCAAATGTGTCGGAGCCATCTGTCGCCTCCCCAGCCGTGGTGACAGTCACAGCACGTCTCTCTCCCTAACCCGCTCTGAAAGCTGACACCGGCGCTGGAGGTTGCCCTAACAGCTATTTTGCAAGCCTTTCCTGCCAAAAGGTGCGTGGCACCAAATGGGACAGCAGCGACCCTGCCCCAAGGGGCTCCGAGCAAAAGGTGCTCTCAGCTGTTTGCCCTCCCCGGGGGGAGGCAAATGTGGCTGTGGGAGGTCGCAAAAGTCTGAATATTCGGGGCAGAGGAAGTTTTCTGGTTCCTCCGAAGCCGGGCCAGAGTAATCTGTGGGTTGGAAGGATAAAAATGAATTCCTACTGAGAAATGTGGTGAAAAGCTTTCAGATGAAAGGGTGTCAGCCTGGGGACACAGATGGCCATGAGGGCTCCAACTGCAGTCATAAGCACGGCCAACTTTTTATTTCCATTCCTCCAGGTAAATGCTGAGCACCACGCACACACACACACAAAAAAAAACAAAACAAAAAAAAAACAAAAAACTCTACAGGGCTTACAAGCCGTGACACAGACCCGCACGGTCTCCTCTCCTTGGGGAGGGTGGAAGGAAGCACGCACGTGGCAGTGATCCACCACAGCGCCGAGGGCTCGGAGGCACCGAGATGCTGCAGGCTGAGGAACGGAGGGCAAGAAATCCTGCAGGAGGCAGCACCGTGGGGAGCTAAACTGAGAGAATCCGGGTCCAGGATGGAATCACCCAGCTTGCTCTGGATGGGATGATACAGGGGGGACCCACTGACCGCACTAAGACCCCATCTTCAGCCCCGCTCTGCTCTTGGCACCTCTCCTGGGGGTGCACCCCGAGGCACAGACCTGCGAAGGGGCGCAGGCAGCAGCTCTCCAAAGCACACAGCGACCCAGGCTGACGTTTCCCTGGGCCTGGCAGGCCCAGCAGAGAGCAGAGCAGCGCTCAGAAGCACGGGGTACCTGCACGGCACGAGGCCCCGCACCGCATCCCCCTCCTGTGCTCATCCCCACTTCGTGCACGGCATCACTATTTATACATGAAAAATGACTGCGATTTCCGCAAAAACAAACTGCCCCCTCAGTCCATTAATAAATCCGCTCTCGCTGCCAAAACATTTTAATTTCCACTTCTCCAGACTTGCTTTGTCTTCATTGCCTCTATTTTTACTGCGTTTTGTGACAGACGGCTCGTCTCTGACAAATGCAAGTTTGCCCTTGTGGTAAATCTTCCCGCAGTACGGCCAGCGGGATATTCGCAGGGCAGGATCCTTGCCTTTTTTTTTTTTTTTTTTTTTTTAATTCTAATTCCCACCACTGCCTGCAATTTATGGGGTGGACTGGCCATACCCGGGGGAGAAACGGAAGGCAGGACTGCCCGCCTGCTTTGCGGACAGGCTGGGCAGAGCACCAGCCTCCTGTCCCGGCAGCTTTAAGACTCACGCAGAACTGGCTGACGTGCTGGGGGCTCCCATTTTTGCTGAAATTCACCCCGAAAAAAACAAAAAAAAACCAAAAAAAAACTGGCATTACGGGTGCAGGGGGCTGTCGGTGGTGCTTGGAGCCCCCCTGGATTGAGGCGATGCCCACCCCTCGCTGCTCGCACACCAAGGCTCGTGGTGTCCAGCACCAGCTTGGTGCAGGATATGCCCCCCCCGAGCCCACCACCCTTTATGGGGAGCCCCCTTTTTAATATATTTTTGGCTGGGGGAGGTAGAGGGGCTGCGCAGCTGCAGGGAGGGGGCTCAGAGGGGGTCCGGGGGGGGTCCCACCGGTAACCCCGGAGGGAGGCACCGCTCCCGGGGGTGGGGGGGGGACCGGGGCCGCTTCCCACGGCGCATCCCGGGGTCGCCGCATCCCGGCCAGGACCCGGCGGAGCGGGGCGGAGTGGGGGGGGGTTGAGAAAAAGGGGAGGGGGCCGTTCCCGGGGCCGGCACCGACGGGAGGCGGCCGGGGGCGGCGGTGCCAGCTCGAGCCCTGCCCAGCTCCGGCTCCGGTTGGTGCCGTCGGAGCCGGGGGGCGCGGCCACGGCGGGGCCGGTGCCGGTAAAGCGGCGGAGCGGCAGAAGGGGGGGGCCACCCCGCAGGATGGAGGGCCACCTGGCGCGGTGCAAGATCGTGGTGGTGGGGGACACGCAGTGCGGCAAGACGGCGCTGCTGCACGTCTTCGCCAAGGATTGCTACCCCGAGGTGCGGCGGGGAGGTGGGGGGGGATGTTTTTTTTTGGGGTGGGGGGGACACACGACCGGGGCTCGGCTCGGCTCGGCTCGGCTCACCCTCCCTTCTCCTCCTCCTCCTCCTTCCCCCCCCCTTAGAGCTACGTGCCCACCGTTTTCGAGAACTACACGGCCAGCTTCGAGATCGACAAGCAGCGCACCGAGCTCAACATGTGGGACACCTCAGGTGGGCTGCCCCCCCCCTCCTCCCCGGGGGAAGGGGTCTCCAGTTGGGGGTGATGCTGCCCGGTCCTTGCTTGGGGTTTTTTGGGGGTCCTCTGTTCCCTCTGCTCCGTGCTGCTGTAGCCTTTTCCTCCCCCTCCTCCCCCCCCCCCGGGATGTTTCGGGGTTGGATTCGCATCCGTGCATCCCCGGCAGCGGTTGTGTAGGGCCACCGGTGAGCAGCAGCGAAACCAGTTTTGGGGTGGGAAGGAATGGGGAAACCAAGCGAGGTGCAGCCGAGAGGGGAGACCTCGCCTCGGAGAGGAATGTGCTGCGGGAACGCGCCGGCCTTTCATCACTCTGCTCCCCAACAGAGCTTCTGGGCTGCTTTTGTTTTTTTTTTTTTCTCCTCTTGTTTTGGCTTCGCCTCTTCGTCTGCATCCGCAGCTGCGATGCCGCGGGGAGCCCTAGGCACGGCTGCCCCGGCCCTCCGAGACCCTGCCCAAACTTCACGCTGCGTTTCTGGGGAGGGGTGAACCGCTTGGTGCAGAGCTAATAAAAATATTGGCCTTTTAATTTACCTCTGGCAACCTCCTCGGAGTGCTGTGTACACACGGCGCGGCTCGGTGCTGGGCTCTGCCAGCGTGCATCCATCGCAGGCTTGCTGATGCTCTTTCCCCATAATTTGTGGAGTCTTTATAGCAAATGAAGTCTTCTCGGTGCTCAAGAGCAACAGTAAATTAAAGCATGACCTCCGACTTTTCTATGCTCGTGTACACTCAAATTCCTCGCTCTAATTTTGCACCCGTCAAATTACAGCTGTAGGATCAGCAGAGGTCTACCTAGAGCAGTGGCTTTGCTGAGGCTTGGACGAGCTCTATCATGTAAAATGTGTTTGAGTCAGCTCTGGAGGCTTCCTGACCTGGGAGCCCTCACTTTTGCTGCTTTTATGCCCCGAGATAAAAAGGGATCTTTTGCTTTGCCTGCTGTGCTGCGAGCCCTGGCGATGCTGCCTCTCGGGGTGCTGGAGCAGGGGATGAGCCTCGGCTCCTGGAGCTTGGCAGGGTGCTGTGAGTGGAGCTCAGGATGGTGGCTGTGGGGTCGTTGCCTGCTGGATGGATCCTGCTGGGCTGGCGTGTCTGCGTGAAGCCCCTCAGGTGCGGTACCCGCGATGCTGCCCTGCTCTGACCCCGAGCACCCAACTCCCGGCACAGCGGGAGTCACCGGGGTGCATCTGGGCACAACCCCGGGGCTGGGACATCCCAGGGGGGGTCCAACCTGGGGGCTTCTGTGGCTGCTGGGAAGGGCCTGGGTGGGGAATCTTTGTTCATTGCTGCGCTGCTCTGCTCCGAGTGCCTGCATTTCACCTGAGGAACTTCACCTTTGGAGAGTGCGGAAGCGCGCTTGAGGCATTGTGTGTTTTTTAGGAATTCTCTGGAATAGTTGGCTTTGATCTTACAAGTCTTAAAAGAAAAGGACATGATGCAATGGCTTTAAAGCTGCGTATATGCATCTGATGCTGCTGTGCATTCATTTTTTACCCTTTTCAACAAAAGATATGAGTTTGTCTAGTGTTGATCTCTATAGCCAAGAGGACACGGACTTTGATTCTCTCTCCCTTCCCCTTATGTAAAACGTAAACCCTTTTTAACAGCTTTGCTGTGGATAGAGCTCAGTAGTTAGTTTTCCAGATCAATTCCCTTCTTTTGCAGCTCTAATTTTGAAATACACAGGAGCGGGTTCCTCAATAAACAGTCCTGCAAAGCAGCGCACGACAATTTCCTCCAGTAATCAAACTGACGTTTTTAGCTGCAGACTGCAGTCTGCTGCTGAATTTCCACCCTTCGGAGACGCTTGTAAACCGCAGCTTTTTGGTAAAAGAAGTTTTTGTGCAACGGAAAATTGAACCAGCTGAGCCGAAGGGATTCTGCGTGGCTTTAATTGCCCTCCTCGTGCAGGATGACAGGCGCTGGGGTGCGCTTTCCCTTGTCTCCGTGCTACCTGCTGCCTCTTTTTAGCAGCTTCGCAGCCAGGGGCTCATTGTTTGTGTTAAATTCCACCCCAGCGGGAGCGGGAAGGGAGGCGCTGGGAATCCGCTCCCCTCCTTCTGTCAGGATCAGCCTTTACATCTTAAACACTCGCCACCTCTTAGATAAGTAATTGGAGCTGCAGGTCTCCAGGAATCAGCAGGCAGATCTGGGGACAGGGGGAGCTGAGTGTTGATTCCTTCCCTCTGCAGCCTCGGTGGCGGTGGTTAGCGGCTCTGGAAGCTGCACGGGGTGAGCTGAGCATCGCCCAGGCATGGGGGTGAGGGCAGGTACCCCAGAAAACTGCCGTGCTGCAGCGCTCCCAGCCCACCTGGCTGCTCCCAGGTCCTCTCGGTACTCCCCTCAAACTGGGATGTTGTCTCCTCCTGGGATGTGTAGCACTGGCTGGGGTTGGGAAACGCCGCCTTTCAGCCTGAATTTGCCCCTCCTGTGATGTTAGCAGATGGCAGGCGGGCTGGAAACCTAATTAGAGAAACCTTGCCACTGGGAGGGCAGGAGTGATGGGGAACCAAATGGCTCCCACATTGTACTGGGACCCTGGATTTCCTCGAAGTGTCTTGTGACCATTTGCCCATTGATTAGTTTTTCCAAGGCTGGAGGGTGACTCTGGAGACTTCCCAGCACTGGGACTCCTCCTTGATAAGGGTGCCCTGCTTGGAGAGGGCAAGTGCAGGCTCTCCATGCCTGCTGAATTGCCTTGTGTCCAGGTGTCTGTCAGGGAGAAAAGTGAGGCAATCATGAGCCTGACCCTTCAGCATTCCCCTGCAGGTGCTGCTTGCACTTTGGATTTCTCCTTTTTGAAGTCAGTCCCACCTCCAGGCCCAGTGTGAGAGCGCAGTTCCTCCAAGTGCCATTTTCCAGTGCGCTGGGGATGTCCCATCCCTCCCTTCCCCCTGAAAGCCCGCTCTCCCTGCCATTTCCTAAAGCCTCCGTTAAAAAGCAATTTGACATCTCGGTGTGCGAGAGCGGGTTGTGGAGGAGACAGGGTTTGGGCTCTGAAGGGCTCCTCTCATCGGCCATGTGGAGGACGCGGTGCTTCGCCGCCCTGCATGTCCCCATTCTGGCAAATTCTTTTCTGTTGACCCAACAGCGCTTGACAGAGAAACAACTTCTCTGCACGGCTCTCGTGGAGGTGTGGGGAAGCACCAGTCCGACCAGATGCCTGCTGGCTGGGGAGCGCTGCTCCCAGGGGGTGCCCCTGCGAGGTGCGGGCCGGGCAGGCTGGCTTCCGAGCGATGCGCCAGCTAATTCCCCATGTGAGCAGCACCTTTTGCTGGTTTGCCTTTATTTAATTTTTTCCCTGGTGCGCTTTTTGCTAATGCACTGTTATTCATTTTTCTGCACCTTTTGCTGGTGCAGGACCTGGTGCAGAGGAGAGGTGTCTGTGCCAGTGGCTTACGGGGCTGGTGCTGTGTGTGTGTGCTCATTGCCATCTTCCAAAGCTGCTGGAGAGGACTTTTGTCCCCTCTGAGCACTGCCGTTCACCTCGACCTGCCCCAGTTCAGCAGTGCCTCTCTGCCCACTCCGTGCTGCAGCTCACGGCGGGGGACTCGCACGGCTGCCAGTCTTTTGCTGGGACTTGTGTCTCTTAAGCAGATGCGCTTTCAAGACAAGAATAACACTGGGAGTCGCTAATCCCTCCCCGCCTCCCTCTTTGCCTGAGCTCAGCAAACAGGCTGCCTTGGTAGGGCTGTGTGGGAACCACCAGGCTCCGATAACAGCCCCTTCGTTAGGGGAACTACCCAGGAATGTTGATGAGATTAGAGAGCTGAAAGGGGCTGACTTTAGCAATGGCATCTCCATGGATGCTGGGACCGGATTCCCAGCGCGCGGCTCCGGGATTGCCATGGCTGCCTCTTCCCAAGAGCAAGAGCAAGCTCAGCCTTGGGAAGGGTTCAATGCCACGGGCACTCTGAGGCAGAGAAAAATGTGGAGCTGCCCTTTCCCTACCAAAATAGCTCCTCCCATGCTCCCCGTTGAGGCTGGGAGCCTCAAACCGGCATACTTGTCTTCTGCCTCAGCACAAAGACATAGTTAAGCCTAAAAATATGTGCAGCTGGGTCACATTCTCAGGCAGGTCAGGAACCAGTCGGACAGAAGTTGAAAGAGTTGCAGCAGAAACGGCAGCAGAAATGCTTACGCCGGAGTGGGTGGAGGCTGGAGCTGAGGAGATGTGACATGATGGGACAGGACAGGACAGGACAAGACACGAGAGTCCCTGGGGGACTGTCGGGCCGGGCTGGGCATGGTGCGGGTGCTGCAGTGCTGCGTGGCACAGAGATGAAGGCTCCTGTGCCTCCCTGCAGCAAGGCAGCATCCATCCCTTGTCTCCCAGACCCTTTTGGGGTCCTGGGGGGATCCTGGGACTGTTTTAACACCCATCAAGCAGCAGCTCCTTAGCCAGGTGGTCACATAAACCAATTTGCAGAAGATCCCCGGAGGAGGGACTCTTGGCACATGGTGGCTCGCCTTTCCAATAGCTGTCACCAACTTGGCACCTGGGTGCCCCTCATGGTGCCTTGGGGACGCTGCTGGGGACCCTTGGTAGCGGGGACAACACCAGAGGAGCCGGTCGGTGCTGTGCCCCCGGCCCTGTGCTTGCGGTGGGGACCTGGGCGCAGCTTTCCTCCTGCCCCAGATCCCAAAGATAAGATCAGCACCCGATTAAACGTCACGCGTGTACAGGCCCAGCCTTCCCTGTGGGGAGAAACCTTATCTGGCAGACGAGCAGCCGGGGAGGGATCTGCTGCTTGTGCACAGCAAACTGGAAATGTGCAGCATTGCATAAAGATAATTGTGCTCGCTCAACCCTCGGCTGCGTTCCCCAAAGCACGTGGTGGCTGGGCTGTGGGAATCGCTTGCCACTCCTAGTCCTTGTTGTATCCTGTAGAAGGGGTTCCAGGCAGCCTGTGGCAATGCCAGCCGCCCTTGTGATGTGCCGAAAGGGCTAAGAAGGAACTTCTGGTTCCCGTTTGCCTCTCATGTCGGCTGCTGGTTCCCAGTGTCATCCCCAGGAGCTTTGTGTGGAGCCAGGGCCGGGCACTGGGGCTGTGCTCCCGTCCCAGGACGTGGTGGTGCTGCCCTGGAGAGGCCACTGGGGACTTCACCAGGGAACCTCCACCGCTGCCTCCAGATCACCACTGTGAGGGTCTGCAGAGGGGCCCAGAAATGTCACCTCAGCCCCTCCAAACACCCTTCCCTTCATCCTGACCACGTCCATTCTGAAGAAACGCCAGCTGGGCTGCTTAGCAATCTGCTGTTGTTGTTTTTTGTGTGTGTGTGTGCGTGCATCACAAGAGCGAGGTGCAGAGGTTAATTGTCCAAGCTGGTTAGCTGCTGTTGCAGTCATGCACTTTCCAGACGATTGCTTGCTCCATGTCATGGAACCGTTTCCTCCTCTCCTGGACTTAAGAGGTTTGCGGTCGCGTTGCACAAGCAAAGAAACATCGCGGCGCAGCCATCAGGAAAGCTTCCATCAGAGTCCTGGGGTGACGGCCGTGCTGTCTGATCCATGTCCCTCACAGATCTGCGCTGTGGGGCTCCCTCTGCTGCTTTTTGTCCCCCTCCAGCTTGGGTGGGATGCCCCATGTCCCCTTTTGGCCACCTCCCCTGTGGCAGGCAGAGCTTCGTTCCTCTGGCAAAGGGTAAATCCTTTCTGAACCCTTGCCCGTGAGGAGGGCAGAGCCCCTCGTTGTGGCACAGCCCGTCCTTGGAGGGGCTTCTGGAGGGGCCGGGCTGCTGAAAGCTCTTTGGAGATGATGGAAATGGCCCCTCCGGGAGAGAAACCACTGCTGGCTTTGCCTTGCTGTGCTGCTGCTGCAACACAAGAGAGCTTGGTGCTGGCCAGGACACTTCATCAGCCTGGCACGTCACAGCCTCGCTGTGTGGTGGGGGCTGGCCCAGTTGCGGGTGTTTGACTCTGTTTCACTCGGCCTCGCGCTCCCTTCAGTCTCTAATGTCACTAATTACTTCTGCCTTTGGATCTGTGACCCCTGGGTTGTTGGGTCCTGGCTTCGGCCCGCGGTGCTGTCAGCGCCGCTGTTGTGTCTTGGGGTTTGTCAGCAGGGCTTTAATTCCTGCCTCTTCCCCTCGTCGCTGGGACAGACTCTACCGAGCACTGCGTTAGTGTCAGAAATGTAGAGCTCATGGGTCTTTGGAAGCGAGTGGTGGTCCTCCAGCAACCCCTTGTTGAAGGGGTCTGGGGGGGGTCTGTGGTGGCTGAAGTGGTGGATTTGGGGTCTGGCTGCCCTGTATAGGATCCGTGTTCTGGCTCGGTCACCTCCTGAAGCTGCATCATCCCAAATGGGTGTCCCGTCCTCCTCCGGAGAGCTCCTGCACAGAGTCTGTGACCTGCCTGGTTCCCAGCGGTGCTGGCTGGGCTTTTGTAGGGCCAGGCTGAGCTGAGTGACCATGGAATAACAATTTCTTTCATAGTCTGTCCCCAGGAGGATAAATGGATGGGGCATGACCCTTGGGGCTGTTTAACTGCTGCTCTCAAGAGATCCCTGAGGCTGAATTCCTCTTTTCCCCTCTACTGCAAACTCTGCCATTGTTTCCTTGGGCTTATTTCCCCTTTTGCAGCAATGGGGAAATATTTCTGGGTGACTCCGTGCCCTCTCGTTGCATCTGCAGAGGAAATGGCAGCTCTGAAGCATCCCGGGTGTCTCGGAGAAGCAGCTGGGATTTTTGCAGGCTCACCATGGGGACTGGGCTCTTTCCTTGCCCAGGGTGTCTGGGACAGCTGCCACTTCTGTCTCTCCCATTCACTGTCAGGTTTTCAATCCAGCATTTTTATGCTTTGCCCCCCGGGAGGAGACAATAGCTGGGCTGTTCCGTGGGACATGCGCCTTTCTCATGCAGATGCGCTGCCTGCACGTGGGGTGGGGAGCCCAGGGATGCCCCCCTCCCCAATTCAGCCTCCCTGGAGGGGCTGGGGAAGGGGCAGGGGTGAGGGGCACCGCTGCCCACCCGCTGCAGCCCCCATCACAGCTTCCTGCACCCACTGCAGTGGGGTTATTCCTCCTGTGCGAATGGCGCAGACGTACCTCTTTGGTCTTAAAGGTGTGGTATAAATAAAATAAATTATTATTATTAACACCTTCATCATCATCTGCCCTGGCAGAGGAGCAACTAATCATGGAAGCCGTCAAATTCACCGGCACCTTGTGTAATATTAACGTGCCTGGGGGAACTCCCATGGGGAATGCCCATGGGGATGGGTCGGGAGCTGCCCTGGTCCCACCCTGCCCAGCCTGAGGAGGTGGGAAGGGGGCTCGGAGCCATGTCCCTGCGTGCACAGCCCCTGCCTGCAGCAAGCAGTCACCCAGATAAATTTCCCTGCAACACAAGCCACGTGGAGATGCGAATTGCCAGCCAGAAAGCCCTGCAGAAGCTGCTGGGTTCCTGGGGATAAAGCTTTGGCTGAACCAGGCTTTGTTTCAGGGACTCCAGAAAGCCGGGCAGGATTTCTGCTTCCTTCTGCAAGGGACATTCTTGGCACTGCGGGCGGCACGGGGAGCGAGCCCTCTGAGACAAGTGAGATGCTGAAAAATTTGGCCTTGGCAGCGCCCTGGCGTGCTCAGCACGAGCTGCCGGGGGGCTCCTTGCGGGTTTGCTCTCCTGGTTTGCAGCGCGCTATTGTGGGCTGGGGGGTGCCCGTGTGGGGAGGCTCGTTATCTCCCGGAACAGCTAATAAGGAACAAATGAAGATGAACGCCGGGTTGGTATGGATGAAACAGCAAATTTCAGTCCTCTGCCTGACAGCAGCGTCCCCGGGTCCCAGCGCCAGGCACTCGGAGGGGCTGCCAGCTGATAAGAAAGAGGAGCTATTCACGGCTGCACCCGCCCCTGAATTTCAGACAATTATTTTTAAGCTGTTTTTGGTGGCTGGCTCGCTCCAGTTTTCTCTCTTTAATCACGAACAGATGCACATAGGTCCTGTTTCTTGCAAACCTGGGTGCCAAGTGGGAGAATGACTCATACAGCACAGGAAGGCTGGATCTGCAGGCACACGAGCCTTGGGTGCCTGTGTGTTCGGAGGTGCCAGACTGCGGGGCTCTAGGGTGTCTTGCTGGAAGAGCTGAAAGGCATCGAATCGATAAAGCCAGACACCTGGAGTTGTGGGAACCGAGGCTTTTGTGTTTGGGTTGTGTTTTTAATTGCTGTGCTTGATGACAAAGTAATAGAGGCAAAAGCTAGGAAAATAATCAACCAAGGAGAATTCCCTGATTCAGCAGAGACATCTCCAAAGAAAGCTGAGGGCGGTGGGATTCTGGAGCTCAGCAGCTTCCCAGCAGTGCCGGACACACTGACCACGCTGAGCATCGGTCTCCTGGGGTGGGGAAGGGCCATGAGCACTGGTGTTTTTCAGCTCTCAGAGCTGGGTTGAGCTACCAGTGATGGTGCCGGGGCCGTTCCTGCACCCCAGAGCTGGGAGCAGCAAGTTAAAGCACAGGGGGGCGATTCTGGGCTCATGGAGCAAACGATGCTCTCGAACCGGGGCAGCTCTTCCCTCCCCTCCTCCTGCCAGCACCAACCTGGGGGGTTTGGGTTTTGTTCCAGCAGCTGCTGGGTGCTGGCCCTGTGTGTCCTGGCACTGGTCTGGGGCTCATGGGACAAGTGGGGACCAGAGAGGGGCCACGCTCCAGGCGCTGCAGGCTCTGCGCCGGCGGAGCCGGTGACGTGCCGAAGGAAGCAGCAGGTTGCTACGATACAGTTTGCCGTAGCAATGTCTGCGCTGAAAGGAGCCAAAACCACCTCTACAAAAGGAGCATTCCTGGGCTGGGAGGGGGGCGGATTTATCTGCAGTGTTTATGTAAAGCGGAGGAGCTGCAGGGAGAGGATGCGCGTGGGAACAACGCTTCCCTCCCGCCTGGGGCAGGGGCAGAGCCTGGGGCAGATCCCCTGGTGTGCATGGGGAAAGGGCATGGCTCCGATAAAGGGTCTGGCAGTTTTAAGCAGGCAGAGCCGTGCTGGATCTCACATCCCACCCGGCAAATATGCACTGTGAAGGAGACTGCAGGCTCAGTCCAAACGGGAGCTCGGTGCTGCCTTGGAAAGCAGCCGCTGCTTTGCTGGGCTCGGGGTCACCTCGCCCACGGGATGGGGCGGCTCATGGGTGCCAGTTTTGCCCGTCACGAGCTGAAGCATCCTGAGCGCGAAGCAAGGTCAGAGGTCTCCAGGGCCCCTCCTGCATCCTCCATCCCTGTGCTTGTCGAGGCACCGCAGGCGCTGGCTCGTCCCCGTGCACGGAGAGTGACTTTCCCTCGAGGAAGAGGGCCGGGCTCTGCAGAGGTCGCAGCCTGGTTCTGCTGTGCTGGATCCCGCTGCTTCTCTTCCCGGGGACTTTGCAGGGACAAAGAGCCAAGCTGGGGCTTCTCCCGTTGATGGGTGCCAGGGGTGCAGGTGCCCCTGCTGCAGCAGCACGGCAGGGTGCAGCTGGGTGACCCCACAGCTGGGTGTCCCCACAACTGGCTTTGCTGCGAATCCCAAAACACATCAAGTGCTGGGTGCTTGGAGATGCCAGTGGTGGCTCTCCCCAGCATCCTGCTATGAGCTTGGCACGGGGAGGGCGAGCGGCCGGACCCCACGGCAGGGAATCCACCCGTCCTCCTCTGATGCCACCCCCGGCAGATTCCCGTCCTCCTGGTGACACCGGCCACCATCACTCGTGGTCCTTCAGGTGCTGACCTCCAGCACGGGGCCGTGGGACGTGGGCTGGGTGCTGCACCCTGTGCCGGGCTGGGAAGCGCGGGGCCGGATCCTTCCCGTGGGGCCGGGGCAGGAAACGCCTCCGGTGCCCCCAGTCTGCTTCCGAGGAGGCCGATCCAACAAGGAGCCCGGTGTCTCTGCTTCCCCTTTTCATAAATAAGCAGCTGTTTCTCATCCCCGCAGGAAGTTTGAGCCATTGTAAAGCCAAATATAAAACCGAGAGAGTGTTTTTAAGCAGCGATGAGCTGATTGCTCCATTACTGGTTAGTGAGGCATTTACAATCACGCACAGAATGCGCTTCAAATAAAAACATTATGGGACAAAGGCTTTAATGCCTGAAATTCCCAGTGAAGGTGCGTGTGTGTGTGTGTGTGTGTGTGTGTGCGTGGCAGCACTGTGCAGGATTCAGCCCGGGCTCTCTGCCTGCTCACTGAGAAATCCTGCAGAATACAGAATCATCCCCTCCAATTTACAGCTTGCTCACCACCAAATCCTGGCACATCTTTCATGCACCAAAAAAAAAAAAAAAATCTGCCTGATATTTTCCAGCATAAATCCAGCAAAATGCAGGGTGTTTTTTTGTTGTTGTTGTTTGTTTGTTTTTTACCTGTCTTAAACTCTCGCAGTCTTTGTGAGCAAGCTCCCCTGTATAAAGACATCAAGAGAGGGTAAAAAATAGCAGCAGCCTTCCTCGTGGCCTGCCTTCTCTCAGCTACACCTTCCTGCCCTTCCTACAACAGCAACTGCATGACAAGTGACGGGATCAGTGTGCAAGCGGTGGAGGGAGGCATGTGCTGCTCTACGGCACCACAGCCCTTTCCTTTCCTTTTTCCAAGCTCCCTTCCCTTTCTCTTGCTTGCCAGGTGCTCACATGTGCTGATGGCTCCAGTCCTAAGGGACCTGTGGGGACCACTGGGGCTCCTCTCCTGCCCCGCCGGTGTGAGAAACAAACTTGTGGTTTTGCAATAGGTGTTTTTGCAGTGGAAAATCCCACTAACCTTGCGTATTCAAAAGTGATTGTGCAGGCATGACAGTGGCATCGCAGCGGGGGGTATGTTAAGCAGATAAGGGGAAGGTCCCGCTGTCCCAAAATAAGGAGGATAGCTGAGAAAAACAGGATGAGAAGTGCGAAATCGGGAAAAACAAAAATCACGGGTCCTTTAGTCACAAGAGAAGGAAAAAAAAAAAAAGGAAAAGGAGAAATTAACGGTTGGTCAAATCAAATTGTAGCTGTGGTATTCAGCCAGTGAGGAAACGGGGGGGAAATCGGGTGTTGGGTACTAGGAGATATGAGGTTAGGATAAAGTTTTACTGGGACGCCCAGCATTGCGATCACGGATAAAACAGCTTCCCAGAAGGTCCTGTCGGAAGAAAATGACTGTGATTTTTCTCGCATTGGGTAGCGAGCAGCCCGTGGATGGCACTTGGCTGCTCACCACTCTCCTCTCCGCAGGCTCAGCCTACTACGACAACGTGCGGCCCTTGGCGTACCCGGACTCGGACGCGGTGCTCATCTGCTTCGACATCAGCCGCCCCGAGACCCTGGACAGTGTGCTCAAGAAGGTGAGTGCCCACTGGGTCCGGGCTGCTGGGATGGAGCCCCGGGGTTTTTGCCTCCAGGGCAAAAAGCTCCCTTGGCTGGAGTTCTCCTGCGGGTGCTGCCCGTGGGCTGTAGTGGAAAGTGAGGGATTTCCCCCTGCAGGGAGCCCCGTGAGCGATGCAGCCCATGGCAGCGCACTTGTGGGGTCTGCCTGTGTGCACACATGAAATAGGGGGGCAGGGAGAGATGTAGGGCATCGGTTCTGCTCCTCGTGAAGCCCCCGGGGAGCGGCGTGCATCCCTCGCCGTGCTGGGAGAGGGAAGCGGCCCCTGGTGCCAGCAGGGAGCTTGTTTTGCTGGCTGTCCCCTCAGTTTGGCCTCTGCCCCCTCCCAAAAAAAGGCAGCAATCGGTTCCCTGCAGCTCGCCAACGGGAACATTGAGCTGTGGCACCGAACTTCAGGTTGTGCTGAAGCATTGGCCTCCTCCTCAGCTGCTGGCGGGGCTGGGAGGTGGCTCTGGGGACAAGGGGACAAGGAGACAAGGGGACAAGGGGAAAGGACCCTCGGGGTGGCTCGCCCAAGGCACCCAGCTTGGGGACGAGCACCTTTCATGGGGCTGGAAGCTTTCGCTGCTCGACTTGGGAGCCAGCAGGACGAGAGCACAGGCAAATCGCCCGTCCCCTAATGAGATGCAAGCCCACCAGTAATTAGTGGGGTTTGGGCTTTATCGATGGCTCTGCACGCTCCTCATGCGAGCCTGCTCTGCTTACTGCAAGGTCTTCCCCGTGCAGCCTCGCAGCTGCTCCCAGCACCGTTAGCAATGCATTTCTGATACGGTGACTTAAATTAAGCCCTGAATCACAGGGGATTTCTTAAGTGTCTCCGAGCAGATGCCTTGTTTCCTTTGGTGCAGGCTCACAGCCTCTGGAGGCGAGGTGAATTCCTAAGGCACCATGAAGTTGAAATGGGTTTTAGCTGCCGTTATCAGGCGAATGAGGAGAATAACTCTCCCTATTCAAGCCATGGGCAAACATGCTGGTTCAGCAGGGGAAATTTTTATTATTGTTGCCCTTCTGCTGCCTGGCTCGCCTGTATGGTTGAAGGAAAGGAGCCGCCTGGGAGCAAACAGCATCTCCTTTCACACAAAGGTGTTCAAGGAGTGGCACCTCTGCTCTGACACGGCCGGGTGGTGCAGCAAACCTCGGCACGGCGTCGGTCGTGTGAGAAGAGGGTCACGTCTCCGTCCATAGCCTAGGGACCCCGTTACAGACAGCCTGCTGAGAACAGACCCTACAGCTCCATTTCTGCAGGGATTTTCATCCTTCGGGTGAATGAGGGTGTTTGAATTCCTGCTCCAAAGGAACTGCAGCATCCCTTTCATGCGGCTTTGTTGGGGCACGCTGCTGAGGCAGTGGGGACACGTGGCATTCCTGGCAGACTGTGTCCCCAGCAGGGAAGGGGAAGAGCTTTGGGAGCATCGAGCTGAGCCCTTGCCTTTGTCATCTCAACCTCGGCTCCTCTGCAGGCTGTCAGCACTAAGCGGAGCCTCTGCTACAGCCGAGCACCTTCTCTCTCTTGTCTCCGCTGCAGTGGCAAGGGGAGACTCAGGAGTTCTGCCCCAACGCCAAGATCGTGCTGGTGGGCTGCAAGCTGGACATGAGGACGGACCTGAACACGCTGCGGGAGCTTTCCAAGCAGCGCCTCATCCCTGTCACGCACGAGCAGGTGGGTTTCGGCGGCCACCTGTCCCCGCAGGGCTCGGCGGGTGCTGGGGACGTTCCCTGGGGACCTCCTAGGGCAAGGAGGCTCAGCACCAAAGGACCCGCTGTGGGTTTTGGGAACTGCTGCGGGGACACGGGCTCCGGAGCTGCGCCTTGGCTGTGCCAAAATGGTGACAGTCCTGGAGAGGGGGCTCCGGGAGGGAGCGGAGGATGCTCCTGGCAGGGTGCTGAGGTCCTTAACCCCCCATTTCTGTTCCTCCCCACCTCTCCGGGTTGTAGGGCAGCGCGCTGGCACGGCAGATCGGGGCGGTGGCGTACGCCGAGTGCTCCTCCAAGGTGTCGGAGAACAGCGTGCGGGACGTCTTCCACGTGACCACGCTCGCCTCCGTCAACAGGGTGCACAAGAACTTGAAGCGCTCCAACTCCAAGCGGGGACTGAAGCGGGCGTCACAGATGCCCGGCAGGACGGACTTACTGAACGACACGGAGATCAGGAAAGACCGAGCCAAGAGCTGCTCCATCATGTGAAAAACAGGGCTGTAAATAACGTGTGTGTGTTTTGTCCATTTTGTACAGTTAAGCGGCCAAGACCAGGGCACGGCGCTGGCTGCGGGAGCCAGCCTGCCTTTCCGAAGCCTTTCTCGGTCTCCGTAGGGCCGAGCAAAGGTCCCAGCTGCAAACCGGGGTGCGGGAGGCACCCCCCACCGCGGAGACCCCTGGGTCGGCTGCCGCTGTGCTGATTGCTTGGGGTAAAGGAACCACTTGGCAGAGGAGCGTTCGGGTGCTGCGAGGTCCGCGGTCGGGTGGAACAGAGCAAAAGGGAGCGATGCTGCGTGCGTGCCGCCCTCCCGTCCCCACGGCCCAGCCTCCGGGTGATGATACACGGATGGCACGGGGTAGGGGGGGCTCGGTGGGACCTGGGCTGGAGGCTGGGAGGGGGGAACTGCGAGCAGCAGGAGGATCAGGGATGGTCCTCTTTCCATCTGCCTTTAGAAGTGGTGTTTGAGCTGGTGCTGCCTGCAGCTGGGCTGGACGGGGAGCCCCCAAGGAAGGTGCAGGGCTGGGGGAGGCTCCTAAACGTGGTGAGGCACCACAGCAGGCCCCCTCCTGCAGAGAATGTAGATAGGCATCCCTTCTCATGGTGCTCTAGATACTTGAACTCCCATCAAACTGCAGCGGCGTGGATCTGGCTGCAGGGTCTGTCCCCGTAGATGCATCCTGAGAATCGTGGTTCCCTTCAGCAAGCAAATGCCGCTTGGGAGCTGGTGGCCCAGCTGCTGCCAGCCTGGATCCTCAGCGGGCTGCTCCCTGCCGCGGGCAGGCACGCCACCAGGCCCGTGGCTTCCCCAAAAGCTGACTGCAATAACAGCCCATGTCCTGCTCCCCCGCCCGTTTCCAGCTGCAGATTGTGTTGCATGGTGCCGTGTTTGTCTGCTACAGGTACCCAAAAGGACTGTCCGCGTCCCTGCACCCCGGCCCCCGCCGTGGTAGCGGGAGGGCAGGTGCCCCCTGCCCCTCCTGCACAGCCTGCTGCTGCCAACACCTCTCATTGCTTCTGCTGCTGCCCTCTCTAAATGCCTTTGACTACAGTGTTAGCCTTGACCTAATGTCACATAGACACTTTATGGAAAAAAAAAAAAAACAAAAAAAATCTGCTCCATTGCCAGTTCCAGCTGTGTCAGTGGGCTACAGAAAACAAATAAACATCGTTGGAAAATGCACAGTGCTTGACTCCGTTCGTTTTTAATAGTCAAATAGTTATCCTCTCCAAAAGCCTTCCTGCCTAACTTCTGTTTGTATCCCCATGGCTCTCTCCAGCTCTTGAAATACACTCGTGCACACTTGAGCGGCAAATGCAGAGGCCTTAGCTGCGTGCAGTCATTTGGGAGTGAAAACACCTGCCTCGAACAACCTCTCACTCCATCCTGAATCCTCCGATACCAGGCAGCATTTGCAGCTTGTCTGTGCCCGATGCCCCCGTCCTCGCTGTGCCACGAGCTGCAAGCGAAGACGGTTTTTGGCTTAGTATTTTGCGTCTCCTCTCCCACCCAGGGCTCAGCCTTCAGCTGCATCGGGAAACTGGAGCGGCTGAGTTACCAGCACGAGAAAAGCCCAAGAGGTGACTGAATGCTCTTGTGCTTGATGCGAGGTGCAAGAAAAAAAGAAGGAACGGAGCAAGGTGCTATGCCAGGAGCAGCCCTCAGCACCTCCATTGCTTTCTCTTGCTCTGCAGTGTCCCCAGAGCCTTTATAACCACTGTTAGAGACCAAAGCCATGCCCCTGCTCCATCAGAAGCAACCGGTGGCTCACAAGCGGCACCACCAAGTCCTTTACCTGCACACGTTTGTCCTCATCGTTCTTGTGTTATAATTGCTGCCTTCCCTCTCTCCATGTAAGCACAGCTGTGTTTAGCAAGCACGTCTCCCCTTTCCTATCATCCAGCACCTTTTGGGCTCAGACCGCTATTGAATTTAATCTGTCTCTACAAATGCAGTTTCTGGTCCCCTGATGGGTTTAAGCTCCCGGTGGCTCTCTATTACCTCGATTGCTCACCCTAAAAGCAAATCTCCGGCAGCGGTCGTTGAGCCCGAGCTGGGAAACTGGGGATGGAAGGAGGGCAGGATGGCAGGACAGAAGGCCATCAGGACATCAGGATGGCAGGATGCTCACACCAGCCACTTGCCCTGCCTGTCCTGCTGTTGCCTGGTGGCTCCCCATCTGACCACGGCGCTTGCCGGTGTCCCTGGGCCACTGGTGGGGAAACCCAGCTCAGCCCTGGTGGCCCTGCCTGTTTGTTGCGCTGCAGCCACAGCTCTGCTTCACCTGCTGCTGAAGGCAATTTTCTTTCTACGTTGAACTTCCCAGGCTCTTGCTGCTCAAAAGGCCCTCGGGGATGGATCGTGGCAGTGTAAAGGCATGTCCCAGCAGCAGCTCTGCAAGAACCCGTCAGAATTAATGGCAGTCAAAGCCCCTCCAGAGACTAAAGCAAGTGAAACAGCCTCCAAGACCATTTATCATCAAGTAGCTGAGCAGGATCCTTGGACAGGGTGAAGCACAGACGTTAAAACCCACAGGGGTAAGCCCCTACATCCTCACTTCCCACCAGCAGGCTCCTTTCTTGCAGGCACGTGAGCATCGCTGCTGCTGCAGGTGGTTCAGATGCAAAACCCAGGGCAGCCAAAGGTATTTGGGGTTGCTGGCCCCTAAAGGAGGGGTTTTCCAGGAGCTGTGTCAGTGCATTCACTACTCTGCACGATACCCAAGGGATCTCTAAATGCTTGGGGCATTTGCCATGGTCTGCTTGGAGCATCGTGGTGCAAGCCTGGTTTGGGGCTACAGGAACGGGGCAGGACCTTTTGCTGAAAGATTCTGGTTCAGGTTGTGTGGGTTTATTTTCTGTACCGAAGGGAGATGCCGTTGCTGTCTCCCTGCTCTCCTCGGTGTAGCTCGAACTAGCTGGAAGCCAGCGGTATGAAAATAATGATATTGGAATGAAAGCGTTGTGTGCCCAGCTGCTTCTAGAACAGCCAAAAAAAGACTGAAATGAAAAAACGCACAGCAGCCAAGAAATGTGCATTCTGCCAGAGTGAACAGGACCAGAGCTCGGCTGCAGATCTTGCCAGAGCTGAGCTAGACGTGGAAAAGCACAGCCTGCTGCAACCTAATGAAAACCAAACCGTAGCTGCTGCCACGGCTGAGCTGAACCCACAGCACGCATCTGCCGCGCTCTCGCACGACCCGGACATCGAGTGTTTGAAGTCATCTTTGAAAGCCTGGGCTTCTGACTGCAGAGTGGGATCCATTCTGAGCAGCTGAGTGCCCCCATCCCCTCCTGGTCCCCTCCTAAGAGGACCACGAGGGCTGCTCCGTGCGGTCCCCATTCAGCACGCAGCTTAATATTCTGGCAGGCGCCTCTCCAGCGGCTCGCGGGGCTGTGAAGGGTGCTTGGCCTCCCACAGTGGCTCATTTACGCAGACTTTTCAAAGGAGCCCCTCTCCCTCTCTCTTTCCCCATCTCTAAAGAGGAATAAACAAGATAAAACAGGAAGCAAATTCAAAAGGAGCAGAGAAGAGGGGAAATACATAAAATAAAGTGAAAGGAGAGCTTCAGACCCACGAGAGACCAGATAAAGCCACGGTTGGGTCCCTGCTCCACCAAACCCAACCAGCAGCCTGCCTGCGAACAGTCAGGGAGATTTCTCTTTTATATATATGGCAGTAGATGGAAAAATAGATGATGAAAGTGGATTTTTTGTTTGTTTTCCTTTTTTTCTTTCTTTTTTTTTTTCCTTTTTAGCATGGGAACAGCTCCAAGGAAGCTGCTGGAGCTAATGGCAGGTGATTTGGGGATAAATAAAAGGCAACAAGATGCCCGTGCACAGGATGCGAGCGGCACCCGCCGCACCCATCCTTCTACAAAGCACCGGCTAATTCGATAAGTGCTGAGCACACGGAGCAACGCCATCTGCAGCAGGAGAAATCATCTCAGACCTGAGCGACGCAGCCCATGGGGTGAAGCTTTGGGGGGCAGAGGAGCCGGAGGTGCTGCCCCCGGAGCTGGCAGCAGCCGGGCACGTTCCTGGGGGGCTGCGGATGGGCCAGCCCCAAAAAAACGGAGCTGAGCAGGTGGGAGGAGTGGGACCGCAGCCTGAAAGCCAGAGCCAGCAAGCGACGGGGGACACGAGGCCTCTAATTAGCGCCTGCAGGAAAATGAATGAGCAGCGCTGCCAGTGCAGGTGTCCTGCCTGGAAAAGCGTCGCGGTAGGATGGGGAAGGGTGAGCAGGAGCTGCAGCATCTGGGGAAGGAGGCGGGTGTGCCCGACAGCCTTAACTCTCTCTTTACTCGTCTCACCAGGATCTTACCGCAGGGAATGGGCACGTCTCAGTGAGGCCAGTTGGGTCTGATAGGGCGAGACCCCGCTTATAGGAAAGGGGAGGATATCTTCACCAACAGACATCCCACAACAATTAATATCCAGTTATTAGGAACACCTGAGAGGTAAATGGATCCCTGGCTCCTCATTATGCACTGTCACCTCGTGTTACTGAGCTCCAGTATGGATCACTGGGATTTGCACGGCCCCGAGCTTGTAAATAAATGACTGTCGGCTTCTGCACACGTGGCAACAGGCGCTTTCCCCACGAGCAATCCTCTGTTGTGGACGTACACATAGCTGGAGCCGTTTTAGGCAGCTTTAACTGAACCCTGAGGGTCTGCTCCTGCTTGGTGGCTGAATGTTCTCCTCTAATGAGTCCCCTTCTGATCAGAGCAGGGGAAGGCACAGGTGCTGACACCCCCACGCAAAGGAGAGGCAAAGGAGGGGAGTTTCAGCCCGAGCTGATAAATGAAAAAGCGCCTGCACATCTCCAGACAGGGGGGGTTGCTTCTCTCATCTGGTGGTGCAAAACCACGTAACTAAATGGTGAATAAACACCAGGTAAATAAATGGTGAACCAAGCTGTGCCAAGCCGAGTGGGAAAGCTGCCAGCACGGAGCTGCTCTGTCCCCCCCCCTGTACCCCTTGGTGCCGATAACGGGCTTCCAGCCAGGGAGGGGCACTCGGCTCTGGCTTTTAGAGGCTGCTGAGTTATCTCGCACGCTGAGAAAAGCGCATTTGTGTGCGCTGGGCTCGTTCACAACAGCGCTTTGTCTGCAGCCGCTGAGCCCAGGCTGCCGTAGCTAATTAGCACAGAGAAATGGGCATTCTTGCTGCACCCCTGGTGTCACCCAGGGAAGAGGGACAGGCTGCAGAGCCGCTTCCCAGAGCTGTGCCTGCCCCCGACACAGAGCGGGGGGCTCTTCCCTCTGCATTTGGGCAGGGTTTCGTGGATTTGCATCCCTGATATGACACAGGAGCTGCTGCTGCACGCTAGCCGCAGGGTGATCAGCAAAAGTGGCTGCTGCATCCGGGCCACAAGCATCTGTCTTCCTTTCTGAGCCCAAATTCTGTTCATTTAGACCCTGTTGACCATGAAGGGATCCCCAAAGCATTGATAAAGCTGCCCATCACCTGCACAGGCTTCCTATTTGGTGCAGAAGCTGGCAAGGTCACAAGAAAAGCGTATCTGTGTGTTCCCAGGGAATTTCAACTTCCCAGGCAAACTGAAAACAGGAAGGAAAGTTTTCTTTCTTGTTCAAAAGAGAGAAGCTTCTAAAACTCTACAAACCACTAAGAAGCTTGCAGCTCTCTCTAGGCTTAAGCCTTGTATTTTATCTAACCTCAGCCCCCTCTATGAACACGAGATTCTTCATGTTCTCTTCACCAACCACCTCTTCCCACATGGGCCCCAAAAGAACTGGAAGAACACACACACACACAAGAAAAAAAAAAAAAAAAAAAAAAAAAAAAAAAAAAAAAAAAAAAAAAGGTCTATTTAAGAGGTCAGAGCAACCACAAGAGATTTTAACTGCAAAACTGGGTGATGCTGATTTTCTTAGAAATTCAAACTGCAGCAGGGTGCCTATCGGTTCACAAACATCTCGATCATTGCCATCCGAATTCCAAACAAACCTGGGTTGAATTTTAATTTTTCTGTTAAAAACAGAGTCCTTTTGGAAGAATTCCCAAAGCCAGCAGCCTCTCTCTTCATTGTGAATCAATGGAAATTGTGCTTGTGCCCATAAGGCTTCTGCATCAGCAGAGGCATCACACCCACAGGCCCTTCTCCAGGAGTACCTTTGCTGTTCACAAGCTTGCTCTCAAAATGCCTTTCCCCTACCGAAATCCCCAAGGGAATACAGACTACTACACAATTATTTTTATCTTACAGAAAAAATAGCAATATATTATGAACAATCACCAAAGAGATGCTTAGATGCACCTAGTTTGGACTAGAAATTAAAGGTCATAAGGACAATGAAAGGATATGTCCCTGGCACATAAAACTACAAAACTTCTTAATAGCTGATGTGGCAAGGAGAAACCTGTAATTCAGGCTGATATTCATAGCCCAACTGCTTATTAGGAAGCTTTAAATAAAAAATAATACATATTTTCTTCAGTACTAAAGAGCTATTATACACACTGCACATCTAAATCTGCTTCTAAGTTATAATGAAAATAGAGATTCCAAAGAGAAAGAGCTAAACCACTGGATTAAACATGAGAGATATAATTAAATTTGACACAATGTAGAAATTGAAAACAATTATTAGATTATAAAGGCAGTGCATGAGTCACCGGGGAAGATACTACAGGAAAATGGTAATAAATGGCAGGGCGTCACTGCTTGCCGAGCTACTAAAGCATTGGGAAGCAGAATACTGTACGAAATGCCATTCCCTTGAAGTCCAGGAGAGGACTATCCCAATTAATCTTTTGGTTCCAGTTTTGGGTTGTGTTTTAGTGGGGTTATAAAACAGGGAAGTGGTCCCAGCCTCACGGTGGCTGCATGCGGTGGTGGGAGCTGAGACAGAACATCCCCAGGCCAGGCAGCACTGCCATTAACTCATGCTCCAGACACCAAGGCACAGGCCAAAATGTTGTATTTATTTTCATGAATCTGCCTGAATTTGGCCACTAATGTCAGCCAGGTCTCAGACCGATCCCACGCATCCAGGGGTGGCTTCCACCAGCAGCACCCCTGTGGCTGCAGCCTGGCACCTTCCACACGCAGCTACTTTAAAAGCTGAACATCACCGAATTAATACAGCCGTATCTGCCATCGCCTGACAAGGATATGTAAAATGCAGCTTTAAAAATCATTCAGGTCTGTGGCTTACTGGAAATATTTGTCTCCCGTGAGTTTTTACTGTTTCTACAGACTTTGGGAAAGGCGCTGTCGTAAAGACGCTGATTCAACAACTGCTGCTGCTTAAAGGAAGGGGCCTCTCCCTTTCCCAGTGGGGTTACCTATGCTTAGCACTGCGGCACACTTGTTGAAAGAAATAATAAATGTAACAGGCTCCTTGACGTGGAGGTTAAGCGCAGTTAATGACTGATCGCATTCCCCAGCAGCGCTGGGCTTTGTGTGCAGGGCCCCAGTTGCTTGATAATTTCTTGTGCAGCCACATTTTTCTGGCTCCTGCCCGGAATGTGAAGTTCAACGCCCACCAGCTCGGGTTCACTTCCCACCTGTGCCCCCGGTGCTTCCCCTGCAGCAGCCCCTCGGCAGCCTCAGGGATGAGGGACATTAGTCAGGACACGTGAGGATGGCAGGAGCTGGGATAAAACTCGATTACGATTCCAAATTGTGTTTTAAGTGTTAATTAATGGGCACCTCCAAGGCAGGGTGACACGTAACGGCGACAATTTCCTGTCACTGCAACCCCGTCTTCACTAATTAATCTGGTGTTCAGTGTAATAACACTGACCATGGTGAACTTAAATTATTGAAAAGAAATATATAAACCCTTTAATGATCATTAACAGCATCTTCCTGGTGTACTACTTCATTAAAGATCTGTAACCTGTAAAATTAACAGTCAGGGGACCCAAGGGAAAAGGAAATCAAACGGATGATCGTATAACGATGAGTGCATGTATTGCTGTCAGTTTGCTTTTTTATTAGTTCAATTATCACAAAACCTGGACAAATCATACTCCTGTTACCCGTGGTACCATTTTTGCAATTGTTGCATGGCAAAGGGCTACCGACGCCCCAGCAAAAGTGGAATTTGCATCAATTCCTGTACATCTGCTATAAAAGGACACTATCGTTATTTCCTTGGAACCGTGTGGTCTCCAGATAAAAATAACAGCGCCTTCTTCCCTCCTGCTTGGTGTGTTTAACATTTATGATTGCTGCTCTACCTCTGTTAGGCATTCTGCCTGCTTTGGAACAATAGCGCATTTCTGAATTCAACATTTTCAGTTTTTAAAGCTGCAGGTCTCCAGGTCCCCTTAAGCTAAGACAGCTGAAAAACCAGCGCGTTCTTCCAACAGCCACTGGCCCCCTGCCTTGCAAAGCAGTTCAGCATTAATTCAGCATTAATTCAGCATTAATTCAGCATTCCTCAGCGTGTGCAGCTTCGCAAGGGGCTGGGAGCTGCCTTCTCTCGGGCACGTACTCTCTGCCCTGGAGACCCACCTGCATCCTCACCCACAAACCCTCCAGCACTGAAACCTCAGTGCATCCACAGCACCAACGCGGCACTGCTGCAGAAGCAGGAGTTAATTTGCTGCTGGTGCCATCAGTGCAGCATCCTGAGCCGGGCTCATCTGCTGAGCAAAACGCACCTGGGAGCCAGCTCTCGGTCATCTCGGTGCTTTGCCCACCTGCAGCATCCTTTGAAACACCCCCCTGGCCAGTGGACCTTCCATAGCACCCCCTGGGAATCAATGGGGATTCCCCATCAGTGTCTGCGAGCCCGGGATGGGGATGGGGATGGGGATGGGGATGGGGATGGGGATGGGGATGGGGATGGGGATGGGGATGGGGATGGGGATGGGGATGGGGATGGGGATGGGGATGGGGATGGGGATGGGGATGGGAAGGATGCTGAACTGGTCCTCCCAAGCCGCTGTCTCCATGCTTGATGCACATGGATGCAAAGACAGCATCATGTGGCAAAACCTGGTCCCTGCTGACTTCAGCAGCAGCCATCAGGTAAATCCCACAGCTCCTCAGACCATGGCTTAATAAACAGCTCGTTTGTGCTCACTGAGTTCGCTGACCTCTTTCCAATAACAGCTAGTGAGTCCCTGATGTGACCCAGCCCAAACCGAGCATCCCACTGTGCCCGTCCCCAGACTTCCCTGTGGATAAAATAAACTCCACGCAGTTCTGCTATTGAAAGCTCAGGGGCAGTTAAAGTCCTGGCAGCAATATCAGGTGGAGCAGGACAGTGTGGAAGGGTGCAGAGGGGGGTACAGTCCTGCTGCTCGCTAGGAAAGGCTCTGATCACCGAGCCTGCAACCCATGGAAAACCCAGCGACCCCACTCTGTCTTTCATTGCAGGCACTGCTACAAGCTATTAGGGATTAAAGAGCTTTCTAGCAGCACACAAGTCCATGACCAGAATGCCACTAAAATCACAGTAAGTCTTAATAATTGCAGTAATATCCATCTACAAATTATTATAATGTTTGAAAAAAATCCTCACGACACAATTTCATAATGGCACTTCAGCAAAATTCATCTCAGGAAAGCCAACAGCGCAGCATCCCATGCTGAAGAATATTTTTTGCTTCCTACTAAATCTTGTTTGGGGGAGCCCAAAGGGCCAGGGAAAAAACCTGCTACATCATTTCCTCCAGATAATTTTGATTTGAAATCCTAATAAGTCACTATCCTGGTCCCAGTTTAATACAGTCAGGTATTAGCTGGCACTGTTTCTATTTAACAAGGAGATCATAAGAAGAAGAAAGGGAAAATCTGAAGCCTTCATTCTTGTGTACGCTAATTCCTGTTTCCACTGCTCTGACATAAAACCCCATTTGTAGCCCATCCGAGCCTTCTACAGGAGAACCACGCTGGAAATGCAGCGCTGACCCTACCTGAAGACATCTCATCTGCCTTTTACTCCGTTGCATTAGTGCTCGTTGCTGAAGGAGAGGCAACATCGCTTTGGAGATACCGCACAGAGAAGGTACCAGAGGCTGATGTAATGCAGAGCAAGCGGGAGCTCAGGGCACCCTTCCTGCACTGCTCTGCAGGCTCCTGAAAACGCATTATTGACTCCGAGGGGGAATATTTACGACTGCTCATTAGCACAGCGAGGTACATGCAGCAGCAGTCAAACAACAAAAGTCACAGACCGAGGACTCAGGATTATTTGCCTGTGATTTGTTTGCTTTCTCTCTTTGGTTTGTAGCAGCGCAGCCTGCTTAGCAATTTCCAGGCATTGCACACATCGATAGCGTGCCTTGCTGGAAATGCAAGAGAATAAAACTGCGGGCAGGCCTCCCTCTGGATCCCACTCATACGGGCTCCTTGATATGCTTTAATTACTGATTTGACCTTGGTCTTTGCCTGAAGAAGGAATGTAAGTATGAGATGCTGTGTAATTGCTGTCAGAAGTGGTTTAACTCATTAAATGTTTACACGAGGAACCCTCTTCACTTCCCAGCATCACCAAGCAGGCTTTAAGGAAATTAAAATCCTAGGTCTTTGTAATCAGCCTTATAGTCGGTTGGGGGATAATTAATGAATGTATCTGACACCATTAGGCCAGCAGGTACTCCTCTGCACCACTGGTCAGCATTAACTAAAAGGGTGGCACAAAAAACAGTGCTGGAGCATTGCAGGAGCTGCTGGAGCAAGGGGAGAGTGCTGAACACATCCAGATCGCAGAATTTATTCACAAGTCTCCTGTGGCCCCTGCCACTATCGCAAAACCAGGAATTTATCCTTACAAACCACCAAAAAGGTCAGGAAATGCTGTTTTCCGTGCCTTACAAGTGAGAGAGGATTCAGTATCTACCAGGAATAACATGCTGCTTGATTTTATACAGGAGCTTGGAACTGAGCTAAATCAAAGAGAATTCTGACATAGATTAGGTGATCCCTGAGATAATTACTGAGTATACTGAGCAGAGCAGTGTTTGCCTACATATTAATGTGTCTACCCATATATTTATCTGTGAGATTATCAGACACTCTCATGCCGCCCTCTGCTTCCTCCAGTTGTGTGCCTGGCTGTTAATGCCTGCTCATTATGCAGCTTCTCAAGCTGGGCTCTTACCTCTCCACCCCAGGACTTAATTCTGGGGTTAAGGTCTCTAATTAGCCTGCAGCAATTTAACATTTCTCTTAGAAATGCCAAATTCTCTTTTGGCAGGAAAATGTTTCGATTCCATCGTGGTGGTGGCTCTCCAGGAAAAAAAAGAAAAAAAAATAAATCGCTGGGGCTCATGCTCTTTGAGCTCACTTCGTGTGCCCTTTGGATGCTGGGGCAGCTTTCACTGCCTGCCTCCCTGGCAGCCAGTGCTGTCCACTGGCAGAAAATGCCAAGCATGGAGCAAAAAAAGCCAGCTGCCTCCCATGGGAACACTGGACTCTTGCTTTAGCCTTGCTGCAGCAACCAGTCAGCTCTGCTAGGATGGGAAGGGCAGATTGCATTGAGTGGGCTCGGATCCTTCCCTGCTAAGGTGTTTTGGTGTGGTTGCTGTTTTTTCCCACGCTGGAGAGGTGTTTTCGCTTCGGAGCTGGAACCACAGAAGAGTTTATTACCCCTGAGCAATGGAGGGAGCTGGAGACGAGAACGCAGCTGGTAAATAGGTCAAATCAATTTGTGGAAACCTCGGTGCCACCGTGGCTGGGTGAGCAGAGGGAGAGGAACATAGCTGTGTGTTGAGTTTTGTAACATCCACTGGAAGCTCCCAGTGGGACATGGAAAAAGAAACGTGAATATTTCTATACTCATAGATTGCTGATGGGCTTGGGAATGCCTCCTTTTACCTAATGAGGTCCAGCTCCTCTGGGAGATGGAAAACATCAGATCCACAGGTCCCAGGCACTTCACCTGGACTCTTCCACTCCTTCCAACTCCGGAGCAGCCTCTGGAGTCTGTTCTCTTTGGTCTGGCCTTGGCTGTGCAGACTCAACCACATTGCCACACTCAGGTTGACTCTGGGCACCAAGCACCACTGCATATTTTCAGTACCAGCCTTTGCAGTGGGGCTGGTCGATGACATCTGGTACAGGGATAACCAAATTCTGCCTTTGAGTTTCGATGCAGTGACCTGGTCCACTGAGATCTTCTACAAGCACCCTCCCAAAGTTATCTTTTCCTCGTGCAAAGCCCTCTGAACGTAGCACACAGCCTCACAGAGGTTAGAGGTAGGAACAACTCTGTGTTTCTTGCATCCTGGCAGCACTTGGAGCCTTACCCGAAGGCTCAGCTCCCACGAGGTTTTGTGCCTTCCCCAGGTGGGGTTTACCAGCTCCACTCACATCTCACGTGGCCCTGGCATCGTTTGGTATTTGCTAGCTCCTTGCAGCAACCCTGCTGTTCTGGCCAAAAGGCTGAGGGCAGGAAAGCAACCTGGAGCGATCCAACTTCTGGGCGTGCTGGAGAACAGGAGCTGTTCCAGGAGGAACTTGACTCAAGTCCAGGATAGGTTTGCAAGTGCACGGAGCGTTGCTTCTTTGAGATTTTTTACAAGCATCTTACAGAGAGGTCAGCCCCTCAGTTGCCCCCGCTAGGCTGCGCATATTCTTTAGGCGATGCTGTCTCCTCCCTAGCAATGCTTCCCATCTCTTAGTGGATCAGATGGTAAGCACAGGACCGGTTTCACCTACTCCATGCTGGGAGGAAGAGGAGGGCTCTGGGGAGGTGTAGCGGGGAGAAGGGCAGCCTGCCAGCTGCCAACGGATGCGCGCAGGGGCAGGCTGAGCACCGCTGCAGCCTGGGTGTCGCAGCGTGGGGCTGCAATTTGGGTGTGTGCACAGATGGGAAGAGCTGATGTAAGAAGCCAGAGCGGTTCCCAGCTCGGAGCAGACCCATTAACCTCTCACGGCTGCGGCTCCCAGATCAGCTGAGAGAGAGCTGCGTAGGCCGGGGCGTGCAGCTGAGGCCAAGAGGAGTGCACGGAGAAGATACCGGGGCTCCTGGCACTGCTGCTGCTTTGCTTTTCGCTGAACAGCGTCTGCCACTCACAGATTTATGAGGTTCTGACTCGTTCTAACAAAAAAAATATCCCAGGAAGAGCTCAAAACCCCCATATCTAACACCCCTTGTTCTGAGGTGAAAATCAAATTGCAAGCGAGCCACTTGTCTTTTCCATATGTTTACCCTGACCCCAGCTGATTTCTACAACTGTCACTTAATTAATCATCCTATTTCATTTAATCAATCAGCCTATTGTAATTAATTGAAATGTATGTATGCAAAATGGCAAATGGTTCTCCCAGGAAGGGCCTTGGGGGAATGCGCTGTCAGCAGCAGCGCTCTGGGAAGCTTGTTTCATTTCTATAAACGCATAAATACAAATACTGATGACTTCATGGTCTGAATATTAATGCAGGTAATTAAACTTGCTTATTCTGGCAGGTAGCAGCACGCCAGGGCCTGGCCCGGGGAGGCTCCACAAGCCAAGCCCCGTGACGCTGCCTGTGCTGCACGAAGACGTTCTTGGCCCTTGATTTATCTCTGCGGAAAGGAAGGGAGGAGAGGCACAGAGGTGGTCAGATAGGAAAGATAACGTGAGAGACAGGTGAGATTTCCTCCTCTTTGAGGTATTTAATATCTAGGTAGTGGGACAGGACACAGACCAGGCTGTTGTAGTGCTTTGAGATGGCAGCTGAGGCTGAAGGGGGGCTCCTGCTGCGTGGCACTGAAATATTTAAGAAGTTTACCACCTAGATTAGATTTGCTCACCCACATATGCTTTCCCCACAAGTTCTCAGCTTCTCTGCTGCTCAGCTTTCGTTTACAGCAGCAGAAAGCATTGGACTTGCTGTGGAACCGGGACAGGAGAGAAACCGCAGCCCCTGCCCAGTTGCCAGAATCAAATTAAGATCAAGAAAGGGTCGGTGGCTTTTAGGAAGCTGCGTGGCCATCAGCAAAATAATGGGCTGCTACAATTCACCAGAGGGTTTGCTGGGCAGGGCTGTGCCAGCAGCCCTTTGATTAGTATTGCCAGCACACACTTGCACAGATGCACGTCTGGTTGCCTGGCTAAGGGGAGAGACAGTTCAGCTTTCCTTCCCCCACCCCGTCAGCTCCCAAGAGCGGTATTAACCGCAGGACACACCACACAGACCTCCGTGTAATTCAGGGTCCACACGGAAAAAAAAAGAAGCCTTATTATGGCTGTGCTCAGCAGCTCTCCAGGACTAGGTACAGAGCTCTGTACTGAGCAGTTTGAAGTCTGGATCCTTTATAAGGTATCAGGACTGAGTTTTCTTCCTGGGACAGGGAAAAAGAGGTTTATTTCACCTGTTAAACTAAAATAAAAGCCTGGTGAGGAAAAATAGCATGTTAATAGGCTCTAGGATTTGGTGCATGGGACGTAAGGACTTCATTCCTCCAGACCAGCATCCAGGATGCTGCACGGAACAGAGGGACGAGAACACCTCCAGCCTCTGGAGTTCCCTGCACATCACAGCCCTCTGAGGAAAGGCTCTAGCTCCCTGCCACGACAAACAACCACAAGCACCAGGTGAGAAACAGATTGTGGAAAACTCTGAAGATTTCTCCCATGCACACTCAGTTCTAGCCACAGCAACAGCCCATCAGTACTGGGCTGATGGTTAGGCTTTGGGCATTGACTCCTTTTCCCCTAAAGAATAAGATTTTGACCCACGTTTGTCTGATTGTGACCATGTCTGAGGGTTTTCTTTCACTACTGATGATTTTCAGAAGTCCTCCACCAGGAGTGAGAAGTGTGTGACAGCACAAACAGAGGAGGAAGCCTCCACACACCTCCTAAAAACTTCCTGGAGAGGTTCTTACGAACAGGAGAAAATGAACAAAGGAATTAAGAGCTCGTGGGAAATGGTTGACCCAGCATCCCCCCAGGAGAAGTATAAATAGCTGCCCTGATTCCCTGCATTCACATCGGATCAGTCTGCCCTTTGTCCAGTCCTGCCTGCTCAAAGCCTGAAAGCATCTCGGCACCAGCTCTGCCAGCTTCGGGGGAAGGATCAGCCTTCCTTCAAGGTTTCTTGCTGTTCTGCATCCCTCCACCTAACGGGCTCCCACAGGCTGGCCAGGCTGGAAGAGCTAAGCCAGAGCATAATACAGCTCATGTTCTTGGCAATTCCATCCCGTGTGAAGGAGCTAACTCCAAGCAGTAAGAGTACGTGTGTGCAGTATAGCGTGGTGCACTGCCAGCAGCTGGGGCTGCACTGGCATTTTGAGCTGGGTACAAACCTCGTTCCAGCAGGATTTGTTAGAAGGATGCAGCCACGCACCGATAGCTGCTCTCTCTCCGGCTCACCATGCAATTCCTCGAGGGTTTTCTGCTCAGCAAAACCTCGCGCAATGTGACAACAGCCAGATTCCCAGCCCCACGCAGAGGCACTACAGCATAGCAGAAAAAAAAAAAAAATTAAAAAAATCCAACAACTTTTTGACTTCAGTATTGGAATTGTTCCTCTGCAGGCTGCATGTCACCTTCACATTAAAAGTTTATGTCAAGCCAAACACCAATTTTGAACTGCACCCAGATTTCCTACATGTCTAGGGGCTAAATGCTAGGGTTGTTCAGCAGGCACAGCAGCAAGCTGTGTAGAAGGGAGAGCCTGGCTGTTGCTATCTGACCACCTTAAAGGCGTGATTGCTCTGTATCCTGCTTTAGGGGAGACCTTGTATTCTGCTAAGAAAAAGAAAAAAAAAAAAAAAAAAGAACTTTGCAGAAAAAGTCATCTCCTGAAAGCTTTTTTTGGAATTGGATCTTGTAGCAGCAGCAAACACATAACACATGAGTAAGTCACAGCCTGCAGAATCTGCCCTCCCTCGTGTGCTGGGGGAGATCAGTACCTGTTGCTTGCCAACTGCTATCGTGCCTGCATTCTCAACATTAAAGGCTCAGAGCCCAGTGAGCAACGTCCTGCTCCACGGCAGAACAAGGAACTGCTTTGCAGAAGTGCTCTTTACATCAAAGAAAGAAGCGAACAGGAATCGATGCTTTTCAAGTCTAAGCTGAGGCTTGTAAGCTGCTGGTAGGCACATTCTGGATAGCACGGCCCTTCAAACGGAGAGGAACCTACAGAGACAAGGGTGAGTTCGGGCTCTGAGAAGTGTGTATGACTAAAAAGCAGCTGTTCCACCCTCCTCTGCTCCGTGACCTGCTGGTAATGCTCTGGTTCAAGACTGAAGCTGCTCGTCTCAGATCTTGGCCTCGGATTAGCTGAGGCTGAAGGACTGTAGGACGGTCACCGTGCCTTGAGCAAAAGGCAAAGCAAATTTACTGCTGCCCAGCCCTGGGTGAAGAGCCGTGTTCACACATGTGCCTGGAAGGACTGCCAGCACCAACCACCTCCCTGCATCCCTCAAGTCACTCCTGGACTCAGACCATCGATCTGGGAGAGGGGCCCAGTGCCCATCAGGCTGCCCTGAGCGTTGGCTGCTCCCTTGCAGCAGCCCCAGGATCAGACACACGAAGCAACCTGCACGAGCGAGAAAACAGCTTGCCTTCGCTCCGGCAGCTTTTACAGGTTACAGTCAGGCTGCCAGAGCAGAAATCAACATTTCCTGACCTTTGCAGAGCTTACTGCTGTGCTGCACAAGCGAATGACTCTGCAGAGCAAAGGCCTGATGTGTAGGTATAGAGAAAATAAATAAAACGTCTGCACAGTGTCTTATGAGCTCACCTCTGCACTGCAGAGCAGTTTCCTGCTGCCTCCACCACCCCAGCACAGCAGAGCCTGGTCTCTACTGTGGCCTCACCTGAAATATCCTGAGAAAAGCCCTTCTCACGTCTTTTCTTGGAAGGTGTCTGTTCTTCCTGCCTGTTCCAGACAAGCTATTACCTAGGCTCTGGATAAATGACTCATTTCTTCAACAGATCCCACTTGAAGCCAAATACTTGCCACACGTCTTAAGCTAAGCAAGGCGCGTTGGGCAACTCACACGGAAGAATTGCTGCACAAACCCTGGAGAGCGTGAAGAGCCTGTTTGCAGTCTCGGGACCAGAGCTGGATTCCAAAGAAAAGCCAGTAAATACCCAATATGACACGGGGAGAGCATACACAAAGCCCTGACCTTCAGTGCTTGGCCTCAGCTCCCATCACTTCTCCTGTGAGCCAGGTGAATGAATCCGTGGGCATCCTTCACCAAGCTGGATCCTTGCGATTATGCAAGATTTTTAATGCAGAATATCAGCAAAAGAAAACCGAGACCAGATCCAAGAGGAAAACAATCCAACAAATCACCAAGAATAATTATAGGAACTCACTGAATATTTCTTTGATTTACCATCAACCCTAGTAATGAGTCAGACAAGTGTTCTAATTGCATCCGTGAATAAGCTGCTCTCTTATGAATGGCTTCAGATCTGCAAGGAAATAATCCTTTGTGTATGGGGCCTAATGCAGAGGGAGGGTTTCTGAGAGTAAACTAGTTCAGCAAAAAGCTCGGCGTGCAGTCATTGCTGCTCATCAGCAGTATTAGTAGGTCAGGTACTGAAATCTGGGCAACTTTACAGAGTTCTGAATACGAGGCACCCACAGAAAAGTCTGTCTGGTGCAGAACAGAGGTAGTGCAGAGAAAAAAATAAATAAAAATCTCAAGGCACAGTCACATCCCTGCCCGTCTCCATTCACAGGGCAGCAGCAGCTGGTCTGGCAAAGAGGCACCGTCTGGGGCTGGGATGCCTCCAGCCCGTACGCAGCAAAACGCTCCTCCTGATGTACCTACGGCCAGAAAAAAACTCAGAAAGTAAGTGCAGTAAGATCTAGCCTCAAGGAACCAAGGAACAGGAGAGAAGGATCAAATGTATCTGGAAAGCAGCTGCTGCATGAGCAAGCCTCGCAGGCTGGGCTGTGCCAGCACGATGTGCCTGCCAGAGCCCACAGCCCTTGAGTCAGCTCACGCCAGCCCCAGCGTAGGAAATGCTCAGGCACTCTCTGAATTGGTAAAATCTCCTGAATTTTAGCTTCTCTATGGGGCTGTGCAGAGGAGAACAGACAGCGCTGCAGCCCTAGGGAAGAGGTAAAGCAGTTCTGATAAATTAAAGACACGCTCTTGCATCAAAACCCCTTGCCAAGAAATCACGACAAAGGGGAGCTGCAAGGCAGGGAGTGCAGGCTGCAGAGCTCCCCCTTCTTTAAAACCCCAAGCAGGGAAGAAAGGGCAAAATCTCCCTAAAGCCCAGCCAGAGCCCAGCCTGCTGGGGGAATCCCGACAGAGAGCTTCTTCTTTTGCTTCCTCCATACAGTAAATGGATTTGCCACTTCAATATTCTTTTAGAGCAAGCCTTAAAGCAGCTCATTTCCAACACACAGGGGCTACAAGGCTCTGCTGGTAGAAGTATTTAAAAATCTCTATTGTAGCAGGGAGAGCAAGTCGCTCCTTCACCTTTTTTTTTGGCTCCTTCACCTCCTTTTTGAGCAGAAGCTGTCGTCCGTAACCTATTGGGAGTGCAAAGAGATCCCCAGCAACTAACCGCCCCCACCAGCCACCCCGAGTGCGTGCCGAGTCTACAAACCAGGCTGTGCAGAGGCAGAAAAAGCAGTGCCCTGCCCTCAAACTGCCACAATTTGGCAGCTGGATTGAAGGGGATTCTCAGTTATATTCCCCACCCCCTGTGGCTTTAGCCTGCTCCAGGCTAAACAAACCCAGCTGGCGTTGGTGGCACGGGGACCCCCCCAGCATCTCAGCCTGCAGCAGCCACGCAGGTGCTTCCCGGGGCAGCAGCAGCTGCGGTGGCTTCTGACACGTTAAAGAGTTCTGAGCAAGGAGGAGGAAAAAAAAAAGAAAAAGTGACAATGTGGCTCGGTCTCACCTCCTTACATGCAAAACGCCTGGTACGGGTGAGGAGAAAGGCATCAGAGGCACTGCACAAACATTTTAGGTCTAACCGTGCTGCACCATATTGCAGGGGGAAGGCTGCTGCTTTGTTCTCTGAACGGCCAGAAACTCCCTTCGCGAAGGAGAAGAATCCTCCATCAAAATTCAATATTGCCAAATGCAAAGAGCTCCCAACTATTGAGCAATATTTTCACTTTGATGCTTAATTACCCCCTACAGTCCACAAACCTCTCCCCGTTGCTTCAGTCTGCAGCCTCGACAAAAGCTACGAAGCAAACAGCAATTACACATTTATTCCAGCAACATTAATGTAACCTGAGTGGGCTCTGGCAGTGCATAACTTCGTGCTGCCTAGCAGCAAAACATAAAGGACGGTCTGAATTAGTAATAGGCTCCTTACTCTCTGCTGCTTGCCACATAAGCATGGCTGATAAGGATGCAAGACAAAGCTACACCTAATTAACATACATGAATTTTAACCATGAAGCCGTTCCCATATATTAGAAAATAAGCCCTGGACAGCTTCTGCCCCCCCATGGCTTGCTAACAGCTTCTCTGGTAGGATGAGGCAACACAGCAACAACACTTGGACTCATTTGCTCCAGGGAAGAGGCAGGAGCAGAGCCCCAAAACACCCTGCAGGGCCTGAGGCTTTGGGCTCTGCCCCATCCCAGGTGCTTCAGTGGACAAGATCCAGGGTAAATATTTGTGATGAGCCCACCTGGTGCTCCAGCTGTGATCCCTACTCCCCGCAGCTGGGTGAAGTTAACGAGAGAAACTCTGCATGGCGTGGCAGAGCACCAGGCAGAAAGCATTGCTCAGGATCAGGTGCTGAGGATTCCCACCACCACCTGAAGGGAGAAAAGGGCTGGGCCACGAGAGTGCTACTGCAGTGGTTGTGAGATAAAGCCAGCCCATTCCTGTCCCAGGGCAAGCTCTCCTTAGCACTTTGCTGTCCTGAAGCAGCAGAAGCTTCTCCTTTGCATTAGGAATTGGAATTTAACAGCCAAGGGAAAAGGGGAATAAGTCAGTTTTTGCAGCCCCCTGCGTAGCTTTGAGAACTGCCCGCAGTAAAGCTTCCCTCTGATGCCTTCCTGGGCTCCTCCTGGTCCATAGAAAGCACGATGCCTGGAAGTACTGCCCAGCTGGAGCAGCCCAAAGCTCAGTGCCCCAAAAAGATACCTCTTCTGCAGGAGGAACAACAGCAGAGCTGTTCCTTGGAAGACCCTAATGCAGCAGCAGCAAGCTCCTGTTAAGTTACAAGAGGTGAGCAGTCTCAGTTACACACATGGCACTTAGGGGAAGGCAAAGCCTCAGGCAAATCTACAGACTGCACCAGCGCTGATTTCAGTCTTCCCTCCCTCTAGTGAATAGCACTGAGGGCTCCTGCAGCCCCTTTCAGGAGGTATCCAGTCCTTTAATGACACAGGTTTGACTCTGTTCACAGATGCTATTTTTAATAAAGTGTTATTTCTAGAGATCTAGTCACCTGCAACGCAGAAGGCCACCCTCACAGGCATCGTTCCCACTGAGAATTATCTGGGGCTAGTACCTTACCTGCTAGGAAGGACAAGCCTCGTGTCGAGACCTGAGGGACCATTTCATAACAGCAGGAGCAAGCCGGTCCTGCTTGGCCTTTTCCTCTCATCTAAGAGGCAGCATTTAGTCCCCCAGAGCTATAATCTTTGGAGAGGTAGATTAAAAAAAGCCAATGTGGGCTCTAGAGATAAGAAGAGTGTCAGTCTGAAGGTGAGGCGGTGTTGAACAGCCTTGGCAGTTACGAAATACTGTCACATATAGAAGAAAACCGGAATGTATGGCAGCTGAGCAAACGCTTCCAGCACTCACCCTACCAATAGCAGTGCCTAGTTGGACTATATTTGCCTCCACTTGATAACGCAGTTGCTTCTCGTGTTGATAGAAATTACAATTGTGTCTCCAGCTCTGAAATTCTCATTTACATTTATGACCTCCTCCAGTACGTCTCCACACACACCCCCACTGCAGGAGGCTAGACTCCAGACATGTTTTCATGTATGCCTCGATGCAGAGGCTAAATGACTGATTCACATAAAAATGGAACAATTACATGAAATACTTGCCAGAATCAGTTTATTTACTTTAAGCATCGCAGTATTTATAAATATATTTTATACGTTTCCAAGACAATCTAGCAGCATCCAAACAATTCTCTGAACATTGCTACAATTTATTACTTTTTTTTTTTTTTAAACAACAACTTTATGAAAACAGGTTCACTTTCTGCTCTGAAAGTACAAAATTATTTATGAAGTTGCATTGCTTGGCAACAGAAAGAAGCAATATATTTTCTTCCATAAAAAGCAACGTGTTTTCTTTGCAGTCTCATTCTGCAGGCAGGGACTATTTGAAGCAGATTCTTACAGGGCTTATTGTAGGTCACTGGGATACTAAAGTGCATCTATTTATTATTTCTTTAGGTGCCACATACACTTCTCAGAAATAAAAACGAAAACAGAGGCTTGCTGTTTTAAGGAGTGGTTTACATTGGGAATCAAGTGCTGGCTTTTCAGGGAATGTGCTCGTACTAACCAGGAAAACCACCTACAGGTTGTGTAGGACACTTGTATAGTCACATAGTTGGATGTGTTGTATCCAGGGGTCCTAACAACAGGACTGCTGCTCGTATAGTTTTTGAAACAGATGTAGTCCACAGCCTAAGAGTAACCATGCTGATACACAAGTAATCACTAAATAGTATTTCTTTGTATTGATATACATACATCCTTATTTGGGCTATGTATTTATGCAAAATACAAATATGGAAGTTACTCAGGAGTGCAAGTACATTTTAATTCAAGCCCTGAGCCCAGTATTACTGCTGTAAACAAGTATTCCTTGAAAAAGACCTTAAGCATACAGGCAGGGACTGGCTGGGATGGTAAATAATGCATCACCATTTCTCTAAGGAAGCCATGTTCTAAATTCTAGTTAGGTTTTAACCTCAATTTGTTTTACACGAGTTTTAAGGGACCATTTTAAAATGAGAAATGTTGATCTTTACAGAACAGCAGGCAACTCCATCTTTACACAGTTTTGATTAATAAAAATAGTTATTTTACCCTGAAAAAAAACCACTACTATTTGCACAAATTCTCTGCATAAGATACTTACAAATCCATAGCCCTTAAAACAATTACTAAAGTATCAGCACTGAGGAGAATTAAAGCAACGGGAAGAGAAGTGCAGACCCCTTTAGGACACAAGGTAAGCGTCAAGCTCCTGGCACTCGTAGCAAGCAACGCTGTCTAGCACCCACTCTCGAGTCACCACGGCAACATTGTTCTTTTGCTGGATTGCTGCAAGACAAAGACACACTTGATAAAACTATTATCAGTGAGGTAAAGCAGGTTAACAGCGAGCTTCCTGATACCCTTCTGGTTAAACTACTTGTTTTACCTTTGACGTCTTAAAGGCTTTGATAAAAAGCAAGTTTCTAAAAACAGCTGTGTGCCACTATTCCTTTTAAAAAGGCAGGTAATGTTGCTGCTCCATAAAGAACAGCTGCTTGGCAAATGGTCCAGCAGGAAGTTTGGAACACCACAGAACAAACACTAAAATCAGAGTGCAGTCCCTGTTATCTTTTAACTTAGGACCTCAGTGACATGTTGTATTTGCAACATCATCTTCCTGGTCCGTTTTTTTGCTGAACTACACCACAGCCTAACTTGCTTCAATTCATCCCAATATCTCATTTAAAAGCAAGTCAAATCTGGACCACTTGTGCTTTCCAGGTCACACTGTTTCTCTGGAAGCTTTTGACACCACAAAAAAAAAAATCTGTATCGATCTCTCTCCATATTTAATAAGTTAACACATGGTAGCTGGATGTTCTTTCCAGACCAAGAGAATCTTGTCCCATCTGAGGCTTTCTGCTAGGTTTTTATTAATCAGAGATGCTTCTTCCCCTTTAGCAAACTTTCTGCAGTACAAAAGGTTTCTGTAAAGCTGATGATATGCAGGACAACTGAGCCAACAGCAAACACACACCACCAGTATCATGTTTACAAGTTATACTAGCAGACCACCTTTTGAAACTCCATTTCTGATTCTTGAAATAATATAGTCTGTCCTTTCAGACTTCAAGACATACCTCCGCCTTCAAAAGTAGTGGTATTTTATTCCTACTCCTCTACAAATCTCGCTGATATTTAACTATTAAAACCACTCATATAACAGAGACACTCAACGCGTACCATAAGGCAATCCATTACTGTAAGCAGTTTTACCTTTATAGCTTGTGCCTTCCATCCAAGCATCTGGCTGCACAACCACAACAGCAGTGGAATTCTAGGATTCCAAGATAAGAAAATAAAAATGTTATCTGTCTGTCATTGAACGACTCTCACACCTATCTGCAGAGGGTGATAACTGGGCTGACTCTGCTTCAAAGAGGATTTCACAGGGGATGTTAAGTGGTGGTGGAAGAAGAAACACATTGGTTGTTAATTTTTTTCTGTTATTTCTCTCCAGGAATGCTGTGACTAAGTTAAGGCACTAAAGGCTTTTTGCACTGTAAGGTGAGGCTCAGTGCTGATTTCAATAAAGATTATCTAGCTGGCTGGCACAGAGTACTCAGATCAGTTTTCAGCTCAGTATAAGCTTCACTCCAAGTCCAGAGTATGGCAGCCATGCAGTTTTGTATCATTACTGCACAGTTCTCTCTAACATTCCCATATGCATCAGCCTTTGAGGAGTCCAAAAAGACTGGGTAATCTTTCAACATGCACATTATGTAATGCAGTGAATGGGCTATAGCTAAGTGCAACATTCATTAACATTTACCATTTTGTGGGTGAACAGATGAAGTTGCTTCACTACAGAGGCACCACAAAGCTCCACCATCCATTCAAGATGCCCTGAAGAAGTCAGATAAAAAGATAAATCAGATAAACAAACAGATAAAACAGATGTTTAGATGTAGAGCTCAGTGATATGGTTTAGTGGAGGACGTGTTAGTGTTAGGTCAGAGGTTGGACTCTGATCTTGGAGGTCTCTTCCAACCTAAATGATTCTGTGATTCTGCAAGTCTATTACTACTGTGCTTTACATCACTCTGAAACTGACACCAGTCCCTGTATTTTGTTCCAAAGCAAACTGTCACTGTAAAAAGGATGTTGGCTTTAGTACACTTTCTAGCCTGCTGAAGACATCATCTCCTTTGAACTTCTTCAGCAAGGGTAACAATATCATGGAAGGGATCATCAAGTGCAGCAGCCAAAGGATGGAATTCCAAGTCCCAGGCGCTTTTGCCAAGTGCTTCCCTCGCATTAATCAGAGCAACAACAAAAATCCAAAACAACACGTGCCCAAAAGTTAAAGAGAAAACCACCAACAATTTATTTCCTTTTACCATAAGGATGTAAGGCACGAAATTCAAATTGAAATCAGAAGTTAGAACTGTGATTATCTCTCATTAAGAGAAGTAGCTAAAGTATTTAATTTCCAGCAATTTGTTGAACTCATAGTGAAGAAAGTAAATAAGTCTCGCAAGTATAAGAGCCATAATTGATCATCACTGCAGCAGGTGAAAGCACTGCATCCTCTGTAGTAATTATCGTAAATGTCAAGAGGTGCAAGGATAATTCATCCGAAGTTATATTGGACAAATTGAAAGTACCTGCTGTAAAAAAAGGACCAAACCACAAAAGTACAAAGGGTATAAATATTTTAAATAGAAAAATTCTAGTTTAAATTTAAGACATCTGCTATGCTTCATTCAGTTTTAAACAAAAAGCTATCTTCCCCAGCTTTTCTTTCACATATAAACTGCTAGTTTTGTTGTGTTTCACTTTTAACATCTGCTAATAGAGAGAGAAGATTACGCTGATGATCTGTCAACCACTAGATAAACAAATACCTTAGAAACTGTTTATTAGGACAGCAAAAAAAGCACTCCAAACGTAACTTTCAGTAGCATTTAAAACGATTACCTGACAGCATGATATTAATGCTTTTCCTTCATTTCTAGAGAAGCAGGGATAAATTAGATAAAACATCTGTTTTTAAATACACTAGAACTGCCAGAGCATTTTCCTGAGGACATCCAAATAGAAGAGAACACTTTCTGTTAGGAGATAGAATTGGATTAAATCCTCCACCTACACAATACCTCACGTAAATATTTTGAAAGTTTCCAAGTAAAAGATGTAAAAAAGCAACCAAAAAGAGCTCAAACGTGAAATTCTGGTGAATGCATACAACCCCTCTTCAGATACACACGTGTGTGTGCATACTTATTTTTAATACTGGGAGTTTGTTCAGTTCCACCACAATGACATACCTGTAGTCATATCAGTGAAAGGACCATAGCAGCAGATCTCAAAGTCTTTAAATATCTGAAAAACAAGGAACATGTTAACAGAGTACACACACTGCACCCTTACAAGACAACATTTAGCACACTGGTTTCACTGCAATTCTAGGACTGGTTATTAAGCTAATGTCCTTTCACAAAGCATAACTGAAACTTTTGTTTTGCAGGTTACAAATTAAAAAAAACCAACCACCAACCTTGTACTGCCCTATACCAATGTTATAAAGCAATGACATCCACTCTAAGCACTGAGACTCACTTAAGCATTTTTATACGAGAAAAGTGAGCTCTGTCAGCAGCACTGAAAATATGCTCAATTTGCACAATTCTGTATGTACAGAGCAGCAGAGAAATCAGAAGTAACAAATAGTCAGTTGCTTTCACCACGTATCTGAAATTGTCAGGGCAGGAATGGGTTTTCCTCCCTGATATGCTTGTACCTTTTCAGTCAGGGACTGCCTTGCTCTCTTAGGACCTTGGTGGTTTCTCCCATTGATTACATCTCCTCTAACTTCAAAGTTCTCCTGGAAAATAAAAAAGCCTGAAGTTGGAGATTGATAACACTTTGCTGGTCAGAGTTCCAGATCAGGACAGAAAGATATCAGATTTCAGAATTGGAAACTTCATTTTCTGCACACATTTAATTCTAAAGATTTTTCAAGAATAAGAGAGCACAAATGAAATCCCTGCAGCACCCTACAATTTTTAAAGAAACACGTAGTCAAACAATGTTGAAATGTAGCAAACAGTATAGGAATACTCCAACAATAAAATTAATTTATCTGTAAAGTCTCGTTTGATAGAAGTTAGCTATTAGTATATTCAACATCTTTTTTGTTTTATTTAAATACATTCATTTTGCAGATAGATTTACAACAAATACAGTACTGCATATAATAAACACTTAATTCTCTACTACTCTCACTGATACAACACTCCCCAGAAATGTGTAGCTGAGAAAAAAAATCCTAATACCATCCAGAAACACAAAAAAAACCAAACTGAAATTAAGGTCATATCAAAAACTATTTCTTCTAGGAAAGGTACTGGAACAATACATTTCTAGTAGTTGTCTACTGCAAAGTTGAACAACAAAAACAAGGCATCAGTATTGATGTGTTCCAACACTATTACTTTATGCAGACTACAGATCTCTTCCTCTATGCTGTAATCCATCAACAGGAACACTTACTAAAAGGGATCCATTCAGTAACACTGAATACCTGTCATCTAATTGTGGCTTTTGGTAAAATTAGGAACTGATTTTTCACAGCTGGATTTGCATGTATTTCATGCTTAGACAATATCTGAGACTACTAGTAGGTTCATCAATGTAACAGCATTGTTTACACATTTGATATTTTAGTCTAAAACATAAAAAAAACCTACCTCATCCAGTATCATTCCTTCTTTAAAAGACTGAACCACCCCTAAAAAAAAAGATAGAACAGGACAAGTCATTTTATACAGTAAAGTTGTTCTTCCACTGCCAATAGTTTGACTTCACCACCATATTAAAATGAAGTTTTTTGTACTAAGGGAAATTAAATACTCTGTGTTGCTTGAACGTACTTAATGAATTTTTGTCAGTTTTTTTAAATACTAATTTTGCATTAACTGATACCATGCAGCACAAAGATTTTAAGTATGATGGGAAACGCACGTGACAGGAAAGGGAGCAATCCAATGCAGTTATTTGAAAGCAGAAAAAGTATTCAGAAGCTAAAGCAGCTCAATGTTACTTTATTTTTTTAAAAACTATTTAGAAGAAACTGCAAAACACCAGATGCTAACATATCAAGACAGGAAAAGATATATATACGTATATATTTTTATCTGGAACAAGAGAAAAGTACATTTGTGGTAGAAGTGCAGAGACAACTTTTCTCAAAAAAAAAAAAAGTTATACTTACACTGATAACTAACTACCCATTTTCTTCCTGCAATACCCAGAAAGTACTTCAGTGTCCGTTCACACACCAGCTCCTTATCTGCAGAATAAACAATGATAGAGATCTTTTAGTTTTGTTATTAATGAAAAATAGCTCAGATAATTTGTACTGAAAACCAAAAGATTTTGCTAAGCGAGGCTGCAAAATATCAAGACCAGAGAGGTTGAGAAATTTCTGTGTCCTAAAATTTCCCTCCCAAACCCGCTCAACTGAAGGAAATGAGCAGAACTTAGTCACATGTAGAACTTCTGGATGCTTTTTTTTTAGTTATTAAAGATAACAGGCAAGGAATACGTATCACTATAGTAATGTTAGCATAAACTTTTAGATGACTAGCCATCTAAGCTCCTCTTCTGCTCCACAAGGACAGGCACAACTTTCAGAAGACAGATCACGCTCTTTGAATGAAGGCAGAACCATCTCTGTCTCCAAAACCACATGGCCATCCTGCTAGTGATATACTGCAGGAAGAAAAAAAGCGAGTCCATAGATTTGGGCTAGCAGGATTTTCTGGCTCCCTTTCTATGTAGGTTTTCAAAAGCAATGAAGGCTCATGCCATGGATTCTATCCAAACATGAGCCATCCAGGAGTGCTTCTATGACAGTATATAGCATGCCCACACAACCAGATTTGTCTGAAAATATTTTGCTTTTTAGCATTTTTTTTTAATTAAAACACACAGGGAAACAAAGCACTCCCACACTGATTCTGTGAAATCAAATTAGAGAGATTTGTATTCCCAAACTTAAATACCAAAAATTATGAATACCTTTTCCTCTAAATTATTTAAATTTATTGCTGAACCATCTGCTTGTTGGTTAGTTGTTAGTCTAGAGTCAACTATTTCACTTGTTGTGTAAATATGGGGTTTGTTCACATGGCTCCCAACAAACCTGTTTTCATTATGACGTGTGTTGTTCCATCAGTAATGTGATTAGAAAAAGTGCTTTGAGTTTTTCTGGCAAACTTCTGGACCACCATCTGAATAACAGTTAAAAAAAAAATAAATTTAATAGCTAGCAAAACATTATAAAAACAAGTTTATAGTAGCAAAGCATACAGTAGTTATTTTAAATTAGTGGTTTTATTCGTGTTGGCACACAGAGTGTATGCTTCCATTAAAGACACAATAAAAGTCACTAATTTTGGCACCATCCAACAGGCTAAAGAGTTCCCAGTCAGTTTATGAACCAAAAAAATGTTTCCTCCTGGAAATGCATTGTAGAAACAGTTTCGAGCTAGTTACTGATGGTCACAAAAGAGGGATTTATTAAGGATCAGTAACTAGCACTAATGTTTTAGAAGACTATAATTAAAAAATTCCTTTCTTATGCTACTTTATTCAGAAGGCCACAAGATTCAAAAAATGCTAAGCAACAAAGACTAATGATATACAATACCTCTGCCAGGATTATTAGCAATTCAGAATTGATTAATTATAGAAATCCTCACTATGGAGCAGAATTTGGATAATGAAGTAACAGCTGAGAACAACCCAATGCGAGTTTCGGAGTTTAGTATGTATGATAAACTTGTCAGCAGCTTTCATAACAAAACTTAACAAGTTTAAACACATTCTAACAAACAAAAAAAGCATTCAAATTACTTCCTCCCTAGTTAAAGCTGTCATGCATGCCATTAGTGCAACTGAAACCTAGCAAAAGCAGCTTTTTTAAAATTAGAATGTTTCCAAACAGCCAACCACTAAAGCATCATAAAAAAAATCTGTATAGCAGAATTTTTAGTAGTTATTAATAGTGATTTTAGCTCTCACTAGAAGACTGGTGAGAAATGTGAAAGATGTAGGAAGGCATTTCTCCCCAATGTTCTCCACAACAGTGACTTTCAGACTACCAAATGCTGTAAGCAAATTCTGAGAAAAGGGCAGATTTCCAGTCCCTTGTGATTACATTCTTAAACTAGGTAAACCCCTGAAAAAAAAAGTGTGCCTTTTTTTCTTTCTTTCTTTTTTTTTTTTTTAAACCAATAAGAGAACTAATTGCAGAAGCTGACCAAATCATTTGACATAAACATAAGCAGCAGTGCTCTGCACCACTGGCTATGAATTGAACAATAAACATAAAGGCACTGGAACAACATGGGAGTTAAGAAGCTGACATATACATTTTTTATGATCTCTGCATGTATCTCGCTTTAGAAAATTTTAGAAGAGCAGGCACTGCAGCATTTGTTTGCCAAGGCTTTCTAAAAATAAAGTCCTCTCACTCTGGAATAATGTGATTTTCCCCTAGACAGTAGGAAGTCATTTTAAAAGTTCAGACTTCAGTAAGCTTTCTAGTGCTGTTCACAGGCCACATTCCTCATTTTTAGGAGTGAAGTCTGACTTGAGCTACTATAGTATGATCTGTAGATTACACTAAGATTACCTCCAAGGTTAGCTTCCAATGCAGTTAGATCTGTGTTGACAACTACAGTGATCAAGTGGCATGATTTAAAAACAGATCTCTAAACACTCTGAAATCTACTTACGTGTTCACTTTGCTTCAGACCTGATGCCACAATTGACATTTTTTTCCTGTTAGTCACAACTGGATTTGTAGCATTTTCTTTCCCATATGCATTGTGCAGGACAGATGTAGGAAAACATACACTTCTCTTCGATTTACATCCTTGGGAACTGCTTTTGTTATCGTTCTGAACTACTGCAGAACTATTTGTTGCTTCTGCAGTTTGAAGGTGAGGAGGCTTCACAAAGGAGGAAGAGGCATGTGAGCTCCTGGTCACATTTCCACAGAGATCATTTAAGACAGATGCCTTGTTTAATTTAGTCCCAGACTTCTCATCTGCATTTTCTAAAGGAAAAGAAATTAATTTTTATTAATTCTTGAAATAATTTCATGCTTCTTTTAGTCACAGTGGAAAGCTGTTGCATCACTTTTTAAGTTTACGTGCTGCAATCATTTTGTGTGCTTGTTTGTTTACAATTTCACCTTTGCCTGTCTTTACTTTTTCCTGACAGATAGCTGAGACACCAGAATACCTGCAAAATTCTTACCAACATGTTCTGCAAGAAGCACTGATCTACATTTAGACAGTTGGACTGCCAAACAAGACCAGCCAAACACGAAGTTACATCTTTTAAAATCGATCAGGAATACAAGAGTTAAAATCCTCGATTTACTTGCCAGCAAATAGCAGCTTTTGAGTGTGTGTGAAAAACACATGAACATCTGGAAAAAAGCAGAAATAAAACCACGTTGTATCCCTCTTCAACGTTACCTTCTTCACTCTGACTATATTCTTGCACTGCTTCGTGCACAGGCTTTGTCTCTTGAGGAGCTTTGTTCTCCACAACACTATCATGCCGAAGGTCTTCCTCCAGATCTGGTCTCTTTGACCAAGAGGATTTCAGAGAAGGATACGGCAGTTCAGGAGACCTTGAGAGGAAGAATTGTGATACTGAGAGTGAAAAAAAGACGACAAGCATGCAGCAACAGCTATGCTACTACAATTGCTCAAAAGCTGAGAGGAATTTACTTCAAGATTCTTTTCATCTTTTTAGAATACAAGGCTATAAATAAAAGTAAAAAAAAGTTTACCTTTCAATTTCTAATTCTTTTACTTCACTGTTAGAAGAATCACTTGGTATAACATGGACCTCATCAGCTGAAAATCCCTTTGAAGTGCTGCATTTGTGATTTTCAAGACTTCCTTCCGAGGTTGACTCTGCTCCTTTAAAAAAAAAAAAAAAAAAAAAAAGAAGAGCAATTCTTAAGCAAAATAACTGTTCTTAATTGTTTATTCAGATGAGAAGTCAAGCATTCTCCAAAAGCTCCATTTAGATACATTTCAGAGTGATCAGTGTCCCCAAACAGAAACCTACACGAAATGCTACACCCTGAGAAGCACAGCTAATAACTACATTTAATTTCAGATACTGCCATCTACAAAGCCGAAATACCAGCTGACCTATTAGGTGGAAAAAGGTGGAAAATAGGCCAAAGTTACACAACTTAGTGCAGTTTATTTACAAATCCCCTCAACACACTACTGCATCTGCGTTCACGAGCAGCAGAAAGGCATTTATTTGGCAGCTGGAAGATGCCTGCAGTTTTTAACAAGCCATCAATAACGCTAATCAGTTTAAGCTTTTCCGAGACAGAAATCCATATTCTAGAATAAAAACGTAAACATGCACCAAATTAATTCAATTAATTTTCCAGCCTGAAGGAAACTAATCGTTGATTTGCTGCCTTAATCCTCAAACGTTCTATTTATAGGTAGCTGTAATAGTTGGACTTACTGGCTTTAGAAATGTCACATCTCAAAACCCGTTTTATGAAATGACAGAGGATTCTCAAACCGCAGTAAACGATGCCATGTAAATTAGGAAGTCTCATTAAATAAGCACAGGTTAGAGACTAATCAGTCTCTTAATATTTTAACGATATATTTAACATTAACGGCTGAAGATATCCAAAAAGGTAAGATTGCTGTACTGTAAAAACCACGCACAGTAAAGGCTTAGTAAGACACGAAATGGCTTTGAATTCCAGAATGCTAAATTATCCTAATTGCCTTCAGAAAACAAAGGGAACTCGCTGAAATAAGGCCACAGAAGAAATGTATACATATATATTTAGCAGCAAGTGGTATAATAAAACACTGGTGCAATTTATCTAAGAGTTCAACAAGAATTACATCTTTGGAAGCCTTTAAATCAGTGTTGGGTGCCTTTCTAGCACCGTGAGAAGTTCAACAATGAACATCTGGACTTACTCTAGGCTTTGGTGAAAGACTGCTCTACGTTCTGTTGCAGACAGCTTGTCCAAACACTAATCTCAATATCTCCCTAACAAAGAAAAACTTGATATCAAGCCCTCTCGCACTGACAGCAGCAGGTGATTATTAAAGAATTCTTCAGCATTTATTTACTGGCAAGGACATTTGTGTTCACGTACTGTTGAGGGGATTTACGACCTACACACCACTATGGGTATTCCCCCCCCAACCCTGGCCCCAACCAGCAACCTGACCCTCATTTCTATTACTTTTAACTGCCAATACCTACCTAAACTCCTTTCTGTCTCATTCTTTCATATGTTAGAGGAAAGTTTCTACCACAGCAATAGAGGCCAAGTCCTTTGGGTACTCAGCCAGCCTCCCAGCCCCTTACTCATCCCAGTGAAAAGAAAACAAAAAGAAAACAGGAGAAATGACAAAACAGGAACAGGGATTAGTCCTGCCAAGCCACAAGGCCTATTTATACTACTGCGCCATCCAACACAGATCTGGAACAGGAGTGTTGTTACACTGCATAGTACCTAAGTTATAAATAAAACAAGTTTGTCTCACCGAGCAGCTGAATTTAAGCAAATTTTAAATTGATAGACGAGCAGAATTTAACACTGCAATTTGTGGCAGAGGAGAAAAAGAGCTAATAATAGCCACACAACCGTTCACAGGATAGCTAGGAAAGGTTTTGTTTGCTATTTACCTCTTTGCCTTGTTTGTTCCACTGCAAGTGTTCTCTCACTCCTGGGACCCAGCAGCTCCCTGCACGCAGGTAAGGGCTCGGAGTCCTGACTTCCATGCTCCTGTAGCACTGCTTCAAGTGCAGCCATTTCTTGTTGTAGTTTCTTCAGGTTGTTCTGCATTGCATTCTTCTGCTGCAAGCCATGCATGGTTGCACCAAGGTTAGCAAACTTAGTTTTAAACAATACTATCAATTTAACAAATACTTGAAAATTAGCAAAGCAATTATGAATTACTTTTTATTATGTGTGGAAGAGGCAACTATGGTGATTTTACTCAAACACATGCTATGTCAAAGGAAAGAAAAAGAAATCATAGTTTTTTCACTGTTCAAATTATTTCAGATTTAAAGGCTCACCACAGTTTAATTACCAAGGGAAAAAAACCCAACCTTTTGCAGAAATTTCTTTAAAAATTATTTTGCTCTAGTCGCATTAGCTTATATTGGCCACTTAATTTAAAAGTTAATAATGAACATCAGGTATTGAGCCTCTGCACCTTCCTCCTTTATGAAAGCATCGAAGGCTGCTTACAAAAGGAATAAAATGTTTCATCCTACTCTTTCCTACTTTGTCTCTGAATACTATGGTACCCACTACTAAACGCATGTCATGTGCCTCCTCATAACATAAGCTTCAAAGGATTCTTTTAAAAACCTAAAAGCTTCACCATACAGGATAAAGTGGTTTCCACAGTCCTGAACGCTGCCATTTGTAGCTCTAGCACTGACACCATGTGGAGATTCCCTGTTACTGATTCAATGAAAAACAAACAAAAACAACCCCCCTCCCACCACACAACAAACAAAACAAAAGCAACAAATAAAAACGTCCCCCCACCAAACAAAACCCACTGAAAATCCCCAAACAAAAGCTCCCATACTTCAATTATTCCATTCAAGCCAGACAAATCCCTTCTGCCCTGTGATGTAGCTTTGTTAATAATATCCTGCAAGTTGACCATGCTGTATACTGATGCAGTATTTGGAACAACCACCCATAAAGCACAAAACTGCAGCTCCACCTTCTTTGAAATACATTAAAACCCACAGTAATCTTAATGCCCAGGAGGGAGATTTGGCATGAGACTTACCTTGAAGTTATCAAAGACAAAAACAAACAAAAACCTAATGCGTGATTTCAGGCTATTAAACAGTAATAAAAAATTAATATTGGAGAAAAGATGCTGTGCTAGACAGATCTTTCACTGAACACAGCTCTTACTCTTATTTACATTTATAATATTCTAATACAGATTTTTTATTTTTAATTTTTACCCTTTAAAGGGAAGGCTCCATGCCTCTAAATATAAGGACTGGATTTTTCATTGCACTTATCACCATTTATTATAAATTCCACAGCAATGAAGCCTTTAAATATAGGAAGCTGAGGCTTCCAGCATTAGTCAAGAATGGAGATTTATTAACTAGCAACTTCCACAATTAAGCACCGTAATCAGCACCACGTAACAAGCTACAGCCATTAAAATGTACCATTACCATGGAAGACAAGTCAGACACATCATGGCATAGAAGCCATTTCAAAGTTTTTGATTAATTAGGCCCTTGAATGTAACCTATTATGCTGAAAGCAGTTTCCCACTGCACTGACTTCACAGATTTGCTATATCCTAGAATGCGTACTAGGCAGTGATGCTGGAAACATGAACTATGTTTAGAACTGTGTGTAAACTCACTCACCTGTGTAGAAAGGATTTCACCCTGAGAGAATGGCCCACATGAATCCTCTACGTGACTTGTTTCACTGTCATATCCAGATGCTTCGCCTTGGAGGAGATGGAAGACAATCCAAGTTATAGACAAAAACAATAACAAACCAAGCTATCCACATTTTTTACTCATATAGTCCCTTTAGCCAAATTTTAACTATAATGATAAAATGACAAGGTTTGAAAAGACCTAACTTAAAAGCCCAGGTCTACTTCAAGTGAACCTTTCAAAGAACATCATGCCACATGTAAGGCACAGTAAACAGAACACAAGGGAAGTGTTTCAACAGTGATGAAAGAGTCCTAAATATTTAGGAAATCCATAAAAAGGTCAAAATAATTACTAAAGAATTCTATGGCCAATTTCAACAAACATTTCAGCTGCAGAAACAGCTTAGGAAGGCTCTATGAAGCTTTATTGATGGATCCAAGTATAACATTATAATAACAAATCTAGTATCTCACTCAAAAATTAATTCCCATCAGACAGACTCAGGCTGGCAATCGGTGCCCAGTCAAGTCAATTCATTTTTGCTCTGAACAAAGAACACTAGGAAGCTTAATTTCTTAATTTCCAGGGAAAAAACAAAAACAAACACAAAACTTGTGTTTGTTGTTTGATTGCTTTGAGCTGATACATTCCTTTCCAAGAGCAAGCACCACATGAACACAGAACAAAGTTCCTGTGCAACCTTCAAGAACTTACAGGCAGTGACATTACAAACACAGCCAAGGAAATAAAAATCTGGGTTTGTACCTAGGTTTGGGTCTTCTTGGCATTCATCTTTGGAGTTTGTTTTTCTTCTCTTCAGCCGTCCAGCACAACTTTGAAGGGTTTCTTTGCTCTCACTTACATTGCTCTGTTGTTTGGACGCATGAACTTGTAATAAAGGTTTCTTCGGCTCCTGTGCTCCTTCAGCTGACTCTTCAGACACGTTGGACTGGGAAGAAAACAAATTCACAGAGCATTCTGACTCCTGGCTTGGCGAAGCACAGCCATTGCTTAAGGCAGCCTCAGGCGTTTTCTGCACCTTGTCCTCACGACTTCCACCCCGAGGCAATGTGTTGGGATTTCCTGAAGACCCCAACGCAGATGTCACCTGTTTATTGGTCTGCAAAGGTGTGCTTGCCGACTTGCCAAATATTAATGCCTGAAAACACGGCAGGTCTTCATCCTCACTAGATTCTTCAGACGAAGACTGCAGTTTCTGTGCCCTTCTCCGAGCCCTCTGAATCCCTGTAGATCGTGGCTGGGAACCGACACCTCCGTGGTCTCGTTCTTTCACCAAGTCACTTTTTACAAACACGGCAGAACTGTCTTTCCTAGGAGCTTCACAGAAGCTGACGTTCTCTTCGCTATCATCATCGGAGCACATTAAGCCATCAGGGGTTTCAGATGTATCTGAACAGTCACCGTGGCCTTTAAAAGTTTCTTCCAGTGTCTCTGCAACTAAACACTCCGGCACCCCTGTGCTGGCAGTTTGGGTTGCTGGCTCTTCATCCCCTATTAATCGTCTTCTTTTGCTCCTTCTTTTCTCAGCGTCTTTGCAGTTGAATTCTGCAGACCTTTGCTGACAAGCTGTAGGACGAGCCATTGACCCAGGCTGAAAACACAGCACTGGTCCTTCGCTGTCAACAAATTCGGCCTTTTCTGCTTGATCGCTTTCTGAACTGAAGCACGTTTCACTGACTGTGTTAAGATCTGTCCTCTGGAAAACGTGCTCTTCTGTATTGCTCTGAACACTTTGACTCTTACTGCTTTTGACTGGATTCTGTCTTAACACGCTTTCTGCCCCTGCGTCAGTTGACGCTGTCTTTTCACTTCCCCGCTCTCCCTTTTGTGGCCTGTTTTTTCCTTCACTGCTAGCAGCACCCATTCTTACCGGTGTCATCAAATTCCCTTGGTTAGCAACCTGTGAAACATCCTGACAGTCCCCAGAGCACGCACATTCAGCATTGCTGACAGTGCACGACACGGGACTAGCACAAGCAGACTCACAGTTCTTCATCTTCTCTTTCTCACAAACATTACTCAAGTTCTCGGCAGTTTTCTCTTTCTGCAAGTTTTCTGTATTGAAGTATTTACTATGCCTTTTTTCTACCTGATCAGCATATGACATTTTTAGCTTCTCAGATGCAACGTCATCTATTTCACATGCTTTCCTGGGAGCAGGATAAAGGCTGAAGGACAGACGCTTTGAATTCCTAAATATATTGCGCAGATACTGCGTGTCTTGCTCGCTGTCCTCAGATTCCTTGGCCAGTTCTGACACATTTTTAGCCATCGGTGACTTTTCAGTTCTGAGGCCCTCTGGAACATTTTGTGTACTGTGCTCTTTGTCCTGGGGTAAAGTAGGACACGATTCAGCCCTCTTCCCTTCAGGCAGGTGGGAAGCAGTTTGCACAACAGTCTTTGAAGGAGACTGGTGGAGGAAAGGGTCACCCAGCACCTCACCTTCTTCTGAACCTGCTCTGGGTGAAGAGGAATTCAAATCTGAATGCTGGTGTGAAGGCGCAGGATTGAATAGACGTTTTCCAGTTTTTGCAGTCTCAGATGAATTTTTTGGACTCATCTGTATTGCGTTTGCTTCTAGATCAGCACTCTCCAGGTTGGTGAGTGGCTTGCAACTCGATATATCCTGCTGCTCACACAGGTCTTTGCATTCAGAATCACGAACTAACACAGTCTTTTCAACCCCAAAGACAGGCCCTTCCTGGTCGCCGTCGTATTTGCTCGCTTCTTTAATTACTGCCCTTTTTGCTGTTTCTTTTGTCATTTCTTCAGAAAGTAACTGGAGCCTCCTGCTGCGCCTGACTTGCCGTTGCTCAGAATCAGCATTCCGTGGTTCTTCACTGCTTGGGTAGCTCTCAATCAGCGTCTCAGCTGGATCAGGGGAAGCAGAGTTTTTATCCACTACTAACTGTAAAGCACACATAGTCCTAGTTGAACGTCTGCATCTTTTTGCTGCAGAACTTGGATTTTTAGTGCTCTTCTGATCAGAGTTATTCAGTTCTAGCTCTCCAGAGTGCTCACACGTCACCTTTTCAGTAGCATTTTTCGACATGGATGCTCCTTCCTCAAATTCTGCTAGCGTACTACCCCTTCTTTTCTCAGGTGGGGGATTCTCCTTAAGAGCAGAACTTTCTTCACATTTTTTCTTTTCAGCATCTCCAAGGCACGTGTTAACACTTTGAGGGCATCCACCTGCCTCTTCTACATCTTTTTTCTTGATGAAGTCCTCAGGCTGTAGGTGACGGACAGGCTTCCTTTTTCGTTTTAGGCTGTCTTTTCTGGAATTATTCAAGCACTCCTGAACAGCAGGCACATCTTCCTTTTTTGTAGTAGGTAAAATCTCTCTCATGATAATAGGGGGATTTGACTTCCTCTCTCTCTCATATGTTTTACCAAATATTTTGTCTTTGATGTTGTCTGTTTTTTCTTTGGACCACCTCTTGTTTCCTTCAGACACTGTAGTTTCCATGAAACCCACCACAGGGCTGGTCTTCTCTGAAATACATGAATCTTTATCTGATAAAGCATCTCCTTCACCTGAAACATCACTTGCCTCAGCAGGATCATCATGGGATGAATTGGAAGATAGAATCTCATCGCTTTTTGAAAACCATTCATTGACTTTCTGAATGCTTCGTTTCAATCTCTTCCTAGACACCTGATGCAGCGTAGGACAGTGTGGTGTCTCTGGCTGAAGGAGCTTCTCCAGAGGAGATTCTTTTTCAGAATTGTTCTCAGATTCACACATTTCCACATCTTCCACACTTTGCACAACAGCATCTATTTCCTTGCTTTTACCCGGTCTGTTCTCTGAACTATCTTCTAAATCAAACTCTTGGCTTTTATTACTGCACTGAGTTTGCTCTGCACCCGTTTCTTCTGCATTCTTAGAAAGAGATGTGTCCCCATCCTTTAAGGGACTGGCATTATTTGCTCTGTCACACCTCTCTGTCAGCAGGTCTGGGGAAAGAATGTTTAAAGGAGAACTCTGGCATTCCATCTCGTTCACTTGATCAGGATTTGCATGTTCAGCGACACTCTGCATGCTTTTCTTGCTCAAGGCTTCCTTTGAGAAATCACTTTCACCTGAAGATTTATAAGCATTATGAATTATTAAGCCCTATTTTAAATGCACAGGAACAATGACAAGCTTAATGGCTTCTATTTGGTTTTAAAAGAACAGTTCTTGTTTCCCTCCAAAACAGGATGCTATAATGTACAAGCCTCTCTCCAGAGGAAGGTGAAAATATCAGATTACACAATGCATGTTCATTCAACTACTTATGCAAATTACCAGACAAAGCTTTTGTGTTCTGACGGACAATATAATGGCTTAAATAGACCAAAGGATCTTTGCACTTTGATCAAGTTTATTTTCCCTTCCGTTTCTGTGCGCAGAATGTGCACGGTAAGTGCCTAGTCTACAGGCAGTCTTCTACTACACTGTCACTAGCTGTAGGCATCAACAAAACTACAGAACACAAGACTACAAGAATAAAGAATATATATTTAATAGTGTGAAATCAAAGTGTTAACTCGTGGTCTTTCTTCCAAGCTTTCCTCTCAACCATTTTTATCACTAAATTAATGAACATACCTATGACATTTGGTAGAATTATTTCTTTAGCTCTCAGCTCGGTAGGTCGTGTATTGCAAGAATATTCATTCCCCTTCTCAGGGCTCTTCGGTTCTTCTAGCTTTTCTTCAGATGAAATCTGAACCACTTCTTTGTTTCCTAACCTGTTGGGAAGGTTTGTGAAAGGAAAAAAAAAGAATCTACTTTCATTACAGAGTTAACCACGATTTGACACAATAGGAGACTTAATTTAATTTTCCCCTTATTGCTGTTGGAAATAGCTTTTACAGAAATTAGGCTGCTGAGTAAAGACAACCATGCATGACTGACACTGGCCACAACTACATCCCTTCAGGATTTCAGACACTTTAACAGCCTCCCACCCAGTCCTGAACTTGATTTTATTTTCTAAGGTATAATACAAGCTTTTATTCTGAAGCATTATATAAAAGTATTTAGAAAACAGCTTGGCAGAATACCATGTGACAAACTAACAGGAATCAGCTAGCCATTCTACCCTGATGTCTCAAAGCTGAAAACCACTTGAGAGCTTGAAGACTCCTGTCAGTCCTATGTTAAGTAACTAAAGCAGAGTATGGGCATACTGAACTGTTATCTTCAGAAAATACAAATTCCTTAATAACCCTTACTTACCCAGTATTGCCTGCCTGTTTGCAAAGCTCTTCAGATGAATCAGTGCCTAAAAACAAATCAGCTGTTATTCTGCGTGAAAGGATTCAGAGAAAGGCGACTTGTCAGTGTTTATTATCACAGAGGCTCGTGCACTTAATTCTTTCCAGAGGCAGATGCTTTCAACTTTCATCATATCAGATCAAGTTCAATTGACATAATTATCACAATTTCAGTGCACAAGTATCTACATAGCTCCAGCATAAAGGTCTGCTTCCTGTTCCAGGGGATGAGGTTTTTAAAAATAGTGACTGGTAACAGAGTAAGAGTTAATTTCTAATTTCCAAACAGGAAACAGTTGCCTGCACTGAGAACTGTAAGTCAGAGCACTACGTTTGAATTTATGGCTCAGATCCTTTGCTTAATATTGGTAGAAGCAATAATAATAATTACAAAATGGCAGTTATTTGGTTACAAATAACTTTTTAGATTTGTTAATCTGTTTTACACTTCACTCTCTTCGGGCGTTGAGAATAAACCAGTGCTTTAAAGACACTGAACTTTTTCACCTTTCGTTACTTTGCAAGCATCATACATGAGCTTAGCCAATACGGATCTACAACAGCTCTTACCAAGCTCTATAAATACTCCTTTTTCTAAGTCATGTTTCTGGTTTCGGTTTCTTAGGGAACACCTTTTCACACTGATGTCTGCACGCTGTGCATCCACGTTAGCTCCCTGCTGATGGGAGAATAGAAAGGAATAGTTATTAATAACAGTAGGTTATTTAAAAACAAACAAATGAAACAAAATAACCACAAAGTAATTACTTAAACTACACAGGGGGGCGGATATGAAAGAACCAAGGGAAAGTATTTAAATTGGCAGCCTCTATGCAAACTGCCAACATATATAACTTATTACCACTATTTGTAATTTATCATCCATTCTGATATCAGGAATAGAACGTATTAATAAAAGCAACTGCCATGCATTTAACAGCTTAAATCAGTAAGAGTTTTATCATACTTAATATTGTAATCAGTACAAGCAGCTAAGAACAATTAATACTGCACGGTGAACAGACTCATACACTTAGCAGTCACCTTAAGTTGGGTTAATTCATGATCTTACCCATAAAAAAGTAAAAAGCCTCTACAAATAGTTATTTGACAGCCTCACTAAACAAGCTGTGAAGAAAAAGCTTTCAACCCTACTACAGAATATATTAAGGCAGTATTATCTTTTCATGATTTTTCTTTTTTAGGTAAATTTATGCAGGCAGCTTTTTTTTAACAAGACAGAAGTATTCAAATATTCTTGTCTGAAATAATATTCAAACAGGAATCTGAAAGCACAATGAAATCTCATATTCCATTCACCTATGTACATGTGCATACACATACTCCAAATAAAATGCTAACCAATCCAAAAATACATTGTGCCAAAAAAAAAAAAAAAAAAATATTACCAAGGAGCAGTTTTCTTGTTCATTTTCTTTAGCACTTCTTTTCCTGTTTCTGAAGCCCTTACTTTGGATGACAGAACTTTCATTACATGGAAGCTTTGCAGCAGTGGCTTCTGTGGATGATTTAGGAAGGCGATGGCTGTTTAAAACTAGGAAGTGTCAACAGAAATAATTTTAAAAAGTATTTTCTTACATTGAGCATGACAGCAGGTATCTATTCATAAAATAGCCTAGTACTGACCCTATTACCTGAAATAAGTACTGAAATATTAAGCTAAATCTTGATCTTGGTAACTGATTTTCCCCAAAATTTTACTTTTATGGATAATCTAGCATGAAAGGGGTCCAGCAGTACTGATTTTAGAATGACTGAACAACTTGAAAAGAAAGTCTAGTTTTTAATAGCACAATGTACTCCTTACTAAGGAAAAAATAGATTTATCCATCTCAACAGAATCTCAACACACGTAATTCAAAATAGAAAAACTTCTGATTTGCCAATAGCTTTTACAAGGCACTGACTGCTAGAAAGGATCAATTTGGATTCCAAAAGCACAGAGCTGAATGGAACAAGTTAACATATACTGTTAGGGCACTTATTAATTCATGCCCCAAGATTTTCAAAGAAGTTAGAGATGCAAGATTGGGTGTAATAACAAATCAAGAACAAGTCTTTGCCACAAAGCTGTAAGTTAAAGATTATTTGATACTCATTCAGCCATAGTCTGGGAACTGAAAGTTAGAGGACAGCTTGCAATCATGGAACATGCAGTAAAAACCCTTGAGAAAGTTTAAGATATTATTGTAGGAAAATTAGGGGAACTTTCAAGGGAACTTGAGCTTCTATATCCAAGAAAACACTTTCAAAATATTCTTCCCATATTGAGTACTTCACAGTAAATGAAACAGCCAGTAAATAACTATGACAAAAGTATCAAATTCCTAACACTTACATTTTACTCCAGTGTCAAGCTCAAATGCATGGATAGCTTCCAACAGTCCTTCAATCAGCTGCTTAAATCTGGAATTTTCTGTAAGACTTCTGAAATAACACCACCACATGACATGTTTTTAAAACAAACGTATGGGCAAGCTATCAACAGTTCTCTTAGAATGGACTGAATAAAAAAGGAGGAGTAAAGCTGCAAAGTGCAACGTGAGACAATAGAAAACTGTGGCTAAGGAGTATCAACACAATTCCCCAAAACAGCCTACTATTGTAATTAAAACATTATCACAAAGGGAAAGCGTCATAATACTTTTCCTCATGTAGGTTTAGCGCAGAGAAACTAGCTGTAATGGCTGAGCAATAATACAGCCTATAATTGATAGCACAAACATTTGCTAAGAACAGTGCCTGTGACCTGTGATCACAGGTCACACCGTACTGAGGCAAAGCATTACTCCTTTGAAAGCCGACAGTTCCCTCAATCAATTTTTCTTTCACTTTTCTGCTAAGACATTTATGAAACAATGATTCATCTCCTCGTCAGAGCTCAAATCTCTCATCCCCAAAAGCCCATTTGCAAAGATGCATTACCTCTTAGTAACTTCAGTCTTGCACAAAGGACACTGTACCACACCTTTCTTCTTTTTGCTGAGGAGTTTATACATACAAAACCTAGAAAAAGAATAATCACAACACAGTATTTAGTGGAAATCCTTCATTTTCAAGCAGAATACCTAGATTCTCATTCTAATGTTACAATGAATTAATCAATCCAATGTGGTACATTTGTGTAACTGCATTAATTGCTTTTTCAGCATGTAAGTTTTCCCCTTAAAATAGCCGCA